>NC_060122.1:802600653-803225653 GCF_021461395.2 Schistocerca americana
AAAGTATTTGTCTTACTAACCAGATTGTTTTCAATCCGGGAGCTGTTCCTGTGATTCGTCACAGAACACGGTAATCGTTTTAGCGGGGAACATGACTCAGACCAATGTTCACCTATCTTAATTCTGGTATTACGAGATTTATCTGCTCCAATTGGAGAGAATATTTGGATGATACTTTCAACCATAGAAGTGTACAAGAGAGTCATCTGGCCCTGGAGTTCTACACTACTGACAATTAAAATTGCTACACCACGAAGATGATGTGCTACAGACGCGATATTTAACCGACAGGAGGAAGATTTTGTGACATGCAAATGATTAGCTTTTCAGAGCATTTACAAAAGGTTGGCGCAGGTGGCGAAACCTACTACAACGTGCTGACATGAGGTAAGTATCCAACCGATTTCTCATACACCAACAGCAGTTGATCGGCGTTGCCTGGTGAAACGTTGTTGTGATCCCTTGTGTAAAGAGGAGAAATGCGTACCATCACGTTTCCGAATTTGATAAAGGTCGGATCGTAGCCTATCGCGATTGCGGTTTAACGTATCGCGACATTGCTGCTCGCGTTGGTCGAGATCCAATGACTGTTAGCAGAATATCGAATCGGTGGGTTCATGAGGGTAATACGGAACGCCGTGCTGGATCCCAACGGCCTCGTATCACTAGCAGTCGAGATGACAGGCCTCTTATCCGTATGGCTGTAACGGATCGTGCAGCCACGTCGCGATCCCTGAGTCAGCAGATGGGGAAGTTTGCAAGACAACAACCATCTGCACGAGCAGTTCGACGAAGTTTGCAGCAGCATGGACTATCAGCTCGGAGACCATGGCTGCGGTTACCCTTGACGCTGCATCACAGACAGGAGCGGCTGCGATGGTGTACTCGACGATGAACCTGGGTGTAAGAATGGCAAAGCGTCATTTTTTCGGATGAATCCAGGTTCTGTTTACAGCATCATGATGGTCGCATCCGTGTTTGGCGATATCGCGGTGAACGCACATTGGAAGCGTGCATTCGTCATAGCCATACTGGCGTATCACCCGGCGTGATGGTATGGGGTGCCATTGGTTACACGTCTCGGTCACCTCTTGTTCGCATTGACGGCACTTTGAACAGTGGACGTTACATTTCAGATGTGTTACGATCCGTGGCAGTACGCATCATTCGACCCCTGTGAAACCCTACATTTCAGCAGGATAATGCACGACGGCATGTTGCACGTCCTGTACGGGCCTTCCTGGATACAGAAAATGTTCGACTGCTGCCCTGGCCAGCACATTCTCCACGTCTCCCAGCAACTGAAAACGTCTGGTCAATAGTGACCGAGCAACTGGCTCGTCACAATACTCCAGTCACTACTCTTGGTGAACTGTGGCATCGTGTTGAAGCTGCATGGGCAGCTGTGCCTGCTCTCGGCATCCAAGCTCTGTTTGACTCAATGCCTAGGCACATCAAGGCCGTTATTACAGCCAGAGGTGGTTCTTCTGGGTACTGATTTCTCAGGATCTATACACCCAAATTGTGTGAAAATGTAATCACATGTCAGTTCTAGTATAATTTATTTGTCCAATGAACACCAGTTTATCATCTGCATTTCTTCTTGGTGTAGCTATTTTAATAGCCAGTAGTGTATGTTTGCTACTGTGCATCCACCACTGCACACAAGCAGCCCGCTACCACCAATGGACATCCGGCACTGAGTGAGACCCAGTAGAAGAGGGACGTTCGAAATGTGAGACATTGTTGTTTAATTAATTCGACAGAAATACTTTTTATAGGGTCACTGTGACCGTGGAGAACACATTGTGTAACTGTTCTGTCGGTGAGAGTGAAGTTCATTTATGTGAAAATGGCAATCAGCAGTGATATTTTACTAATGTAAGATGCTACACGCGAAGCGCTGCTAGTAGAATTCAGTCGTGAAAGTGACGTAAGTGACTTTCGCGATGAAAGTGATTCTGAATCTGATGCTCTTGTAGCAGTTGTGGACAATGGTGAAACTGATCAGTCTGCCGAAACTTGAGAGAGTCGTCGAGACTAAGAATGGTCACTGCTAGAACACAGCTGTTCCTAACAGAAGAGCCCAGTCAGTTGCCGATGACACTGTAGTCTTTATTCCAACAGTGTGGGAATAAGAATGAACTGATTTATGAATAAGTGAGAACACCTCAAAATATTTGTGTAGTAAGTGCACTTCATTAAATAATTAAAAACCATTCAAAAGCCAAGATCGCATAAAAATTTATTTATTTAAGATGATCGGTTTCAACAATCATTGCTGTCATCTTCAGATCAATGACTATTGAAACCGGTCGTCTAAATAAAGAATTTTTTATGTGGTATTGGCCTCTGAGTGGTTTTAACAATTAAAACAGATCGCCCTTCAATAGTCCTAAAATGAGAAAATTCAATTCGTTAAAAAGATATCATATTTATCTAATTAAACTTCAAATAATATCTTTAGAGCCGGATCATTTCCAAGCTTCTTTATTGAAGTTTCCATATCAGTTTTTACTTAGCCTCGAATTTTGGATGCGTTAATAGTCATATTGAGTGAAAAAGTACATGACAGAAGAGAAATAAAATGAGTTTGGTGTATCAGAGTTGAATTTCGTTACAAAATACTGCATGTTCCCGCAATTTCACATTTTGTTTGACAATTTCAGAAGTATAAACTACCAGTTTTAATGAAGACTCAGTTAATTTTCAATCCCCGGGATCGATTCCCTGCTGGCTAGAGTATTATCTCGGCCCGGGGACTGGCTGTTTGTACTGTTTCCATCATTTCATCATCACTCGGGAAAGTGACGAGAGTGGACAGTGGAAAGTCCAGGGATTTGTACGGGCGCTGATAACCACGCAGCCGAGTGACCCACAAACCAAATATCATCATCATCAAACCAATTCTTATAGAATCTCAGCTCAGCTTATTTCTCGCCACCAACAACGCCAATGTGGTCAAAGTTTAGATTCCATTTTTCCTGGTCACTTCAAGATCATCGACGTCTTCAACATAAACAAGATGGCTAGAGACCTTTTACAACAGGGGCGGTCAAGAATTCGGGTAGCGAGCCGTGTGCTGACACAATTGCCATATAATACACAGTCTCTGCTCATTTCCCCCCCCCCCCCCCCCCTCGCGCAGGCCACGCGGCCTGAGAGGAGGGAGAAGAGAGAAAAACTGTGAATGCGCCGCATTTAAAAGGGAGTGCAGTCGCACTGCGTACGGCTTGGTTTTACGTTTCACATTTCGCAACAACACCGACCAGAAACAAATCAAATTTGCAGTATTACTTAATTATGTTTGGTGGTCGTTCAGAAATGATAGGTCAAATATAGTCGACTGTGGCGAGTTTGTTGCTGTTAGAAGTAATTCAGCTTGTGTCGTTATTGAGGTAGATAGTTCCTGTGAGTTAATGTGGGTAAAGGTCATTCTTCGCAACCGGAATAAAGTATTAAATGGATCCTCTTACCGACCTCTCGAATCAGATGATACAATTGCTGAACGATTAAAAAAAGAACTTGAGTCTAATTTCAAACACGTACCCGACTCATACAATTATAGTTGATGGTGACTTCAATTTACCCCCGATATGTTTGCGAAAATACATGTTTAAATCCGGAGGTGCGCATAAAACATCATCCGAAATTGTTGTACACGCATTCTCTGACAATTATTTCGAGCAATTAGCTCATGAGCCCACTCGAGTAGTAAACGGTTGTAAAAGCACACTTGACAACTTAGGAACAAATAATCGTCAGCTAATAACGAGCATTAAAACGGATACACGGATTAGTGAACATAGAATTGTCGCAGCGAGACTGAATACCGTAACTCGCAAATTCTCCAAAAATAAACGAAAAACATATCTATTCATAAAACAGATAAAAATTCGCTTGACGCCTTCCTGAGAGAAAATCTCCACTCCCTCCAAATTAACAATGTGAGTGTAGACCAGATATGACCATAATTCAAAGAAATATTGTCGACAGCAAGTGAGATACATATACCAAATAAATCAACAAAGAAGTGAGCTGATCCGCCTCGGTACACAAAAGGGTCAGAATACTGTTGCAGAAATAGCGGAAAAACATGCCATTTATAAACGAACGCAAAACCTCCAAGATTAGCGATCGATGCTTATAACACTTTCCGCATAGAAACCTGACACAAAAATCCAAAGAGATTCTTGTTGTATGTAAAGTGTGCTAGTGGCACAACTTCTCTGCGTGATAGCAATAGAAATACTACCGATGACAGTAGTGCTAAAGCAGAGTTTCTAAACACAGCCTTCCAAAATTCCTTCACCAACGAAGATGAAGTAAATATTCCAGAATTTGAATCAAGAACAGTTGCCACCATGAACAACTTAGAAGTAGATATCCTCGGTGTAGTGAAGCAAGTTAAATCATTTAATAAAACCAAGTTTTCCGGTTCAAGCTTTATACCAATTAGGTTCCTTTCAGACTATGCTGATGCAATAGCTCCATACTTAACAATCATACACAACCGCTCGCTGGACGAAAAATGCGTACCCAAAGAGTGGAAAGATGCTCAGGTCACATCAGTATTCAAGAAAGGCAATAGGAGTAATCCACTAAATTACAGGCCATGTCATTAATATCGATATGCAGCAGGATTTTGGAAAGTACATTGTCTTTGAAAATTACGAATTACCTCGAAGAGAACAGTCTATTGACACAACATCAACAAAGGTGTAGAAAACATTATTCTTATGAAAGACAACTGTCTCTTTACTCATTCAGGGTGTTGAGTGCTGTCGACAAGGGATTTCAAATTGATTCCGTGTTTCTAGGTTTCCGGAAGGGTTTTGAGATCGTACGTCAGGAGCGGCTTGTAGTGAAATTGCGTCCTTGTGGAATATCCTTTCAGATATGTGAATGGATTCGTAATTTCCTGTCAGATACATCAAAGTTCGTAGTAATTGACGGAAAGAGACCGAGTAAAGCGGAAGTCGTTTATGGCGTTCCCGAGGTAGTGTTATAGGACCTCTGGTGTTCCTTGTCTATACAACCGATTTAGGAGACAATCTGAGCAGCTGTCTTAGATTGTTTGCAGATGATGCTTTCATTTATCATCTGGTAAAGTCATCAGAAGATCAAAACAAATTGCAAAACCATTTAGAAAAGATGTCTGTATAGTGCGAAAGTTGGCAACGAAAAAATCTTAACATCAGAGGTCATCAGTCCCCTAGAACTGAGAACGACTTAAACCTAACTAACCTAACGACATATTACACATCCATGCCCGAGGCAGGATTCGAACTTGCGACCGTAGCGGTTGGGCGGTTTCAGACTGAAGCGCCTAGAACTGCTCGGTCACAGCGGCCGGCAGTTGGCAATGACCATAAATAATGAAATGTATGAGGCCGTCCACATCAGTGCTACAGGGAATCCGTTAAACTTTGGCTATACGGTCAATCAGTCAGGTCTAAAATCCTTAAATTCAACTAAATACCTAGGAATTAAAATAACAAATAGAAAATAGGAAAGAACACACAGAAAATGTTATGGGGAAGGCGTACTAAGGACTGCACGTTTATGGCATATCTACTAAAGAGGCTGCCTACATTGCGCTTGTGTGTCTTCTTTTGGAGTACTGCCGAGCGGTGTAGGATCTTTTGCAGATAGGATTAACGGAGTACACCGAGACAGTTCAAAGAAGAGCAGCACGTTTTATATTATCGAGAAATAGGGGAGAGATTGTGATTGACATACACAGGATTTGGAGTGGACATCATTAAAACACAGGCATTTTTCGTTGTGGAAGGCTCCTTTTACGAAATTTCAATCATCAACTTTCTCCTTTCTTTGTTGTTCACGCCGACGTACACAGGAAAAAATGATGATCATAATAAAGTAAGGGAAATAAGAACTGACACGGAAAGATAGAGGCGTCCGTTTTACCCGTCCGTTCTTTGACAATGGAATAATAGAGAATTATTGTGAAGGCGGTTCGATGAACTCTCTGCCAGGCACTTAAGTGTGATTTGCAGAGTATCCATGTAGATGTAGATACAGGTACTATATTTTCTATCTGGTACAAACTGCCGCTATACGGACCGAAACAAGCAATTTCGCAGATTTTCGCACTCGGGTTGCTACGTAATTGTGGCTTACTTAGTTTCATAATCGAAAAAGGTCTTTCACACATACACACATGTTGATAGAAATATTGTAGTGCTTTTACAACCTCATTACGAAGACGTGGAAACTCTGCCTGAGGAGAGCAAAGCAGTAGTCCTGGAAAGTTTTTACGTAAAAGTATATGTTGCTAAAGCGGGAATTACTTCGCAGGACAATCAGTTACATCCGGACATACACAGGGACGCTTCCAACTGACTTCGTAGTGTCTTACCGTGGGCAGCGTGCAATCACGTCCACTTAAAGTACAAGGTCTGCAGTCCATTCCAGACGTTTTAATTTTTGTTCCTGCACTCCTTTTTCCTTCCTAATTTCAACAGTAACGAATTTTAAATCGAAAAATCGTTCCTGGCACGCCTCTTGATTTAAGCAACGTACTTTGTGGCAAAGTCTCCATACTCTCCGTTGAATTCTACATCTACATCTGCGTGATTACTCTGCTATTCACAATAAAGTGCCTGGCCGAGGGTTCAATGAATCACCTTCAAGGAGTCTCTCTACCGTTCCACTCTCGAACGGCACACGGGAAAAATGAGTACTTAAATTTTTCTTTGCGAGCCCTCATTTCTCGTATTTGATGGTGATGATCATTTCTCCCTATGTAGGTGGGTGGCAACAGAATGTTTTCGCAATCGGAGGAGAAAACTGGTGATTGAAATTTCATGAGAAGATCCCGTCGCAACGAAAAACGCCTTTGTTTTAATGATTGCCACTTCAATTCACGTATCATGTCTGTGACACGATCTCCCCTATTTCGCGATAATACAAAACGAGCTGCCCTTCTTTGTACTTTTTCGATGTCATCCGTCAGTCCCACCTGAGGCGGATCCCACACCGCACAGCAATACTCCAGAATAGGGCGGACAAGCGTGGTGTAAGCAGTCTCTTTTGCAGACCTGTTGCACCTTCTAAGTGTTCTGCCAATGAATCGCAGTCTTTGGTTTGCTCTAATCACAATATTATCTATGTGATCGTTCTAATTTTGGTTATTTGAAATTGTAATCCCTAAGTATTTACTTGAATTTACAGCCTTCAGATTTGTGTGACTTATCGCGTAATCGAAATTTAGCTGATTTCATTTAGTACTCATGTGAATAACTTCACACTTTTCTTTATTCAGAGTTAATTGCCACTTTTCGCACCATACAGATATCTTATCTAATTCATTTTGCAAGTCGTTTTGATCATCTGATGACTTTACAAGACGGTAAATGACAGCACCATCTGCAAACAAGCTAAGACAGCTACTCAGATTGTCTCCTATGTCGTTAATATAGATCAGGAACAATAGAGGGCCTATAACGCTTCCTTGGGTAACGCCGGATATTACTTCTGTTTTAGTCGATAGCTTTCCGCCCATTACTACGAACTGTGACCTTTCTCACAGGAAATCACGAATCCAGTCACACAACTGAGGCGATTCTCCGTAAGCACGCAGTTTAGTTAGAAGACGCTTGTGAGGAACGGTGTCGAAAGCATTCTGGAAATCTAAAAATATGGAATCAAATTGACATCCCCTGTCGATAGGACTTATTACTTCATGAGTATAAAGTGCTAGTTGTGTTTCACAAGAACGATATTTTCTGAAACCCTGCTGACTATGTGTCAATAAATCGTTTTCTTCGAGGTACTTCATAATGTTCGAATACAGTATATGTTAAAAAACTCTGCTGCAAACCGACGTTAGGATATAGGCCTCTAATTCAGCGGATAACCCCTACTTCTCATTCTGGGTATTGGTGTGACTTGAGCAATTTTCCAGTCGTCAGGTACGGATCTTTCAAATGGTTCAAATAGCTCTGAGCACTATGGGACTTAACATCTGTGGTCATCAGTCCCCTAGAACTTAGAACTACTTAAACCTAACTAACCTAAGGACATCACACACATCCATGCCCGAGGCAGGATTTGAACCTGCGACCGTAGCAGTCGCGCGGTTGGTTCGGATCTTTCTGTGAGCGAGTGGTTGTAGATAATTGCTAAATATGGAGCTATTTTATCAGCATATAAAACAGCTGCAACTGACAGTGGAATAATTTGTGTGATCCCAGACATTTTACTATTCATACTACCAATTTCTTCTCGTGCTCCGTGACTGCAAATTTAGCTCAAAGTGTTGCCTGATACACCGAACAAGGAATTCCGTCTGCTGATCGTTGTAATTTTTTGCTCTTTCATTGTCAGCTAAATCTTAAATTCTTTCTGTATGGTACATACCATCGTTCTGTAGCAAATTTGGAGTACCCATCGCTTACGTCGAGAACTTTCACTCCTATTTTCTGTCACTTCCATTCATTTTTAAAGGCTTGTGGCGACTGATCGCTAGACTGCCTCTTTTTGTGCGAACAGCCATTGGGTCTGTGAACATTCTTCATTCAACGAGAGAGTAGCGATGGGGAAGCGGCACTGATACCACGATTCTGCCGAAATGAAGAGGGCTGTGCGGACCGAAAAATGCCACAGCGCAATACTTAATGAAATGTCGCCCTGTACCGGCTACTTCCGAGAATGACAGGTCACAGCCGAGACCGGCCACACGCAGCCCGCACACTCGACATGCGTGAGGTTTGGCACGCTGTGGCCCGGCCTGATCTACGGTGTTCTGAAGCGGCCAGTGTGCACTTCTAAGTGGAATATATTCTCCGTTAGGCTTATAACGGGATAGACTCTTATCACCGAAACAATACAAAGGCAAGTATCTTACGCTGAGACTACCATCTGGCAGCTATTCCGTTTACGTTGGTGCCCCCACATCCAGAGTAGGTGAGCCAGCCGTGACTCCCTCAGTACAAATGACTGGTCGAAGTCCCAAAGGCCTCCTACCAACGTGGCACAAGGTATCTCAATCGTCAAGACATCGCGTTCGCATTCGACAGTCGCGCGTTTCAAATTGAAGTCAGGTCATACACATTTATTTATCCGTGGACGCGGAAAACATTTCGTAGGAATTCTGAGATGGTTTCTGTAACAGACCTGCAGCCTCTTGCTTACCCAAGACTTGTCCAACTGAAACTGCTTCAGCAGAAAGTGTTCGGTGAGACTGTGATCCGTCTAAAATGGTAGAGACATTGACGACTTGTTTCGCTGTAGGCTTTTCTGATTCATTCTATTAATTTTGACTTGCCACTACAGATGAATCTATTGTGATACCTGTTCGAGTCGGAAGGAATCACAGTGATCTCAAAATAGTAATCATTTAATGAAACAGGTAATTCAAATGTGTGTTGTCTGGATCGCATAGTCTAGATCATAATCTTTATTATATTTTTTTGTTTCAGCGAATATAGATCGTCTTCATGTCTACAAGTAAATGTTAACTGTAATTTTCCTTTAAAGTAAAGTTAGTTACATGTTGCAAATGCAACTGCCAGCATAAAAAAATAAATGGAATGTATCTGGTTACGTAAAGGTTTCTCGCAGCAAATGTACCGCCTCAAATGAACTCTTACTAACACCTTAATGACTATGCAAATGTAAAATTTCTGTAAAGTGGCACTTACGTCGTGGAAATTTTTAGCTATGTCTATATTTATATATTCCAAAGTGTTTCTTTGCCGCAGGTATTCTCTTTAGAATACCCATACATAAGAGAAATGGATAGACGTATGTATGTGAGTTCCATATGTCCTCTTAAACCACAACACCGATTTCAACCAAACTTGGTACACATATAATTTACTGTCTTGAAATTATCTCTGTGGAGGTACGAGCCATCTACGTATCAGATGGGTGCGGGTGGAGGGTAAGAAAGAAGTGTAGCCTAAGACGCGCGTATACCTGTAGTTCAGTCATCCAATATTTTAGAATGGGAACACTAAGACACTTGCAATAAACTTTATACATAATTTCAAATCTTTACGAAACATTTTCATGCTGATGACCACCATAAATTATAAATCGAAAAAAGTTCATAGCTTACCATATTTTCGTTGATAATGCAGTAAAACTGGCACATGAACCATGACGTTTAAATTTATTACTTCTTTACTACTAACTATGTACGTGACGTATTTTGCAAACAGAGTTCACACATTCTACTGAGTGTAAGAGAAAAAATATGTCATTGTACCACAAATAATTCAGAAGATATGGTCACAAACAATGACATACGTAAAACACAGCCGCATCATGCAAGACGTTTAAATTTGTCAGTTTGTTGCTACTAAATCTATTCGCAACACTTTCCTAAAATTCTCCCTTCCTGTTACAAACCTTACATCCTCGTTACATTTCATAACGCTTCGCAATGTTACATCTAGATACATAATCGAGGTGACTGTGTCAAGTTTCAACCTACTAATGCTGTGTTCGAAAGTTACAGAACAGTTTTTCCTACTAATCTCGATGAATCTCCATTTTCCTACATTTTGAGCGAATTGCCACTGGCACACCAACTAGAAATTTTGTCTAAGTCATCTTGAATCCTCCTACAGACACTCAACGACGACATCTTTCGGAAAACCACGGCATCATCAGCAAACAACCTCAGACAGCTGTCCATCGTAGCTGCAAGATCATTTATGTATATGTAGAATAATAACGGTTCTATCACATTTCCCTGGGGCACTCCTGACGGCACACTTGTTTTGATGAACAGTCACGACCGAGGACAACGTACTGGGTCCTACTACTGAAGAAGTGTTCGAACCACTTATATATCTGGGAACGTATTCCGCATGCTCGTACCTTCGTTAACAGCCAGCAGTGGACCATCGTATCAAACGCTTTTCGGAAATCCAGGAATATGGCATCTTCCTGTTGCCCTTCATCCGTGGTTCGCAGATTATCAAGCTAGAAAAGGGCAAGATAAGTATTGCAAGACGGCGCTAGACTTAGAGGAACTGGAATTCATATATGCACGAAAGGGAGGCAGTTATTATGAACGCACTTGCTGTCTCTCGCAAGATTTTTCAGCGATCAATACCTGAGATGGATACTGAAGTGGCCGCCCGGGGTGGCCGAGCGGTTCTAGGCGCTTCAGTCTGGAACCGCGCGACCACTACGGTCGCAGGTTCGAATCTTGCCTCGGGTATGGATGTCTGTGATGTCCTAAGGTTAGTTAGCTTTAAGTAGTTCTAAGTTCTAGGGGACTGAAGTCCCATAGTGCTCAGAGCCATTTGAACCATTTTGATACTGGAGTGAACGTATTTAGGTCCACCATAGCTCACTATTTAGTAACTGCTTTTCAATAGATGCGGAGTACATTTGATCGGCACGAACCAACACTATAAGCGAAAATACATTACACTTTCGGTCCATCTTTAGGCATCGAGTACTCGTAATATTCAGTTGTGTTAGTTCGAAATGCTTTACAGAAAATAACCTCTTTGCTCTTGGGAAGACCCTACAATGTCATTATCTGATTTTTACAAGTCAGACTGTATCAGCCAGGTGTATAAAATTCAAGGTGAAACCTGTTAAAAATTTGAACTGGAAATTGTAGTTTTACAAGATGTAGTAGGCCGTCAACTGTATACAGTCATACAAGGACTCCCTGTAGACGAGTTTCGAAAGTCTACACTGGAATATTGGCGATCCTTGATGGCTCAGAATGTGCCCTACCAAACGACCCCTTCTTCAAAAAATGGTGCAAATGGCTCTGAGCACTATGGGACTTAACATCTATGGTCATCAGTCCCCTAGAACTTAGAACTACTTAAACCTAACTAACCTAAGGACATCACACAACACCCAGTCATCACGAGGCAGAGAAAATCCCTGACCCCGCCGGGAATCGAACTCGGGAACCCGGGAGCGGGACGTGAGAATGCTACCGCACGACCACGAGCTGCGGACGCCCTTCTTCTGGCCAAGCTGTGTCACAAATTTCTTTTCTCCCCAATTCTGTTCAGTACCTCCTCATTAGTTACGTGTTCTACCCATCGAATCTTCAGGATTCTTCTATAGCACCACATTTCAGAAGCTTCTATTCTCTTGTTGTCTAAATTGTTAATCGTCCATTTTTCACTCCCATACATGGCTACGTTACAAACAAATACTTAAAGAAAAGACTTCATAACAGCTAAATCTGTATCCGATGTAACATATTTCTCTTTTTTGTAAAGGCCTGGTCGCTACTGCCGTGGAGGCCGAGTTTGCGAGTTCGTGAAACGGCTTCTGGTCCAGTACACTGGTAAGCCGTTTTCTCCATCCCATTATTACACAAGTATGTCACAGGGTCCAGGTAACAGGAGGGGAGAACGAAGGTTCTATAACACTCCAATAAATTAGTAACAAAGTCACACAAATGAGTTAAAAAAGTTTACTTAGCTTCGTGATTAGTTGAATAATTACGTCTACAACACTGTTTGTAATAGAATACAAAAGGGTCCTCAATGTCTAAGTGCAAATATGTGAACTTCATATTACATAGCAAATGCAATTTGCAACTGTCTCTTCACTCCTAACAAGGGAACCTACCCATCGCACCCCCTCAGATTTAGTTATAAGTTGGCACAGTGGATAGGCCTTGAAAAACTGAACACAGATCAATAGAGAAAACAGGAAGAAGTTGTGTGGAACAATGAAAAAAATAAGAAAATATACAAACTGAGTAGTGCATGTGTATCATAGGCTACATCAAGGACAATGCCAGGTCTGGAGCGCCGTGGTCCCGCGGTTAGCGTGAGCACCTGCGGAACAAGAGGTCGTTGGTTCAAATCTTCCCTCGAGTTAAAATTTTAATTTCTTTATTTTCGCAAAGTTATGATCTGTCCGTTCGTTCATTGACGTCTCTGTTCACTGTAATAAGTTTAGTGTCTGTGTTTTGCGACCGCACTGCAAAACCGCGCGAATAGTAGACGAAACGACGTACCTCTCCAAGGGGAACCGAAAACATTTGATCGCAAGGTCATAGGTCAACCGATTCCTCCACAGGAAAACACGTCTGATATATTCTATACGACACTGGTGACGGCATGTGCTTCACATGACAGGAATATGTTCTCGACCCACCTAACTTGTACACTTGGCGAATGGGTAAAAAGATTCTTCTACCTCGCTCGATTTAGGTTTTCTTGTGGATGTGATAATCACTCCCAAAAAAGTGATGAAAACATAAGAGTTTGTCACATAAACTGTAACAAATGAATGCAACAGTTTCAAAGTCACACAGTTTTCACTGTGCCCTGTCAAAACACGTTTTTAACGTTTTCAATTTTTTCCGTGTGTAGACCGTCAAACCCTGCATATGTCCAAGTAAATCTGAACATGTCCTGGAATTTTGGAGAGCGAAGTTGATTATGTGTGAGTGCCTGAAGTTCGATGATTGTCTGAAAACAAAAAATTAAACTTTTCACTTGAGGGTAGACTTGAACCAAGGACCTCTCGTCCCGTAGGTGCTCACGCTAACCACGGGACCACGGCGCTCCTGAGCCTGCACGTGGACTACTCAGTTTGTATATGTTGCTAATTTTTTTCATAGTTCCACACAACTTCTTCCTGTTTTCTCTATTGATCTGTGTTCAGTTTTTCAAGGCCTATCCACTGTGCCAACTTATAACTAAATCTGAGGGGGGTGTGATGGGGTGGTTCCCCTGTAAGAGTTCACTGAACGTCATTCCCTGTCTGTCAGCCCTGGACGATGATCTATAAGCAAGTGGGCGAGAACTGCTTTTCTCTCTCCCGAGTAGGCTTCTGTCCGTTGTCGTCGGGTCATTGGCTGAGTGTGCTCGGCCATCAATTGGCCGAGGCGAAGTCGATATCTTCATCGTCAGCGCCGCCCGTGGCGCTGGTGGATCTCACGCAAGCGGCGAGTCTCTATGGTGCTGGCACCAGCTCGCATCTTTGCGCGTGTGGTGCTCTTGCCCTGGCTGTGTCTTGTTTGAGCGATACAGCAATCTTCTTGAGAAACGTTATTCTTGCCATTGCCAGTCCTAGATCCTCTCTACTTCGACCATCATCAGTTATTTTCATGCTCAAATAGCAAAACACATCTACTACTTTAAGTGTCTCGTTTGCCTAACCTAATTCCCTCAGTATCACCTGATTTAATTCACTACATTCTATTGTCCTTGTTTTGCTTCTCTTGATGTTCGTGTTATATCTTCCTTTTAAGCTGCTTTTCCAAGCCCTTTTCTGTCTCTGACATAGTTAAAATATTCTTCTCCCTGAACTTTAATTGCTACTCCAAATTTTCCTTTGGTTTCATTTACTGCTTGAGCAACGTACCGATTGAATAACACCGGGAATAGGCCACAGCCCTGTCTCGCTCCCTTCTCAAATACTGCTTCCCTTTCATGCCTCTCGACCCTTACAACCGCCGTCTGGTTTCTGTACAGGTTGTAAATAGCCTTTCGCTCCATTTTGTCCTTGTCCGAATTTCGTGGTCTTGCGGTAGCGTTCTCGTTTCCCGCGCACGGAGTCCCGGGTTCGATTCCCGGCGGTGTCATGGATTTTTCCTGCCTCTAGATGACTGGGTATTGTCGTGTTGTCTTCACCATCATCATTCATCCCCATTACGGTCGGAGGAAGTTTTTGTAAACAATTAGACACCACTTTCATATTTGTATCTTACTTCTAGCCTGAGTTACCAATTTATGTAATCAGGGAAAGACTTTTCGGTGTATGTTGAGATCTGAGGAATAGACAATTTAGCAATGGAGGGAAGTGCAGGGAGCAAAAACTGAAAGGAAGCACAAAGCTTGTCTACGTTAGTCAGGTGCAAGTGCATATGGGTTGCGAAACTTTCGTAGAGATGGTTCACAAAGGATAGACTAACCTGGACAGCTGCATGAAACTGGTCTTCTTGTTGACGATCACAACAACTGCAGTATCTACTCTTCATCATAAACAATACGAGGGCTTACAGAGTGCAGATATAAATGTAGATGGATGCGGTGGTGTGACAGTAAATTAATTTATGCGCCTAAAGATAGGCAACACGACTTACTTAGTCTGTGCCTGGGATGTGGATGATGTAAGCTGGGTTGCCTACGTAACGTACTGTACATGAAATATTTTCTAGGCCAGTTTTACACTATCTCATGAAAAGCATTATGAACCTTGTACGTAATGTGGAATTTACCACTAGAAGTCACGTGAGGGGGTGGGGAGTGATGTGTCGTTAGTAGGAAAGCAGTAGCAGCAGAATGGGTCGATCAGAAGAGCTGAGGGAGTTCGATCGTGGACGAGGCACTGGATGCCAGCCGAGAAACAAATCCGTCAGACAAATCTCAACACCTCGAAAACTACCCAAGTTCACTATTAGTGATGTGCAAACGCGAAGGCACACCCGCAGCTGCAACAAGAGCAGGCACACTTGATGTGCTGACGGGCAGTGGCTGTTGACTATTGTGGAGAGTGGTTGCAAGAAGTCACATGAAATAAGGAGAAGGTATCTCTCGGTGATTCCAAAGCGCTTACGGCAGTCCAGCTAAGACAATAACTGTGAGGAGGGAGTTTCCAAAGAACGGGGTACAATGGGCGAACTGCTCCTCTTGGGCCGCATTTTTCTGTAGTCAGTTCTCGGTACCGCTTGAGGTGGTGTACAGAGCAGCTTACAAATATAGGAAATGAATTTCCTGTATCGGTCCGCAATCATTGTGAATATTCTCTTAATAGAGCTGTCCAGATTGCTTGTTATAATTGCTTTAGTCACACACATTGTAAGTAAGCTGTTTATGTTTTCTCTATGTAAGTAGGCTGTTTATGTTTTCTCTATGTAAGTAGGCTGTTTATGTTTTCTTATTGGCAACGTTACGTAGCGCTCAATATGAAAATCGCTGGCTGTGCTGTGTGCAGTCTGTGGCTGCTTTGCATTGTTGTAATACTCGCCATTGTAGTGTTAGGCAGCTGGCTGTGAACAGCGCGTAGCGTTGCGCAGTTGGAGGTGAGCCGCCAGCAGTGGTGGATGTGGGGAGAGAGATGGCGGAGATTTGTAATTTGTCATGAACTGCTATATTTATATGTGATGATATTAAGGTAAATACATTGTTTGTTCTCTATTAATATCTTTCATTTGCTAACTATCCCTATCAGTAGTTAGTGCCTTCAGTAGTTTGAATCTTTTATTTAGCTGGCAGTAGTGGCGCTCGCTGTATTGCAGTAGCTTGAGCAGCGAAGATTTTAGTGAGGTAAGTGATTTGTGAAAGGTATAGTTTAATGTTAGTCAGGGCCATTCTTTTGTAGGGAATTTTGAAAGTCAGATTGCGTTGCGCTAACAAAACATTGTGTGTCAGTATAAGCACAGTCTCATATATAAATTGTTCAAAGGGGACGTTTCAACATCAGAAATGTTTTGCATCACCGCGGTTCCCAGAACTCCTGAAGACAGACTTTGACTGTAGACGTTGTATCACAGACACTGTTCAGCGATGTCACAAAACCCGCCCAAAGATGTAAACAATCATGCATGAGCAGCGCCTATTAGACGGAGGGGACCCGACAGCCGATCTGTTCCAGTCATTCCAACAGGAAGGAGGTACATGGCTCGTGTTGTCTGTAGTTCAACCATGCCTAGACGGTCAATACCGCGGTTAGATCGCGTCCGCATTGTTACTATATGAGGAAGGGTTCTCAATAAGGGAAGTGTCCAGGCAGCTCAGAGTGAACCAAAGCGGTGGGGTTCGGACATGGAGAAGATACAGAGAGACAGGAACTGTCGATGACATGCCTCGCTCAGGCCGCCCAAGGGCTACTGCCGCAGTGGATGACCACTACCTACGGATCATGGCTCGGAGGAACCCTGACAGCAACGCCACCATGTTCAGTAAAGCTTTTCGTACAGCCACAAGACATCGTGTTACGACTCAAATTGTACGCAGTAGGCTGCATGATGCGCAACTTCACTCCCGTCGTCCATGGCGAGGTCCATCTTTGCAACCATGACACCATGCAGCGCGGTACAGATGGGCCCAACAACATCCCTCTCAGGATTGGCATCACGTTCTCTTCACCGATGAGTGTCGATATGCCTTCAACCAGACAATGTTGGAGACGTGTTTGGAGGCAACCCGGTTAGGCTGAACGCCTTAGACACACTGTCCAGCGAGTGCAGCAAGGTGGAGGTTCCCTGCTGTTTTGGGGTGACATTATGTGGGACCGACGTTCGCCGCTGGTGGTCATGGATAGAAGGCACCGTAACGGCTGTATGATACGTGGATGCCGTCCTCCGACCGATAGTGCAACCACATGGGCAGCATATTGGCGAGGCATTAGTCTTCATGAACGACAATTCGCTCCCCCATCGTGCACATCTTGTGAATGACTTCCTCCAGGATAAAGACATCGTTCGACTAGAGTGGCCAGCATGTTCTCCAGACGTGAACTCTATCGAAGATGCCTGTGATGGATTGAAAAGGGCTATTTATGGACGACGAAACCCACCAACCACTCTGGGGGATCTACGCCGGATCACTGTTGAGGAGTGGAACAATCTGGACCAACAGTGCCTTGATGAACTTGTGGATAGTATGCCACGACGAATACCGGCATGCATCAATGCAAGAGGACGTGCGACTGGGTATTAGAGATCTGGACCACCAGCTGTGAAGGTCTCGCTGCATGGAATGCGTGGTTTTCATGAGCAATAGAAAGGGCGGAAAAGTTTATGTTGATCTCTATTCCAAATTTCTGTACAGGTTCTGGAACTCTTGGAACCCACGTGATGCAAATTTTTTCTTGATGTGTGTACTACAACGTTCCAGCCACTGGCATCATCAGCTATCAAAAAGCTCAGAACTTATAAAAGAATGTTCTCTGTCAATATTAGTGGTTAGGCATATTTTTTAATGCTGAAATAGACCCTTGTTTCATAAGTTTTAAGCTTTTTGATACCTGATGATGGCAGTAGCGAAACGCCGCAATAAATAAAGAAATTTTAAAAAGCGATCTACAAAGTAAAGAGTGACGCCACTGGAAAATGGATGATTGGAAACGAGTGATTTGCAGAGACAAAAGAAGCTACACCCTGTGCTGTTCTGATGGAGAGTTTCTGGTCTGGCGAATTCCTGGAGGACGTTACCTGTCCCGTATGTAGTGCCGACGGTGGCGCACAGGGAGGCAGTGTTGGTGTATGAGGAAATTTTTCGCTCCTACAGTGTGGTCCCCCTTATAGTACTAAAGAAAAACACTCTTATGGCTTCAACGCATGAGAAAGAAAAGGCTGCAATAAATCCACAGACGCTCGAAGACTTCTCTGAAAGTGTCCCCAGCCTTTGTGAAGGAGAAGAGTGGACACACGGTGTTATTGTCCACTGACAGGTGTCCGGGTAGTGTCGCGCTTACCTGTAGTAGTCCTCCTTGCAGTAGATGTTGCCGTCGCGCGAGAAGCAGGTGAGCTCGGAGGCGAGCGGCAGCTTGCAGTCGCAGCAGCGCAGGCACGCGGAGTGCCACTGGCGGTCGGCGGCCAGCAGGAAGTAGCGGTCGCAGATGCGGGCGCCGCAGCCGGCGCAGCAGCTCGCCTCGAGCGCCGCCGCCGACACCTCGCGCTCCTTCAGCATCCTCCGCCTCTGCGACAGACGCACCGAGGGCTCTGCTCAGGGCGGCTCCGAGCCGGGCAAGTGCGCGCAGCCAAGCTCGCAACACAGGACATTAGTCCCCACCCCCATAAAACAGCAGCAGGTAGTGATATCTACATCTACATAGATACACCGCAAGCCACATTACGGTGCGTGGCAGACGGTTCCCAGTACCACTACTAGCATTTCTTTCCTGTTCCACTCGCAAACAGGCCGAGGTAGAGACGACTATCTGCATGCCTCCGTATGAGCTCCAATTTCTCGTATCTTATCCTCATGGTTCTTACGTGCAATATACACTACTGGCCATTAAAATTGCTACACCACGAAGATGACGTGCTACAGACGTCAAATTTAGCCGACAGGAAGAAGGTGCTGTGATATGCCAATGATTAGCTTTCCAGAGCATTCACTCAAGGTTGGCGCCGGTGGCGACACCTACAACGTGTTGACATGATGAAAGTTTCCAAACGATTTCTCATACACAAACAGCAGTTGACCGGCGTTGCCTGTGAAACATTGTTGTGATGCCTCGTGTAAGGAGGACAAATGCGTACCATCACGTTTCCAACTTTGATAAAGATCGGATTGTAGCCAATCGCGATTGCGGTTTATCGTATCGCGACATTGCTTCTCTCGTTGGTCGAGATCCGATGACTGTTAGCAGAATATGGAATCGGTGGGCTTAGGAGGGTAATACGGAACGCCGTGCTGGATCCCAACGGCCTCGTATCACTAGCAGTCGAGATGACAGGCATCTTATCCGCATGGCTGTAACGAATCGTGCAGCCACGTCTCGATCCCTGGGTCAACAGATGGGGGCGTTTGCAAGACAACAACCGTCTGCACGAACAGTTCGACGACGTTTGCAGCAGCATGGACTACCAGCTCGGAGACCATGGCTGCGGTTACCCTTGACGCTGCTTCCCAGACAGGAGCGCCTGCCGATGGTGTACTCGACGACGAACCTGGGTGCACGAATGACAAAACGTCATTTTTTCGGATGAATCCAGGTTCTGTTTACAGTATCATGTTGGTCGCATCCGTGTTTGGCGACATCGCGGTGAACGCACATTGGAAGCGTGTATTCGTCTTCGCCATACTGTCGTATCACCCGGCGTGATGGTATGAGGTGCCATTTGTTACGCGTCTCGGTCAGCTCTTGCTCGCATTGACAGCACTTGGAACAGTGGACGTTACATTTCAGATGTGTTACGTCCCGTGGCTCTACTCTTCATACGATCCCTACGAAACCCTACATTTCAGCAGGATAGTTGCAGGTCCTGTACGGGCCTTTGTGGATACAGAAATTGTTCGACTGCTGCCCTGGCCAGCTCATTCTCCAGATCTCTCACCAATTGAAAACGTCTGGTCAATGGTGGCCGAGCAACTGGCTCGTCACAATACGCCAGTCACTACACTTGCTGAACTGTGGTATCGTTTTGAAGCTGCATGGGCAGCTGTACCTGTACACGCCATCCAAGCTCTGTTAGACTCAATGCCCAGGCGTATCAAGGCCGTTATTACGGCCAGAGATGGTTGTTCTGGGTACGAATTTCTCAGGATCCATGCACCCAAATTGTGTGAAAATGTAATCACATGTCAGTTCTAATATAATGTACTTGTCCAATGAATACCCGTTTATCATCTGCATTTCTTCTTGGTGTAGCAATTTTAATGGCCAGTAGTGTAGTTGTAACATGTGAACTAAATATTGTAGGGATGGAAAACACACAATGGACTAATACTGACCGATGAGCTGACCTAATTATGTGCAAAACAAACAAAAAAAAAAAAAAAAAAACAAAGTGATGTCGGCGGCTCCCAGTTTCTGTCAAGCGTTCATTTATGTTTCTTTCCGTACCAATGTTACTAATACCAAAGCAAATGTGAAAGTCGGAAATCCGGTTTGGGTATTCGACACACGTTTGGATGACCTTGACGCTACGTGGTGCAGAAAGGATGGAACGGAGAAAAATTATCAGAGTCGTGGGCAGGGTAGCCTGGTGTGCGTACGTAGCTTTATCACGCCTGACGATGTTAACATCTTTTTGAATGTAAAAACAACTGCGTTTTTTGGTAAGCATGATTATCCGACCCTAATCTAAGATGGAATTTGAAGCCAATGCAACTTCAAGGAAAGTGGCTACCGGAAGCAGCGTGAGAGTAATAAATTAATTCCGTCTTGCTGGAGGCGTGAAGAGCCTAGCCAATTATCATTCTGCAATCTTCAACTACAGCATCGCAACTAGTATGATAAACAAGGCAAGGCTTTATGTTAACTCACAGTCACAAACCTAATATACAACTACTGAATGGATTCAGTTATTTAAGGGCATCTGTTAAATTCATTGTCCTAAAGTCACAAACAGAATCATAATTTCCGGGGCACTATATTTAACTAATTTTGATTGAATCGAAACAGTCAAAAGATCCTATAAAATAATTTGAATAATTTTTAAAATCACTACAATGTTAAGTTGTCGTAAGGGTTTTTAACAGGAAAAGACAGCTTCAAGTTTATTTACATGAATACAAAATATAATGGTCACATTCCTAATTCATTTAATATTTTCAGTTTTGAGATTACATTCACCTGATTTTCAGTTATTTAATTTTCTTTAATACTTAACTCTAACAATTTAAATATAGTAGCCATTGAGATACCTCAGAATCTCACAGATTGCTTCCACCTTGATTCCAAGTAGGACACTGAAAATTAATCGTAATTATGTAACATCAGTAACAGGGAAACGGCATCTAAAAGAAAAAGTTTGAATTGCTTCTACAGATCTTCGTAGAATTAGTTTATATTTTAGACAGACTCTCGTATAGTAAGATTATACTCCTGTGTTAATCCGTTCCCTTCTGTGGTGATAAAACACTAAGCTAGGCAATGAAGTGTTTATTCAATGTAAATCCTTTGTTATCTGCCGAAATTATTGCAAATCGAGCCCTGTTCTCCTCAGTGTACTTTTCACAAAGGTCAAAGATAAAATTAGTGCCCTAAAATTGACAATATTCGGCCGCTGAGTCACACACAGTCAAATATGTAATTTAATATAATTAGAGTCAGCAAAATAGAAACAATTACTTAGTGCACGTCAAATGCCATTTCTCATCTGACCGAACAAAATGTGGACGTAGAAGGATTTCTTTCCAATAAATTCAGATATTATTCTATAGCTAGTTAAACATCACAAAAAGCAAACATAGTTATTACGAGGGCAGTTCAATAAGTAATGCAACACATTTTTTTTCTCGGCCAATTTTGGTTGAAAAAACCGGAAATTTCTTGTGGAATATTTTCAAACATTCCCACTTCGTCTCGTATAGTTTCATTGACTTCCGACAGGTGGCAGCGCTGTACGGAGCTGTTAAAATGGCGTCTGTAACGGATGTGCGTTGCAAAAACGGGCAGTGATCGAGTTTCTTTTGGCGGAAAACCAGGGCATCTCAGATATTCATAGGCGCTTGCAGAGTGTCTACGGTGATCTGGCAGTGGACAAAAGCACGGTGAGTCGTTGGGCAAAGCGTGTGTATCATCGCCGCAAGGTCAAGCAAGACTGTCTGATCTCCCGCGTGCGGGCCGGCCGTGCACAGCTGTGACTCCTGCAATGGCGGAGCGTGCGAACACACTCGTTCGAGATGATCGATGGATCACCATCAAACAACTCAGTGCTCAACTTTACATCTCTGTTGGTAGTGCTGTCACAATTGTTCACCAGTTGGGATATTCAAAGGTTTGTTCCCACTGGGTCCCTCGTTGTCTAACCGAACACCATAAAGAGCAAAGGAGAACCATCTGTGCGGAATTGCTTGCTCGTCATGTTGCTGACGGTGACAATTTCTTGTCAAAGATTGTTACAGGCGATGAAACATGGATTCATCACTTCGAACCTGAAACAAAACGGCAATCAATGGAGTGGCGCCACACCCACTCCCCTACCAAGAAAAAGTTTAAAGCCATACCCTCAGCCGGTAAAGTCATGGTTACAGTCTTCTGGGACGCTGAAGGGGTTATTCTGTTCGATGTCCTTCCCCACGGTCAAACGATCAACTCTGAAGTGTATTGTGCTACTCTTCAGAAATTGAAGAAACGACTTCAGCGTGTTCGTAGGCACAAAAATCTGAACGAACTTCTCCTTCTTCATGACAACGCAAGACCTCACACAAGTCTTCGCACCCGAGAGGAGCTCACAAAACTTCAGTGGACTGTTCTTCCTCATGCAACCTACAGCCCCGATCTCGCACCATCGGATTTCCATATGTTTGGCCCAATGAAGGACGCAATCCGTGGGAGGCACTACGCGGATGATGAAGAAGTTATTGATGCAGTACGACGTTGGCTCCGACATCGACCAGTGGAATGGTACCGTGCAGGCATACGGGCCCTCATTTCAAGGTGGCGTAAGGCCGTAGCATTGAATGGAGATTACGTTGAAAAATAGTGTTGTGTAGCTAAAAGATTGGGGAATAACCTGGTGTATTTAAATGCTGAATAAAACAACCCCTGTTTCAGAAAAAAAATGTGTTGCATTACTTATTGAACTGCCCTCGAACAATGGCTAAAAGTTTTTAGTTTCGTACTTAAAAAGAAATACTTTCCCTGCTACTCAAACATTAAAAAGTTCTAAAACACAATTCTTGTGCTTAAAAAAATTTGAAACGGATCGGTCACACGTGGAATCGGCGGGTTCGGTTACAGCATTACAGCCCGTCGTTTGGAATCAGCGCAGTACTGTTGGTCGATATGCAGACGTAACGGAATGGCAGACGGTGGCTGTCGTGTTTCGACGTTGCGATGACCACACCACGAGTAAGGTTCCCGGATTTTGTTGGTGTATCATGGTAGACTTTCTAACGTGTCTGTGAGGAATTGTGTGCCGCTGGCAGGAAAGTAACACCGTGTAAGAAGTGTGGTCTTAAAAACATCCAAAAACCGACTGCAAACTTTTAAGGCGGTGACTGGGTGGTAGCAACACAGCACAAACAAATCGAGGTCAATAAAGATATATTTAAAAAAAAGCGAAGCACCAATAAGGAATTGTCCGAATTGGGACGGAAATCGGCGCATGTGATATACTTGTACAGATAAATAAATGATTACAATTTCAGAAAAACTGGATGATATATTCGAGAGAAAATGTTTCACAAATTGAGCACGTCAATAACGCTTTGGTGCACCTGTGGCCCTTATGCAAACAATTATTCGGCTTGGCATTGATTGATAGAGCCAACGGCCTTGTCATAGTGGTAACACTGTTTCTTCGCGTTAAATCACTGCAGTTCAATATTGTCGGGCTTGGCTAACACTTGGATGGGTGACTGCGCAGGTCTGCCGAGTGTTGCTGGCTAGCAGGGTGCACTCAGCTCTTGTGAATTGAGGAGCTCCTTGACTGAAAAGCAGCGACTCTGGTCACGAAAACTGACACGGCTGGGGGAGCGGTGTGCCGACAACAGGCCCTTCGTATCCTATGACGCCCATCGGTCAAAGATGACACGGCGGTTGGTCGGACGTAGTTTAGAGGTGATTAGAGAGGTTTTTCAACAGAAAATGCCATATATGCTTTCACCAGTCAAATTTTGAATGCTCTGAATAACCGAACACCACCCATTGGGATTTTTTGTGATCTCTCAAAGGCTTTTGATTGTGTAAATCATGAAATTCTGCTAGACAAGCTCAAGTATTGTGGCATGAGTGGGACAGTGCACAAATGGTTTAATTCGTACCTAACTGTAAGAGTGCAAAAAGTTGAAATAAGTAGTTCTCGTAACATGCAAAGATCAGCACATTCCTCAAACTGGGGAACTATCAAGAATGGTGTTCCACAAGGGTCAGTCTTGGGTCCTTTGTTGTTCTTATTATATATTAATGACTTGCCATTCTATATTCATAAAGAGGCAAAGTTAGTTCTCTTTGCTGATGATAGAAGTATAGTAATCACGCCTGACAAACAAGAATTAACTGATGAAATTGTCAATACTGTCTTTCAGAAAATTACTAAGTGGTTCCTTGTAAACGGACTCTCACTGAATTTTGATAAGACATAGTACATACAGTTCCGTACAGTGAATGGTATGACGCCATTAATAAATATAGACCTTAATCAAAAGCATATAGCTAAGGTAGAATATTCCAAATTTTTAGGTGTGTCCATTGATGAGAGATTAAATTGGAAGAAACACATTGATGATCTGCTGAAACGTTTGAGTTCAGCTACTTATGCAATAAGGGTCATTGCAAATTTTGGTGATAAACATCTTAGTAAATTAGCTTACTACGCCTATTTTCACTCATTGCTTTCATATGGCATCATATTTAGGGGTAATTCATCACTGAGGAATAAAGTATTTATCGCACAAAAGCGTGTAATCAGAATAATAGCTGGAGTCCACCCAAGATCATCCTGCAGACATTTATTTAAGGATCTATGGATATTCACAGTAGCTTCTCAGTATATATACTCTCTTATGAAATTTGTTATTAACAACCAAACCCAATTCAAAAGTAATAGCAGTGTGCATAACTACAATACTAGGAGAAAGGATGATCTTCACTATTCAAGATTAAATCTAACTTTGGCACAGAAAGGGGTGAATTATACTGGCACTAAAGTCTTTGGTCACTTACCAAATAGTATCAAAAGTCTGACAGATAACCAACAAGTATTTAAGAAGAAATTAAAAGAATTTCTGAATGACAACTCCTTCTACTCCATAGAGGAATTTTTAGATATAAATTAAGACAAAAAAAAGAAAAAAATATTAAAAAAAGTTGTTATATTAACTTAAGTATGTTGTTAAATTAACCTAATTTTGTCATGTATTGGAAAATTCGACTCGTTCCACATCATTACGAAATATCGTATTCATGATCCATGGAACTAGTATTAATCTAATCTAATCTAATCTAATCGTTGGACGTCTTCCTCAGTGTTAACGAGCCAAATTATGTCCAATTGGCGCGTTAGATGGTCTTCATCCAGAGCTGGTTGGAGGGTCCTGCCCATAATGGTCAAAACGTACTCAGTTGAGGAGAGATCCAGTTATCTTACTTCCCAAGGGAAAGTTTGGCAAGCATGAAGACAAGCATTAGTAATGCTCTCCGTTTGCGGGCGCGCATTATGTTGCTGAAATTTAAATCCCGGATGGATTGCCATAAAGGGCAAAAAAATGGAGCGTAGAATATCGCCGACGTACCGTTGTGCTTACGGGTGTCGCGGATGATAACCAAAGGAGTCCTGCAATGAAGGTAAATGACATTTTGCACTATCACTCCTAGTTGTTGGGCCGTATGGCGGGTGACAGTCATGTTGGTATTCCACCACCGGCTGGGGCATCTCTAAGTACGCACTTGGCCTAGAATCTATTGAATATATCATCCAATGTTTGTAAGATTGTTATCACTTATTTGTCTGTAGATGTACATCACATATTTCTGTCCCATATGGTTAATTCATTCGCGATCAGTCTGTTATTTATCTATTATATTATATAACGTTTTGTTGTAGAGCGTATTTTTCGACGGTTATCTCCAGGGCCATAAGATATATCCACGGTACCTTGGCGTTATACTTGATAGAATGCTGTCGGTTAAACAGCGTCTAACAAAGCCTGCAGCTAAACTGATGTCAAAAAATAATATTCTGCAAAAATTATGTCGTACAATACGGGATTCTGTATCTTCGATCTTATGACATTTGCCCTCGTCTTTGTCCACTCAGCGGCAGGTTATCACAGTCCCGTCTGGATAAAAAGCAGCCCCACGAAGCTGGTGGATATGCTGATAAATTAAAAATGCGGACTGTTACTGGCACAATCAAGTCCACCCCAGTATTATGAGTATGTGCCCTGAGCAGCATTTCACTACCTAACCTGAGAAGAAAGAATATCCCTCTAAGGGACTATAAGAAAACCTGCAACAACCACGAACTGGCAATTCATGTGGACATAACTGCTATCCGAAGCAACGAACTCCGCTCCAGACATCCCACACTCAAAACAGGTATCAACCTCCAGAATGAGATTTTCACTCTGCAGCGGAGTGTGCGCTGATATGAAACTTCCTGGCAGGTTAAAACTGTGTGCCCGACCGAGACTCGAACTCGGGACCTTCGAGTCTCGGTCGGGCACACAGTTTTAATCTGCCAGGAAGTTTCATATCAGCGCACACTCCGCTGCAGAGTGAAAATCTCATTCTGGAAGCATCCCCCAGGCTGTGGCTAAGCCATGTCTCCGCAATATCCTTTCTTTCAGGAGTGCTAGTTCTCAAGGTTCGCAGGAGAGCTTCTGTAAAGTTTGGAAGGTAGGAGACGAGGTACTGGCAGAAGTAAAGCTGTGGGTACCGGGCGTGAGTCGTGCATCGGTAGCTCAGTTGGTAGAGCACTTGCCCGCGAAAGGCAAACCTCCCGAGTTCGAGTCTCGGTCGGGCACACAGTTTTAATCTGCCAGGAAGTTTCAGGTATCAACCTGATGGTTTGTAACTTCAATCTCCCCGAAGAAAAGCCGCAAGAATGGTATAATATTACTTAGCAGGGCTCCATAGCTTTCTCCAAGCTAACAAACCACGGAAACTTGATCTGCCCCGTAGGACATGTACACCCAAAAGGATCCACACTAACCATGAGAGATGAAGTAACCGACTGTACAGATGGCAAAAGATTGCCACTGCAGAGAGCATCTGTGGCTTCCCAACACGCAGACACATTGTAGAAGACTGCCC
Source organism: Schistocerca americana (assembly GCF_021461395.2). Lineage (NCBI taxonomy): Eukaryota > Metazoa > Arthropoda > Insecta > Orthoptera > Acrididae > Schistocerca > Schistocerca americana. The sequence goes on from NC_060122.1 coordinate 802,628,005, forward strand.
TCAAAATTAGTACCCCGGAAATTCGAAGGACTTGTTGGACACTACTGCAGATGTGATAATTTATATAAACAATGTGTCTCTAAATTTGTAAATTATGTATACACTTTATTCGTGTTTCTAAAGTGATGGGTAGCTGCCATGCTAAAATAATAATAATAATAATAATAATAATAATAATGATGATGATGATGATCGCCGCGCGGGATTAGCCGCACGGTCTGGGGCGCTGCAGCCATGCATTGTGCGGCTGGTCCCGGCGGAGGTTCGAGTCCTCCCTCGGGCACGGGTGTGTGTGTTTGTCCTTAGGATAATTTAGGTTAAGTAGTGTGTAAGCTTAGGGACTGATGACCTTAGCAATTAAGTCCCATAAGATTTCACACACATTTGAACATTTTTGAATAATGATCATTGATTTGAAATTCGACAGGAACTGGTGCTGTCAGAGGATGTAGGTGCGTCTCAACCAGTTCGCGAGGTAACTATACGCAGTTGATATTTGGAGTCGAACATCTGCCGAAAAGGCCACTCCTCACAGCGACGTATAAAGCTGTACGTCTTCGGTGGGCCAAAGTATACCGAAACTGGGCATAAGCTTACTGGAGGTGTGCAGCGTCATCAGACAAGTGTTTTCAAATGATGCGACGCGACGAGTGCACCGATAGCCAAAGTAAGGGTTGTGGAGGGTGTAATTCAAGCTGGAGCCACTTCTGGGACGTTGTGAGGTTCTCTTGCGTACCATGACTTGGGCTCACTCACTCACCGTGAAAATGAACCACGATGTTTATTTATTCTCTGTGACCAAATGTTTCTTTTTCGTCTACATCTTCACGAAGAGAATTCCGTAGACGCACCCGTCTTCGAATACGACAAGAGCCGTGCACACACAGGTCCACTCATACACATCTACCTTGTCGAATACGCCGGCACCCTATCGCCAACTGGCTCACCAAATTAGCTGACCTTAATCCCATAGAAAGTGTGTGGGACTACTTGGAACAGCAGACGTAACGTAACAGGTAACATCCCAAAAATTTGGTAGCTTTCACTGCAAGGTGTTCCAACGCTGGCCCAAACGGCAAGGGCACAGCCAGGCGCACCCCTCAGCACGCTCGCAGACCGGCGCCCCTGCTACAGGCTGCCCGCCTTGCGGTCCTCCTACAAGCATTCTGTGCAAGTACTGACCTCATAGCCAACAGCCACGTGCCCTCTGCCGATGCAGAGCTGTCGCATACCCTCTGATCCGGATGCCTAACGACAGAACTGCCCACCTGTGCCCGTCGATGTCCGGCCACTTGCCGGCTAGCATGCAAGCTCCAACGGCCTACTTTACGGGATCTAATTGTCAGTGACTCTAAGCTTCAGAACTAGGAGCGATTCTGTCCCCAGGTGAAGGAGGCCGGAAAAATAGACTTTAGACTTCGACGTTCCATCGATACCACCGAGCGAGGTTCAAAATGGTTCAAATGGGTCTCAGCACTATGGGACTTAACATCTGAGGTCATCAGTCCCCTAGAACTTAGAACTACTTAAACCTAACTAACCTAGGGACATCACACACATCCATGCCCGAGGCAGGATTCGAACCTGCGACCGTAGCAGTCGCACGGTTCGGGACTGACGCGCCTAGAACCGCTTGGCCACCACGGCCGGCAAGTTAGCAGAGATAAATAGCTATGAAGCACGGTTATCGGCCATTCGAAGTTGACTATGCGTAAAACAAATCAACACTTGACATTTTTGCTGAACTGATTACAATCCCAGAAAGGACATAATGTAAATAAAATGGATCAAATGACTCTGAGCACTTTGGGACTTAACATCTGAGGTCATCAGTCCCATATAACTAAGAACTAGTTAAAACTAACTAACCTAATGACATCACACACATCCATGAGCGAGGCAGGGTTCGAACCTGCGACCGTAGCAGTCGCGTGGTTCCGGACTGAAGCGCTTAGAACCGCTCTGTCACAGCGGCCAGCAATGATGTGAATGGTATGAAAAATAATAAAGAAGTAAAATTTTCTGCTACTTTCTGACTGATGGCTAAGTTAGGGACAGATTCATGTGTACTGCATAGAACGTAGTTGTAAGACGACCAATAGGTCTGCAACAAAATTAAATGATAACTCCTTCGAAACCTAATAATTGTCTCCCATTGAGATGCTTCAATTTGAATTTTGGCTTAAAAGTGCGTACAACCTTCCTCTGAAATGTTGCAAAAGCGTGTCCACCAGCTACATCACTCTCGTGCTCGGCGACGTATCAAACGGCAAGATGTCGACACGTACGAAAAAACCACCACAACTCAGAAGTTCCTGTAAACAGTTACGTGCATTAATTACGTCACACTGGCACCAAATTTCACCACAATTCTGCACAACGCCATCACGGACTTGACACATGATGGGAAGGTTTTCGTACCTCCTCTTACCCAAATTTCACGTCTTCTTGTGACGCTTCTGCGATGGAGGTCAGAACCGCGTGATTCAGCGTTGAAATCGCGCTGTTTTCTTATGCGCGGCCGAGTAAATCATTTCAGACGCACCGCTGCTCAGAAGCAACACGTATAGGCCTCGGCATGCTGCATAAAGGATACTCTAAGGACACCATGGGCCTAAAACCCCATTGAATATGATGTGGCTCCTTTGAAGTGCGACGGCAATTTTTGCTCTAGTATACGGGATGGTGGAACCACAGAGTGTGTGTGTGTGTGTGTGTGTGTGTGTGTGTGTGTGTGTGTGTGTGTATACACGTTACTAGAAGCGAAAGAAATCTCGATAAACATGATCCTTAAAACGCAATACCTTAGGAGCTATGAGCACTTGTACATCTTCGATAATGTGAATCAGATTACTTTTACTACATGCTCTTAACGCTTTGAGAAGTGGTAAGTTGACCAAAACAAGAAAAAAATGCCCAGAAAATACGGGCTCTGAAGGGCACACCTTAAGATCTATGAGCGCTTGTTCATATTCGCCTATTGGTCACACCTCCCCTACTGAACACGTGCTCATAGCTCCTAAGATTCCACGTTTACTGGACATTTCTTTCTTGTTTTGGTCCACACTACTTCCTCCCAAAAAATGGAAAGCACAGAGATTGCAATAGGAGAGATTTATTTCACAGTATCGAAAATGAGGAATTGCTCATTGCTCTTACGGTATGAATTCCAGGGCGCCTATGTTTACTGAAATTTTTGCTTCTAATACCACATATTTTCACGTTATACAGCGTCATTAAGATGCCCCTACTGATAGGTTTTATGCAACCCCAAAAACATTCAAAACTCATGTTGACAATTCTCTCACTCACTGTATTCAAACTATTAATCCTACACAAAAAATGAACAGGCCCTTTTTGTAGAAAATTTAATGTAATTAAATTTACCACTAGAATACAGAAAGATCTTGTTCATTTTTTATGTGGGACTAATAGTTTGTGTATAGCGAGTGAGAGAATATGGAAATCTCACTTGTGGTTTTATCAGTGTACCCCAGATGTCTACAACTAGTGTAAGCCACGAAATAGTGCTAACGTGTTTCAGATGTCTGCGAGTCGTGAAGCTGAGGCGGGCTGTGTGGACCAGCTCGGTATTCATCTAGTCGGACGTGGAAAACCGCCTAAAAACGACATCCAGACTGACCGGCACACTGGCCCACGTCGTTAATCCGCCGGGAGGATTCGATCTGGGACCGGCGCGCCTACCGGAGTCCAGGAAGCAGAGCACACACACACACACACACACACACACACACACACACACACACACACGCACACGCATATATATATATATATATATATATATATATATATATATATATATATGGTGAGAATTATTGAACTATATGAAATGAAATCGTCATAACTTCTGAACGGTTTGCATTAGGACGTTCAAACCTGCGTGGTTGACCGCTGGACATGATGGAAATTAGTATGCGCATGAGCATGATTTGGTTTAGCGATGAAGCCCACTTACATTCGGATGGGTTCGTCAATAAGCAAAATTGACGCATTTTGGGGACTGAGAATCCCAATTCGCGATCGAGAAGTCTCTTCACTCTCAACGGGTGACTGTGTGGTGTGCAATGTCCTTGATGGCGCGGTGGCTGCCGAACGGTACATAAAGGTTTTGGAAGATGATTTCACCCTCCTTATCCAAAGTGACCCTCATTTCCACAAGATCTGGTTCGTTCAAGACGAAAGTCGACCCCATCATCGGAGAGTGTTTGATGCCCTGGGGGAGGACTTTGGGGACCACATCCTGGCTTTGGGGTAGCCAGAGTCAGTGCAATGTTTACAAAGGCGGAGTTGGCACGGGCCTCGATTGACCGCCATTTTCTCCGGATCTGAACACATGCGACTAATTTTTGTGGGGACATATTAAAGACAAGGCGTGTACAGCAATAAACCGAAAACCATTGCTGCGCTGAAAACAGCCATTCAGGAGGTCTTCTACAGCATCGATGTTCTGACGCTTCAGCGGGTCATGCAGAATTTCGCTATTCGTCTGCGTCAAATCATCGCCAATGTTGGCAGGCATATCGAAAGTGTCATATATATACTGATATAAGCCAAAACGTAATGGGTACTGACCTCTGAAAAGCTGAATGCAGTCTGTTGGTGTTGCTGGCACATGGCGCGGTTAAGCTGGGTCCACACGAAAGGAATGTTCGCGGAACGGTAGCTGCACGGTGAATGGATACACTTCTGGGGCGCACGTGGTAGCAGGTGCAGCAGTGCACAAGGGGCGGAACGCTAGGGCTGCCAGCCTGTTATTCCGCAGACGGAAGTGGACCAAACCTCCGGCAGCGGTAAGTAAATACAAGTGCCTCTGCCCCGCCTTTCCGAGCAGACTTATGGTCACCAGAGCCCTAGGACGTCTCATGCAGGAAGCAACGTGACATCCCAAACTGCTATGCAAGGCCCATCTGTGTTTGTGGGATGTGTTCTGAATTTTACAGTTAGTAAGAGTCGTGTGGCTCAACACGGTAATCGTTCACGGCAGTACGCTGTCGTGAGCTTAGAAACACGTTGGGCCTGCGCAGTTTAAATGGCAGAGATGTGGTTGCTTCCCGCACGTTTCAAATCAATGAGGTATACAGGGTGTTACAAAAAGGTACGGCCAAACTTTCAGGAAACATTCCTCACACACAAATAAAGAAAAGATCTTATGTGGACATGTGTCCGGAAACGCTTAATTTCCATGTTAGAGCTCATTTTAGTTTCGTCTGTATGTACTCTACTTCCTCGATTCACCGCCAGTTGGCCCAATTGAAGGAAGGTAATGTTGACTTCAGTGCTTGTGTTGACATGCGACTCATTGCTCTACAGTATCAGCATCAAGCACATCAGTACGTAGCATCAACAGGTTAGTGTTCATCACGAACGTGGTTTTGCAGTCAGTGCAATGTTTACAAATGCGGAGTTGGCAGTTGCCCATTTGATGTATGGATTAGTACGGGGCAATATCCGTGGAGCGGTACGTTTGTATCGAGACAGATTTCCAGAACGAAGGTGTCCCGACAGGAAGACGTTCGAAGCAATTGATCGGCGTCTTAGGGAGCACGGAATATTCCATCTTATGACTCGCGACTGGGGAAGACCTAGAACGACGAGGACACCTGCAATGGACAAGGCAATTCTTCGTGCAGTTGACGATAACCCTAATGTCAGCGTCAGAGAAGTTGCTGCTGTACAAGGTAACGTTGACCACGTCACTGTATGGAGAGTGCTACGGGAGAACCAGTTGTTTCCGTACTACGTACAGCGTGTGCAGGCACTATCAGCAGCTGATTGGCCTCCACGGGTACACTTCTGCGAATGGTTCATCCAACAATGTGTCAATCCTCGTTTCAGTGCAAATGTTCTCTTTACGGATGAGGCTTCATTCCAACGTGATCAAATTGTAAATTTTCACAATCAACATGTGTGGGCTGACGAGAATCCGCACGCAATTGTGCAATCACGTCATCAACACAGATTTCCTGTGAACGTTTGGGCAGGCATTGTTGGTGATGTCTTGATTGGGCCCCATGTTCTTCGACCTACGCTCAATGGAGCACGTTATCATTTCATACGGGATACTCTACCTGTGCTGCTAGAACATGTGCCTTTACGACACAACATGTGGTTCATGCACGATGGAGCGCCTGCACATTTCAGTCGAAGTGTTCGTACGCTTCTCAACAACAGATTCGGTGACCGATGGATTGGTAGAGGCGAACCAATTCCATGGCCTCCACGCTCTCCTGACCTCACCCCTCTTGACTTTCATTTATGGGGGCATTTGAAAGCTCTTGTCTACGCAACCCCGGTACCAAATGTAGAGACTCTTCGTGCTCGTATTGTGGACGGCTGTGATACAATACGCCATTCTCCAGGGCTGCATCAGCGCATCAGGGATTCCATGCGACGGAGGGTGGATGCATGTATCCTCGCCAACGGAGGACATTTTGAACATTTCCTGTAACAAAATGTTTGAAGTCACGCTGGTACGTTCTGTTGCCGTGTGTTTCCATTTCATGATTAATGTGATTTGAAGATAAGTAATAAAATGAGCTCTAACACGCAAAGTAAGCGTTTCCGGACACATGTCCACATAACATATTTTCTTTCTTTGTGTGTGAGGAATGTTTCCTGAAAGTTTAGCCGTACCTTTTTGTAACACCCTGTATATTAAACTTAAAGGTGATTTGACATTTTGTTATCTTAATTGAAATAAAGAACGTCGTCAAAGAAACATTACACTTTGATCTTGCCAAAAGCCGAGAAGCGATTCTTCTTGGTGTTGTAGCTCGTGCGCCGACTATAACACCACGTTCAAACTCACTTAAATCTTGATAACGGTGCCATTTTAGCAGCAATAATAGATCAAACACTGCGCCAGACACCTTTTGTCTTACACTACTGGCCATTAGAATTGCTACACCACGAAGATGACGTGCTACAGAGGCGAAATTTAACCGACAGGAAGAAGATGCTTTGATATGCAAATGATTAGCTTTTCAGAGCATTCACACAAGGTTGGTGCCGGTGGCGACACCTACAACATGCTGATATGAGGAACGTTTCCAACCGATTTCTCATACACAAACAGCAGTTGAGTGGCGTTGCCTGGTGAAACGTTCTTGTGATGCTTCGTGTAAGAAAGAGAAATGCATACCATCACGTTTCCGACTTTGATAAAGGTCGGATTGTAGGCTATTGCGATTGCGGTTTATCGTACCGCGACATTGCTGATCGCATTGTTCGAGATCCAGAATAGCAGAATATGGAATCGGTGGGTTCAGGAGGGTAATACGGAACGCCGTGCTGGAACCCAACGGCCTCGTATCACTAGCAGTCGAGATGACAGACATTTACGCGCATGGCTGTAACGGATCGTGCAGCCACGTCTCGATCCCTGAGTCAACAGATGGGGACGTTTGCAAGACAACAACCATCTGCACGAACAGTTCGATGACGTTTGCAGCAGCATGGACTATCAGCTCGGAGACCGTGGCTGCGGTTACCCTTGACGCTGCATCACAGACAAGAGCGCCTGCGATGGCGTACTCAACGACGAACCTGGGTGCACGAATGGCAAAATGTCTTTTTTTTCGGATGTATCCAGGTTCTGTTTACAGCATCATGATGGTCGCATCCGTGTATGGTGACATCGCGGTGAACGCACATTGGAAGCGTGCATTCGTCGTCGCCATACTGGCGTATCATCCGGCTTGATGCTATGGGGTGCCATTGGTTACACGTCTCGGTCACGTCTTGTTCACACCGATGGCACTTTGAACAGTGGACGTTACATTTCAGATGCGTTACGACCCGCGGCTCTACCCTTCATTCAATCCCTGCGAAACCCTACATTTCAGCAGGATAATGCACGACCGCATGTTGCAGGTCCTGTACGGGCCTTTCTGGATACAGAAAATGTTCGACTATTGCCCTGGCCATCACATTCTCCAGATCTCACACCAATTGAAAACGTCTGGTCAATAGTGGCCGAGCAACTGGCTCTTCACAATACGCCAGTCGGTACTCTTGATGAACTGTGGTATCGTGTTGAAGCTGCACGGGCAGCTGTACCTGTACACGCCATCCAAGCTCTGTTAGACTCAATGCCCAGGCGTATCAAGGCCGTTATTAGGGCCAGAGGTGGTTGTTCTGGGTACTGATTTCTCAGGACCTATACACCCAAATTGCGTGAAAATGTAATCACATGTCAGTTCTAGTATAATACATGTGTCCAATGAATACCCGTTTATCATCTGCATTTCTTGTTGGTGTAGCAGTTTTAATGGCCAGTAGTGTATATAGGCATATGCGACCGCAGGCCGTATTGTACCTGTTTACATATCTCTGTATTTGAAAACGCATGCTTGCACCAGTTTCTTCGGTGCTTCAGTGTTTAAGCCAGGAAAATCAAATAAGCAGTCGCACGGACGGTGCTGCAGGGAAGTGAAGAGCGGCAGGCGTTTTGGGAGCGGGTGGCAGCCCGACAGCAGGTAATGTGACGTTGTCCGCTCTCTGCTTGTGTCTGCAACTCTCTTACACAGTGTTTGCTCTAGATATAGAGAACACAGACACAGAAATTTTAATGATTGCACTAGAGAATAGGCCTCTTATGTGAGACATGATGACTGATGAATACAGGGACAGAAACAAGAAAGATAGGGCAGGCATGACATTTGCTATGAATTGTTACTTAACTGCGCAGAGAATTCAAGTAGACAGAGAGAAATCTGTTGGTAAATATTTTGTCTTACCTTTTAACTGTAACATTAGTCTACGTTACAAGATGAATCGGGATATGTAATTTGTTAACTAGAATGAGATTGTCACTCTGCAGCGGAGTGTGCGCTGATATAAACCTTCCTGGCAGATTAAAACTGTGTCTCGGACCGACACTCGAACTCGGGAGCTTTGCCTTTCGCGGGCAAGTGCTCTACCATCTGAGCTATCTAAGTACGACTCACGCCCCGTCCTCACAGCCTTACTTCTGCCAGTAGCTCGTCTCCTACCTTCCAAACTTTACACAAGCTCTCCTGCACTTGCCCGCGAAAGGCAAATGTCCCGATTTCGAGTCTCGGTCCGGTACACAGTTTTAATCTGCGAGGAAGTTTCAGTTCGTTATCTGTTTGACTATAAACGTGCACAACAAGTGAAATGAAGGGCCAATATGAATGAAGCGTCGGCAGTAGCATGTGTTATAATTTTTAACGTGTTTTGTCAAAAGATACTATTATAACACGCCTCTCGCTGGGACTGAGGGACAATGCATCGATTACTTTCCATCACATGATATAAGCCACATAATCGCCTTGGAGAACTGCGTTTGATTGGAAACAGTGATACTTACATCAATAAAAATAGACCATTCAACATACCAAAAGCAGTAGGCATTCCTCTAAAGCGTGTTTACGGATAGAGTGACGCAGTCAACAGTAACAGAGTAATTTATTTTATTGTGTTTCAGACGAATGTAACAAGCACGGTAGAATCATCAAATTAATAAAACTGTACACGAAAAAGGGAAATGCATAAGACAGCTCATATTCTACGTTACAAACACCTCAGATTTGCTGTTCTGTCAAGGCACATTGTTAGCCTCACAAAATAATTAGCCATTGCATCTCTGTTTATTGTTGCTGACACATTTCTATATTTTTTCATCCAAGTTTGTGACAGACTCAGATCCTTTCAGTCTTGTAGACTGAGGCCATACCTCTCACATACATAAACATGAAGAACGCAGGATACAGTTAACTATGCTGCGCAATTTACGACTGTCTATCGCCAGTTTTGAAATAACGGTAGCTGTTAACACAGTTTTAACGTAGATTATGCCTGTAACTGACTATGTAAACCACATAAGAAAGAGAAACGTATGGTACTACCCGACCTAAGGTGTGGCAATTGGTAGACCAACTACTGATATATTCAGCTGCCCCTACCGGTGTCGTCTTATGCAACCCACTGTGTTCCATCCGGTTTTCAAAAATCATGCGCAAGATTTTCATCTTCTGTCGCTCCCTCCTGGCAAACTAATAGTCCTGTAGAAAAAATGGACAAGACTTTTTTGTAGGAAATTTTATGTAGCTAAATTTTTCACTCGGATACGTTTTCCCTAGAGGCCATAGTTTTAAAGTTATTCAAGAAAAACGTGCGAAAGTGACACTCAATCCGACCCACGCTCCCACACTCATCTCCCAGCGGCCAGTATTTCTAGTACGTTGATCGTGGACTCCGTCCTACTACTGCGCAAAAATTTGCGACTGCATAAATTATTTCCGACATTCGACCTTCTTTGATTTTCAGTGACTGGCTTTATTACGGTACTGGCTTAGTCAAGCACTTACAGGTAGAAAAACTGACTTTTGTGTCAATTTTACCCAACAATTTTGTGAATTTTAACAGCATAAAATAAACACTTACATCTTTGTATTCGGCAGGCTTTATGCCTACAAAACTATTGTGATTGTAATTGTTAAGTTAGGTTCGAATTGTCAACGTAATTAGTTTTAGCGTAATGTTTAAAAAGTCGTTTTCCCTTCGTTACCCTCATGGACAAGTTTAAATTAATAATGTTGACGAAGCAGCCTACTTTGCAGGTGGCATTATAGCCCAATCAATAGACAGCAACGAATATTAAACAAACCTAAGCCTGTGGCTTCCGGCGGAAACGTATTCCACTTCAAAACTGAACTACATTAAATTTCCTACAAAAACATCCCTTTCATTTTTTTCTGTAGGACTAATAGCTGCGCTTAGCGAGCAAGGGAATATGAAAATCTCGTGCATGGGTTTTGAAGACCAGATATCGCACTGCGTGTTGCATAAAAAGAGATCGTTAGGGGCAGCCTACTCACGCAGTTTGTCATATACTCGTTTTTATTTGAGACAGGGCTATATCTCCCCTTAAAGCTTTAAAAAAAATTTCGACATGACAGCTACATTTTGTGTGCTGCACTGTATGATGTGGAATGCAGGAAATATAAACAGATAATCGACTACATGCTCACTATAAACTTTCCCAAATATGTGTGGTGGGTCATTTAATTTTGAAGTATCACAGTAACTATGAACAATAATGAAAAGAAAGCCAGTTCTTTGTAAAACTGTGTTGTGAGAAAATCGTACTCCAAAGACTTTGTTTGTCAGATGGCAGAGAAAATACATGAATCTAAAAACACGAAAGTGGAAGTTTGGCTAAGAAACAAAAATGTTCAAATATGTGTGAAATCTCATGGGACTTAACTGCTAAGGTCATCAGTCCCTAAGCTTACACACTACCTAACCTAAATTATCCTAAGGACAAACACACACACCCATGCCCGAGGGAGGACTCGAACCTCCGCCGGGGCTAGCCGCACTGTCTATGACTGCAGCGCCTTAGACCGCAGGGCTAATCCCGCGCGGCGCTAAGAAACACGTACAGAGACTGATACAGGTTTGCTTCATTTTCATGAAACAAACTTTTTGAAGGTGCAGCAGATGACTCGATATCTGAGTCTCCATATTACATTCTGTATCTCGCTGCTTGGCTACAAGACTCTACCTCTCTATGCACCACGTCTTCCATTCCACAAACGTTCTGCTCGTGTAGCATCAGCCTAAAGAGAGTAGGCCTATATAATGTGGAACAGAGACGGATGGGGAATATTTCTGGCACGATATGGCCTAAAATGGAGAAACCCACTCTCCTAAGCGACTTTGATAAATTGTAGGTTGTTATGGCTCGACGCCTGGGAACGAACGTGTCAGAAATAGTGAAGCTGACTGGCTGTCTGAGTGCTGCTGGCGTGAGCATTTACGGATAGTGACTGAAGGACAGTAAAATCACGAGTGGCGGATATTAACAATTCATCACGGAACGTGGAGATTGCAGCCCTTTTCTGTCTGTAAAACAGGATAGCCAGTGATTTGTTTGACGCAGAGAGCAATGCTGGATCCATGGAAACGCGTCACATCGTCGGATGAATCACGTTTCTACTGACACCAGGTCCAGAGTCCTGTACGGATACGCTGTCATCGAGGCGAAAGGCTGTTCGAAATGTGCTCCACGCCACGAATACAGACGGCTGAGGTTGTACACTGAAGCGCCAAAGAAACTGGTATACACATGCGTATTCAAATACAGAGACATGTAAACAGGCAGAAAGTGGGGCTGCGGTCGGCAACGCCTCTGTAAGACAACAAGTGTCCGGCGTAGTTGTGACATAGGTTACTGCTGCTACAATGGCGGGTTATCAAGATTGAAGTGAGTTTGAACGTGGTGTTATAGCCGGCGCACGAGCCGTGAGACACAGCATCTTCGACATAGCGTTGAAGTGGAGATGGTCCCGTAAGACCATTTCACGATTGCACCGTGAACATCAGGAATCCGGTAGAACATCAAATCTCCGACATCGCTAAGGCCGGAAAAACGTCCTGCAGGAACGGGACCAACGACGACTCAAGAGAATTAATCAACGTGACAGAAGTTCAACCCTTCCGCAGATTGCTGCAGATTTCAATGCTGTACCATCAACAAGTGCCAGCAAGCGAACCATTCAACGAAACATCATCGATATGGGCTTTCGGAGCCGAAGCCCCACTCGTATACCTTTGATGATTGCACGACACAAAGCTTTACGCCTCGTCTGGGTCCGTCGACACCGACACTGGACTGTTGATGACTGGAAACATGTTGCCTGATCGGACGAGTCTCGTTTCAAATTGTATTGAGTGGATTGTTGTGTACGTGTACAGAGACAACTCATGAATCCATAGGCCCTTCATGTCAGCACAGAACTGTTCACGCTGATGGCTGTGATGATGTGAAGCGTGTGCAGTTGGAGTGATATGGAACTCCTGATATATCTATAAACGATTCTGACAGATGACATTTACGTAAGCAACTTGTCTGATCATCTGCATCCATTCATGTCCATTGTGAATTTCGACGGACTTGGACAGTTCCAGCATGACAATGCGACATCCCACACGTCGAGAATTGCTGCAGAGTCGCTCTTCTGAATTCAGGCACTTCCGCTGGCCGCCAAACCCTCCACACATGAACATTATTGAATATATCTGGGATGCTTTGCAACGAGCTGTTCAGAGGAGTTCTCCATCCCCTCGTACTCTTCATGGACAGTCCTGTATGATTCATGGTGTCAGTTCCCTCCAGCACTACTTCAGACATTAGTCGAGTTCATGCCACGCCGTGTTGCGGCACTTCCTGCGTGCTCGAGGGGGCTCTGCACGGTATTACGCAGGTGTACCATATTATTTGGCTCTTTAGTGTATTTCGCTATGGAGGACATTCTTCTGGCATACGGTTTAATCTGCCACAAAGCTTCATATCAGCTTGTAACACCATATCTCTAATACTCTACTGATTTATTTTGCTTTTATTTTATTTAATGTTACATCGTTGAGGTTCTGTAAATGTTGTTTGATTGAATCGATAACACAAAATTGTATACTTCTTTCTTTGTAAAAACTTTGATGTCATGGTTTGATTCTATGCAATGTAGTATACCTGTCATTTAAATCCTTTGTCCCAATGGGAGGGAGACAAAACTTACTGTATATATTTGGAATTTGTATAAATAATTTAGTTTAGAAATGTCAGTATGTGCAAATGTTCTGTTTTATTTAAAATGTTTGTTTGCTGTTATGTAAACTGCTGACCTTCACTCAGGATTCTTAGTTATGTGGTCTGTAAAAGGTAGTGTAGTTCCCCTCGGGAACGGAACTGTGTAGCGCGCGCAAATTGTGGTTGGCCTAGGTAGAAAAGGTGGAACAAGAGTCAGTCGGGGACGAGCTACCAAACTGTATACCGCCATGTACAAGTTGTATATTGCGCTGGTTCCGAGAGAGGCTTTTTCTGCTGCTTTCCAATGCCTCGGATGGATGGATAAATAGCTGGAACGATTCTGGAATTGGTATTCATCATCGGCACCAAGAAGGGCCCGAGTCCAGCAATTCCGCCTGCGAATACACCTACCAACATGCAGTTGCCACCACATTGCGCAATCACTGTAACGGAATACTATAGTAACGTACAGTGAAGGATCAGCTTATTGGATGATTTAGTGTGCACAAATATAAGGTAACCTATAACTGGATTTATGTATCTACCTTGATTTTTTCCTTATCACAACACCTCTCAGTTTCCTTTCCATTTGAACTATGATTACCTGTTTAATCATTTACTTGAAAGTAAAAGACTGTGGTAATAAAGACAATTTGATGTTTCTTTTAAAAAATTAAAATTCGTAAAACTGAGGCTAATAAAGTTTTGCTTGGTTAATGATCATAGTGCAGCCTGCAGTAAATTTCAAAAGGTGGGTCAGTTTCTTGTAAATTGTGTCTCACTGCAGTAAAAGTCTTGAATTGCAATTGTGGAAAGTTGGATGCTTGCTAAGCACTTGTTTCTTTTGGGTATTGAAAATGCATATTAATAGTGTAATAAGATCCACAGGTTATCTTTTACCACTATCTATGAAAACAATAATTTTTTTATTCAAGAGACAGTGAAGTAACATGTTAGTGAATTCCATTTAGTTTTCATTCTAAATAGAATAGTATTTAGTTGAGAGATATTTAACCTGTGACCAGTTCATAATTTTGCAGTGAACTAGATGTATAATTTTATGTCAGCTAGGAAAATGTTTGAACAATAATACTGAACCTATGTCCAATTAATGATTCTGCAGTGAATATTAATAGTAATGTTATAAAACTTATTCAGTTGAATAAGTCCTGAAAGTAATATTGTGTTCTGTTATCTGTTATATTTATGCAAATAGTCCGTCCTGCTCTGTCAGCTTCCCATCTTAACCGTGAACATATGCAGGTGTCAGAGTTCATTGCACTCGCTTGTGGTAAAGTATAGGTTGTGTTTGTCCGTTAAAGTTACTAATAACTGTTTTCTTAAACAAGAATGTTAATCATTCTCTTGCCTAATTAGGCTGGCGACCGTTTTCTTTGTTCTCTAAACAGTGTAGCTAGGTAAAACTTTATTTGTTACTGTCTAAATGTTTACGTAATTCCGACTTTCACTTTCGATAAGCCACCTCCGTTAGGTACAACACGGCCAACATAACAAAATTCCTCTCAGAGGGTAACACTGCTCTGTTGCGTTGTACCATAATTGCTTTAACAAGATAGTTTTATTTAACGACCTGCCTTCAACTTTAAGGTTATGATATAGTAGTAGCAGAAAGGAAGTGTTATAAGTAGACCACGGATTTTTAGGCACCTAAAATAGGCTCCTTCAGTAGTTCATTCAGATAAAACCTAAAATAGGTTCTAATAAAAATGATGCAGAGAAAATAAAAATAAATTAAAATACACAGTGTTGACAGTATGATCATCTTATTAGTCATTAAAACAAGGAGAATGAATATTTACACAGTTACAGAGCACAGCAATCTACAACATTAATGTTGAACATAACTCCAAATATTTTTGAGTTCCTGCAAGCTAAAGATCTCCGTAAAAAAGATGTGATAATGGTTTAATTAATACATTCGTAGTGTCAGATATTCTGACCATAGTTGGCTTCACAATAAATAACCAAAATCTTTTCTAGGTTTTCTAGTGAAAAACTGTGGCGCTTGTCAGTCAGAATCAGTTTATACGCTGCAAAATTACGTTCTACATCAACAGATGTGACAGGGCGTACTTCATTTTCGGCACATGTTGGACAGGAATGCTGCAGTCAGGAGTCCTGGATTTTCCACTAAGTATGTCGGCAGCTGCACACAACTCCTTCAGGCCAGTGTTCTGCAAAACCGTTTGCATTTTTGCCCGTACTTTTTCCCCTACTGCACCTGGCGCTTCATTAATTTTCATGTTGACTTCTTCAAGCAAACAAATATTGTCATAGATAAGTCTCGATGAGCCTTCTAATTGTGAAATTATTCTTGCAATAAGTGTGTAGTGGACCCTAATGTAAGATAAGCCCCGTTTTGAAGAAGACTCTTTCAGTAACTCCATTGCTGCAGTTACGGATACAGCATCCTCCGGTATACTTTCAACCACCTTCTGGACAGCTGAGAGATGCGTACTATAGTATTCTGGTGCTATCAGCCACGTGCCCCAGCGGGTGACAACGGGCTCTGGCGGCAATGGGACATCTGGAAGCTGTTCTTTCAATGCCTGTATTCTTGATGGTGCCTTAAGAAGAATTTTCTTCACCATAGATATTACTTTATTTACTTTAGGAAATTGTAGCCTTACTTGCTCTGGTATGCGGTTGATCCCATGCACTACACAAGTTACGCACAGCATCAATGGGTAGAATACTTTTAATAGTTGAAACGCTGCTATCATATATGCAGCAGCGTCAGTGACGGCCAGAAGCACCTTATTCTCATCCACTCCGTTTGGGTGTAGCACCTTCAGCCCATTGTTCACAAACTGTGCTATTGTTTGTTGGTTAGTTTTTGCAAGCTGTTTCGAGTAAATCAAATGAGCCCTGGATGGAGCATCTGGATCTAGCTTGCCAATAATCAGGTTTGCAATGTAACGGCCAAGACTGTCGGTAGTTTCATCCACAGAAATCCATATACAAGATTCTCCAACATCTTCTCGGATTCTGTACAATGCAGTATTGTAAGCTGAATCCACATAATTCCTACGTAAAGTTGACTCTTCAGGAATACACTGATGGCAGTACTTCTCAAGAAAACCTCCGAAAATAGGGTTTTCTAGTTTCCGAAAGGGAATGTTTGCTGCCACAAGTGCATGACACAAATCACTGCAGAACTTGTTTTTTTCGGAGGATTCACCAGATTTATTGATTAAAAGAGTTTGCTTGAATTTGGACTTTCGTTCAACATTAGCTTTATGTGCGATTCCATCTGCATGCTAAGTTAGATTTCTTAACACTCGAAACCTAATACGAGAGAAAAGGGAAATGCAGTTTAGAATCGCATATAAAGAGTATTTCGTATTACTAAAGGGTAGCGATAAAAAAAATCCTAAGTGACAGGAAAATAAGAAGTCTAAGAAAAACATCAACTAACCTCCTTGTTGCATGCATGACACAAAATAATTTTCCCACGTGTTGTATACATGCAGCCACTGCCTTATATGAGTAGACTTCGAACTAGCTGTTTTCGGCATGGTGTAGTATTCTCATACAGAAACTAGAATTTATTTTGCACTTAACACGTTGGTCGCTACACAATGTACTGATTTGTGATTTGTTTTCGCTGGGAAAAAGTGAACGATGACTTTTTTTTTTTTTTTTTTTTTTTTTTTTTTTTTTTTTTTTTTTTTTACTGCGGTGCATGGGAGCGGTAGGGGAAGTACCGTACTCGTTGCTGGACATACGGCACCTAACAGATGGCCGCCCCTTCTGAACAAGCGAATGGACTGGCAAATTATTTTTCGAATCGGAAAATTCACGTATAATACCTGTCACGAAACAGATTAGTTTGATAGGACTGCCTGTAGACAGCAGCGAGAAAATGCGCGAAGGGCAGTAATTTAGCTAACATTGTGATTTTTTAATCCGTGCTCAGCTTAAGGCCTATGAAACCGTTTCTTTGCGAAAATACACAGCTGGCCAGAATCCCACGAACGAAATATTTTGAAATATAACATTTAGTACTCCCACCTTCGATTCTAATGTTTAACCCAAATCTCTGACCGGTTCCCATTCGCTCACCGAAGTTAAGCACTCTCGCGCTCGGCGCGTACTTGGATGGGTGACCATTCAACCGTGCCGAGTGCTGTTGGTAGCAAGGCAAGCCTTCGACGAGACGTAGATACCTAAGTTTACTTCCTGTTTCTAATCTTTGAAAACACAAGAACTCTATGTCAGGTTAACGAAATAGGTACTTTTTAGGATTTTGATGCCGAAATAGGTAAAATTAGGCGTCAACGTCGAAATACGCAATTTTAGGTCCTATAGAACTAACGGTATTCAGTTTAGTTAGTCATGAAACGCGTAAGTACCAACTCATATGCAAATTGGAGCTTAGGAAAAAAAATAGGTTTTAACCTAAAGATCCTTGATCTATTTTTTACATATGAGTAATAAAACACCTATAAAGAGTATTTGGTATTAACAGGGATAGCGATATAAAAGAATAAAAAAACCGAAGTGTTAGGCAAATACGAAGCATGAGCGCATATCAACAAGCCACCTTGCTGCACGCTGGGCAGAAAATATTTTTTTCCGGACTGAAGCGCCTAGAACCGCTCGGCCACCACGGCCGGCTTAGGCGCTTTAGTCTGGAACCGCGCGACTGCTACGGTCGCACGTTCGAATCCTGCCTCGGGCATGGATGTGTGTGATGTCCTTAAGTTAGTTAGGTTTAAGTAGTTCTAAGTTCTAGGGGACCGATGGCCTCAGATGTTAAGTCCGATAGTGCTCAGAGTCATTTGAACCATTTTTGAAGCGCCTAGAACCGCTTGGCCACAACGGCCGGCGAACACTTCTGGGACGCTGTCGGGCACCAGCTCTGCATCCATAAACCGCTGGTCCGTAATGTACGGGAACTTGCGTGCGCTGTGAGTAGACACCGGGAGCCTATCTAACTTCGGCCCGACGCTGCAAAATCGGGCTTACATTGCCAATACGCTCTTGCTTCGACGTGCAGTTTTCGTAAACCTGTCACTGTTGTGATGGATCGAGAGGTGAAGGCGAGCAGACAGAAGAATCGCAAACACAGCGGGAGGTGATATATCAACAAGACGTAAAGGGTAAACAACAGCGAGCAGCGAGGGCAGAACGCCTGTGAGGGAGGCGGCGGGCAGCTCCGGAGCGCCGTTGCTCGGGACGCCACCTGTCGGCTGCAGGTAGCCGCAGCTGATGGTATCAGCTTACCAGGAGCAGACGCGACAGCGGCAGCAGCAAATAAAGAAAGCCGGGCCACAAAAAGCCGCCACAGCAGCGGTGTGTCGCCTCGACGCCAGGGCGCGGTCGCATCGCTGCGGATGGCTTACATTGGCTGTGGTGTGTCGGGACGGAGGCCACGGTTGTGGACCCCACCTGCGCGGGCAGCGGCGCGTCACCTGCCAAGCGATTCACCCACACGTTATAGAGCACCGAGTCAGCGGTGCAGACTACAGGTGGGGCGAGGATAAACTCGCCAGACAACACATTAAAAGATCACGCAGGTCACTCTCGTGCTGTAGAGCTAGTATCGTGCGGTCATGTTACCCTCCACCGTCGACCTTCCAAACAGCTGTATCGATCAGCGCGGTTAAGCTGGGCCGACGCGGAGACGTGGTCAGAACGGCAGAAACGAGCAGTCGTGTTTGGACATGCCCATCAACGCGAATGTAATTGCCCAGCTTGCTGGTGTATCGTTGTGGACTGTCCAACGTGTCTACAAAGAATGGTGCGCCACTCTCAGTCGCGTAACACAGCGTATGAACAACGGTCATAGAAGTACGTCAGGCACTGAAGTGTGTCACGCCAATGACAATCCTTTCCGAATCCGACAGAAATTACCACTGTCAGTCGATGCAGGACCATTTCAGCGAGATTTAGTCCGAACCTTCCGAAGGGAAGTGCATGCAATAGACACTTGCAGCCAAATATATGGTAGTTATAATTAAACTTTCGTTACGTCAGTCAGTGTAGACGGAAAGATGTTTACCGTATGAATACCCAACTTAATAGGAATGATGTCCAGACTTTGATTTCCGTTGTTAGCAGTGTTAGTGTCACGAGTCGCCATTACGGGCTGGTACATAGGCTGTTTAGGTTTTTATATTGGTAATGCCACGTAGTGCTGTGTATGAAAATCACTGGGTGTGCTGTGTGCAGTCTGTGGCTGGTTGGCATTGTTGAAATATTCACTATTGTAGTGTTGGGCAGTTGGATGTGAACAGCGCGTAGCATTGCGCAGTTGGAGGTGAGCCGCCAGCAGCGGTGGATGTGGGGAGAGAGATGGCGGAGTTTTGAGAGCGAATGATTTTGACGTGCGTCCATCAGAGAGAGTAAATTTGTAAGTCTGGATATCATGAACTATTAAGGTAAATTGTTTGTTCTCTATCAAAATCTTTCATTTGCTAGCTATGTCTACCAGTAGTTAGTGCCATCAGTAGTTAGAATCTTTTATTTAGCTGGCAGTATTGGCGCTCGATGTATTGCAGTAGTTCGAGTAACGAAGATTTTTGTGAGGTAAATGATTCATGAAAGGTATAGGTTATTGTTAATCAGGGCCATTCTTTTGTAGGGATTATTGAAAGTCAGATTGCGTTGCGCTAAAAATATTGTGTGTCAGTTTAGTGTTGATCAGAATAAGTAAAGATAGAAATGTCTGAGTACGTTCAGTTCTGCTCAGCTGTTTGAAAATCAAATAATGTGAGAGGTTTATCAGCACAGCAATTCATTAATTTTTCAAAGGGGACGTTTCACTGGAACGGGGACGTAGTCTTGAACCACTAGCATCAGTATGCGTCTCAGATGCAAACAGTCAACGTGAGTCTGCACAACATGAACAGGGCTTTACTAGTACAGCTTTTTAAAATTACTGAAAAATAAACAGTCAATTCCGCGGTGGTTATTTTATTTAAGATGATTGGTTTCGGCCTAGTCTTAGGACCTCTTCAGAAATGGTTTTAGTGACTGAGCCTACTGTTTTAGACGTCGTCAACTTCAGCTGATGGTGCATTTCTGAAGATGGTCTAAGACTAGGCCGAGACCTGTCATTTTAAATAAAATAGCCATTGCAATTGTTTTTGTTTCCAATAATTTTATACTGCTTACAAGGTTGCTCTTCCCAAAAAAGTTACAAAAATTATGTAAAGCTGCTTTATCGAACCAACACGAATAGTACTCCTCGCCTTCGCGAGTATTGACGCATTAAAGTACTACGGAGAGGTTATCTTTCAGCTCTAGGGTCGAAGAACATGATTCGGATGTTCGAATTAACTGCCGATTTGGAAATTGCTCCTTGGAGAGGCCGATGGCCAACTGCACCATAAATTGTTGAACACGTTGCCATGGTTGAGAATTCTGGACCTTTCGTGCACTCCTCAAGATGAAGATCAACGTAGCGTGGGATGTAGCTACCATTCCACCTGAAGTGTTTCGGGCAGCAGTAGAGTAATATCTTCTGAGATTCTAGGCTGCTGCCTACGCAGAAGTTCGTCACACTGGGCAACGTTTGTAACATGGAACGTAAACATGATACGCAGCTAACAATTTTTATCCTCTCCTGTGGAAATTAAAAGTGTTTCTTTCAATGGATTATTGGTCATTTCTCTTCCGGATGTCCTTACAAATGTTTCCACGTTTCATTGTCCCACGATTGCTTGTTTTTCACTGGGGTCCCATCAAAGTTTAGTTATAAGCACCCCGTACCTCGGAACAAACCGTTGCCCACACCGGCACATAAAGCTGTACGTGATCCGTGGGTCAAATAACACAGAAAATTGACAAAAGCTGACTGGGAGCGTATAGTATGATCTGAGGGTATCAATTTTGCCTATTTTGAAACAACGCTAGGTAAACTGCTCACAGACGTCCCAGTGAGTCGTTTGTTCTTCAGTGTGTGGAGGACATAGTTCACGTTAGAGGTAGCTCTTTGATGTGCTAGGTGTTGGAGCCTGTGACTGACAATAGAGTGCGCAACAACAAATGTGTTTATTTCAACATTCTCTTTGACCAAATGTTGCCCCTTCTTCTAAACCTTCAAGAGGCGTGTGCTGTGGACACTTGCGTCTCTCAAATTGACAGCAGCCACGTTCACATATCGCACCTCAACTAGTCTGCTAAATCACCTGATCTTAAGCACGTAGAAAATGTCTGGGACTAGAATGAAATTTTCACTCTACAGCGGAGTGTGCGCTGATACGAAACTTCCTGGCAGATTAAAACTGTGTCTCGGACCGAGACTCGAACTCGGGACCTTTGCCTTTCGCGGGCAAGTACTCTCCTTTCTTCCAGGAGTGCTAGTTCTGCAAGGTTCGCAGGAGAGCTTCTGTGAAGTTTGGAAGGTAGGAGACGAGGTACTGGAGGAATTAAAGCTGTGAGGAGGGAGCGTGAGTCGTGCTTGGGCAGCTCAATTGGTAGTGCACTTGCCCGAAAAAGTCAAAGGTCCCGAGTTCGAGTCTCGGTTCGAGACGCAGTTTTAATCCGCCAGGAAGTTTCATGTCTGGGGCTGTTTTCAACAGCAGGTGAGTCGTTGCCCTGAGCATCCCCGTGAACTGATAGCTCTACGGTATCTAATCATCACTGACTTCAGTTGGATATGAAATACGTGAAGAAAGTTGTGGACTCTCCGTCGTCGAATTCAGGTCATTACCCGCGATGGAATCGTTGTTACACGGTATTACCCTGCGAGTAATACATTTTTGCCCCGTCTGCTCGCCGGTATGGACAAAAATATAGAAACACCGTGAGGAACGCATAAAAGTAAACTTTACCCGAACGGACCATGAAGGCCCAACGGTGCCGACCGACCGCCGTGTCATCCTCAGCCCACAGGTGTCACTGGATGCAGACATGGAGGGGCATGTGGTCAGCACATCGCTCTACCGGCCGTTTTGTCAGTTCACGAGACCGGAGCCGCTACTCCTCTGTCAAGTACCTCCTCAGTTTGCCTCACAAGGGCTGAGTGCAGCACTTTTGCCAACAGCGCTCGGCAGACCGGATGATCACTCATCCAACTGCTAGCCCAGCCCGACAGCGCTTAACTTCGGTGATCTGACGGGAACCGGTGTTACCACTGCGTCAAGGCCGTTGGCGTGAGGAATGCAGATGCTAGACTAGCATGCAGTCTCCGCTGTTGTATCCGGTCACGAGCGGCAACTGTGTAATATCCTGAATACACTGCAAGTGTCATTTGTGCTCAGAACAATGTCCTGTCTAGTTGTGAGTGCGTGATGTCGCAGCTAGGTGACTTGGGGCGTGGGAGAATTGTTGGTGCTCATATGGTGGGTGCTTCCATAGTCAAGTTAGCAGAACTGTTTAGTGTTTCAAGAGGCAGTGTATCGAAGATTTACACCGCATACGGTGAAAGTGGAAAAATAACATAACGTAGTTTTCCACAACGCGGACATAACTGTGTGTTCAGTGTTCGTGATAGTCCTTGTAGAGAATTGCGACGAAAAATAAGGCAGCTGCAAAAAGACACCGCAGAGATGAATGTAGCTCTCGCGAACCCAGTCAGCATAAAAATAACACGAATGGAAATCCTTTAGCAGAGAATTGTAGGGCAAGCTGTAATTCCCAGTCTACTCAACAGTGATACGAATACCCCAAGTAGGAAAACGTTTGCCAAAGCCAGAAGACCTGGGCTAAGGAGCAGTGGAAGAGAATCATTTGGTAGGATGAGCCTTACTTCACATTTTTTCCAACTACTGGTAGTGTTTACGTCCAGAGAGTGAAACATGGCAGAGGTTCGGTGATGGTTTGGTCAGCCATTTTATGGTATACCATAGGCCCCATTGTTACTCTGCAAGGTCAAATTACTACCAGGAGTTATTATATACGCTTGACATTGTCATCATACTAACATCTAAAAGTCGAGCATGTTGCCGGCCCAGGTGGCCGAGCGGTTCTAGGCGCTACAGTCTGGAACCGAGCGACCGTGCGGTCGCAGATTCGAATCCTGCCTCGGGCATGGATGTATGTGATGTCCTTAGGTTAATTAGGTTTAATTAGTTCTAAGTTCTAGAGGACTGATGACCTTAGAAGTCTAGTCCCATAGTATTCAGAGCCATTTGAACCACTTTTTCGAGCATGTTGATAGTGTAAATATTGTGACTGCATAAAGCCAGATAAGGGATTTCATTGTACGGTTTCTGTACTTGTAATGACGTGTTTGTAGCTTTATGAGTGGAACACTTCATGTTCCCTTTGTAGTTCCTTCATGTTTGCTAAACTACACCGAGGTACCGAAGAACAGTGTATGGTAGTCGAGATTTCATGCTGCCTGCATTTTATGACGTGTATATTTTTATTGTATCTGTTTTTATACTACGAACATTCCAAGTGACTGGCTTCACTACTTGTACATTATACGAAATTTTGAAGGTACAGTGCTTCCTGTTGCATTTTTTGAGGTGGTTTTCAATTTTATACAACATTAATTTATAATTATTATAACAAAATAAGTGGTACATTCTCTGATTTGGATTATTTATTTATTGTATGTCTACAGTCTATCATTCTTGTATCGTTGGTTTGTCTTTATATGACACAAAGTATTTTTGTTTATAACTACTACCACAGTGTCACCTGGGGGCTATGATCCTTGAGTTGAGAGTCTTAGTCTTCATTGTGCTAATGTACGTACATGAGCTTGTATAGCCAGTGGAATATATACGTTGTTTTATATAATAGCTATTCTGTGCTTGGCTTCACGATACACTATTGTTCTTATGTTCATGAAATATCGTTCTATGATAGGATATAAGATGCATTTGGTCAAGATTCAGTGAAATTTACTACAGAAATTATATTCCATTTATTTATTGAATATCTACAGTGTATCAGTCTTGTATCGTTGGTTTGTCTTTATACTTTATATGACACAAAGTATTTTTCTTTATAACTACTTCACAGTGTCACCTGGGGGTTGTGATGGTTAGTTGAGAGTCTTCATTGTGCTAATGTACGAACATGCGCTTGTGTAACTAGTGGAATATGTAGGTTGTTTTATATAATAGTTATTTTGTGCTTGACTTTCCGATACACTATTGATCTCATGTTCATGAAATATCGTTCTATGATATGATATGATAGGATATAAGATGCATTTGGTCAAGATTCAGTGAAAATTACTACAGAAATTATAATCCATTCCATGGAGTAGTCAATTTTTACATCCCTTTACATCTGATACCAGTGCGCCTGCCGGCCGCGGTGGTCTCGCGGTTCTAGGCGCGCAGTCCGGAACCGCGCGACTGCTACGGTCGCAGGTTCGAATCCTGCCTCGGGCAGGGATGTGTCTGATGTCCTTAGGTTAGTTGGGTTTAAGTAGTTCTAAGTTCTAGTGGACTGATGACCTCAGATGTTAAGTCCCATAGTGCTCAGAGCCATTTGAACAATTTGAATTTGGGTTTCACCATTTTCCGTCTCTCAACATAATCCACAACACAGACGCGATGCTGCGTTGTACAGACCCTCATTGCAGTCATCCACATGAAATGATTGCTCTTGACAAAGGACTCTCACACTTATGAAACGAAGGTGCCAGTATACTTTAAGCGTGAAAACTTTTGCAATTAGGCTGCTGATCTTCTCACAGCAGAAAATGTCATACGATGTGTGTCTGGAATAAAGAAACTTCATGGGAATACAATACGGGAGTAGATCCACGAATGTCAGTGCCACTACTGACTTTAAAATGAAACTTTGTCCTCGGTAATCAAATCTTTTAGAAATGTAGTTTTTTCAGTTACGGAGACTCAAATTTCACAATGACCTACATCAGCAAGAAGTGCAACACTACTTCAACACTTTAAATGTCACAATTTGCTAGACACTAGTCGCTGGTAAAGGAAGTGTTCCAAGTGTCGTCATTGTATTTGGATGCAATACTGCTCCCACCGCTGCAGTGGGTTAATAATTCTTTGAAACATCCCCGAATCATCTCGTAAATCTTCACAAGACTAGAAATCGCTGCTACATTCGACATGGTGCCAGTGAGAATGATTCGAAGTCTTATATTGTTATCTAGCTCATTATTATTACGTGAAATACCAGTACATCAGGGAATAGTTCACTTTTCATCCGGATATAAGATTAGCGTTTAACCCGTTTTCAATGGCTAGATCATTACAGACGAAACATTGTTGGAACAGGACAAAGGTGAAGGAAATCAGCACACTCTATACAGGGTTTGGAGCAAGACTATATGGCAGTTTTATCTGCGAGGATATCCGGATCCTCAGAAGCTATCAAAAGCGACGTGTCATTGTGATATACGTGAAAATCATAACGTGATAGACTTGTGCTTGACACGTGAAGAGTCGTGTTATTGTCGCAATCAACGTGCGACTTTGAGCTGTGTGTTACTTTATGTCAGCATTTCTTACTTAGACCAGTAAGAGAAGGAAGTCCGGAGCTTATACTTTCAAAAACTGCATGTAATTGAAAGAAGCCTATCGAAGATAACGAGGAACAGAACAGAAAAGACGAGAGTTAAAGATGTCATAGTGACTGTTACGAAATGGTACTGTAAACGGACGGGTTATACAGTTGCACGAAGTGATGAAGAGTCGAGTGATGAATGGGAAGATAACTTTCCTTGCCAATAGACGAAGAATTTGATGATGAAGATGTAGGCTATACTACGGAGCTACGCTGCGTGGCTGATGGTTCAGAAAAGAAGATAAAACCGAAATTGAGCTATGAAATGTGTAATAAAACTTGAGGAAAGTATTTCTGTAATGATTCACTGCCGTGCATTCACAGCCGCGTTACGCACCGAATAATGTGTGAGAAGGCAAATAAGCACGAAAGGAAGAGCTACACATTTACGGCACTGCACGAAAGGAGAATTACGTCGTTTGTAGGGGATAGAACGAGACTAGAAACTATTTGTGTGTTGTAATATCATTACACTGCGGAATATTCTGAAAATGAGGCGACGACAAGTAATTTGTGAGCATAATGAAAACAGCGAAACATGGACTCCCAGTACAGTTGTCAACTGCTTGTAAGCGTGATTAGGTAATGAAGATGTTTGCTGGAAGTACAGCAACTGCTCAGTGAAGAAAGCTGATGGTAAGTGCAAGGGAACAGACACGACTACTCTTGAGACAATCGTCAAGTATTTGCTCTATCTGTGATGCATGTTGGTAGATAGCAAACAAACAGAGAAGGAAGAGTCGTAACAGTGAGGGCAGAGCGTTCGGCGAACAAGGAACGATACTCTCATTAAAGCGTGTCGGTTCGCAAGCATTAATCAGCACTACATGTCTCTGTGAGCTGAGCCGCCAGCTCGCGATAAACGCGCAGCGCAAACATTATAATTGTGGAGCTGCGGCAGGTGTAAGCGATTGTCCTTGCCTGGCGGAGAGCACGAGAGCGTAATCCAAGCGTCACTAGCGGAAAATAAATCTCTGCCATTATTAATCGGTAATCACTTCTTCTGGACCAGGGCATATAACAGAAAGAAGAACGACAAAGTCATCTGATCTCTCTCCTAATCGAGTACCACAAACTACAGTTCAGTAATTGGCAGATCTCTATTGTAGTGAGCGACTAACTCGGAATGTCCTGTCTAATAATGAAAGTCGAGTACAAGTAAACTGACTCCTAATAATTATCAGAAATTTCAAAAGATACAATGAAACTGATTTTTGCACCAGGGGCTCTTCCACTGTTTGTGTTGTGCCTTTATTCAAAGCAAGTCAAAGGGCGGAAGAAGCAAAGGCGTGCTGTGAATGTGGAACATGTGCTTCCCGAACCCCTCCCAGGCCACCCTCAACACGCACGCTTACCCTCACAAGAGAACCCACGCAGAGATCGTTCCTACCCAACCTTCCAGTCACTGATGATGAAAATGTTTATCATTTGCCGTTGGCGTCTCTGCGATTCAACGGCTTCTACTGTGCAGGTTATTCAGTGCCTGCCCTGCCACTGCAAAGCGTATACGAGAACTGAACGTGCATTCGGCCCCTACCCTTTTACGATTCCGTCAGTTTTACACAGCGAGATACACGATATAACTTTCTATATGACAAGCAGAGGCACGTAAAACAATGATTGCCTGTTGATGGCGTATGGTAAATAAAGACACATGTCTGATCCCGAAGGACCAGACTCACTCATTTTATTTGGGAATATTAGAAATGTATATGGGATTCTTTCGGACCTGCAGCCGTCTAGAACGAAATTAGAATTAAATATTAATACTTATCTGTGCCCCGACCCCGACTCGAACCCGGAATCTCCTGCTTACATGGCAGACGCTCTATCCATTTTTTTTTTTTTTTTTTTTTTTTTTTTTTTTTTTTTTTTGCTGTTTATCGTTGCGTTTGGTTTGGTCGTTGCGGACGTCGCAAGACATCCGTTCAAGTTCGTTGGTTGATCCTTCCACTCAGTTTCTTTATTACAGAGGCCAGCCGACTTTCTGACCAAACACGCAGAGCTACCGTGCCGGCATCCATCTGAGCCACAGACGGCACACAGGATAGCGCGACTGCAGAGACTATCTCAGGCACGCTTCCCGCGAGACCCACATTCTCACCTTATAGGTCCACACACTACATTCGTAGTGTCCCTACCCAACACACTCATTACTCGTGGAAGACATTCTTACCAAGTCCTGTAAGAATTCGGGTAATATGTGTGCGGAGATGTCCGAAAGAACAGACACCATATCCATATAAGTATATAGTTCTGGCAATACCGGCCATGACCTTCTTCTTCTGTGCGGATGCACACATATTACCCGAACTCTTACGGGACTTATTAAGAATGTCTTCCACGAGTAATGAGTGTGTGGACCTATAAGGTGAGAATGTGGGTCTCGCGGAAAGCGTGAGGGAGATAGTCCCTGTAGTCGCACTGTCCTCTGTGTCCTCCGTGGTTCAGATGGATAGAGTGTTTGTCATGTAAGCAGGGTATCCCGCGTTCGAGTCCCGGGCGGGGCACACATTTTGACCTGTCCCCGTTGATATATATCAACGCCCGTCAGCAGCAGAAGGTATTAATATATACTTCTAATTTCATAATGAAACTACACTTCTGTCGAGTGTATTTTCCCAGATATTGTGCTGATTTTTGTGAAGTATTCTGTATAAAATGTTACCAGATTAACGATAAAAGTGTCCGCCCCTGGTAGCTGAGTGGTCAGCGCGACAGACTGTCACCCCTACGGGCCTGGGTTCGATTCCTGGCTGGGTCTGAGATTTTCTCCGCTTAGGGACTGGGTGTTGTGTTGTTATAATCATCATCATTTCATCCCCATCGACGCGAAAGTCGCCGAAGTGGTGTCCAATCGAAAGACTTGCACCCGGCGAACGATCTACCCGACGGGAGGCCATAGTCACATGACATTTATTTTTAACGATAAAAGCGTATATGGTAAACTCATTTTCCATTGCATTAATGTATGCCGACCCATCAGATGCAATGACAGTAGAGACTAACGCTCCCTAAGAACTCTGTCTATGTTAGTAATGAGTATGATTCGGAAGTAAGACAGTTTTATAAGAACAGTTGCCTGAAAAGAACAGCAAGTTTCTCACAGTTTATGAGTTAACGATGAACATGGCGAAGTCGAAGTGAACGAAAGTACACTGATGTGCCATACTTTGAAACGAAAGGACCGTACATAGAAACAACCGCTGCAGCATAGTACAGAAAGTAACCGAAAGAAATACGCAGTGAGGTTAACAGGAATGACACTTTTCTTCGAAGACAGTAATTACACTGAGGTCACCACTACTTATAATGGTCCCCTGTATGTTACAGAAGGCGGAATACCGTTCTTAATAACGTGAGTGATCACCACGGATAACAATGCATGCTCTGCGATGTGTTCCCGTTCTAACTCCAAGGTTGGTAAGACGTTCTTGTGATAGGGCGTTCCAGTCCTCTTGCAGGGAGACTGAATACTGGTCTGGTGCCTGTAGACGCGCTGCTATACGTCTCCCCAAGGCATCCCACATGTGTTCGACGGGATTTAAGTCGCTGGCGGGGGGGAGGGGGCAGGGCAGTCCATCATTCGCCGAATACCCTTTCGTTCCAAGAGTTCCTTCACCTGCGCTGTTCGATGCGATCGCGCGTTCTCACCCATAAAAATGAAGTCATGGCTGTATGCACCCCTGAAAAGACGCACATGGAGATAGTGTGCAGTGTCATAATAACACTGAGCGGTGAGTGTATCTTTTTCAAAGATCTGGAGGTCAGTACGCCTATGCAACATTATGCCTTACCACACCACAACAGCTGGACCGCCAAGACGGGCTGTCTTGGAAAAGTTGTCTTTCTCTTTGCACAGACGGTGCACCAGCAGTGACAGGGAGACTCAAAGGATCTGTTCCAAGACTGGAACCATATTCATCGACCGTAGCTTCAATACCTCGTGAGGCTCTAGTGGTGAAGACTATTCCAACAGAACCTAAAAATGGTTTAGGTTCACTCATTAACATGGTAAATTTCATAATGCTAGGGCTCTTAAGACAAGACTCTTCAAACAATTGTGCCATGAATTGGGTTCTGAATACTGAGATCCGCTGGTTGTCAAAGATTTTTTGCATTGAGAAAAGAGCTAATAAATATTGTAAGAAGACTGTTTAGGTTTTTATGTTGGTAACGCCACGTAGCGCTCTGTATGAAAATCACTGACTGTGCTGTGTGCAGTCTGTGGCTGGTTGGCATTGTTGGAATATTCTCTATTGTAGCGTTGGGCAGTTGGATGTGAACAGCACGTAGCGTTGGGCAGTTGGAGGTGAGCCGCCAGCAGTGGTGGATTTGGGGAGAGATATGACAGAGTTATGAGAGCGGACGATCTGGACGTGTGTCCCTCAGAAAAACGAAATTTGTAACACCGGATGTAAGTAACTGATATATATATAATTTGACTTTTGAACATTATTAAGGTAAATATATTGTTCGTTCTCCATCAAAATCTTTCATTTTGCTAACTATGCCTATCAGTAGTTAGTGCCTTCAGTAGTTAGAATCTTTTATTTAGCTGGCAGTATTGGCGCACGCTGTATTGCAGTAGTTTGAGTAACGAAGATTTTTGTGAGGTAAGTGATTCATGAAAGGTATAGGTTATTGTTAGTCAGGGCCATTCTTTTGTAATGATTATTGAAAGTCAGATTGCGTTGCGCTAAAAAAAAAATATTGTGTGTCAGTTTACTATTGATCAGAATATGTAATGAGAGAAATGTCTGAGTATGTTCAGTTTTGCTCAGCTGTTTGAAAATCAAATAATGTAAGAGGTTTATCAACACAGTCATTCATCAATTTTTCTAAGGGGACGTTTCATATGTCGACCCTTAGCCAAGGATACCTCACTGGAATCTTCTGATTTTTTCTTGTAATTTGTGTAATTAGTGTAGCTTCTGTTTATTGCTAGCGCGTAATTGTAGAGAGAATCTCCAACATTTTTAAACGTTTCCTCTTACGTTCGAGGTAGATCCAAACGGCGACATAGCGTACGAACTCGTTTTAGATCGTCTCATGGTTCTTGAGAATAACATGGCGAAATGTTTTCCATCCATCACTGTCGACAAGTGCAAGTGCGTGCGCAACCCCTATGCTGTGTCAGCAGTATCCACCACCGACTGTTCTCTGGAGGAAGAAGAGCGACTCGCAGAACTTCAGACAGGCCGAACATTCAACTGAAATGTTGTGAATTGGCACTTATAAAGTTTTGATCGTTAGAGAAGGAAGAGTACCCAGTAATAGCACTGGAAGCAGTTAATACCCTGCTGCATTTTGTCACCGCCTATTTGTGCGAGCTGGGATTTTCGGCACCAACCAACATAAAAAATGAGTAACGTGAGAGATTTATTTCAGTAGAACAGGAAATGCGTGTGAGTTTGTCTTCAATTCTACCACGAACTGAACTTTTGTGTAAGAAGCGACAGGGAAGTTTCTCACTGATAACTTAAACTTGTAAGGCGTAAGCCAATAGATAACGTGTAATCAAGTTTAATTTCTGGAATATTATTATATATTTTGTTGTTATTTTTTAAAAAAGTATTCAGTGAAATTACTTCATTTACTTTTATTAGCAATGTCATAAACCTTCAGAAGTACCGCGCCATACCTAGGAGATCGTACAAGTTGAGGACCACTGATATAAATGATGACTGGCCGATGACATTGTTACCCTTAGTGAAAGTGAAAGTGAACAAGAAGTGCAGGATGTGTTGAATGGAATAACCAGTCTACTGAACACGGAAGGAGGATGGAGAGTGAATTGAAGAAAGATGAAAGTCATAAAGAGTAGCAGAAAGGAGATTGATGAGGTGTGTCGTTATCACCTTGAAGGTAACAGCTATCCAATATTTGAGGATACGTATAAAAACGAAGTTAAAAATTAGGTAGACTAAAAAGATAAGGAATGAGGAAGTTCTCCACGGAGTCGGCGAGAAAGGAACACATGGAAAACACTGGCAAGAAGAAGGTACAGAATGGAGTGTATCTGACATCATGGAACAACTTCGATGATAATACAGGGAGGGGTATAGAAGGAAATCTATGGTGAGAGACAGAGATTGGAATGTTGTTGTTGTGATCTTCAGTCCTAAGACTGGTTTGATGAAGCTCTCCGTGCTACTCTATCCTGTGCGAGCGTCTTCGTCTCCGATTAACAACTGTAATCTACTTCCTTTTGAATCAGCTTACTGTTTTCACCTCTTGGTCTTTCTCTATGATTTTTACAACCCCCTCCCCCAAGCTTCCCTCCAGTGCTAAACTGGTGAGTGTCCTACCAACCCATCCCTTCTTCTAATCAGTTTATGCCACAAATTCCTTTTCTTCCAAATTCCATTCAGTACCTCCTCATTAGTCACGTGATCTACCCATCTAATCTTTAGCATTCTTCTGTAGCACCACATTTCAAAAGCTCCTATTTTCTTCTTGTCTAAACTGCTCATCGTCCAGATTTCACTTCCATACGTGGCTGCACTCCATACAAATACTTTCAGAAAAAACTTCCTGATGCTTAAATCTATACTCGATGTTAACAAACTTCTCTTCTTCAAAAACCCTTCTCTTGCCATTGCCAGTCTATATTTTATATGCTCTCTGCTTCGATCACCATCAGTTATTTTGCTGCCCAAATAGCAAAACTGATCTACTACTTTAAGCGTCCCATTTCCAAATCTAATCCCCTCAGCATCGCCTGATTTAATTGGACTACATTGCATTATCCTCGATTTGCTCTTGTTGGTGTTCATCTTATATCGTCTATTCAAGAAACTGTCCATCCCGTTCAACTGCTCTTCCAAGTCCTTTGCTGTCTCTGACAGAATTACAATGTCATCGGCTAACTTTAAAGTTTTTACTTCTTCTCAGTGGACTTCAATTCCTGCTCCAGATTTTTCTTTTGTTTCCTTTACTGGTTGCTCAATGTACAAATTGAATAATATCGCGGATAAGCTACAACCCTGTCTCACTCTCTTCTCAACAACTGCTTCCCTTTCATGCCCCTCGACTCTTATAACTGACATCTGCTTTCTGTATAAATTGTAAATAGCTTTTCGCTCCCTGTATTTTACCCCTGCCACCTTTAGAGTTTAAAAGACAGTACTCGAGTAGCATTGTCGAAAGCTCTGTCAAAGTCTACAAATGCTGTAAACGTCGGTTTGCCCTGACCTATCTTCTATGAGAAGTCGTAGTGTCAGTATCGCCTCGCGGATTCCTACATTTCTTTGGAATCCAGACTGATCTACCCTGAGGTCGGCTTCTACCAGTTTTTCTATTCTTCTGTAAAGAATTAGTGTTAGATTGGAAAATGTTTAGCAAATAATTGAGGACGTTGGATGCAATTCGTGGTGCGATCAATACCAGATAAATCTGTCTGCTCAAACTTAGTGAAAGAAGGCAGACCAAGATAATGGTGACCGTGACGTTGGAAACCGGTTGTTGAACTGAATAAATAAATCTGCGATCAAGATCTGTTTTGGTTCCCACGTATTCAGAAAGGAGATTGATGTTAAACTTAATGTCAAGACTGGGAATCATGAAATAGACGAAGTTACGGAATTATGTTACCACGGAAGCAAAATAACACGTGACGGATGAAGCTAGGAAAAGATTAAAGCGGATTAACACAATCCAAGAGTAGGCGCTGGTATCAAACATCGGTATCAATCGAAGGAAGAAATTCTGTGAATGTCAGTTTGGAGAACAGCTTTGTACGATAGCGAATCATGAACTGTGCGAAAAACCGAGAAAAAAGAGAATCGAAGCGTTTGAAATGTGATAGAATAGAACGTAGTTCAAAATTGGGCGCCAGGCTCTCTGGTATGGATGTGTGTGATGTCCTTAGGTTAGTTAGGTTTAAGTAGTTCTAAGTTTAGGGTACTGACGACCTCCCATAGTGCTTAGAGCCATTTGAACCATTTGAAAATCAGGCAGACTAATAAGATAACGAATGAGGAGGTTCGCCGCAGAGTCAACGAAGAGAGAAACGTATGTTAAACACTAACAAGAAGAAGGGACAGGATGGAGTACTTGTGACACCAGGAAATAACACCCGTGGTACTAAAGGGAGCGGTAGAGTGTAAATACTGTAGGGGAAAACAAAGATTGGAATAATTCATCAAATATCTGAGGACGTAGAAGGTCACGTCGAACCAGTCAGAAGACTGATGCAAAAAAAAGGTAGTTTTGCCGGATGCTTAAAACTTGTTATAAATTAGATACTCAGAGAGCTGTAATGAAACGTAACCTTCCGAAGCTTAACATGACAAACGCAATGTGATACACAACTTTGGAAAAGCCCATTAGCGAGGGGGCTAATTTAGAAATCAACCATAGAAATTATTTCAGTGAGTTCCATATTTTTGAAGGTATGATATCATAAATTTGAAGCTGTTTTCCGGATGAGAAAATTTTATCAGTTTCATCACAGTTAATGTAACTGTGGCCCTAATTAAAATTAAGAAGAAATTTTTTTGTGCGCTTATAGGAATATAGAGGGCTGTGCAATATGTGAATTTCCAATTTTTCAATTGTTTGTGATGAGATACAGACTTTACAATGATTTTGCGTAGTCACAGACAGCAGAGCAGTCGCGGCATAATCGTGACATTGGAACTGAAACGTCAGGTGCCAACTACTTTAAGTAGACTGCATAAACAATTTCTAGGCCGGCCGGTGTGGCCGTGCGGTTCTAGGCGCTTCAGTCTGGAACCGCGTGACCACTACGGTCGCAGGTTCGAATCCTGCCTCGGGCATGGATGTGTGTGATGTCCTTAGGTTAGCTAGGTTTAAGTAGTTCTAAGTTTAGGGGACTGATGACCTCAGATGTTAAGTCCCGTAGTACTCGGAGCCATTTGAACCACTTGAGCAATTTCTAGGCGTTCACCAGTCTTCTGGCTCCTTGTCGCAGCCCACAATGAATTCCTCTCCTGTGTTAACTTCTTAATCCCAGAGTAGCTTTTTCATGAAATGGCCTCAAGTATTTGTCGAGAAGAAGAGACAGTTTAATACAATATCAGACAGTTTAATACAATATCAGACAGTTTAATACAATATCTGCTAATGCATTTATGAATAATTAACCTGGCAATTGAAGAGGCAGGAAAGGAGAGATTGTAGAGGCAGATAAACATTGGAATGGGTAAAACAGATTACGGAGAAAGTACCGTGTATTCTTCATATCTCCAGGATAAGATGAAATCGAAGGAGAATGGCATTATGGCGACCATCGACCATTAGTAAAACACTATCGTTCATCTTTGATGTTATGATATATTTTGCTCTCCTCTCTTTGTCCTTGCGTGTCTGCGCCATTACGACTTGTTCAGTTGTACTGTGCTTCCACGTTTCATTGCAATTTTTGGTAACGAGTCCCTTGTTGGTGATTTCAGTTCTCTACCATGCCCTTCTTAGGACTGGAATTACCACAGAATTAAACAAACCGAAAGGCTATGGTTTGTCTAAAAAATAACAAAACATGTTGAGTGATCCACAGAAAAACATGGCACAAAGGCACGAAAGGTGAAAGTTTTTATTTGATTGGCAACGATAAGTAAAGCTGACAACGTGCAAGTTGTGTAACGTCTTTCACATTTTAGAGCTTTCTTTTTATACCACCAGTATAGTTAAGTATCACTGGACGAAGCAACTTTTTGATTGCTGGAAACTGTGTTTGGTGCCAGCGAATCCCTACGATCGCAAATTCGGAATGTATCCCACTGACTAAGTTTAGTGTGGCCTAAAACTGAAGAATTGCAAACACGAAGGTTGTACGACGAGTTGTTCGTGAAAGGCACTGCGAAGAATGTTTTGCTTCTTTAATCTGAAATAAATTGCCCACTCTGATGACAGTTAAATGGGAGTGTGCGCATTCTGTAGATGCTTATTTCCAATAAAACCTCTTTCACATGTGATACAGACAGAACTACGGAAATCCTGATTTAAATTAGGCGATATGTTGCATTAAGATCCCCGCGAAATGATCTGCTAGCTATTGTTTACAAAAATCTCTGCAAATCATATCAGCATTTTGCAAGGTGTTTCCCTGACAAAGCTGAAATAATTCAACATAAGAGGATTTCAGACAAATTTGAGGCAAGAACCTAAAACTGGCACAGAAACAGCTAATAATCCTCAATCTTCCAAAGCCCTCTGGCAGTTTTCTTGTCACAAAAACTTCCAGTTCCGAGCCAGAGTCGGCGGAATCTTATCAACAGAAGAATATTACGATGTTATGTGCTGAAAACAGAAAGACTCGGTGAATTCTTACCGTTTACGATTCCCACAAAACCGTCATCTTAAACGAGCTACCAAAATAGAAATTAACCGTTGATGGCGGTTGAACAGTTACAGGAACAGTGACTTAAGAATATGCGGTAATGCTGCACATTTTTGTAGAGAACAGGGAAATTACAGAGACTTACTAATTCGATATAAAGACCTGCAGTATAGAAACCATTTGACTATTAGCTTATGCGAAGCCCAATTTTCGAGTCTATTCGTGATACAGAGAAAAAAAGAAACAATATGTCACATTATATCTGCGGCACAATGTTTGCTTTTGCCGAATATAAGATTTCATACTACACAGCGACTCTTTCAAAATTACCAGCATTTGCTAATTATTTTAGCATCTAGAGTGCGGAGAAATGTGGAGCATCTACTTTCGACCTTATACACGGGGTGAACCGAAATTTCATATTAACAATCATTTTGAGGCTGAAGCTCTTCTGTCCGTGTTTACTTACAAATAGGTTTGTTTTTGGAGAGGGCCCGCCTTGAACAAAACACAATTTCTATTTTTATTCCCCAGACATGTTTCGCTGAAGTTTCAGCACTATCAGTGGGTTTTTCGTTATCATCATGTTGTGGATTTCCTGGGTTTTGATGGTTTTGATGCTATTTAATGCACTTGTTTTTCGTCACAGCTTATCATTTTGGCTGGTTTCACCATTATCTTCACTATGAAGGCCTGCACTAGGTTACTTACTAGTGCAGACCATTCCTAAAACAAATCTGTGTGATATCCATATCACACGACTCAGCCAGCACCTACTGCGTATGTGCTACCCTTGTTATCTTTTGTGTCAACGGATAAAATGATAAAGATGCACCGGGCCATGTATAACACCGATAAGCAAATTCTAAAATGATATCAACTTCAACTGTGTTGCAGCAACCAGACATATCTGAGATACAAGCACGCCTGTGTCTAAAAACCAACAAAGCGGCAGAACATACTTATCTGCTCGTGTGCTCGTCATGTGAGAACAGATGAGAATGCATTTAGTTCCAGTATTCACGTGCTGGACTGGTGTAATTGAGGAAAGCTTCACACTGCGGCAAGACAGGCTCAAAGAGAACTCTTCTTGGTCACTGCCGTGCGTGTGTACAACCAAGCAGGCTAGGCAAACAGAGAGAGAACAAACCATTCCGGAACTGTGGGGGGAGACATTTGTTCGTGCAATTACTCTTTCAGAATTCATATGTTTATATATCTTCATATACCCACCTGTTATGAGACTGGTGTTGGTAAACCTCCAACTTCACGGTACAAAACTGTTAAAATACATACCGCGGTAGCAAATCTGATATCTCTAATCATATCGGCGGCTATAGCATAGCAGCGGCAAAGGCTATGGAATTTATTTCGTACTTCTGTACCCTCTTACTGAGACAGTTCACAGATAGCATGGATTAAATTCCTTGTACTGTTCCTTCTTTTTTTAATGAGAGAGATACATCTGATGCAGGACAGAACGCTATTTTCATGTAAGCTGTCCAGCGTAGTGATCGACAAGTACTCCATTGTGATTTATTACGATGCCCAGCCAATCAAACACCGTACTTCTGTCCACGTTTTAGAGCAATTATTGGGGAAAATTCTCCCTT
Organism: Schistocerca americana; assembly: GCF_021461395.2. Lineage (NCBI taxonomy): Eukaryota > Metazoa > Arthropoda > Insecta > Orthoptera > Acrididae > Schistocerca > Schistocerca americana. The sequence continues at coordinate 802,665,977 of NC_060122.1, forward strand.
ACGAACGTATTATGCAGTACTTTTTGAGATTTACCATAGTAACATTTAATCACTTATTCTTATATAAATATACTTATTTGAAAACTTAAGAATTAAGTTGATGTATTTTCAGCTATGACTCTGATCTCATAATTTAAGCACCCAGTTCACAAAATTCAGTTTAAACATGTAGGCTACCTGCTTTGGTTCGTCTTTCACCGAAAAATTTAGCTTTATGAAATCAGTCGCAGTATTACTAAAAAAGTACTAATTCTATAAAACATAAAAGAAATTTGTATTTGTGACAAGTGAGGCTGACGGTGCAAAAGAAATATACATCTTTGAGGATGTAGGGTACTGGCGCAGTAGAAACGGTAGAGAAGAATTTAAGCAAGTGTCAACAGACAATAGCACAATAGGAGACGCGTCCCGACGCACAGTATTTAGCGAAACTGTATCTACATTGTCGAGGATCGGACTCAAGTAAATAATTTCATTGTTGCTACTATCAGGAGGGCATGGAACAAGATTTGAAGGAAGCATTGATGTACACAGGTAATGTTTAGTTTCACTGATAAAAATTATGTTATAAATAAATAAATGTAATAAAAAAGTCACTGCAAGGCGAATTTTCACCTGAAGTGTTTTGTGGTGTTATCAGATAGTAATCAACAACTAACGATGAATGTATTCGTGTTCTCAGACAGATGTCTGCTACATTTTTAATGCCACAGTCACGTTCTTTCCTAGTCCAAAAGATTTTAGAAGCAAATAATCTTATGCCTTCAGCTTTACATGTGTAACTCTATTTCTTAACTCTTTTCACTTATTACAAGCATCATCACTGGAGAAAAAGCTGTGATTATGCTTGTAATAAGTGAAGCCGGTTGAGAAATAAAAAATTACACATATACTGCTGAAGGCTCAAAATGTTTTACTTCAAATATCTGACGCCCGTAAGCAGTTACCTTTATAAAGGTCTTCAAACAATTTTACGAGCTAAATAAATTTCAGCTGCCATACAGAAAATCAAATTCATCGATGGTGAAAATCATGATAAGGAAGTATCGCTGCCAACGTCCTATTATTAACTCAAATAAAAATCTTATCAAGTTATTCTCCACATTTCCTCCACTTTGCACCAAAATCGCTTCAAACCTTTGTTTTATGCAGCACAGAAACGACGAGAGTTATAGTTAAGCGATATTAATACATATGTGTAAGACACGAGAGAGTGGACAAATACCGACTTGTCTGTATCTCACTTCATAATCCACGGTGATTCCTTTCAAAATTAATAGCGATTGCTGCTGCAAAAATGTGACGCATCAACTTCAGAATAATTTACACACACTGAGCCAAATAATAACGCACGCTTCATGCGGCGCGCATATTCTTTATACAAAGGAGACCGAATACAATCCGGTATCGACATACATTCCTGGGGGCTGTAGAATGAGATTTTAAACCAGTTCTCGCAAACAAACTGTTCCAATATGTTAGTGCAAGGTAACAGGAGCTTTAATTGTTTTGAAATCAAAATAAGAGCGATCCATTTTTCTTTTAACTCTGGCGATAGTGATCCCAAGGAAGAATGTTATTTGTTACCTCGTGATCATCAAAAAACATCTTGGGTACTTCCGACATTATCCCCTTCAAACAAGCAAACCCTGAGCAAAATAATACCTCTGCCATTTAACGAACTTTTTGATTTAAAATGATTTGATAAGACTTAATAGCTACTATTTAGGGTTTTAGTTGTGACCTTAGGGAAGTGGATATACCCTCTGTAAGCCAGTACAGAACCCAGTACAGGACCTCCAACACGCTCTACAGTTGGGTAACGTCAGTCTGAATTGTACGCTTACTTTGCGTTGTTCATATGTAAACAGGAATTGTGATAAGGAGCGTGGGGAAAATTAGACTCATGGGTGACATTACAAGATAATAGTGCTCGGTAGCGCGAATGTAGTCTAAATTGCCCTGGCTCACGGGATATTTGACAGTAATAATTGTACCCGTCACTTTTTACCTGTGCAGTTCGTGTCACGAAAATCTTCGTTGATACTGATTTCACTAAGTGGGTGGTAAATTCAGATGCCGCTTTCGTGACACAGAATTAGTTACAGGTGACAAAATATTCAATGATATCGTGTTTTTATCAGTAATTTTGCCTTTTTCTACACTATTTTGGATAACAATCAAGTTCTTTGCTTTGGCTTCGTTGTACGCCTCTACCAGCTCGTGGTTCATTTGTAACTTTTACCACGTGTGCGCTAATTACATAGGCGCCGATAGTTAGTCCCGTATGGAAGTCTGCAAAATCTGACGTGATTTATGACCAATACCACACACACTGTCAGTATTAGACTAAGGTGTTACTTCGTCCGCAAGCTGGACATAAACCCCAACCTCATTCTAGCGCACGAGCGGGCTGTTTTATGCTTGAGCGAATAAGCGTGTGTATTCCTGTAATAAGACAAGGAAAGAGAGAATAATGTGGTACTTACAGTAGCTTGTATAAAAATTACTGACATCATGCAGATGGTATTAGCATTTGTTCTGACTTTCATACTGGAGGAAACAGACTGAGGCCCCTATCTAATTGTAATTTAGACACCTTGTCCTTCCACAAATGACTGAAATTAAAGTTACGATGATTCGTCAGGAACGCTTGATCAGTATTTTCAACGTTCGTCATGACAACGTTGCTGCAGACGAAGGGCTAAATGCAATCACAATAGAATTACTAAATTTTCTTGCGTACTAAACTTGATAAAATTTGGATGTAGTCTGTGCCATTTATTTGGGGAAGAGATACAGAGAAGTAACACGAAGTTCCCTTGTTTCCAGCCGAGTGAGTTAGTCAAAATGGTGCGACGTCTCGACTACTGTTACTGATATTATCTTCTGTCCGAGACACTCATTAAAAAGTTGCACAGGTTAGACAAAAATCATGAACTCTATATGATTTCAGCTTCTCGGGATATACAAAGAAATCATAAGGTTAGTTAGTTTCCTACTAATGTAAAATGCGAAACAAAAAGCGACTTCAAATGCAGTGGTTCACATAACGTACAGCATTCCACTTAATACATTGATTTCCAGGACCCACAGTACTATCTGTTAATGAACTTGCATCTGTCGAGATATCCTCTGGCATGTGGCGATGTCTGATTATCACGAGTTTTGGCCAACTTCTGTAGTGTTCATAGTTCAGTACCTTTTGGTGAAAATAGGATCCGTATTATTTCAGAGAAGGGGACAACACGTATACATCAATCAATCAGGATTACTACAAAAAAGTTACTCCATTTTAGTTTAGTACTGATGACACAGTTACCAACAGCGACAGCCTCTACTATCAGGTAATGGCTCTGAGCACTATGGGACTTAACATCTGTGGTCATCAGTCCTCTAGAACTTAGAACTACTTAAACCTAACTAACCTAAGGACATCACACATATCCATGCCCGAGGCAGGATTCGAACCTGCAACCGTAGCAGTCGCGCGGTTCCTGACTGAGCGCCTAGAACCGCTAGACCACCGCGGCCGGCTACTATCAGGTAATGTTCTGCGTGTAAAAGCGTATTGTCATTAAATAGAGCATTTCAAAATAATATTAGGACAAGGCATATAAGTGTGTGGAACAACTTATGCAGTCATTTTTCATTGTGGATGCGCTTCTGGGAAGTTACATCTCACAAAACGTTACGCATTAAACCGATTCAGTTGATTAGATTCTAAGTTTTAAATCAACGAAACAGGTCATACCCAGTTCAAAGACAGAACCAAGTGACTCATTTCAGTCACAGTAAAATAAACAATACTTTAAATACGTCGAAGTTCTAAAGAAGATTTGTGCATAAATATTGTTTACATTTTGGGCAAGTACCTTATTTTTTGTTTTTGCTACATACTTATTGTCTCAGAGCCAGCATCTGTTAATCAAGAAAACAGTTTACGATTAAGAACGTGTAGTTTAATTTTTATTGTGATTTTTAAACGGCTTTCCGTCAAGAGCACTGAAGCCGTTACAGTAAGCGCACAACGTCCGTGAACACACACTCACGGTTTCAACACTGTCGCTAGATAATTCCGCTCTTTTCATGTGCTTGACAATACCATATTAAACAAACCGCAAACACGGTTGAGTAACTAGTTGGTCATCATGCTTTCAAGTCTGTTCCAGCCTCTCGTATAAATGCCGAAACGTTATTAGTCAATAGAAGGGTTTGTACGTTTCTGGCCATTTCTATATCGGCTTCTGCAGTGCTTCTGTGGTACTTCAGTCTCAGTTTGCACTTCCATTTCACCCGCTGTCACCTCCGATAGCTGTTAATCCAGAGCCAATAAAGGGGCGAGAGCTGTGCAAAACCTCGTATCTCCACAAGTGCACAGGCGTCACAATTCGGCAATCCACCCCTTCCACACACCTCCCTCATCCCTCCCACCCCCCTCAAATACAACTTCCTGTCACCCCCTCACTTTTAACGTCGCACTGATGCCTGCGATTTTAATAATAATAACAGCAATATGTAAAAAAAATCTTATAAGACAGTAGTAACAATTTGTTTACGTCGATCCTTAGTACATTGCTTTAGTATGAAGTACAAGAAATTGCAACTCAGAGAAATGCAGCGTTGACAAAACGCATAAGCCTACTTCCGAAAATTTGTCAAGTGCATGTACCAAGGAATTAATTTGAGAACCATAATGGCGACAAACCCTCATAACTTTGACAAAGCTATAATTTACTTTCCCTAACTCAAATTCCCGTGGTTTGCCAGTTTGACTTGTGGATGCAGGAACCTTGCCGAATTTGTTGTTGTGGAAAGGCACGTTCATCCTTTCAATGGCCGGGTTTACCTGGCTGGAATGTTACCGGTGACGTTACCAAGTTTTTATTCTATTTTTTCACCCTCAGTATTAATTACCGTCTGATGGTTATAATTATATTTTCTGCCTTAACTGTGCACAGTATTAAAATTATACACTTGCTTACTGAGCTTTTTGTCTCTAAATATACCAAACTGGATACATTTTGTCTTTGTAAATTAATAAATTTCAGAACAAAATACAGTCATCAGTTGAAAACATATTTTTATTTCGCTATACCGGTCTCGACATATCACTTTGTCATCTTCAGAAGCCTATAAAATTAGGAATATTATAAATCTTTAGACCTTGGCTGCACGTTTATGTAAAGTACAAGAAGTATATTACAGAAACTTAATTCGTCTTGGTTCAGCAGATGTCAGTATCTTGTTCACAGAAACCGGTAAAGCGAAATGAAAAATATATTTGCAGCCGATGGCTGAATTGTATACAGTTGCTAAAAATTACAGCCACGAATAAAAGAGGAAGACTTAATAACGAACGATTAAAACTCGGTGACGAGACCACAGTTGAAGAGGAACTGTGAGCAACCGTTTCACTGTAAGGAAGGAATTTTCAATTCAGCGGCCTGTGGAAACTTAAGGTGGAGGGAGTGCTGAGCACGAAACGAATAAGAGAGGATATTTAGGTGTGTCCTCGTTGAACGGAAAGGACTTCGGGGCAGCCAAGTAAAGTTGAATAATCTAAGTCTCACAAGAATATGCCTCCACTCCTGCCAAGTCCAGCTAAAACGTATTTATTCAATGCATTGTTAATGGTGTGAATTTGTCAGAAGAAATATGTGGTTAACATAGAGGCCTAACGATTTCTTATTTTTTTGTGACTGATACGTAGTCCAAATGAACTCAGTTCCAAATTCGGTAAAGGCTAGCGTGGAATTTAACATTCGCCACTGCTCGGCATTCAGAATCGAAGTCGGAACTCGAGTTGGTTATTTGCCAATAACTGCAGCTGTTACTGCAGCTATAATAACGTATTCTGACATCAGTTATTGGCCTTTACATCGCTGTCATTGTACTACTGTGAACAGCTTGTAGTCTGTCTACATGCACAGTCGATATATACCAGCGTGCACGTAACACAAGGGTAAGATATTAGGAAAGGCGACTTTACAGCTGTAAAACTTTCTTCCCCTGAACCGTATTTTCAAGCTAAATACGGTTCAGAACGGGCTCACAGCTCTATGAACTGGATCGTTTACACTAAGATACAGGGTTCAAATGTCTCTGCGGTTTCGCCAAACTATCCCAAATAAAAACTATCGTATTAATAAAAGACATAAATTCCTCATAGAGGTCGGGTGTCATGATGTAAATGTGGATAAATAAAGTGCGATCCAGATCAAATGCAGAAACTGTCGCCCACGTGTTTTGTGTTCAAAATAGCCACTGTTAAGGCTCAGTGGCAGATGGAGTGCTAGTGAATGCCCTTGACAGGACGTTGGATCATGGTAGAAAAATTGATGTTATAGAAATGTTGTAAAATGCAAAAGTAGTCAGAACAACAAGAAAAGTAACTACGGGGCACTAAAAAAGTTGTTCGCACCATAAGACAATTACAAACAGCGTCACGTAAGTAACTGAATATTTAATTCAGGCGTGTCTTGTTTCTGGTGTGACATTCTATGGTAACGGTCAAAGAGCAGGGAGAGGGGAAGTGAACTGTGACGTTATTGAATATTTTCAGCAGCCAGTGAATTGCACACCAGTCCAGCTCGTAACTTAAATTTACATCACCGATCCTAGTGAATAAAATTGATCATATCTAGGAATCTGAACATATTTGAGCACACTACGTTTGCCTTAAGATGGGATTTCGCAGAACGGTGGGAAATTTATCCCAAATTCTCCGTAGGACCGTTTCCGCTCCAAGGTGTGCAACGCAGAATTAAAAACGAGATACAGACTCAACGAGTATGTAATATATTACTGTTTCAGTACAAAAGATAGCTATGAAAAATGCAAGCCGCCATGACGTCCGGCTTTAGCGTTTCGTAAGCCCCTGATTACGTTTTTTAAACCATAGCGTGGTGACTGAAGCAGGTAAACAGGTTCTGTCTCTGCTCCTTCGCGAAAATATCAAAATATTTTGCTTTCTTATTACAGTTTCGTGAAAAAAAAACAACAATGTGCAACTCATTTCAAATTTCTATCGCTATTTTGACAGACGCTATGATTTATTAATATCATATTCGAACGGCAACTTTTAGGCGGGGATATATATTTATTTTTCAAACTCTAACGGAGCTAATACACAAGTTTTTAGGGTAAAAAGGCTTGAAAATGTTGCTTCAGTAAACTGTCTAGGAAATGCAACTTTTGCGTCAAACATACGACACCATGCTTCCGTCCGGTATATCATGCTGCGGAATGAAACAAACGTCGGAAAGCGCATCCAGAGTCAGCTGATGTATGCAGCATTTGTTATAATAACATCTGATCCCTGTGTTGATAACTGATCTAAGTAGAGTTCCAGACGACACTGAACGCGCAAACAAATTACGCCCGTCAAATTTTATCTTTCTGCGAGAGTGTCAACGTATCTTATCCTGTACATCACCAGCAGGGGTTTGGACTTAATTGTCGCTTACAATTAACACTTTTGCCACGCGTTAAAACAGAAGTCAGAAAAATGGAATTTCCTGAACTGTGCATGTCGGAGCAAGTTCATTACCGGCGCTTTCAGTCTTTCCGCAATGATACTGTCATAAAATAACCAAAGCCGCGCTACAGCTGACGATGGTTTTCTTTGAGCGTGGAACAGCAAAAATACTACCAACAGCTCATTTTAACTTTAAAACAAGAAACCAATGTCGACCCGCTGTGGCACAGGCTGTGTTAAAACGTGAGTTATTTGAAGATCAAATTATTCATTAAAATCTTAACTAGTAAGGAGAGTGCAGAATTTATTCAAATCTTCAATTAATTTTTGCTTCTATTTCGTGCCGGTGATACGAACTTTTGACTAGAAATCACCCAGTGGTGTTCAGTCACACAAATGTTTCGAACATTAGCAAACACGTAACCCGAAAAGGAGACCTACGAATACCTTTACAAACAATTAATTATGATTGACAGGAATTTAGTCATTCTGTATCTCTGGTTTAACATTCGAGAAATTCTACGTGATGAAAAGTTCATTGTGCAAATCAGGAAGAGAGAATCAGCCAAAACTTAGATGATAAACACGTCATTTCTGTCACTTTTCAACTGTATTGTGAGAGGAGGGTATTGCAACGTATTTCAAATGAAAACAAACGAAAAGATAAAAATTCATTCGGGTAGGAGTTACTTCTAAGGGTTGCTCTGGTATTGTGAGAACGTAAATATGGTCCCTAAAAGTGTGATATAGCACGCTGGTTATTAGTTTTGCTGTGAAAATAATATTGTGCTGCACAAGCTACCGAAGCGGACTCAGCGGTGGGTCATCAATACAAGCAGAGCCAAACCATGCACTACCTACGACATGCTCCGCTGCGAATACAAAGAGCAGTGACGAGATGCTTCGGCAAAACAATCATACCTATGCTCGGTAAATAAAAAAAAAAAAGAGGGATGAGAGAAAAATAAACTAGCGCAGAAATCTACAAAACAGAAAAAAAAGCAGGCATACAAGATTGCAGGCAGAATGGATGTAGCTATCGTACCTACCACCACTGCATGCCGCGCGGTCAACGTACGCACTCCGAGGTCACAACAACAACGGCGCTGACGACGACGACGTCGACCGCATCGTGACTCAGCAAGCCACAGACGCGCGCGCCGACGTCACGGGACCTCCCCGGCAGCTCTCGCGGCCTGCACTTCCCCCGCCCTTTTTTGTGTGACTTCTTTATTGCGCGACAGCCAGTCGGCGGTGTGTGGCTCAATCTCTGACCTGTCCCTACGTTACGGGATCAGTTTTACAATTGTGCCACAACTGTCCTTCTGGGGAGGAATGGAAATAAGAAGAAGAAGATGATGATTAAAAAAAAAAGCAGGGGTGTAACGAAGAAGGAAGGACGGGGTCCCGCGACACCTCGGCGTGCCGTTGCCTTGGTAACCTAACGCAGCGTCCCGGTAATAAATCCGCTCATTTAAGGAAGAAGTGGGGGGATAATTGTAGTAGTAGTAGTAGTAGTGGTAGTAATTAGCCGGCACGGAATGTAAAAACGAGCGAAAAAGGCAGGCTGCCGGCGGCCGCCTCTGCGGGTATTTGACACTCGTGTCACTGAGAGCGGCCGCGACTCCCCTCCCCTCCCACACCGCGACCGTTTCCCCCTCTCTGCCTCCTCCTTCTTCTTCTTCCGGCGCGCCGATCCCGCCCGCCGTTCCTGCCGGCCCGCACGTCGCGCTGCGGCAAGTTTTTCCCGCAGTCTGCCACGGCGGCCGCCGGCCGGTCCCGGGATACTGTGACGGAAGTGGTGGGGCGGAAAGGGGTTGCCGGCAGGAATGACGGGAGGGAAGTAGAGGGAGAAAGAAAGGCGCGGGACACGCCCACGGCGGCCAATGGCAGCGCGCGCCGGGGCGGGGCCGCGCCGCTATTGGCCCGCGCAGCGCGCCTGCTCGGGCGCCCGAGCGACAAGATGGATAGCTGACGATCGCCGCTAACTCACTAGCGCGCTGGCGGTGGCCGTGAGAACATCGCAGCGGGCTGCCACTGCGGAGGCGGCAGCGACACGCCGACATCTGTGAGTGACGTTCGCGGCGGAGCCGTGATGAATTCTCAAAACAGAGACAGGAGTTCGGCTGCTTGAACGCAACGCAACTGGAACGCATACCTCCTCGTCCTTCTCGCAGATAACCTTATGCCGTCCATGTAGGACTTCGACCGTGATTTAAGTTAAAATTGTCAGTCATTTCTACTTTCTTCCATGACGCGTCCTGATGGCCAGCACTATCACTTCGTGTCGATAAGTGACCTTACACTACACTGTCTTGTATATTGCCAGTTCGTCTGTCTTAACCCTCATTTTGCTAAAAATAAGTTATTATGTATCAATTGTTCCTAGAAATCGCGCTGAAATCGTAAGCTATAAACAACAATATTATAATGCAGCTACTTACAAGATTTTCCGGCCAGAAGAACACTGAGGGTAGTTACGAATACACATTTGCATCACTAGAATAACAAACACGAAATAAAAACAAATTCAGTTCAGAGATCGTATTGTTGCCTCGTAAGTCAAAGAGCTTTACTAGCTAACATGGCGAATCAACGATACGATTACATGTAGAGCCTATATATGTGCATATGTTTCAAAAGCTTTTTCGCAGTCTGTAACCGTTAGAATTCATTATTCAATTTTTCATAGCATGTTACGTAGTTTGATTCTCTAATACTAGACTATCTTACTGGGGACAAATAGACCTCCCCATCAACCACACAATTTAATCTTTTTGATGTGGAAACTCCGTGACTCTAGTTTAAAGCAACATAAACTGAAAGAAGAAATAAATTGCATCTAGGTACTTGATAACAGAGTTATTTATTATTCCTTTACATTTTCTGAGACGTGTTTACTCGTCTTGCGGTTGCTCAGTTTGGTCAACTTCAGACGGTTATGCGTTTTTTTTAGCTGCTGGACAGGCATGAGAAGTCAGCGCCATGTGTTTATTACTTTTAAGACATACGTGTATGTTGCTGTTACAGATGCTTCGCCCGTCAAGTGGAATGATTACATTGCATAAATAAGAATCTTTCAAGAGAACACATTTGGATGTGTGACCGTATATCGTTGTTTAAATCGCCTCACTCCGTGAAACCCTACAGTCGTATACGGTACTGAGGACGGCATTCATGTAGCATTGAATGCGTGACGCAGTCATCATCATTAACATGTTCATCCACACTAAAGCTAAGCAGTTTGATTTAGGTCTTTCAGTGGGCAATAGAAGGTGCGTCTTTAAGCGTGACAGAAGATGAGTTTCCTTTACGAGCAATGTAAAAGTATCAAATCGTTCGTACTAGATTAGATACTTACTTTTCCAATATATGGAGAGCAAGATAGAAAACAACTCGTTTGCTCACACATGCAATACGTTTTTTCCGTCTGCTATACGCTACATGCCACTGTATCAGATGTTGAGAATTAGAACTAGGGAACGGGTGCTCTGAATACAATAACTGAGGTTATGTAATTCCTGTGATGAATTAGTGTTTCAGATACAGGTAATTATATAATTTCACACTGTAACCACTGCTTTGTTCGAATATGTTGGCATTTGTAGAATTTATTTTCTTCGTTCTGAGACAAACTTAACTGTCATTTATGTTAAGCCCTACGTCTCTTCTGCGGAAAAATGCCTCCATTTAAGAAATACATTTCAGGCAAAGACAGGTAAACTAATTTAGCAGTAGAAAGCATTGGTAAGAGGAGAACGTGGAACATGATCAGAGGCGTAGATGGATGCAACGTCGTACTTACACGTTAGTTCCAGTCGTAAATTGTCCCTCCGCGAATCTATCTGATCTAGCGAGGTCAAGGCACTGTTTTAACATTCGACGTTCAAGCCCCCTTCATCCTGTTGGGATTTAGATTTCCCTGAAGACAAATCTGGGATGGATCCTTTGGAAAAAAAAAAAAAAAACCATAGTCAGTTTCCTTTCCCATCTCTGCCCTATCCGATCTTGCACTCAGTGGCGACGTTGGGGTAAAAATGACCAGCCAGTGGTCATTTTCTGATTGACAATAAATAAAAGGAGGAGAGAAAAAAGTTTATAGAATACCAAGTCTGCCAAGCAGCTGTCTACATAATGATAAACAAAGAGAAGGGGTTATGCCAGAGGCATATGCTGTAAGCGGTGGGATAATATTTCCGTTCCCTTATCAGCAATACTAAGGGCGTCCGACTCCGGTAGCTGAGTGGTTTTGTTAAACTAACAACCATTTGTATGTGTTTAAATTGTACCATGAAGAACTGTTACATTGTATATATATATATATATATATATATATATATATATATATATATATATGTGTGTGTGTGTGTGTGTGTGTGTGTGTGTGTGTGTACTGTTAGTTTGTACAATAAAGATTACTGCATCTTACAAAAAAAAAAGGTGGTCAGCTTGTCAGAATGTCAATCCTAAGGGCCCGGGCTCGATTCCAGGCTGGGTAGGAGATTTTCTCCGCTCAGGGACTGGGTGTTGTGTTGTCCTAATCATCATCATTTCATCCCCATCGAGGCGCAAGTCGCTGAAGTGGCGTCAAATCGAAAGACTTGCACCCGGCGAACCGTCTACCCGACGGAGGCCCTAGTCACATTACATTTTATTTAGTACTAAAGGTAGACGTCTAAGTTTTTAAACTGAGTGAAAGCATCTCTTAGTCTGTTCATAGACCTACATGTTAATATTCTCAAAGGGAATAACTACCTCAGCTGATATTATATTCATAAGACATGATTTATTTAAACAATGTTAATAGTCGGCATTTATAGAAAGGATGACAGAATGGGAGAGAAGGGGGGAGGAGGGAGGCTCGTAGGTACGAGTTGTACCATGCAAGCACATTTCATTGTGTCGTAAAAATGTGAAAAATAAAAGAACAGCCTAGTCAGAAAAAAGGAGTGCTGTAAGACCATTACTTCTCACAATACAAGCTACAGGGTGGTCATACGTATACTTCGGCTCCTTGAAAGAGCCCTCAAGAAAAACGACCTGCAGGACAAACTCCCCCCTTCCCCTCCCACGCGTTCGATATTATCCCTGATACTGAATAGACCTCATCGCCACCTTTTTCCTTTATTGAGATGAGAACGAAAGACTTTTCAATAGAGTAAAAACCTCACATTTAAATATTTATTTTTTTGTGTAATACAAATGAATGAATGGAACAAGACACGGTCCAGAGTCTGTCGCATGAAGGAAAATCGACACTAGGGTTTCATAGTTCCACTGCCGATCAATGCAAAATCATAAGAAACAATAAAGATATATTCTTTACATTCTCGACACTGTGGCCCACTTGGCATGATCGGTTTGGCTACCCCACAAAATACAGACTATATCACAGGCCTATATTACTAACATCGATTTGCAGTAGGGTTTCGGAACATATACTGTACTCGAACATTATGAAGTACGTCGAAGAAAACGATTTATTGACACATAGTCTGCACGGTTTCAGAAAATATGGTTCTTGTAAAACACAACTAGCTCTTTATACTCATGAAGTAATAAGTGCTATCGACAGGGGATGTCAAACTGATTCCATATTTTTAGATTTCCAGAAGGCTTTCGACACCGTTCCTCACAAGCGTCTTCTAACCAAACTGCGGGCCTACGGGGTGTCGCCTCAGTTGCGCGACTGGATTCGTGATATCCTGTCAGAAAGGTCAAGGTTCCTAATAATAGCCGGAAAACCATCGAGTAAAACAGAAGCAATATCCGGCGTTCCCCAAGGAAGTGTTATAGGCCCTCTATTGTTCCTGATCTATATTAACGACATAGGAGACAATCTGAGTAGCCGTCTTAGCTTGTCTGCAGATGGTGCTGTCATTTACCGTCTTGTAAAGTCATCAGATGATCAAAACGACTTGCAAAATGATTTAGATAAGATATCTGTGGCAATTGACCCTGAATAAGGAAAAGTGTGAAGTTATTCACACGAGTACTGAAAGAAGTAAGCTAAATTTCGATTACGCGATAAGCCACACAAATCTGAAGGCTGTAAATTCAACTAAATACTTAGGGATTAAAATTACAAATAACCTAAATTTGAACGATCACATAGATAATATTGTGGGTAGAGCAAACCAAAGACTGCGATTCAATGGCAGAACACTTAGAAGGTGCAACAGGTCTACTAAAGAGACTGCTTACACCACGCTTGTCCGCCCTATTCTGGAGTACTGCTGTGCGGTGTGGGATCCACATCAGGTCGGACTGACGAATGACATGGAAAAACTTCAAAGAAAGGAGGCTCGTTTTGTATTATCGCGAAATAGGGGAGATAGTACCACAGACATGATACCTGCAGTGGCAATTATTAAAACAAAGGCATTTTTCGTTGCGACGGGATCTTCTCATGAAATTTCAATCACCACTTTTATCCTCCAATTGCGAAAACATTCTGTTGGCACCGACCTACATAGGGAGAAATGATCATCACGATAAAATAAAAGAAATCAGGGATCACACAGAAAAAGTTAAGTGCTCGTTTCTCCCGCGCGCCGTTCGTGAGTGGAAAGATAGAGAAACAGTTTGTAGGTGGTTCATTGAACCCTCTGCCAGGCACTTTAATCACGTAGATGTAGATGTAGATATAGACTACAGGGTGGTCACAATTACACTTTCGCTACTTGAGAGAGCCCTCATGATAAACGAGTCATCGTAAGAATTTAGTGGAAAGATCTGAAAGAAAAGACGGAAGATAAATAACGAATAAACCACTGAAAGAAACAAATTTAGCTTTCCACACGAGAGGGTAACATTTGTTAATTGCGTACAGTGCTTACGTCCCAGGTTACAAACGTTAGTGCGACAGCTATCTGCATCAACGACGCCATGGAACCACACCAGAGAAACCATTTCACTGTAATTGTTTGCAGCGCTTTTCGAACTGTGCACTATGAAACGTTCAACTGTCGTAAAAAAATGGTTCAAATGGCTCTGAGCACTATGGGACTTAACATCTGAGGTCATCAGTCCCCTAGAACTAAGAACTACTTAAACCTAAGTAACGTAAGGACATCACACACATCTATGCCCGAGGCAGGATTCGAACCTGAGACCGTAGCGGTCGCGCAGTTCCAGACTGACGCGCCTAGGACCGCTTGGCCACCAAGGCCGGCAAACTGTCGTAACACAACCCGTGCACTGCTTGAAGATAGCACATTGCGTATAGCATTCTCAGCCATGGCATCATTAGCTTTCATCAACAATCTCTGGCGCAGTTAATCGTCGACCTCTCTCAGGAGCAATTCCCAGATCGATAGTTAATTCGAGCTACCGAATCAAAGAGGACGTCTCTATATTCCTTTATTGCGCCGACACTCGCGAAAAGCAACAGCACTTGTTCCGACGTATGCTGACTGCTTGCAATTGTAATGTCTAACGGCAAGTCATGACACTAACGCTACCAACAACGCAGAGTCTGCATATCATTCCTATAAAGATGGGTGCCTATACGGTATATATTTTCAGTCTACACTGTTCAAGTAGCAAAAGTTTAATTATAACCATCCTGTAAACAGAGTGTTCGGAAATTCCGGTTACAGACTTCTAGAATTTGTAGAGGAGAGTAAGTAGATCTTATTTTGAACACGAAACCATTTCCGGAAACGCATCGTTTCCGTTCTCTGAAGATTTCTATTCAGATGTTTAATTCATGCACTTCTACTTGAGGAATTGAATTAGGCGTGACGCAGCTCATTGATTAGGTAACATTTCGAAAGGAAACATAACAATACATCCATTTATCACTCACACTTTTTTGTATTAACACTTAAACATTGCAAGCTTACACGATGCCAGAAAAAGGGCAGCGTACTGTACGCACAGAACAGTACTGATTCATTGAAAAAGCGGCTCGATGTAACGTCCACCGACGCTGGTACAGACATTGTATCAACGAAGCATGTTGTGGTACATTCTCCATCCCACCTAGAGTCACTTCAGTATCTAGTGCAACGGCCAGAACTTATCCCAGTATATCTTCTTCCTTCTTTACAAGTCTCGTAAATTAAACACTGCATACGACTCCACAAGGTTTTCCCCAGGGAAGCGTCCTGGGACCTCTGCTGTTCCTGATCTATATAAATGACCTGGGTGACAATCTGAGCAGTTCTCTTAGGTTGTTCGCAGATGATGTTGTAATTTACCGTCTAGTAAGGTCATCCGAAGACCAGTATCAGTTGCAAAGCGATTTAGAAAAGATTGCTGTATGGTGTGGCAAGTGGCAGTTGACGCTAAATAACGAAAAGTGTGAGGTGATCCGCATGAGTTCCAAAAGAAATCCATTGGAATTCGATTACTCGATAATTAGTACAATTCTCGAGGCTGTCAATTCAACTGAGTACCTGGGTGTTAAAATTACGAACAACTTCAGTTGGAAAGACCACATAGATAATATTGTGGGGAAGGCGAGCCAAAGGTTGCGTTTCATTGGCAGGACACTTAGAAGATGCAACAAGTCCACTAAAGAGACAGCTTACACTACACTCGTTCGTCCTCTGTTAGAATATTGCTGCGCGGTGTGGGACCTTACCAGGTGGGATTGACGGAGGACATCGAAAGGGTGCAAAAAAGGGCAGCTCGTATGTACTATCACGTAGTAGGGGAGAGAGTGTGGCAGATATAATACGCGAATTGGGATGGAAGTCATTACAGCAAAGACGTTTTTCGTCGCGGCGAGATCTATTTACGACATTTCAGTCACCAACTTTCTCTTCCGAATGCGAAAATATTTTGTTGAGCCCAACCTAAATAGGTAGGAATGATCATCTAAATAAAATAAGAGAAATCAGAGCTCGAACAGAAAGGTTTAGGTGTTCGTTTTTCCCGCGCGCTGTTCGGGAGTGGAATGGTAGAGAGATAGTATGATTGTGGTTCGATGAACCCTCTGCCAAGCACTTAAATGTGAATTGCAGAGTAGTCATGTAGATGTAGATGTAGATGAAGTACACGCCACCCTGTCTACCTTAAGGACAGGCAACTCTGAGACCTGTCTCTTGTCTTCAGCAGACGTGGACGCGTTACACAACTGAACTGAAACAGTCGTAGAAACGGAAACGGTACGTTTCCAGACGTGGATTCCTGTTCGAAATATTTTGTACTCGCTCCCCTCTACACGCCATGGAAGTTTGTAACGGGAATCCGAACACACTGTATAAATCATCTAGTGGATAACGTCCGAAGTTCCATGAGGCTTTTACTGATGTTGTTGTTTATCACCTGTTGGTGCACGGATTGGCAAGTGGCCCTCAACATAAAGAAATGTAACGTTTTGCACATAAATCGGCAGAAAGAATCAGTACTGTACAATTACACAATTGCAGTACAATCTACAATCACTGGGAGCTGTAATACATACAAAATATGTATGAGCACCGGGGTGCACCTGTCGTTGTGGCCGAGCGGTTCTAGGCGCTTCAGTCCGGAACCGCGCGACTATTACGGTCGCAGGATCGAATCCTGCCTCGGGCAATGGATGTGTGTGATGTCCTTAGGTTAGTTAGGTTTAAGTAGTTCTAAGTTCTAGGGGACTGATGACCTCAGATGTTAAGTCCCATAGTGCTCAGAGCCATTTTGAAGTACCGGGCTGTACTCAACCCTTGTGAGGCAAACCGAGGAGCTCCTTGATTGAGAAGTTGCGGCTCTTGTCTCGTAAACTCACATACGACCGGGAGAGCGGTGTGCTGACCACATGCCCCTCCAGTGACTCCTGTGGGCTGAGGATGACACGGCGTCCGGTCGGTACCGTTGGGCCTTCCGAGGCCTGTTCGGACGGAGAGTTATGAGTACGGAGCGATTTAAGGTATAGCGACCACAGAAAACTAATCACAGGAAAGGCAGATGCCAGACTGAGATTCCGTGGAAGAATCCTCAGGAAATGCAGTTCACCCTCACATGACGTACCTTACAAAACCCTTGTTCGACCAATACACGCTGGTCGTCATGCTGTGATTTGTACCAGATAGGATTCATGGAAGAAATGGAGAAGATCCAAAGAAGAGGAACGCGTTTCGTCACAGGTAAGAGAGGAAGCGTCACGGATATGCTCATCCAATTCTAGTGGCATGAATTACAAAAGAGGCCTCCTGCATCTCGATGTGCTTTAGTGTTAAAGCTTTGGGAGAGATGTTCATAGAAGAGATAATCAATATATCGCTTCCTCGTGAATAACTCTCGCGAAAAGACCATTGTGGTAAAGTTAGAGAGATGCGATTTCACACTGAGGCTTACCGGCAATCGATCTGGTACAGGAGAAAGGGGAAGTGAGAGTGGTACGCAAAGCACCCTCCGTCTCACACCGTAAGCTGCCTTGTGGAGCATAGACGCAGAAAACAAGAAACAATCATTTGTGTACCCAGGGGGAAAAAGAACTCTGCTGCGGAATGTGCGTTGGTTCGAAACTCCTCGGCAGATTAAACCTGTGCTCTGGGTTGAAATTCGAACGCGGTACTTCGCCGTGCGCTAGCGGTGCTATAACCGACTGGTGGTATAAGTGGTTCACGACGCACTAATAGCTTTCCTTCCGGCAATATATGTTTCCTACTTTGTAAAATTCATAAAACGTGTCCTGCATACCTAGATGAACTAGGAGTTGCGAAAAGAAAGATATTTCGGAGGCTTAGCTACAACCTGGGGTTTGTATAGCTGTTTTAATCTGCTAGGAAACTAAAAAACAGTGCAACTCTCTGTAGAGTGAAAGATTACTTCTGCGAGCAATCCCCTACGCTATGGCTAAGCCATTTCTCTCGCAGTATCCTTTCTCCAGAGAGTGCAGTCCCGCAGCGTATGCAGAACAGTTTCTGTGAGCTTTGGAAAGTACGCGGGGGCATTGAAAAGTAAGCTACGCAATATTACAGCAGGCCGAGAAATTATTATTGAAGACTGCACATCACTGTGACACAGAAACATTACACTATTTTTCAACATAGTCACCAAGTCTCTGAAAAAAACGGTCAGAACGAATCGTCCATTTTTTTTCTCGACAGTAGAAACCCGCTCCTCGGCCTGGAAGCCATTCGAGAACCGCTGTGTACATGTCTCCATCGTTGAAAAATCTCATTCCCCTCATATGCTCATCCAGTTTGACGAAATGATTCACTGAACGTCATCGACTGTCGTCAATATCGATGACATTGCTTCCCGATCAGCAACATCTACGTCTGTGCAGGCTAGTTGCCACCATTTCGCTACGTCTGAACGCGACATCGCATGTCATCCATACATCGCCAGAATTTCACGGTGTATTTATGCACAGTTTACACGTTCTGCCCACAGGAATCGTACTGTCTTGTGTACTTCGTCTTTGGTGTACGTTCCCAGTTGCTGCGTCATTTCATTCGCACACTGTGTGGTGCACCTGTTATCCGTAACGCAGCAGAACTGTGTCTGCGGGGAAGTTTGGACACTTGACCCAATGACTGGGTGTTGTGTGCTGTCCTTAGGTTAGTTAGGTTTAAGTAGTTGTAAGTTCTAGGGGACTGATGACCACAGATGTTTGTGAAGTTCTTATGTACATATTTAATACTACCAATTTCTTTTAACAGAAATGGAATCTGTATACGTACAGCTTTCCATGTGGCGAAACTTCTTGATTTGCGTGTAGTGATCTACCCTGTGTGCTTCACATGGT
Source organism: Schistocerca americana (assembly GCF_021461395.2). Lineage (NCBI taxonomy): Eukaryota > Metazoa > Arthropoda > Insecta > Orthoptera > Acrididae > Schistocerca > Schistocerca americana. The sequence continues at coordinate 802,685,143 of NC_060122.1, forward strand.
TTTCGCTACTATTTGAACACAAGCAGTCAGCATTTTCGACGGCGCCGCCGCGCTAAGGAATTTCCCCCACAACGGCAAATCAAAAGTGAAAACTAACGTAAACAACAGCAAAAGTGTATCTGAGCGTGAACAGCCATCTGATGATGAACCTGTTGGTCCCAAACCGGTAACGAATCTATTTATATGAACGAATAGCATTATTAACTGTGGCTCTTTGCAGGTTTCTTCTCCGCAAGAATCAACGTGCACATAGTTTTAATCTTACGGAATTACTGCTCAACACAGACCAGACAGAGCATAAGGGAACAATTGACAGGAATGGGGGAAGGAAATACAGTAGAAGAAGAATGGGTAGCTCTGAGGGATGAAGTAGTGAAGGCAGCAGAGGATCAAGTAGGTAAAAAGACGAGGGATAATAGAAATCCTTGGGTAACAGAAGAAATATTGAATTTAATTGATGAAAGGAGAAAATATAAAAATGCAGTAAATGAAGCAGGCAAAAAGGAATACAAACGTCTCAAAAATGAGATCGACAGGAAGTGCAAAATGGCTAAGCAGGGATGGCTAGAGGACAAATGTAAGGATGTAGAGGCTTGTCTCACTAGGGGTAAGGTAGATACTGCCTACAGGAAAATTAAAGAGACCTTTGGAGAGAAGAGAACCACTTGTATATATGAATATCAAGAGCTCAGATGGCAACCCAGTTCTAAGCAAAGAAGGGAAGGCAGAAAGGTGGAAGGAGTATATAGAGGGTTTATACAAGGGCGATGTACTTGAGGACAATATTATGGAAATGGAAGAGGATGTAGATGAAGATGAAATGGGAGATAAGATACTGCGTGAAGAGTTTGACAGAGCACTGAAAGACCTGAGTCGAAACAAGGCCCCGGGAGTAGACAACATTCCATTAGAACTGCTGATGGCCTTGGGAGGGCCAGTCATGACAAAACTCTACCATCTGGTGAGCAAGATGTATGAGACAGGCGAAATAGCCACAAACTTCAAGAAGAATATAATTATTCCAATCCCAAAGAAAGCAGGTGTCGACAGATGTGAAAATTACCGAACTATCAGTTTAATAAGTCACAGCTGCAAAATACTAACGCGACTTCTTTACAGACGAATGGAAAAACTAGTAGAAGCGGACCTTGGGGAAGATCAATTTGGATTCCGTAGAATCGTTCGTCCATCCTCGTTTCCTTTTCCTCTTCACAGAAATGTCCCCCCCCCCCCCCACCCTCACCACTGAAAGGCACTCAGCACTCCAACTATACCTTAATTTCGAAGTCGCTTGTATTCCGTCACTTACGAATTCATCGTCAACCGTTACATCTTAATCTTCCCTACTTTGCGTCTGTTTGAATGTTTTGCTATCTGTTCTTCTCTATTCTATTTGATGTAATCGCACACAGACACACACAAACGAACACACACACGAACTCAGCGACAAGACGCAGATGTAAGAATTTGTATTCGGGAGAGTCGTGGTTCAAAGTTACTATCCGATTACCCTGGGTTTGGTTTATCGCTCTCACTCTCTCTGTCCGCAGCTCGTGGTCGTGCGGTAGCGTTCTCGCTTCCCGCGCCCGGGTTCCCGGGTTCGATTCCCGGCGGGGTCAGGGATTTTCTCTGCCTCGTGATGACTGGGTGTTGTGTGATGTCCTTAGGTTAGTTAGGTTTAAGTAGTTCTAAGTTCTAGGGGACTGATGACCGTAGCTGTTAAGTCCCATAGTGCTCAGAGCCATTTGAATTAGCTCTCACTCGGAATCGTTTTAGTCGATTGACGGAAAGGTCAACAACATCATGGACTACTGTCTTCCCCATGCACGTGCGACTGACCTAGTGTTTCATCTCTAACGGCTATGATACCTCCGAGTGTATAACTCTGACAGTCCGTGTGTCAAATAAACCGATTCCCACAAGGCCAGAAAATTCATAAAAACTTCAACTAGTTCTCAGAAAAAAAACTACAGCTTTGAGAACGTGCTTGTATTAACCGCGTCACAGACACATACCACGGGGCTTCATTATCCAAGCATTTTATTTCAGTTTTAGAAATAGGAAGCTTATAATAATAATCCGAGTACGAATTATTCGCTGCATAAAATATCACCCGGTAATGTATCTAATAATAGAAGCCAACCTCGGCGAAGATCAATTTGGATTCCGTAGAAATGTTGGAACACGTGAGGGAGTACTGACCTTACGACTTATCTTAGAGGAAAGATTAGGGAAAGACAAACCCCGAGGAAGACGTGAGGGAATACTGACCTTACGACTTATCTTAGAGGAAAGATTAGGGAAAGACAAACCTACGTTTCTAGCATATGTAGACTTAGAGAAAGCTTTTGACAACGTTGATTGGAATACTCTCTTTCAAATTCTGAAGGTGGCAGGGGTAAAATACAGGGAGCGAAAGGCTGTTTACAATTTGTACAGAAAGCAGATGGCAGTTATAAGAGTCGAGGGGTATGAAAGGCAAGCAGTCGTTAGGAAGGGAGTGAGACAGGGTTGTAGCCTATCCCCGATGTTATTCAATCTGTATATTGAGCAAGCAGTAAAGGAAACAAAAGAAAAGTTCGGAGTAGGTATTAAAATCCATGGAGAAGAAACAAAAACATTGAGGTTCGCCGATGACATTGTAATTCTGTCAGAGACAGCAAAGGACTTGGAAGAGCAGTTGAACGGAATGGACAGTGTCTTGAAAAGAGGGTATAAGATGATCATCAACAAAAGCAAAACGAGGATAATGGAATGTAATCGAATTAAGTCGGGTGATGCTGAGGGAAATAGATTAGGAAATGAGACACTTAAAGTAGTAAGGGAGTTTTGTTATTTGGGGAGCAAAATAACTGATGATGGTAGAAGTAGAGAAGATATAAAATGTAGACTGGCAATGGCAAGGAAAGCGTTTCTGAAGAAGAGAAATTTGTTAACATCGAGTATAGATTTAAATGTTACGAAGTCGTTTCTGAAAGTATTTGTATGGAGTGTAGCCATGTATGGAAGTGAAACGTGGACGATAAATAGTTTGGACAAGAAGAGAATAGAAGCTTTTGAAATGTGGTGCTACAGAAGAATGCTGAAGATTAGATGGGTAGGTCACATAACTAATGAGGAGGTATTGAATAGAATTGGGGAGAAGAGGAGCTTGTGGCACAACTTGACTAGAAGAAGGGATCGGTTGGAAGGACATGTTCTGAGACATCGGGGGATCACCAATTTAGTATTGGAGGGCAGCATGGAGGGTAAAAATCGTAGAGGGAGGCCAAGAGATGAATACACTAAGCAGATTCAGAAGGATGTAGGCTGCAGTAGGTACTGGGAGAGGAAGAAGCTTGCACAGGATAGAGCAGCATGGAGAGCTGCATCAAACCAGTCTCAGGACTGAAGACCACAACAACAACAACAATGCATCTAGACATAAAAACGCAAACTACAGTGCTAAAAATCAAATTGGTTATAGGAGTTACAAAGGATTACCCTGTTGCCATTATGGAAGTATCGAACTAAATCGTAGCAGACAGATTGCGAATCTACAGCTTGATAGTTGAGAATCAATGACGTCATGTTCCCAGGAAAGTATACAAAACGACAAAGCTAAAGCACTTTCTTGGTTATCAGCTATGTCAATCCAAGAACGCGTGGGAAATTTCTTTAATAAAGACCAAGATAGTTTAGCTCTGTCAAGACGACTGTAAGGAGGAAGTTCAATACAAACACAATAAATATTAAGAAACTGGACGCATGATAGGATAAAAACAAATAACTTATTTGCGTTTTTCAAGAATTAAGGAACCATTTGTCTAGCGTAAGAGGCGGACAGGAAAATACTTGTTTAGTATAATGTCGTGCCATAAAAGGACAGAGTGAACTTTTTGACATATTCAAACTGCAGGCACGAAGCTCTTAACCGTACAATCTGGTTTGAAACAAACGCATCTCTTTGTGAATATGGTTCAAATGCACTTTGTAGAGGCAAAGTTACTGGGCTTTGTCACATACGTATATTGTGCTACAGTCGTATTATTGCAGTCGACGACAGGAGCATGTGACATCGATTAAGCATCTAGGAATAGCACTGCGAAACGATATAAAATGGAGCGAACTTGTAAGATTAGTAATAGGGATGCTGAAAAGGGGACTACGGTATGTTTGAAGAGTTCTGGACGAGACGGACGAAACTGTAAGGTTTCACTCTTTAGTGTGACGTATTCAGTTATGTCAGCTTGAAGGAAGACGTCAAATGAAGTCAAAAAGTGAGAGGAATGTCGTAAAACGTGGGTTTTGCGACACAAAAGTATAACAGAAATGCTCAGGAAACTTCAGTGGGAATCGCTGGAATAAAGGCAACATTGTTCTCGCGACACTTAGTATGACAAATGTGGATAACTCATATTAGGGGTCTCCAAGATAGTTCTCCCAACAGCCACTAATCTTGCCTTCTCCACCCCGTCCTGAGGGAACGTTCCGTCTCTAACGACATACCGTTATTTTCTCATGCAGTATTTCCAGTTTCAAGAAAAGTATGATTTTCTCATCCAGAAATGTAGTGCTGTGACAGATAATTACAGGCGCATTAACACGAGTTAAACTGACACCTTCGTCTGACAGTATAAAATTGGTTCTTATTATTAACGCCTAGCCAGTTTGTAGATACCTGTTTCAACTAGGTGATTATCCGAGTCATTCATATACTTCCTGGCCCTACATTAATTGTAGTAGTTTATTTTCAGATACGCATGTGACACAAATTGATGGAAAAATGCTTTTTTTATTTTTCAGTCATCAGTCTTCAGAATGGTTTCATGCGGCCAACCACGATTTCCTCTATTGTGTCAACCTCTTCATCTAAGAGTAGCACCTGCAATTTACGTCCTCAATTACTTGCTGGATGTGTTTCAGTCTCTGTTTTCCTCTACAGTTTTTATCCTCTACAGCTCTCGCTAGTGCCATGGAAGTCATTCCCTTTTGTCTTAACAGATGTCCTATCATCCTGTCCCTTCTTCTTGTCATCGTTTTCCACAAGTTCCTCTCCGATTCTGTGCAGAACCTCCTCATTTCTCACCTTATCAGCCCACCTAACTTTCAACATTCGACTGTTGCACCACATCTCAAATGCTTCGACTCACTTCTGTCCCGGTTTTCACACAGTCCGTGTTACACAACCAGACAATGCTGTGCTCCGAACGGAAATTATTAATGATGTCTTCCTCAGACTAAGGCCTATGTTTGATACCAGTAGATTTCTCTTGGCTGGGAATGCCCTTTTTGCTAGTGCTAGTCTGTTTTTGATGCCTTCTTTGCTCCGTCCGTCATTGGTTATTTTGGTGTCTAGGTAGCAGAACTCCTTAACTTCATCTACTTCGTGACCATGAACCCTGATGTTAACTTTCTCGCTGTTCTCATTTCTGCCTCTTCTCATTACTTTCGTCCTTCTTCGATTTACCCTCAGTTCATATTCTGCACTCAGATTGTTCAACCCATTCAAGATTGGGTTCAAATGGCTCTGAGCACTATGGGATTTAACATCTGAGGTCATCAGTCCCCTAGAACTTAGAACTACTTAAACCTAACTAACCTAAGGACATCACACACATGCATGCCCGAGACAGGACTCGAAGCTGCGACCGTACCAGCAACGTGGGTCTGAACTGAAGCGCCTAGAACTGCTCGGCCATAGCGGCCGGCGCCGGAACAGTGACCACCTCTCCTGACGTTAAGTTGTTTGGATTGGCACAAACAGGACGACAGCAAAGTTCATCGAGCTGGAAGAATATGTAACTGGTTTCCTCAACACTCCCTCTTGCGATAACATCTCGTGTGGCCTGCATAATCACTGAAAGTCTGTGAGACATGTTGGAACAGCGGTTAACATGCCATCGGCGTCAACACAATTTGGTGGAATTGCGCGATGAGATCCCCAGCGAGTGGCTTATCGTGAATGCGACGTACCTGCACAATCTTTTGGACTCACTTCCTAAGCGAATTCAGGCTTCATCATATACAGCAGTAATAAACGATGCTTGTAATGTTTTCTCTAGAGAGACTAATTTTTTGTCAGGTGAGCTTACCTACAAACTTGGTAGAGGGGTGGGCAGTAGTAAACTGGCACATTACTGCGTTGTTAATTAACTTCTTTTCAGATCTATCATTATGTCCTTATTGCTCCCTACAAGATTTATTTTATTTTATTTTGGTTGTTTACCGACATTCTTCCCATGCGGTATTTGCGAATGAAACAATGAAGAGGAGAATAGACAGTGGTAGCAGACGTACCCTTCGACACACAGTGTCAAGTAAAACGCACGAGGGTCTCTCCAAAAGAAATGCACACTATTTTTTTAAAAATCCATGTTCTATTACTACATGTTTGAAAATTTTACAGTGCGTAGATACATCCTTTAGGAACAATATTTTCATTTCTCCACATAATTTCCATCCCTCTCAACTGCCTTACGCCATCTTGGAACCAGCCCCTGTATACTCACACGGTAAAATTCTGCAGCCACTGTTTGGCAGCGTGCACAAGGGAGTCATCATCTTCAAACCTTGTTCCACGAAGAGAGTCTTTCAGTTTCCCAAAGAGATGATAGTCACATTGAGCCAGGTCAGGACTGTATGGCGGGTGTTTCAGTGTTGTTCATCCTAGTTTTGTGATCGCTTCCATGGTTCTTTGACTGACATGTGGCCGAGCATTGTCGCGCAACAGCAAAACATCCTGTTTTTCCCGATGTGGTCGAACACGACTCAGTCGAGCTTGAAGTTTCTTCAGTGTCGTCACATATGCATCAGAATTTATGGTGGTTCCACTTGGCATGATGCCCCCAAGAAAGAGTCCTTCGGAATCGAAAAACAACTTAGCCATAACTTTTCCACCAGAAAGTGTGGTTTTGAATTTTTTTTCTTGGGTGAATTTGCATGGTGCCACTCCATTGATTGCCTCTTCGCCTCTTGTGAAAAATGATGGAGCCATGTTTCATCATCTGTCACAATTCTTCCAAGAAATTCATCCCCACCATTGTCGTACTGTTCCTAAATTTCGCTGCATACCGTTTTTCTTGTTTCTTTGTAAGCCACTGTCAATATCCTGGAAACCCACCTGGCACAAACGTTTTTTAACGCCAACACTTTCAGTATTCTGCAAACACTTCCTTCCCCTATTCCAACGTAGCGTGACAGTTCGTTCACTGTGATGCGTCTGTCAGCAGTCACCAATTCGTTAAATCTCTGCACATAGTCTGAAGTGTGTGCAGAACGAGGCCTGCCGCTGCGAGGACAATCCTCAATATTGCCGTGCCCGCTTTCATCACGTAACCTGCTTGCCCACCGACTAACTGTACTGCGATCGACAGCAGCATCTCCATACACCTTATTCAACCTCTTGCGGCTGTTTCCCGCTGTCTCGTTTACAGCACAGGAATTCTATGTCAGCACGTTGCTTCTAACGAACAAGTGTAGCAGCCACCTTGAAGTCATGCTGTGACGGCGCCACTCACGGGAACAGGTTGAACTAAGTTTGAAAACAAACAGGGAGGATGTATCTACACACTGTAAGACTTTCACACATGCAGAATGAAAACTGTATTTTTACAAAAGTAGTGTGCATTTCTTTTGGAGTGACCCTCGTACATTAAAGACATGCCATATCATCTCCAAACCTAATAAATTAGTGTCGTATACAAGCTGCACCTCATTTATGTTACTCACTGCTTTACTTTTCCCAGTTTTCCCAAATAATATAAATCAGTCTTCTGTCGCCATATTTTCGTGACATTTCCTGAGTTACCTCGTCTTTGTGGAAGGTACAATGGAGCAACGCACGTATGCATCTATCCTTGGGGATCACGCCCAGCCCTGCATGCAGTTTGTTTTTCCTCGACATGATGGTATCTACCAGCAGGACAAGGCAACGAGTCACAAAGCCACCAGGCTTCGTTCGAGAAGAACCAGGATTTTACTGTACTCATCTGGCCTCAAAACTTCCCATATTAGAACCCGATTGAGAATCTGTGGAACCATCTTGACTGGTCTGTTCGCACCACGAATCGTAAACCAAGGAACATAGCGTAGCTGGTCACAGCACTGGAGTCGCCATGGCTCCACTCCCTTCCCGGACCTTCCAGAACCTCACTAACTCTCTTCCTGCACGTCTCGCAACGGTCCGAGCTGCAGGAGATGGCTGTTTAGGCCTTTGGCAGGTGGGTACAGTGTACGAACACAGAATGTAAAATCTTGTTTCAGGAAGTCTTTTTGAAAGTACTTAGAGGAGCCTAATAAGGAGTGGGACGTGCGTGACATTAAAGAAAAAAAGAGGTTTGGGTGGGGGAAGGGGGAGTTGTGTTGGGGAGGAGACCAGACAGCGAGGTCATCGGTCTCATCTGATTAGGGAAGGACGGGGAAGGACGTCGGCTGTGCCCTTTCATAGGAACCATCCCGGCATATCACGGAAAACCTAAATCAGGATTGCCAGACGCGGGATTGAACCGTCGTCCTCCCGAATGCGAGTCCAGTGTGCTCGGTTGTTGTTGTTGTTGTTGTGGTCTTCAGTCCTGAGACTGGTTTGATGCAGCTCTCCATGCTACTCTATCCTGTGCAAGCTTCTTCATCTCCCAGTACTTACTGCAACCTACATCCTTCTGAATCTGCTTAGTGTATTCATCTCTTGCTCTACGATTTTTATCCTCCACGCTGCCGTCCAATGCTAAATTTGTGATCCCTTGATGCCTCAGAACATGTCCTACCAACCGGTCCCTTCTTCTTGTCAAGTTGTGCCACAAACTCCTCTTCTCCCCAATTCTATTCAATATCTCCTCATTAGTTATGTGATCTCGGTTACAAGAAGAGAATAGAAGCTTTCGAAATCTGTTGTTTCACTAGTCTGCTGTAGGTTAGATGAGTGTATCAGATTATTAAATCACATTACTAAAAAGAGATGCTGATTCTGATCCAATAGAAAAGATAATTATGCCGCAACTGCACTAGAATACGATATAAGTTGATAGGCCACTTCCTGAGGCACCAAGTCTACGGAAATAAGTGTGAGGGTGATATGTTGTAGAGTGCGAATCAGCCTGACTGCTGTACGTAGGTGCAAGTGGATGTAGCGACGCAGGGATGGAGATACTTGGGGAGGATAGACGCCGCGTGGTCTCAGGTTCGATTTCCTGCCGGGGCAGATATTGGCTTCGCTCGGAGTCTGGATGCTTCTGTTGTCCAAATCATACCGTCTCGTCTTAATGGGCAAGACTCGGAAGTCGCCGAAATGGCGTCAGCTAGAAAGATTTGCATCAGGTGACCCCAACAACATCAGACAGTTCTCGAGGCCAATAATACCTCGTGATCGTTTAGACTTTACAACTCGAGAGCCACGGAAAACACCAGATGGTGAATCTAGGAAGTTGTGGTCAATGTTGTTTATTCTAGCCTTGTACGAAAAATTAAAATGTCATTTTACGCTTAATATCAGATCAGAAAACTCCAGACATATCCCAATTCTTTGAAGCAGATATAACCGTTGGCAGTGATCTATGTTGACTCATGAACCAATAGAAACACGAAGGGAGACATAGATAAAGTGCAGTGTACAGTTTTGGTTCTCACCTCTGACGTATACATGTGCTTTAATGTTCCGTATTCTCAGTAGTTGTGAATGTAAATATTTTGGAAACATTGTACACTGCAGGGCAGATGAGTAACAATTCTATCCGGATTTGTATCCGGAAGACAATTTTAATTGATGTGATTGTGGTGTGGGAGACCGCTACGGAGATTTAGACTGGTCGGAGTTCTCGGAAGGCGTTTAGAACAGCTCAGCAGTTGCCCTGAGAGGGTGGAGGAGTTTCTCTCAAATCCGAGCATAGCGGGGAACTGATAATTGGTTTCACAGTATTGGGTATTCCCCGTGGCTTTACGGGTACCTTTTGGGTCGTTAGCTTGACAAATCGGTTCACGAGTGTTGTGTTGTTATTAGCTGTAGGAGCTGAGTCAGTGACGATGCTGGTGGGCGAGAAACAAGACAAGCACTGTGCACCTACAGCGCCGACTGACTAAGAGCTCTAAATGTTTAAGGAACACTGGAATGTAGTCATAGCTGGCGTAACGATGGTCGCTAGTGGAGCGAAGAAGGGAGCCCAGCAAATAAATTCTTTCGAAGGCAGAGCCCAGGTGCAACTTCTGCTGCAGTAATATCTGATCTGCAGTTTTGACTTTTAAAGATGAGTGTACAGTACTTAAAAGTTATCTGGAAGAGGACCTGATAGAAGAAAAGACCTTACCGTAATTTATTACACTGAGAATAAACCCCAGTTTTTCAGTATGAACTAGGATCCTTGATTTTGGGATGCCTCTGATCTTCATACATTTAAACTATTATCGGAAGACTCTGTCATTACTGATGTTGTCTAGAACGTTGCAGAGAGTGAGATGGAGGTTAAACGGAAGTATTAGCTTTATTTATTTACATTCTATAGTTTAGACCCTGAAATTTGTTTGTGCCTTTGGATTGTTGCTGAGTAGTTGTCAGCTGTATTAGAGTTCATACTCAACGGTGCCTCACGGGTTAAAGCTGGTTTGGCAGCAGGAATCAGAAACTATTTCGCTGGGATAGCTGTGGAAAGTGTTGACGTGAGTCCGCTCATTAACGGTTTCTTTGTTGACAGTGATGCAGTGACCGCACGTGGAGGGATCGTGTGTGTCGCAAAGGCTTAGAGGGCGTGAACAGTGTCAATAGTGGCGTAACTAGAGTGAGCGGCGCAAACGGCAAACTTCCACTTCGTGTCTTCCCCTCTACCCTTTTCCCCCTCCTCCTCACCATCTGACATCTCCCAGGCATTTTCTTTAAATCCTCGACTGTGCTTAGTCGGTATATTCGTTTACTGATATCATGACTTTAAAATAAAGCGTACACATTTCACTATTTCTTTTTTAATATGATACAATTGTAAACGTGGGACAACATAGCCCAAAGTCCTATTCCTTGCGAAAATAGCACGATTACTTTTTCATTGTGTTGTTGTCGATAAACGCAAAGCCGTAACAAACGAAACAACAAACACAACATATAGGTTTTACACTCTCCTTCCATTGGCTCACTTAGTACACCTAGAGTAGCTCGATCTAGCAGCCGGAAACAAGAAACAAGCGTCGCTGTAGTAGACAAAAGTAGGTCTGTTGCTCGGCACACTCCAGTTCGAGTCTCCTCCAGAGTCACTGTTATACGTCATAAAATGAAACACTTACACCCGTCGTTTTGATGTTATTTTATCGCACTGCAGCCAGTTTCGAAGATTCAGTACTTCATATTCAGGCCTTCTTAATTCGCGCTGAGGAGGTGAACTCCAATCGTATACACAATCCCATCGGTGGCCTACATCTATGAACTGGTTTCCGTAGAATACTGTAAGAGTGATGTTGTGTCTGCGGCCACTGACTACCAATTAAGCGTATTTTGCAGTATTTTACGGAAGCCAGGTCACAGATGTAGGCCACTAATGGGATCGTATATACGATTGGAGTTCACCCTCCACCCCCCCCCCCCTCCCCACAGCACCATTTAAGGTCTGAAAATGTAGAATGAGTCACCGAAACTGGTTGCAATATAATAACATAACATCAAAACAACGGGTCTATGTCTTTCCATTTTATAACGTAAGTGAATGGCCAAAGTCCCGCAGACCATGAACCACAAGGGTTGACATATAAAAAAACTTTTACACATATCGCAATTTTCCACTTGTAATGCTCTCCAGTCAACTGACTTGTTTTATTTCTACTACTACTACTACTACTTCTACTTCTCTTTCTTAACTCTCACTCTTCCCCTTTGCATTTGACCTTCATCAGTTTTTTCGCCGTGACAAAGGACTCTCATAAATGATGCCCAGAGAATGCACGCGGCTGCCACACTCACGGTACGTGGCCGTGTGGTAGAGTAGAGTTTTCGAGACATTTCGCTGTAAAGAAGAGGTAAAAGGATTTTTACGTGGTTTGCAGAGTCTTATACATCTTTCTGATCATCACGGATACCCACGTAAATTATGAATAATATACCCTGGTTCTGAAATTGGTAAGACGCTGTAAAGTATTTGAGTGCATTGTCTTATTAGTTACCAGTATAATAATGTTGGCAGCAAGAGACTTCCTCCCACGCCGTTTCTAAAAAGTTCTTCCACTGAAATTCTTCAATGAGGAAATTACTTGAGAACAAAACTCAGTTTCAAAGCCGTAGCAGACCGAAAGTTGTTAATGCAGCACCAGGATTAAACTTGCGACCATAGGCCGTTTGGAACTAGTTGGCATTTGATAGTTATCGGGTTGTGCTGCTCCCTCCAGCAGTACACCGACGCCAGCCTGGTTCTGTCGCCTCCCACTGCGTCGACGCTTCCGCTGTACAAAGCATTATGTCGGTCAGTTCTCAAGTTGAATACTCTTCCACATCCGAAAATTTCACCTATTAGAGTACAAAAAAAAAAAAACGTAACTTCGCTACTAGTCAAAATTAGGGACAGCTTTTTGTACGCTTAGAGACGTCATAGAGAACTGTACCCTGACTCAGTTTCAGTATTTTACGTGATTTTTGTAGTGTAAGGAAATTATAAAATTCATCCTTGTTACGAGTTAGTTGTTCACAAAAAGCACAGGAAAAAAACAGTCTTTGGGAACTTTTACGCTGCCAACGCAGTGCCATACAAAAAGCTGGAAAGATTCCTGGCTAGGCTAGGAATTTTGGCACTGAACGAAAAAGGGTCGTATTTCAGTGAACTCAGTACATTTCGAGATGTGGCAAGTTCGAAACTATTTCCCGGACAGACAGATGAACATAATTTCGGTCCAAATTAAAATTAACAACAGATTTCTGAGACGCGAAGAGACATTATAGAGGCCTAACACACATGTGAATTTCACGTTTGTCACCTGATTTTTGCAGCCGGCCGGGACCTTAAAGCGATTTTCTGTTGCGGCTGAGAGTGGAGCGTAAGATAAAGTCGCGACTTCGGGCCTTAAACGGCAAGTGTCAACTAATTTAAATCACTGTCTTCTTGTAGAAATAATAAACAGCCAATCAGTTGCAAACTGGAAGGTTTATGAAAACCTCTTTACAGTGGTTTAAACGTTTATAAAAACGTCTTCTTCGGAAGGAAATACGGAGAACTGTATTGTGTGTTGTGGCAGAGAGACGCCGAAGGGCGTCAGTCGAATATGAAATTCAACCTCCATAACAATTCGCACATGCACAACATGGTTATCGTCATTTGGTATTTTCGCACCACAGTACAGCTGCACTAGCCGTACACACCAAATGACAACAACAATGTTGTGCATGTTTTAATTATTATGGAGGTGAACTTGTATATTTGACTGACGCCTTTCGGCTGTATCTTAACGCACATCTCCCACAACATGTAATCCAGCTGTCAGTATTCAAATAAGAAGAAGTCGTTTTTATTAATGTTGAAACCACAGTAAAGGGGTTAACCTTCCATTTTGCAATTTCTTGGATTTTTATTATTTCTACAAGAAATTTCGTCCTACTGTTGCTTCTTCAACAATGTACAAAATTTAAAGAAAAAACGTTTTAAATTACAGTATTGTTCTCTGTATCTCAAGATAGTGCCGCGCGGGATATCCACGCAGTCTGGGGTGCCTTGTCATGATCCGTGCGGCTCTCCCAGTCGGAGATTCGAGTCCTCCCTCGGGCATGGATGTGTATGTTGTCCTTAGCGTAAGTTAGTTTAAGTTAGATTAAGTAGTGTGTACGCTTAGGGACCGATGACCTCAGCAGTTTGGTCCCATAAGACCTCACCACAAATTTCCCAATTTCGCAAGATAGCGCGGTGTACTTTAAAGAATTTAGACTGTACTATCAGACCGCAAAACAAATGTGGGAAGAAGAATCACCAGAAGAGTTGAAGAATGAGGCTTGTGAAGGGTTCTTTTTAAGGTGTCAACAACTTCCTAGTTTGGTAATTACGAAACTAGTCTAGAATGACAGATATGCGAGAAGATTAAGGCTGAAATATGTCACATGGGCAACTAACGAAGCGAGGATTTTGGAATAAAGAAGACTGGTATACCCTGGACCTGTAAAAAACTAGTAAAACGAGAATTTAAGAGAAAATAAAATAAATTGATCAGGAAACGTAAGATTTTTTTGCCAGCGCTGCCGTAATTTGCGTCGGATTGTTTGTCGGAGATCCAGAGCGATTTGGCGGGCATTAGTGACGTCTTCTTACAAGTGGGCCGCACTTAAACGCCGGCGGCGGGTGGTTCCGAGCGGGATCGCGCCGCGGCGCCACTGACGGCTATATTTCTCAGCCGTGAATGCGGCCTTTAGACTTGGGCGCGGCAGCGGCAGATGATTTAGCGTCGCGCGCCCAATGAATAAATTAACCGGCGGCCTCTTTGTGGCCGGGGCGACGCTATTTTCGCCAGATGATGTGTTTACATTCATCTTGTTTACATTCCGCGGCGCCGAGCTGTGGAGCGTTTCCTCGGGAGGGGCGATCGCACCGAGTATCTGGCCGCCGCTGCTCGTTTTGTTTTTCTCCTGTGAGTTAGGAGGGAACGCGTTGCCTGCTGACCGGTCCGATGCTCAAGACATTGATTTTCCATTCACATACCACGGCGGAGCAACGGCAGCACTCCACAGTCGTAAAGTCCGGCGTCCACACTATCGTTTTCATTACCGGCAACTAAATGGCTGGATTACTTTCCAGTCTAGCGTATCTGGCGATACGGTATTCGCCACTGTTTACAGCAAACGGCAGAAATATGGCGACAGAAGACTGATTTATATTATTTGGGAAGACTGGGAAAAATATAGTAGTGAGTAACATAAATGAGGTGCACTAATTTATTAGGTTTGGAGATGATATGGCATGTCTTTAATGTACGAGGGTCACTCCAAAAGAAATGCACACTACTTTTATAAGAATACAGTTTTCATTCTGCATGTGTGAAAGTCTTACAGTGTGTAGATACATCCTCCCCGCTTGTTTTCAAACTTAGTTCAACCTGTTCCCGTGAGTGGCGCCGTCACAGCATGTCTTCAAGGTGGCTGCTACACTTGTTCGTTAGAAGCAACGTGCTGTCATAGAATTCCTGTGCTGTGAAAACGAGACAGTGGGAAACAGCCACAAGATGTTGAATAAGGTATATGGAGATGATGCTGTCGATCGCAGTACAGTTAGTCGGTGGGCAAGCAGGTTACGTGATGAAAGCAGGCACGGCAATATTGACGATTGTCCTCGCAGCGGCAGGCCTCGTACTGCACACCCTCCGCACAATGTGCAGAGTGTTAACGAATTGATGACTGCTGACAGACGCATCACAGTGAACGAATTGTCACGCTACGTTGGAATAGGGGAAGGAAGTGTTGGCAGAATACTGAAAGTGTTGGCGTTAAAAAACGTTTGTGCCAGGTGGGTTCCCAGGATGTTGACAGTGGCTCACAAAGAAACAAGAAAAACGGAATGCAGCGAAATTTAGGAACAGTACGACAATGGTGCAGATGAATTTCTTGGAAGTATTGTGACAGATGGTGAAACATGGCTCCATCATTTTTCACAAGAGGCGAAGAGGCAATCAATGGAGTGGCATCATGCAAATTCACCCAAGAAAAAAAAATTCAAAACCATACCTTCTGGTGGAAAAGTTATGGCTAAGTTGTTTTTCGATTCCGAAGGACTCTTTCTTGGGGGCATCATGCCAAGTGGAACCACCATAAATTCTGATGCATATGTGACGACACTGAAGAAACTTCAAGCTCGACTGAGTCGTGTTCGACCACATCGGCAAAAACAGGATGTTTTGCTGTTGCGCGACAATGCACGGCCACATGTCAGTCAAAGAACCATGGAAGCGATCACAAAACTCGGATGGACAACACTGAAACACTCGCCTTACAGTCCTTACCTGGCTCAATGTGACTATCATCTCTTTGGGAAACTGAAAGACTCTCTTCGTGGAACAAGGTTTGAAGATGATGACTCCCTTGTGCACGCTGCCAAACAGTGGCTGCAGAATTTTACCGTGTGGGTATACAAGGGCTGGTTCCAAGATGGCGTAAGGCAGTTGAGAGGGATGGAAATTATGTGGAGAAATGAAAATATTGTTCCTAATGGATGTATCTACGCACTGTAAAATTTTCAAACATGTAGTAATAGAAGGTGGATTTTTAAAAAAATAGTGTGCATTTCTTTTGGAGAGACCCTCGTGCGTTTTACTTGACACTGTGTGTCGAAGGGTACGTCTGCTACCACTGTCTATTCTCCTCTTCATTGTTTCATTCGCAAATACCGCATGGGAAGAATGTCGGTAAACAACCAAAATAAAATAAAATAAATCTTGTAGGGAGCAATAAGGACATAATGATAGATCTGAAAAGAAGTTAATTAACAACGCAGTAATGTGCCAGTTTACTACTGCCCACCCCTCTACCAGGTTTGTAGGTAAGCTCACCTGACAAAAAATTAGTCGCAGCTTCGAATCCTGCCTCGGGCATGCATGTGTGTGATGTCCTTAGGTTAGTTAGGTTTAAGTAGTTCTAAGTCTAGGGGACTGATGACCTCAGATGTTAAATCCCATAGTGCTCAGAGCCATCTGAATTGTTCCGGCGCAACGACAAGAGCCGGCACGGAGATGAAGAACGCAAGAGCAGAGATGGCTATGAGACAACGTCAGCCAGTAGTTCGCTGACTAGGAATGCACCACGACAGGAGCGGCCTCTATCCGAAGACAATACAGAGTGAGCCACAAAGACTTGCCCTGATTATAACAATTTGTAACAGAATAACCGTTTGATATAATAAGTTACATTTGACGCCGTTACATAGGTTAGTGTTACTAGTTTTTTTAAAGACCACTTACGTTCGTAAACCTCATCGTGTGCTCCCTTGGTAGCTCGGAGAATGTCGATGCGGTATCCCAGTTCCTGCCAGGTGTTTCGTAACATGTGTTCTGTCACAGTACCCACAGCAGCTTGTATCCTAGCCTTCAGTTCGTCGACGTCAGCAACTGGGATGACGAAGACTCTGTCCATGATACAGCACCCGAACAAAAAGGGCAAGGGGCGCAATGTCTGGAGAGGGGAGTAATGTCCGGATCGGTGGATTGGAAGGAACGGTCCAACACCCTGGCCATCCCGCATAGTAAAAGCTCCTAATGTTCATATCAGTGATGAATCTCTCTCAGTAACTGATTGTGTAAAATGTGACTATTAATACAATTGTACATTTTCTGTGATAGCATTTACTTCTTTCCGTTAAGTGCATCACAGATAATACACCGGATCCCTAAATGTGTTATAATACGAGCAGCTGATCGTTATAGAACACACAAGTTATTACAATTACTGGTACACTTCTCATTTTGAATACAGAAATTATGTGTCAGTGGGAGACATTTATTGCAAAAACCTTCTAAAATCCCATCTGTGTTGCTCAAGGCAAACTTTTGTTGAAAGCTTGCTACATTTAAGCTACTGTTTCGTCTCTTATTTGCAAAACAGAATCGTAAAAACGAGTAAAGTGGTATGTAGTAGTTAATTTCCTCCACAGCAGAATTACTACTTGGTACTACTTTGGCTAATTAGACTGGCGAGCGTTCCCACATTTAAAATATTACAGTTTACTTTATAGTTACTAGAACCTTGATGCTAGTCCCACTGCTTCAGCTCTTGTAGTGTTGGAAAGAAGTGTTAAAGAGAAGAATTAAATTAAATCTGCCTTTTCGCATAACAGGACTACTAGGAACCAACAGCGCTATGTGCTGTCAAGATATCTTCCCTGAAGCCCATCTGTCAGTTGCTTCTGGAAGGGCATCATGGTTCAGTGTCTTTCATTTGGTTGGTCTTGTTCTTTGTAAGTTA
This sequence comes from Schistocerca americana, assembly GCF_021461395.2. NCBI lineage: Eukaryota > Metazoa > Arthropoda > Insecta > Orthoptera > Acrididae > Schistocerca > Schistocerca americana. The sequence continues at coordinate 802,703,012 of NC_060122.1, forward strand.
GACATTCAGGCTACCAACTCGACAGAGGGTCCTGCAAGTCGCAGTTTGGTTGAAACACTGTCGTTTATATGTTCAGCTTGTGCCACAGATTCAAATTCACTGATATTTCGAAAATTGGACAAGACTCTCCTATTCCTGTCCATGATCTCTCTTGATACATTCCCAGACAATGTCGTCAGACATGCCACTTTTTCCACATTAAAAGGGAACTGTGGTGCATCTATCTTTTCGTAGTGTGCCGTGTCAGACAACATAGTCCATTTCCACGCCTCCAAAGATTCCACTAAGACACGTACCATGCTCATGCCATGAGATAGGAGACAGCAAGGAACGTGTGATGGTGGTGAGTCCTGCTGCAACAGAGCTGAGGCACAGATGGACAGTGGTGTGTAGCAAGTTGGAGCTGGAACTAGCAACATCTCCCAAAAGTCTGTGGTGGCAGTCATTGCAGTGCATAGAAGGTTGTGGTAGAAGTCCATGAGTAAAGTGCTGTGGCAGCAGCAGTAGTAGCAATCAGTGCTGGCAGTGGAGGGGTGTGGCAGCAGCTGTGGTAGTTGCGAGTGTGGGTTATGGAGAATTAAGACAGTAAACATGAAGGCAGTCAGTGCATGGTGTGGAGTGTTGTGGCAGCAGCAGTAGTAGCAGTCAGTGCTGGGTGTGGAGGGGTGTGGCAGCAGCTGTGGTAGTCATCAGTGGGGCTTCAGGAGAGTTGAGTCAGTAGACATGAAGGCAGTCAGTGCATGGTGTGGAGGGTTGTAGCAGCTGCAGTAGTAGCAGTCAGTGCTTGGTGTGGAGGGGTGTGGCAGTAGCTGTACTAGTTCTCAGTGTGCGTTACTGATAGTTGAGAGAGCAGACATGAAGGCAGTCAGTGTATGGTGGGGAGGGTTCAGGCAGCAGCAGTAGTAGCAGTCAGTGCTGGGTATGGAGGGGTGTGGCAGCAGCTGTGGTAGTGGTCAGTGTGGGTTACTGATAGTTGAGAAAGCAGCCATGAAGGCAGTGAGTGCATGGTGTAGACGGTTGTGTCAGCTGCAGTAGTAGCAGTCAGTGCTAGGTTTGGAGGGGTGTGGCAGCAGCTGTGGTAGTTGTCAGTGTGGGTTGTCGAGAGTTGAGACAGCAGACATGACAGCAATCAGTGCATGGTGTAGAGGGTTGTAGCAGCAGCTGTAGTAGCAGTCAGTACTGGGTGTGGAGAGGTGTGGCAGCAGCTGTGTTAGTTGTCAGTATGGGTAATTGATAGTTAAGAGAGCAGACATGAAGGCAGTCTGAGCATGCTGTAGAAGGTTGTGGCAGCAGCAGAAGTAGCAGTCAGTCCTAGGTGTGGAGGGGTGTAGCAGCAGCTGTAGTAGTTGTCACTCTGGGCTATTTACAGGTGAGAGAGCAGACATGAAGGCAGTCAGTGCGTGGTGTGGAGGGTAGTGGCAGCAGCAGTAGTAGCAGTCAGTGCTGGTTGTGGACGGGTGTGGCAGCAGCTGCAGTAGTTGTCGGTGTGGGTTATTGATAGTTAAGAGAGCAGACATGAAGGCAGTCAGAGTATGGTGTAGACGATTGTGGCAGCAGCAGTAGTAGCAGTCAGTGCTGGGTGTGGAGGGGTGTAGCAGCAGCTTTGGTAGTTGTCAGTGTGCATTATTGATAGTTGAGAGAGTAGACATGAAGGCAGTCAGTGCATTGTGTAGAGGGCTGAGGCAGCAGCGGTAGTAGCAGACAGTGCTGGGTGTGGAGGGGTGTGTCAGTAGCTGTGGTAGTTGTCAGTGTGGGTTATTGATAGCTGAGAGAGCATACATGAAAGCAGTCAGTGCATAGTGTGGAGGGTTTTGGCAGCAGCAGTAGTAGCAGTCAGTGCTGGGTGCGGAGGGGTGAGCCAGCAGCTGTGGTAGTTGTCAGTGTGGGTTATTGATAGTTGAGAGAGCAGACCTGGTAGCAGTCAGTGCATTGTGTAGAGGGTTGTGGCCGCAGCAGTAGTAGCAGTCAGCGCTAGGAGTGGAGGTGTGTGGCAGCAGCTGTGGTAGTTGTCAGTGTGGGTTATTGATAGGTGAGAGAGCAGACATGAAGGACGTCAGTACATGGTGTGGAGGGTTGTGGCATCACCAGTAGTAGCAGTCAGTGCTGGATGTGGGGTGGTGTGGCAGCAGCTTTGGTAGTTGTCAGTGTGGGTTACTGATAGTTAAGAGAGCAGACATGAAGGCAGTCAGAGTATGGTGTAGACGGTTGTGGCAGCAGCAGAAGTAGCAGTCAGTGCTGGGTGTGGAGGGATGTGGCAGCAGCTGTTGTAGTTGTCAGTCTGGGTTATTTACAGGTGAGTGAGCAGACATGAAGGCAGACAGTGCATGTTGTAGAGGGTTGTGGCAGCAGCAGTCGTATCGTTCAGTGCTTGGTATGGAGGGGTGTGGCAGCAGCTGCAGTACTTGTCAGTGTAAGTTATCTATAGCTGAGAGAGCTGAGACGAATCGGTCAGTGCATGGTGTGGAGGGTTGTGGCAGAAGCAAGAGAAGCAGTCAGTGCTGGGTGTGGAGGGGTGTGGCTGCAGCTGTGGTAGTTGTCAGTATGGGTTATTTGTAGTTGAGAGAGCAGACATGAAGCCAGTCAGTGCATGGTGTAGGGGGTTGTGGCAGCAGCAGTAGTAGCAGTCAGTGCTGGGTGAGGACAGGTGTGGCAGCAATTGTTGTAGTTGTCAGAGTGGGTTATTTTATTGATGAGAGAGCCGACATCAAGGCAGTCAATGCATGGTGTAGAGGGTTGTGGCAGCAGCGGAAGTAGCAGTTAGTGCTGGGTGTGGAGGGCTGTGACAGCAGCTGTGGTAGTTGTCAGTGTTTGTTATTGATAGTTGAGAGAGCAGACATGAAGGTAGTCAGTGCATGGTGTCGAGGGATGTAGCAGCAGCAGTAGTAGCAATCAGTGCTGGGTGTGGAGGCCTGTGGCAGCTGCTGTGGTAGTTGTGAGTGTGGGTTATTGATAGTTGAGAGAGCAGACATGAAGGCAGTCAGAGCATGGTGTGGATGGTTGTGGCAGCATCAGTGGTAGCAGTCAGTGCTGGGTGTGGATTGGTGTGGCAGCAGCAGTAGTAGCAGTCAGTGCTGGGTGTGGAGGGGTGTGTCAGCAGCTGTGGTAGTTGTCAGTGTGGGTTATTGATAGTTGAGAGAGCTGACATGAAGGTAGTCAGTGCATGGTGTAGAGAGTTGTGGCAGCAGCAGTAGTAGCAGTCAGTGCTGGGTGTGAAGGGATGTGTCAGCAGCTGTGGTATTTGCCAGTGTGGGTTATTGATAGTTGCGAGAGCAGACGTGAAGGTAGTCAGTGCACGGTTAGAGTGTTGTGGTAGCAGCAGTAGTAGCAGTCAGTGCTGGGTGTGGAGGGGTGTAGCAGCAGCTTTGATAGTTGTCAGTGTGCATTATTGATAGTTGAGAGAGTAGACATGAAGGCAGTCAGTGCATTGTGTAGAGGGCTGAGGCAGCAGCGGTAGTAGCAGACAGTGCTGGGTGTGGAGGGATGTGTCAGTAGCTGTGGTAGTTGTCAGTGTGGGTTATTGATAGCTGAGAGAGCATACATGAAAGCAGTCAGTGCATAGTGTGGAGGATTGTGGCAGCAGCAGTAGTAGCAGTCAGTGCTGTGTGTGGAGGGGTGTGGCAGCAGCTGTAGTAGTTGTCAGTGTGGGTTATGGAGAATTGAGACAGCAGCCATGAAGGCAGTCAGTGCATGGTGTGTTGTTGCAGCAGCATTAGTGGCAGACAGTGCTAGGTGCTGTGGGTAGTGGCAGCAGGCACGCAGTGGTCAGGACTTGGCACAGAGGTTTGTGGAAGCAGCTGTGGTCATGTGGTCTGGCTGTGCTCGGAGACAGTGAAGTGAACTCTGGAGCTGTACAGCATAAGAGCTTAAAGAGGTAATGTGTGCATCAGTTGCTTGTTGAGAAACTAAGCAGCAAATATCGGCAGTACGTAGTCTGAAGAACATCAAGAAGTGTGTATGGGCGGTTGCTCAACGATACTGTTGCCAGCATGGATGAGGCTGCCGTGTGGAAAAGAATCTGACAGAGCACTTGCTGTCTTTACCTGGGTGGACATATAGGAAATGTAGATGTGGCAAAGAGACAGCTTCTGGTGCTCATATGAGGCACTATCTGAGTGCTTTTGTAACTGATGGTGATAGCCTAGTGGCTTTCTGATTGAGCACAATGTTGGGCATGAGCGTTCCCGAGTGTAGCCAGTTGTAAAATAGGTTCCTGAACGGAAGTCTACAAGTGCAGAGTAACAGCTTGTTCATATTCATTTCATTTGGGGTGTGCAGCAGTGTCTGTTGTGATATTGTGTGGGCAAGATCTTTCAGAAGCTAGTGCCATGTTTATGGTTGCTGCTTGGGTCATGTCATGACTGTGATTTGGGAAATTAAGAATAAGTTATTTCTTTTTTAATATTTTTGTATAGTATATAATTAGAAATGAGTCAGTTGATAATTTAATGGCTTCAAGATTGTGTATGCTGTTCTTCTGACTGACTCTGTGGCTCACTCTGGATCATTGGGATTTGTTTTGTTATTACCTTATGTGTATGAATTGTTATATATATATATATATATATATATATATATATATATATATATATATATATATATATATATACACTCCTGGAAATTGAAATAAGGACACCGTGAATTCATTGTCCCAGGAAGGGGAAACTTTATTGACACATTCCTGGGGTCAGATACATCACATGATCACACTGACAGAACCACAGGCACATAGACACAGGCAACAGAGCATGCACAATGTCGGCACTAGTACAGTGTATATCCACCTTTCGCAGCAATGCAGGCTGCTATTCTCCCATGGAGACGATCGTAGAGATGCTGGATGTAGTCCTGTGGAACGGCTTGCCATGCCATTTCCACCTGGCGCCTCAGTTGGGCCAGCGTTCGTGCTGAACGTGCAGACCGCGTGAGACGAGGCTTCATCCAGTCCCAAAATGCTCAATGGGGGACAGATCCGGAGATCTTGCTGGCCAGGGTAGTTGACTTACACCTTCTAGAGCACGTTGGGTGGCACGGGATACATGCGGACGTGCATTGTCCTGTTGGAACAGCAAGTTCCCTTGCCGGTCTAGGAATGGTAGAACGATGGGTTCGATGACGGTTTGGATGTACCGTGCACTATTCAGTGTCCCCTCGACCATCACCAATGGTGTACGGCCAGTGTATGAGATCGCTCCCCACACCATGATGCCGGGTGTTGGCCCTGTGTACCTCGGTCGTATGCAGTCCTGATTGTGGCGCTCACCTGCACGGCGCCAAACACGCATACGACCATCATTGGCACCAAGGCAGAAGCGACTCTCATCGCTGAAGACGACACGTCTCCATTCGTCCCTCCATTCACGCCTGTCGCAACACCACTGGAGCCGGGCTGCACGATGTTGGGGCGTGAGCGGAAGACGGCCTAACGGTGTGCGGGACCGTAGCCCAGCTTCATGGAGACGGTTGCGAATGGTCCTCGCCGATACCCCAGGAGCAACAGTGTCCCTACTTTGCTGGGAAGCGGCGGTGCGGTCCCCTACGGCACTGCGTAGGATCCTACGGTCTTGGCGTGCATCCGTGCGTCGCTGCGGTCCGGTCCCAGATCGACGGGCACGTGCACCTTCCGCCGACCACTGGCGACAACATCGATGTACTGTGGAGACCTCACGCCCCACGTGTTGAGCAATTCGGCGGTACGTCCACCCGGCCTCCCGCATGCCCACTATACGCCCTCGCCCAAAGTCCGTCAACTGCACATACGGTTCACGTCCACGCTGTCGCGGCATGCTACCAGTGTTAAAGACTGCGATGGAGCTCCGTATGCCACGGCAAACTGGCTGACACTGACGGCGGCGGTGCACAAATGCTGCGCAACTAGCGCCATTCGACGGCCAACACCGCGGTTCCCGGTGTGTCCGCTGTGCCGTGCGTGTGATCATTGCTTGTACAGCCCTCTCGCAGTGTCCGGAGCAAGTATGGTGGGTCTGACACACCGGTGTCAATGTGTTCTTTTTTCCATTTCCAGGAGTGTATATATATATACTAAGTACTTGTCGTATACAGTTTGTATAAGAAGTTATTCAGACATAAGCGTGGGTAACTAATATGTTGGTTGGAGCTGGTGATTTTGTTGATGGGATATTACAAATCCTAAATAAGTTAAGAATTCTGAGGTATTGTTAGTTTTTCGTTGTCCTTTCTAACTGTGGTAGAGTGACAGACATTTCAAAGTGTATGTTGTTGCCTGGAGGCTCGTTGTATGAGCAGATTGAATTTATAGTATATTTAACTTCATTCTGTTGTTGTCAGAAATATATTCCGTGCTACATTATTTTACTCCTTCTTAATTTCTTTTAGGCTGCAGAGAATCATATTTTTATTATTGTAAGTGGCTTCTGTTCTTGTCATTAAAATTTTTCATGCCAAATTAACTGTTGAATAGAGTCCCATGTCTACACAATCCCAGCCAAACTCCACCTAAATCATTATCAGAAGCAGTAACATTTCAGTGGGCCAGTTCAAGGAGATTGGTATCTTTGAACATGAACTAATTACTGTATGTCACCTAAAAACATATCCAACAGGGACACTTTACCCTATTAAAGTTGCCCGTGTCGACTGTTGGTGCTGTGACTGTGGAGTGGAAATGCAAAGCAGCTGCCACAGCTAAACCAACACCAGAAAGATGTCACCCACAGACAGACAGTGGCTGTTGACAGTTATGGACTATAGTTGTAAAAAATTGCAAGAAATCAGCGGATGGAATCACTCATGATTTCCAAAGAGTTACCAGCAGTGCAGCTAACACAGTGACTGTGTGTAGGGATTTGAAAGTAACATACACTGATGAGGAAGACCCTTATGACCATCTACCTAACAGCTGGCATGGATAACAGTGGCGATGCGTCATGGCATGGAAGCAGTAAGGCCTTGGTAGGTCGCTGGAGGGAGATGGTACCACATCTCCACATACAAATCACCTGATTCCCACAATTTCTGTTGAGGAAGCCAATAAGCTCTGATGCCACATTCAGTCACGTCCCAGATGTGTTCAATCGGATTCAGATCTGCTGATGTGGGGGGCCAGCACATCAATTGTAACTCGCCACTTTCTCAAACCATCCCATCACACTCCTGGCCTTGTGACATGGCGCATTATCTTTTTGAAGAACATCTGTGCTGTCAGGAAGCATGTTCGTCATGAAGGACCGTAAGTGGTTTGCAACCATATACTTTACTCTTTGGCCATCCTGGTACTTTGCACAAACTCCACTAGACCCTCCGATGCCCAGGAGAGTGCTCTTCAGAGCATAGCAATGCCGCCACCAGCATTGTCTCCATCCTGCAGCACAGGTGTCAAGAAGTTGTTCCTCTGGAAGACAACAGATTTGTACCCTTTCATCGGCATGAAGAAGGTATCAGGATTCATCAGACGTGCTCTGCCCTGCCACTGCAAGAGCATCCGGTGTAAATGGTCACCTGCTCATTTCAGTTATATTCAGTTATATTGGCATAAACATTGGATCATGCATGGGTCGTTGGCTGCAGAGGCCCGTCATTAGGAGTATTTGGTGCACTGTGTGTTCAGACACACTTGCACTCTGCCCAGCATTGAAGTCTGAGATTAGTTTCAACACAGTTCACCATCTGTCCTGTTTTACCAGTCTGCCCACCTTACAATTTCCGACATCTGTAATGAGGGGTGATTGTCCACCCACACGATGTTAGGTCATGGTTTCACCTTGGGTTCGCCACGTGTTGAAGACATTCACCACAGCACTCCTTGAACACCTGACAAGTCATGCAGTTTCTGAAATGCTCATGCCATGCCTCTGGGCCACCACCATCTGCCCTCAGTCAAACTGAGATATATTGCATGCCTTCCCTATTCTACATATGGACAGCATGCTCACTGATACTACATGCACCATGCATCATATGTCTGACTAGCACTCATTCCACACTATGTGATGTTGCTATCACGTGTACACTTTTATATCGATAGTAGGTCAGTAGTCATAATGTTCTGGGTCATCACTGTACAATCATCGAGCAGATGATCAAAAGCTACACTTTTCTGTAGTTAGTACTAAGTAACTCATGAAGTGATGTAAAGAGTGACGCCACTGCCTGCTGTACCCTATGAGAATCCAATGGATAGGTTTGCAGGTGGTGAATTCCTGGAAAACGTTACCTGTTACCCTGCGTAATGAGGACACTAATGTACAGGGATGTGGTGTTACTGTATGGGTTTTCTGGCGTAATAAGGGTGTGGTTCCCTTTTTACTCTTAAGAAAATGATAAACTTGGAAGGATGTGAACTCATTGTACATCATTGTCTACAGTGTACAACAGAGGTTGATGATTGTATTAGCATGACAGTACATTCTATCATAGTACACCATCTATGAGGCAATGATTTGTATACAAGTGTGGACTGTCTTGTCCTGAATCTCAACCTGAACCCGATGGAATATCTATGAGACGAGTTAGAACGTTAACTTCGTCCCACACCATTGCGTCCAACATAGCTACCTCCTCAGCTGTTGAGGATTATTGAGTGGTCTTTCCTCCACAGACATTTACACATCTCTTTGAAAGTGTCTCCACCACAATTCAAGCCTCCATAAAGACGAAGGAAGAAATTACTCTCAATAAAATTCATTAACAAGCATCCAGAGTCACTGCATCGCTCTATTTAAGAGAACACTGTTCTCCTGCCAATAATGTTTAAATATTCTATGCATATAATATAACAGAATTTGAGCCGTGTTGCGGCTTGTGTTGGTGCTGCTTGTAGGTTTCCGCCCTCTCTTGGAGGCCAGACGGTATCGTTGAGTTGGCATGGTTGCGGTTGTTTGTCTTCTCGTGGTGACTTACGCCACTCAGTTTCCCAAGTGTATCCTGGCCGCTAGTGGCAGCAGCGGTAGTTATCGTATGTAGGAACTGTTACCCTATGTTTGGAGCGACGTCGTTGATTTTTCAGGTCGTGTGAGTGGGCCAATTCAGTTGGGAACTCAGGAGGAGCCAGGTCCGCGCAGTGCAAGAATATGCCGGGGCCGCTGGCGACATGCATGGACTGCCGAATTGAAGGGCTGTGGTAACGAGGGTGCACGACTTCGCCGTAAAAAGGATCCAGCAAGCTTTAAGATGAGTGCATTTCAATCCAAGTAGAGAAACCACCACCTTTGAGTCATCTCGCGATTCTCCAGTGACTTGGGTTCGTGTTGCTGCTTGTAGTGTTGCCGAGGCGAAGAGCAGCGAGTGGAGTGCTTGGGGAAGGCGGATCTGATTAGCTTTCCTCGACTTCTTATTACTATTTACAGCATTCAACTTGTTACAATTTGTTAAGTTCAACCTGGCCTGGTGGCCGCCAACGACCCTGTTACCTGACCTGGGGGTAAGTGTATGTAACGGCAGTGTTCATTTCCTCGCCTGGCCGCAGCTGTCCGCTAAGACGTGTAGTTTTGACAGCTTTCTTGATTGTAGGCCGGTTGGTGATTCTTCTACTCTGGTGGTAGTGATTCCTTTCTCGTTCCGGGCACTCTAAGCACAGTATTCTGGGAGTGTAGTGCAGTCTGCCGGTTCCGGCTTTGGCGTATTGATCCATCGCTGCATTTGGTTTATCGGACGTCAGGTAGTTTCAGCAAGATTATCATTAGTCATTCGTTAGACTGCCACTAGTCTGAGTTACCATCTTGTGAAGTGAATGCAACTCTTGGCTGCCTATCCCATCACTCACGAAAGTGTTCGTTGGATCTTTTCTGAGGTCGATTCCTGAAGCACCGTCTGTGCCCCTTGGTCCTTGTAAGACATGTGTGTTTTAAAAGGAGGTCTGATGGCCAGTAGTTCAATGTAACACGCCTTCAGTCGACGCCTTCTGCGGATATAATCTGCCTCAGTACCTTTTAAAGAACTTATGTACCGTTCCTTGTGTTTTATTATTGTATTATTTATTGCAATGCCTTGTAATGTCTACATTAAAGGTTATATTTGTCTAGTTAATAGTTCTGGTCGCGTTATGGAATATATCTAGCAGTGTAGTGTTCAGTGGATGTTAAGCGTTGTGTTACAAAGTTTACCATCATCTTATTTCACCCGTTTGGTCATCAGTTGTTTGTTGTTTTAAATTAACCTTTGCTACAGTATTTGCTGTTTTACAGCAGGTTTTAATTTTTTATATTATTGCCGTTTCTCGCGTGTAAGACCTTGAGCTGTGAATGTGGTCATTTGCCTTAAAATTCTAATTTTCAATCTCTAACACAGCACACTCGTCACTGACCAATGATCCTTCTATATCAATATTTAAGCGCTTTGAACCGGTAACTGTTAAATTACAAGTTGAAGTGAAAAGCAGTAGAGAAGTGGGAGAAGTCGGCAGCTTCTCAGCCACCACATAAACACTCTGTCCTGGCAGGAGCACTGGAATGTTCTGGGATGGTCTGCACGTCAGAGACCAGCACTGACCTGTAAGGTGTGGTGCAGAGCTCCCAAAATAATTCTTCTGAGAGTCGGGGCCATGCTGGTTGTCTAAATCAGTGAGCAAGATGGATAACAATACTTCACGTCCTGCTCCAACACGCTGGTCAGGTGCGCTGCTGGCTGAATGATAGACAACATACGGGGCGTCGAATACCGTAAACATCATTGATCTTTTGCGTTCTCGCATTCAAGTGGTTCCTCGTAATATGTATCGACGAGGACAACGAAAAGTTTGTCTGTTATGAAAGACGTATTAATATTATAGAGAAGTACCGAAACAGTTCGAAAAGTTGCTAATAGATGGCACCATGTAGCTCGTACAATAAATGTACTCCACAAAAATTAGTGACAAGGAGAAACATCGGGCGAATATGGAGGATCTGACAGGCCAGAGTTCGCAGACAGTCCCGACGAGCCGATGTTGGCTCTGCTGGTCCACGCACGCTGGAAGTCACTGCCGTTGCGAACACACCAGAGGCCGCTGGACAAAGAAGAAGAAGAAGAAGAATGAAGATCAAAATCGTATTGGCATTAAAAATATACGTATGTATAGAAACCTCCCCTTAGAAAAATTTATGAATGATTGTGCTGATAAACCCCTTACGTTATTTGATTTTCAAACAGCTGAGAAAAACTGAACGTACTCAGACATTTCTGTCCGCAGCTCGTGGTCGTGCGGTAGCGTTCTCGCTTCCCACGCCCGGGTTCCCGGGTTCGATTCCCGGCGGGATCAGGGGTTTTCTCTGCCTCGTGATGACTGGGTGTTGTGTGCTGTCATTAGGTTAGTTAGGTTTAAGTAGTTCTAAGTTCAAGGGACTGATGACCATAGATGTTAAGTCTCATAGTGCTGAGAGCTATTTGAACCATTCAGACATTTCTCTCTTTACTTATTCTGATCATCACTAAACTGACACACAATATTTTTAGCGCAACGCAGTCTGACTTTTAATAATCCCTACAAAAGAATGCCCCTGACTAACAATAACCTATATCTTTCATGAATCACTCACCTCACAAAAATTTTCGTTACTCGAAATACTGCAATACAGCGATCGCCAATACTGCCAGCTAAATAGAAATTTCTAACTACTGAAGGCATCAACTACTGATAAGCATATAGTTAGCAAAAGAAAGATTTTGATAGAGAACAAAAACGTATTTACCTTAATAGCGGTCAAAAGTCATAATACATATATCAGTTCATGACATCCAGTCTTACAAATTTACTGTCTCTGATGGACACACGTCCAGATCATCCGCTCTCAAAACTCTGCCATCTCTCTCCCAACATCCGCCACTACTGGCGGCTCAAAAAATAAAATAAAATAAAATAAATGGTTCAAATGGCTCTGAGCACTATGGGACTTAACATCTGAGGTCATCAGTCCCCTAGAACGTTGAACTACTTAAACCTAACTAACCTAAGGACATCACACACATCCATGCCCGAGGCAGGATTCGAACCTGCGACCGTAACGGTGCTCACCTCCAACTGCGCAACGCTACGCGCTGTTCACATCCAACTGCCAAACACTACAGTAGCGAATATTACAACAATGCCAACCAGCCACAGACTGCACACAGCACAGCCAGTGATTTTCACACAGAGTGCTACGTGGCTTACCAATATAAAAACCTAAACAGCCTACGTACAGTATACATCAGTTAACATGAAACTCTTTGTACCATTTACAGCCTGGAAATTTTACATTGTTAGTCCATATTGTTCCCACTCACTCCGTTTAAAATAAACCAAACAAGATGACGCATTCGGCAGAGCCGCGGCTCAAATAGCTGTCCCTGTCTCCTAATTTAGGTTAATTGTGGCTTCCCCGAAATTTTGCCTAAGACAGATATTGGGATGGATCCACTGGAAAGAACACTGCTGTTTCTGTTATCCTTCTCTAATGCGAGAATGTACAGTATCTCTAATGACTTTCACCTACAGGTTTTTAACTCTTCATCTTCCTTCCTGTCATTTAAAATATATGTTGGAGAAAGACTAGGAATGTATAAACCATTTCGACCGGCAAGGGCAGCAACGGCCATATGATGATAGCAGATGGTGCTTAATTCTCAGCCACAGATATGAGATGTTACCGACCCTACACTGTATTGACAGAAGACTATTTTTTCCATCTGTGAGGGAGATGGCGGGCTGTCGGAGAGCGTAGCTCTTTTGAGCAACTAGTTGTATTTTTTTCTGTTGTGACACCTTTTTTTATTTAGGGTAATTGGGTACTTTTTTAATTTTGTTAGTTTCTTCACTGCAAATGAATGGATAGTGGGAGAAAGATGTTATTATTCACGTTTCCTTTGTTCTAAATCCCGGCATTCGCCTTATGGCTCAGGATAGTGGGAGAAAGATGTTATTATTCATGTTTCCTTTGTTCTAAATCCCGGCATTCGCCTTACGGCTCAGAGAGAAACCTCCCTATCGAAAAAACCTCAGCTGAGATTGGATGCCTGTTGTTCTGGCGTATGTGTCTTCTTATTACCTCAGTGGTCTTGATACTATAACAATGTGATCTTGAACAATTTTTATTTACGTAGAAACTTTTGACAGTCATTGAGTGAAGTGCTATTGCTCATTCAGTCGTTTTTTCCCTATATCAGGTTGGTTTATCATCCCAAATATTTGTAGGTGTTCCTGGCTTGTTGACAATCTCACTGAGTTCTTCGTTTTCCAGAGAACTCTCTTAGAGTGAATCCGATACTGTTTCGAGAATAATGTGGAGAGGGAATGCATATTTGGATTTCAAGAAGTTGAAAGTTGTAGAATTGTGCTGCAAGAGTGATTTTATAAGTCCGTTGTAACATAGCCTGTTGTGTCCGAATCAGGTGTTTTGTTCTAATCCTTGTAGGTGTTATTGGTCTATTGATGATCTCATTGATTTCTTCGTTTTCCAGAGAACTCTCTTGGAGTGAATCCGATGCTGCTTCGAGAATAATGCAGGTACGAAATGCACTCTGCGAACAAGATTCTCACAATGGCGGATAACGAAGGATATCATGTTGGCTGCGTCTGGTTCACATACGAAGCACACTTCCATGTGGATAAAGACGTGAATAAAAAAAAACTAGCTATTTTGGGATTTAGAAAATACCCATTTGTGTGAAGCGGAACCACAGTATTCTTCCAAAGTTACTGTGTGGGCTGTGGTATGCAGCAGACGTCATTGGCCCGTTTTTCATGTGAGGAACGGTCGCTAGTGAACGTTGTATTGCAATTTTGGAACAGTTTATCGCCACACAGCTAGTGTTGGTGGGTCGACCAGGAACCGAGTGGTTTATACAAGATGGGGTGAGACCACATAGTATCGAACAGGTGTTTCGAGTTCCCCATGAATACTTCGCGAATAGAGAGATCGTGTTGAATTACTGCCAAGTTTACTGGCGCAGGGATAGACTGGCTTCCATATTCGCCCAATCTTTCTCCTTGCGACTACTTTCTGTGGAACATATTTAATGTACGAGCTACATGGTGGCATCTGTTAGCAGCTTTTCGAACTATTTCGGAACTTCTGTATAAAATTCATACGTCTTTCATAACAGACAAACTTTTTGTTGACCTCGTCTACAGATCTTACAAGGAACCACTTGAGTGCGAGGTCGCAAAAGATCGATGATGTTTACGGCATTCGACGACCCGCATATTGTCTATCAGTCAGCCACAATATTGGCTGCTAATGGCAACAGGGGGCGGGACTAGAGCACAGCATGAGGCTACGAAGCGTAGCTGAACTGCTTCGTCGACGAATAACTCACAACGGCAGGGCCTACTACAGTGCCACTGGTGTTGATAGAAAGCAGAGAAATGACAACGATAAACAAAGCAGAGATTCATTACATCTACAACAGTAGCCGCAGTTGACATTTCGTCAGAAAGGAACTCAAGGGATTTCGCAGGGTGAGAGAAAAGTGGCAGATGAAATATCAGTGTTTCAGCAAGGTGAGCCAGTGGGATGTATGGAATCGTAAACGTTCGACTGTGCGTACAATGTACATTAGGATTGCATTGACGGTGATACGTGAACGTCATGTTGAAACGGGTGTCGAACCATTTAGTCCATCATCCTTGTCGGACAGGGAGCCACAAATCGCGTCTCCAGTGAAACGTAGTAAAGAACAATCGTTGTGCAACAAGCGTGTACTAAACATAATTGCGCGTATGGAAGACTATCCGCAACACAGCAGAAAAATAATTATGACAGATTTCGAATAAGTCCGTTACAATATGACCGCGTAGTGCATAAGAAAAACTAAAGATATTCAAGAGAGGCCAAGGCACGTTTGTTATAAAACCTGCTGTTTGGGCGTTTCAAGGATACTCAATACAATTTACACGACTTTTGTGATAGTGACCTACTACGGTACGTACACCAAATTGCGCGAGACATAGATTAGAGTGATTTGAGGAAAAGCGAGTGGATGGCTGCGTGCCTTCAAACAGTGCTACAGAAATGAAAGATGTAAGATAATAGAATTCCAAAGAAAGTGTCAACTTGACGATGCACAGCAAACTGCGTAATCGGCTTGAAAATTTGTAGATAAGATAAAACCATTTTATCCTACCGTTCAGTAAGGAATTTGTTTTCAGCTCCGATCAATTGGAGTTTGAACAGGAAATGCATATGAATGGAGTCCTGAAAATTATAAGCAGCAAGAGAGTTGTATGATCAATTAACATCAACGCCTCAACGCATTAGTATACAATTAAGCTGACAATCTTGAGGATAAATTGGTTGGAAAGTTATTCATTGCGCCGGGAGAGATTGGCGGTGCTGTGTTCTGCCGCTGAAATTCTTTGTCATGAGCGTGATCCTGCAAGGGCTGTAGGGAATACTTACCCCACAGCAAATAAGAGTGGCAAAATGGGGGTAAGAGAACTACAGCTATGGTTCAGAGCACTGCTTTTTGCCAATAGCTGGTCAAAACAGCTTGCGTTTGTTTGATTCCTGACCTCCGTGTAAAAGTCATACTCCTTTAGAGCAAACTATCCCTCCTTAAAAGTGTGTGGCATTTGCAGTTCATACCTCTTTGAACGCTGGATACATTCAGTCTCTGGAGGTTTATTTTTTTCTGTGCCTATTAAACACATCATCGCACTACCCGCATCTACCACTTAACGGAGAGCCAGTTTCACGGTAAGTTCCACGACAGACTGTTTCGCATTCGCTTGCATGCCATCACATTCCATTAGTCCTCATACGCCGTTACACTCTTAAAGAGTGCATATCAGTGTTTCAGCAAGGTGAGTCAGTGGAATACGCATGCTTATACCAGTTACGTTGGCGCTTCAGTGTATAATTGGTTGCCGGCACGGTTTGTAGGTTCCAACGAGTTCGCTTTCGACTTTGATAGTACGAACCTTTGTGATCACTACGGTGCACCATTTTTCATTCGGTGCTCATGGTCCAAGTTAATGGTTTCTTCTGAACATTTCTTAAATATCGACGGCGTCCGTTTTGTGAAATGTAATACATGTATACCATATACAGGGTGTTTCAAAAATGACCGGTATATTTGAAACGGCAATAAAAACTAAACGAGCAGCGATAGAAATACACCGTTTGTTGCAATATGCTTGGGACAACAGTACATTTTCAGGCAGACAAACTTTCGAAATTACAGTAGTTACAATTTTCAACAACAGATGGCGCTGCGGTCTGGGAAACGCTATAGTACGATATTTTCCACATATCCACCATGCGTAGCAATAATATGGCGTAGTCTCTGAATGAAATTACCCGAAACCTTTGACAACGTGTCTGGCGGAATGGCTTCACATGCAGATGAGATGTACTGCTTCAGCTGTTCAATTGTTTCTGTATTCTGGCGGTACACCTGGTCTTTCAAGTGTCCCCACAGAAACAAGTCACAGGGGTTCATGTCTGGCGAATAGGGAGGCCAATCCACGCCGCCTCCTGTATGTTTCGGATAGCCCAAAGCAATCACACGATCATCGAAATATTCATTCAGGAAATTAAAGACGTCGGCCGTGCGATGTGGCCGGGCACCATCTTGCATAAACCACGAGGTGTTCGCAGTGTCGTCTAAGGCAGTTTGTACCGCCACAAATTCACGAAGAATGTCCAGATAGCGTGATGCAGTAATCGTTTCGGATCTGAAAAATGGGCCAATGATTCCTTTGGAAGAAATGGCGGCCCAGACCAGTACTTTTTGAGGATGCAGGGACGATGGGACTGCAACATGGGGCTTTTCGGTTCCCCATATGCGCCAGTTCTGTTTATTGGCGAAGCCGTCCAGGTAAAAATAAGCTTCGTCAGTAAACCAAATGCTGCCCACATGCATATCGCCGTCATCAATCCTGTGCACTATATCGTTAGCGAATGTCTCTCGTGCAGCAATGGTAGCGGCGCTGAGGGGTTGCCGCGTTTGAATTTTGTATGGATAGAGGTGTAAACTCTGGCGCATGAGACGATACGTGGACGTTGGCGTCATTTGGACCGCAGCTGCAACACGGCGAACGGAAACCCGAGGCCGCTGTTGGATCACCTGCTGCACTAGCTGCGCGTTGCCCTCTGTGGTTGCCGTACGCGGTCGCCCTACCTTTCCAGCACGTTCATCCGTCACGTTCCCAGTCCGTTGAAATTTTTCAAACAGATCCTTTATTGTATCGTTTTTCGGTCCTTTGGTTACATTAAACCTCCGTTGAAAACTTCGTCTTGTTGCAACAACACTGTGTTCTAGACGGTGGAATTCCAACTCCAGAAAAATCCTCTGTTCTAAGGAATAAACCATGTTGTCTACAGCACACTTGCACGTTGTGAACAGCACACGCTTACAGCAGAAAGACGACGTACAGAATGGCGCACCCACAGACTGCGTTGTCTTCTATCTCTTTCACATCACTTGCAGCGCCATCTGTTGTTGAAAATTGTAACTACTGTAATTTCGAAAGTTTGTCCGCCTGAAAATGTACTGTTGTCCCAAGCATATTGCAACAAACGGTGTATTTCTATCGCTGCTCGTTTAGTTTTTATTGCCGTTTCAAATATACCGGACATTTTTGAAACACCCTGTATCAGGGGCGGGCAAACGTTGCACGCGGCTCATGAGCGCACAGCTCTGCTCGTGTGCTGCTCGCGTGCAGGCGTCGACCGGGGCTGTGGCGACAGCCGACAGGTTGCGGCAGTGTAGTACCAGGCTACGCTGCGGACGTTGATGCGAAGCGAGCACTATGTAGTGAACGTTGTATTTCAAGAAACGGAGAAGTGGAAGTTTGCTATCTTTTAAAAAGTAATGGGAGAATCATTTTTTCTTTGTGTAAAAACGTGAAAATTCGGAATGTTTAATATGTGGCAGTATTCTCGCTGGTCAAAGGAAGTTTAGTGTTGAAGGACGAGTACAATTTATTGTAGGATTCTGAGCGGATGGGGACTTGACTGAGCTTAAGAAGAGCGACCTGACGATACCAGATGAATCTGTCGTAGTTGGCCGGCCGGAGTGGCCGAGCGGTTCTAGGCACTACAGTCTGGAACCGCTCGACCGCTATGGTCGCAGCTTCGAATCCTGCCTCCGGCATGGATGTGTGTGATGTCCATAGGTTAGTTAGGTTTAAGTAGTTCTCAGTTCTAGGGGACTGATGACCACAGCAGTTAAGTCCCATAGTGCTCAGAGCCATTTGAATTTGTCGTAAGCCGGGCACGGTGGCCGTGCGGTTCTGGCGCTGCAGTCCGGAACCGCGGGACTGCTACGGTCGCAGGTTCGAATCATGCCTCGGGCATGGGTATGTGTGATGTCCTTAGGTTAGTTAGGTCTAAGTAGTTCTAAGTTCTAGGGGACTTATGACCACAGCAGTTAAGTCCCATAGTGCTCAGAGCCATTTGAATTTGTCGTAAGCCGGGCACGGTGGCCGTGCGGTTCTGGCGCTGCAGTCCGGAACCGCGGGACTGCTACGGTCGCAGGTTCGAATCCTGCCTCGGGCATGGACGTGTGTGATGTCCATAGGTTAGTTAGGTTTAAGTAGTTCTAAGTTCTACGGGACTTATGACCAAAGATGTTGAGTCCCATAGTGCTCAGAGCCATTTGTCGTAGTTGCTGTTGTCACGAGAGATCTGCGACTTTTTCTCGTCATGTCTCTCACTGTTTTCAAGTTTTCAGGACGACAGCAATAATAGCCCAGCGGTATGTGCAAGTTATAAGACTGCGCTTAATATAGCGAGAGCTGGAAAACCATTTGCTGAATTAATAAGTCTCGGTTAAGAGCAAACATCACTGATGAAAATTTACGTAACTGTTTGTGTTTGTATGTAGAAATTTTGTTCCAGATATTAAACGTATTGTAAACTCCACCTGTGATAATTAAATAAAACGTATCGTAGGTAATAGGTACTCTTCCAAACCAGGATATCTTTCAAGCACTCCTACTAACCTTATTCATTCACTCAATAAAGCAAGCTAGGAAACAAAACGCATTACAGAGGAAGGAGCGGACAGAAGGTATGGTGGGGATGGGAGATAAGCGGGTGGCCAGCTTGCCCCTGTGTGCACGAGGAACACCTGTTAACTGCACGCGTGCAAGTGCACCGCACACGTGCAGGATTCTTGCCCGCCCCTGCCATATATGGTTGATCGCTGCACATCACTCATCTTCACTCATATTCTGTCGGCCCCCTGCTGCACGTAGTCAGCCATTAGCAGCTAATAAGTTTGCAGTCGTAACCGCTAGCACAACACTTTCAAATGAGCCTTACTGAAGATCGAACTCGCTACCGCACACTCAAGAGTTTCTGAGCCGTGTGTGGCTCGTGTTCGCGCAATTATGTATTTTACACCCTGTTTTTAACTTACTTCCACCTCACTACGTTAATTTGAATTATTACTGTCACTTGCTGCTTTGCCTGACCGTGAGTGGCGTTAGCAGCGCGTATCGATATATCCCCTCTCGTGGTATCTTTGCTCGACTGCTATTACTTCCTGGTCGTTGTCTGTTGTTGGGCAGTTCGGGTCGCGAGTTCGGGCTGCCAGTTGAGTTGGAACGCGTCTGGGGAGCAGTCCAGACCTGCCAGTCGGGGAGCTGCAATGCGGCGCTAGTGCAGTCGGGTTGGAGCAGCAGTGAGGTCTTTGTCGACATGGCTCGCCCGACCATTGCCGCCCAGCATCACTTGAGCCGGGCCACGGTATTGGTGGATCGTCGGTCGGTCGTCCAACCGGACGACGCGTTTTAGCTTGCCGATCGCTCATGAGTCGTCTGTGTGCGTGTGCATCGACTCCCGTTTTGTTTTCGTGCGTGCTTAGTTACTGTTGAGTATCGTTCAGGTCTTCGTCCAAGTGTTTGTCAGGTTGTGTGTCTAGTTGGCGTTATTTCCACTGACGACTATTTTAGATGTTGTCGGCATTCTGAAGTTGGTCGGTCGGTTGCTGCGAACCAGGTAAGTTATCTCCGCGCGGTGCAGTCGGCTGGGTCCGATGGCGGTCCCTGCGCAGTGACGGAGCGTGTGTGGAGCTTTCCGATCGCTACGACCTTCGTGGTTCACCGAGCCAGGACGTCAAAGTTGAGTAGCGGTTTTAACTATCCAAGCTACGTCCATTCATGCTGTGGTGGTTCGTTTCGGTGGTTCGCTGTTGGGGAGGTTTTCCTGTGAGCAACACCGAGTGTTTCTGTTGCTGAAATTTAGCCACCACGCTGTGCAATTAACTATATTGGTTCAAAAAAAAAAATGGTTCAAATGGCTCTGAGCACTATGGGACTCAACTGCTGAGGTCATAAGTCCCCTAGAACTTAGATCTACTTAAACCTAACTAACCTAAGGACAACACACACATCCATGCCCGAGGCAGGATTCGAACCTGCGACCGTAGCGGTCGCGCGGTTCCAGACTGTAGCGCCAGAACCGCTCGGCCTATATTGGTTCAGTACAATTCGAGTGCACCAGCGGAATTTTCTGCCTTTTGGCCGTTAGTGTTCTGGTTACCTTCCCTGGCCACTGATGTAAATTCAGGCTGTGTTCTTTTTGGGTGAAGTTAACTATATTACCGTATTCCAGTTCAAGTGCACCAGCGGAATTTTCTGCCTTGTGGCCGTTAGTGTTCTGGTTACCTGCCCTGGCCACAAAGTAATTTCAGGCAGCGTCCTTTCCTCACCTGTTGTCGCTGTCCAACATGGTGTGTAATTTTGACAGCTAATATGTACTCCATTGTGGATTATCGCGTTCGTGCGCCCTTTGGGTTTGAGTTCTCATGTGCTGATTGATGGCAAGCAAGTCGTTGTGTCGATGTATCCGTGGCTGTCCCCTAGTTGGGTTCCGACGGATCAAGTGCAGTTGGGCTCACCACCTGTCTCACCTAAGTGAACGAGGGCAGACCGACCCCCCTGGAGGCTTCTGAGTGGCGTTGTCTTTATCGTCTTTCCCACCGGTGTTTAATTGTCTGTTTTCAGCTATTTAAAATTTAAGGCTTACGGTTATATTTTTACAAAAAAAATTTGGAAAATTAATTGTGGGCTTTCAGCCTTATAACTTTATTGTTAAAATTGTCTTCCAAGATTAAACATTGTGGCTTTCTGCCTTTAAAAGATTATGGTAATATATTTTAAAATTTTGAAATTAATTGTGGCCTCCAGCCATTTGTATTGCACATTGCATATGTTTGTTCCATCTACTTTGCCTTGAGGCTTTCCAAAAATAGCTGTGGTACATGTTTTTTAATTATTTTATTTGCTATTTTAACTGCATTTTTATCTTGTTGATTTTTAAGATTTCTTGTTTGGAGGCCTTCAACCGTGAAAGATTTGCATTTGGTAAAGGTTCGGTTATGTGGCGCTTTGGTTGTAAATGTGTTGTTAAATTACAATAAATTACAATTAGAAGGTGAAACTGACCCCTACCTTATTTGGCCCTTTGCGCAATCCTAAGCGCCTGTTCTGTCCTGCGGGTTTAGCGGGCATTTCAGGTTCCTTATTGGTTTTCGAGACGCTGGGCATCCTGTATTAGCTCCTAGAAATATGTTGGTGGTGAAACTATAAGGGAACAGAAGTTACTGTTTATCTTCACCTACGCCGTTAACCTTGTAACTTTACGAACTTCTCTCGACGAACTTTCTCATGTTGCGTGCGAAAGGGTACTTCACTGCAGCGACGTTATTTGAACAATTAATGCATGTCCAATTATCGCGCTCTCTCGTTGCATTTACATGAACAATCTCTCTTATCTCGACTCACTGCAGCTCTTATCGCGCTCCGCAGGCGTAGCGATCGCTGGATGCAGTGCTTGAGGGATCGCCGAGTGATTACTCCAGAGCCCCGGTCAGACCTGTTCCCTGTTTATGAGCACAATTTGCACAGCGGTTACACTTTTATCTGGGAGATAAGTGGGCAGATAATTACACCGAAAAAACAAAGATGGAGACGCTCGAGATAAAAATTTTTCGAGATCCTGTACGGCGCAGTCAGAGAGGCCTTCTGGTCATTATAAAGGGGCTATAGCAGTCGCGGTGCATCGCTTATGCGGCCCAAATGGATTTAATTAGCGTCTATTGGGCAGGACAGGTGTTCCGCGATTATGACGGCAGATACACCGGCACGCGGCCAGCGACATGTGTTTCTGTCCGCCGTACTTAATGGAGTCGCCGGCTGCGATTAGGTCCTCATTAGAGCCGGTTTCCGCCGCCTGCGCCCGGAAGCCGCCAGAATCGGCGGCCGGGAAGGGAAATCGATGCACGCCGAGGCGCTGACCGCCGTCGCCGTCGAGGAGCTGCTCCGAGGAGGGCGGTCGCGCATTGCGCAGCGACGAGTACACGCAGGTGCGCAAGGTGTTTCTGGAGGGAGCTGTAACTGCACTGGTATACAGGGTGAAAAGTATTTAAACCGACAGACTCTGGGAGGTTGTAGGGGACATCAAAACAAATATTTTTCCCTAATGTCATTTTGTCCTATGAGGAGTATTTAAACCGGTGGGGGCCGTATTACGCTCTTCTGTTCTGAGAGGCCGTATTACGATCTTCAGTTGTTAGAGGGCATATTACACTCTTCAGTTGTAAGCAACTGCTGCCCACCAGTGTAGTAGTGCATAGTGTCTGTTTAGTAATGGAGCGATACACCTGGATTGAGTTCACTGATATGGTTGGTACGCACTACGTAGCGCACCACAACGGACGAGCTGCACAGCGGGTTTATCAACAACAATATCCTAATCGCCGTATCCCGCATCATACGACCTTTGCTGCTGTGTACCAACGTCTGCGTGAGAACGGGTCATTTAGCAGATTACGTGGACAAGGACGCCGTCGCACGGTAAGAACGCTGCAATTTGAGGAAGCTGTCTTGCAGCATGTGGAGCGGGATCTTTCAATCAGCACTCGTGCAATTGCACGTAAAATGGGGATGAATCAGACGAATGTAAGAACAGTCCTTCGAGAGCAATTGTTACGTCCATTTCACTTAGAGCGTGTCCACAACCAGGAACCAGTTGATTATCCACCCAGAGCACAGTTTTTGCAGTGTACCTGGAACCGAACTATCAGTTTAATAAGTCACAGCTGCAAAATACTAACACGAATTCTTTACAGACGAATGGAAAAACTAGTAGAAGCCAACCTCGGGGAAGATCAGTTTGGATTCCGTAGAAACACTGGAACACGTGAGGCAATACTGACCTTACGACTTATCTTAGAAGAAAGATTAAGGAAAGGCAAACCTACGTTTCTAGCATTTGTAGACTTAGAGAAAGCTTTTGACAATGTTGACTGGAATACTCTCTTTCAAATTCTAAAGGTGGCAGGGGTAAAATACAGGGAGCGAAAGGCTATTTATAATTTGTACAGAAACCAGATGGCAGTTATAAGAGTTGAGGGGCATGAAAGGGAAGCAGTGGTTAGGAAGGGAGTGAGACAGGGTTGTAGCCTCTCCCCGATGTTGTTCAATCTGTATATTGAGCAAGCAGTAAAGGAAACAAAAGAAAAATTCGGAGTGGGTATTAAAATCCATGGAGAAGAAATAAAAACTTTGAGGTTCGCCGATGACATTGTAATTCTGTCAGAGACAGCAAAGGACTTGGAAGAGCAGTTGAATGGAATGGACAGTGTCTTGAAAGGAGGATATAAGATGAACATCAAGAAAAGCAAAACAAGGATAATGGAATGTAGTCTAATTAAGTCGGGTGATGCTGAGGGAATTAGATTAGGAAATGAGGCACTTAAAGTAGTAAAGGAGTTTTGCTATTTGGGGAGCAAAATAACTGATGATGGTCGAAGTAGAGAGGATATAAAATGTAGGCTGGCAATGACAAGGAAAGCGTTTCTGAAGAAGAGAAATTTGTTAACATCCAGTATTGATTTAAGTGTCAGGAAGTCATTTCTGAAAGTATTCGTATGGAGTGTAGCCATGTATGGAAGTGAAACATGGACGATAAATAGTTTGGACAAGAAGAGAATAGAAGCTTTCGAAATGTAGTGCTACAGAAGAATGCTGAAGATTACATGGGTAGATCACATAACTAATGAGGAAGTATTGAATAGGATTGGGGAGAAGAGAAGTTTGTGGCACAACTTGACCAGAAGAAGGGATCGGTTGGTAGGACATGTTCTGAGGCATCAAGGGATCACCAATTTAGTATTGGAGGGCAACGTGGAGGGTAAAAATCGTAGAGGGAGACCAAGAGATGAATACACTAAGCAGATTCAGAAGGATGTAGGTTGCAGTAGGTACTGGGAGATGAAAAAGCTTGCACAGAATAGAGTAGCATGGAGAGCTGCATCAAACCAGTCTCAGGACTGAAGACCACAACAACAACAACCTGGAACAGTGTGAAATGCATCCTACATTTTCATCCTCTGTATTGCTTACCTATGAAGCAACGTTCGGGCGTGATGGAGTCTTCAACATGCACAATTTCCATGTTTGGAGTGAGGGTAACCCACATGCGCTCATCAAGTGCGGTTCTTTGTTAATGTGCGGGTCGGTGTTGTTGAAGACTGTTTAGTTGGCCCGTATGTGCTACCTAGGCCACTAAATGGCAAGCACTATTACAATTTTCTCGCCAGAGCATTGCCAGAATTGCTGGAAGGTTTCCCACTCCCTAAGAGACAACGCATGTGGTTCCATCACGACGGGGCGCCGCCACATTTCAGTCGTCGTGTGCGTCGATTCCTGGAGCGATGGTTCCCAGAAACGTGGATTGGCAGAGGTGGTTCTGTACCATGGCCTGCTCGATCTCCAGATATGTCCCCTCTGGACTTTTTTGTGTGGGGAGAGATGCGCAACCTCGTTTACCCAACTCCTGTTGCATCAGAAGAGGATCTGGTAGCCCGGATAGTAGCAGCAGCTGGAACAATTCAGGATACTCCTGAGGTTTTTGCCCGTGTCAGACAGAATATAATCCGACGGTGTAACCTTTGCTTATGTGAGGCATTTTTGAAAATCTACTGTAATTTAAATTGGGTTGTATTGTGTCTTGGTCACAAAAAAATTGAGAAGTGTTTGTTGGTTTAATTAATTTGTCGCCAGAGAAATCTTCCTCTACCGGTTTAAATATTCCTCACAGGAAACAATGACATTAGGGAAAAATATTTGTTTTGATGTCCCCTACAACCTCCCAAAGTTTGTCGGTTTAAATACTTTTCACCCTGTATAAAGGGGAAAGGTTACTATCGAAAACTCAGAAAAATTCTTGGCCGATTTACTTCCAAGTTCTTACACGATACTCTGATAAACTGAACAGGATCTGGCATAAAATGACAACCTGGAGAGCAATCATGATGAACATGATGTTTATTTGTTTTGATCGCGAAGTCAGAATCTACAACGCAAGTAAGAGAAATTACATTACCAGCTACTGCATCAAGAAATTAAAACAAACGACAGTAGCTGTAGCAAGAACGCAATACACTTTTCATTTTGGTGCACTGCAAGTCATAACATTTAAAAATAACGTGATTCGAACTGCCCTGCGTTCTTCAACCAATTATACACTGCAGCGACAAAATAACTGCGTATTCAAATACAGAAATATGTCAACAGACGGTATACGGTGCTGCGGTCGGCAACTCCTATAGAAGACTAGTGTCTGGCATAGTTGTTAGATCGGTTACTGCTGCTACAGTCGCAAGTTATCAAGATTTAAGTGAGTTTGAATGTGGTTTTATAGTCAGCGCACGAGCGATGGGACACAGCATCTCCAAAGTAGCGATGAAGTGGGTATTTTCCGGTACGACTATTTCACGAGTGTAGACCGTGAATACAAGGACTCCGGTAAAATATCAAATCTCCGGCATGGCTGAGGCAGGAAGAAGATCTAGCAAGAAAGGGACTAACGATGACTGAAAAGAATCGTTCAACGTGACAAAACTGCAACCCCTCCCAAATTGTTGCAAATTTCAATGTTGGGCCATCAACAAGTGTCAGCGTGCACCCCGTTCAACGAACATAATCGATATGGGCTTTCGAAGCCGAAGGGCTAATTGTGTACCCTTGATGACTGCACAGCATAGCCTGGGCCCGTCAACACCGTCATTGGACTGGTGATGACTAGAAACATGTTGCCTCGTCGGAAGAGTCTCGTTTCATCTACCTAATGGACGCGTACGGGCATGGAGACCACCTCATAAATCCATGGAGCCTGCGTATCAGCAGGGGACTGTTCAAGCTGGTGGAGACTCTTTAATGGTGTGGGGAACGTGCAGTTGGAATGATATGCAACCCCTGACACGCCTAGATACGACTCTGGCAGGTGACACGTACGTAAGCATCCTATCTGATCAGCTGCCTCCATTCATGTCCAGTGTGCATTCCGACGGACTTGGGCAATTCATGCAGGATAATACGACACCCACACGTCCAGAATTGCTACAGAGTGGCTACAGGAACACTCTCTTGTGTTTAAACACTTCTGCTGGCCACCAATGTCCCCACACATGAACATTATTGAGCATACCTGGGATTCCTTGCAACGTGCTGTTCAGAAGAGATCTCCACCCCTTCACACTCTTACGGATTTATGGGCAGTCCTGCAGGAGTCATGGTGTCAGTTCCCTCCGGCACTACTTCAGGCATTAATCGTATCCATGCCACGTCATGTTGCTGTTCAGAAGAGATCTCCACCCCTTCACACTCTTACGGATTTATGGGCAGTCCTGCAGGAGTCATGGTGTCAGTTCCCTCCGGCACTACTTCAGGCATTAATCGTATCCATGCCACGTCATGTTGCTCGCAGGGACCCTACGCGATATTAGGCAGGTCTACCAGTTTCCGTGGCTCTTCGGTGTTTATAGGTTGTTGATGTATGACTAAGATACAGATAATTGTACGAAGTGATAAACTGAAGTTCATTTAAAGGTACAGATCTTTAAATAAGCTCAGTTCCATACGCGAGAGCCAGATAAAAAAAATTAACCGTTGGAAACAAGTATATGTCCTCTGACAGTTTAAAGCAGTTGAGAATTAACAAAATGAAAGTTGATTACAAAAATCAATCTAAAATTGAATACACCGTGATCGCTCTAAAATTACTCCTATAGGAGGGATATTTGGAAAGTAAGTTGCAGCCAGTTAAGAAATGGAAACCACTGTGAAAATCTAATAAAGCTTTGCACATGTGTGTTCGACAGTGTCTCTAGTATGCATGTCGGTTGTATAACTTCGCTCTTTTCAGTTCTGAGCGCATGGTGAGTACATAAGGATGCGTAGAAAATAGTGTCTCCCGCCAAGTATTAGGTCCTGGAGAGAGATTTCGCCTGATGTTATGCAGCCCACATAACAGCATTGTCATACGGTTCCTACTTTGTGACAATTCTCCGTCGCAATCTGCAGGGGCAGTGAAAATGCTCCTGCAGCGTTTTCGATGGGAAGTGTTTGATCACCCGCACTACAGCCCGTAATTGGCTCCCTCTGTGTTTCATCTCTGCCTGAATTAACTACTGGCTATGAAGACATCATTTTCGCAAAGACAACGAGCTATAGATGAACGTGGAGAATTGGCAGGAAGCACAGGCGACTGTCTTCTATGACGAGGCTATTGGAAAGTTGGTACAACGCTACGACAAATGTCTAAGTCGGGGTGGTGACTATGTAGAGCAGTGGCTGGAAGCTGTAGCTAACTGTTGCAGATAAAAATACTTCTGATTATGACAGTCGTTTCTATTTCGCGATCAATCGGAACTTACTTTCCCAATAGCCCTAGTAAAAAGGAGAAGAGGAAATGTTTTATTGAAAGTTTATTCTATTGAAATAATTTTGTTGAATTAATTCTTGTCGTTACTTTATTTTCATTTCATTTTTATTATTTACTGTTCTAATCAAATTATAACTACGAACCTACTGCGTTGTCGTAGGAGGCGAAGAGGTGATACTCCGACGTGCCGTGGCCCAGGTGGTGGATGAGGGGGTGGGGGCTCCTAACCAGCCTTGTTGGCGGCCTTGAGCGAAATAAAATAGCTCTCGCGGACCAAACACACTCTACAATATCCTTCATCATCCCACGATATTTCATTTACCACTTTTCCAGATCTTAAACCCTGACCACGATCAGAACACTGATCACTGATCACACAGTCAACCCAACATGGAGAGTCTTCTAACGAAAGAATCCAGCACCTTGGATACACAGCATCGCGGGTCCAAGTAAAGATACCACCCGGATACGGTAGGGTGTCACTTACAAGAATGTGGTGAGTCGGAGCACCTGGCAGCCCAACAGACAAAACGCAGACAGAGACTTAAATTCAGCAAACCCGGAAAATTCTCTTTCTTTGTAACATTAAATATAAATTCAATAATAAAAATTGCTGAACTGAAACACTTAAAAGACGTAATGAATCAACACAAAATTCTAATAACAGCCCTTCAGAAACTTTGAAACGTAGATCAGGACCCATTTGAATCTGGGGATGCCGTCTCTACAAAGGACCTCCAGGAAAAAGAGTGATAAAAAGCGTCCCGTAATTTGGAATCCTATTTCTGGTTCATAGTAGTATATTAGTCTCAGTGGAGGACTTCTCGTCGAACTCCCCAAGAACGGCAACCTTAACAATCAAAGTGCAGAACAAAATATATCCACTGATTAACGTGCATTCTCCAGCAAATGACAAAAACATGAAACATAAGGAAGGAATAGAAATATTTTGGGAAGAACTGGACCAACTGATATCAAATATCCCTGAAACTATTAAAATCCTGCTTGGAGATTTCAATGGAAAAATTGGGAAAGAAAGAAAGAAAATATCGTACTGTTGTTGACAAATGGCCAGCTCATAAACTGACAAACAAGAATGGTCAAAGATTAAATGAACTTTGCGTAGATCATGTACTTATTCTCGAAAATACAAGATTCAAGAGAAGACCGCACAAGTTAACGACCTGGAAATGCCCTAATGTTAAAATGGGGCAGTGTCAAATAGACCATGTCGCAATGGATAAAAAGTGCCACAAGGAAATCTATAGAAGGTCTTCGTGGGGTAGACATCGATTCATATCATTACAATTCAAAGATAAAAATTAAGTTAACCCCAAGAAAGAAAAATAAACCATAAAAATCCACTAGGAGGAGACAATATGACCCCAGCTATTTAATAAATAATGTGTTGTATTCAGAGAGATCCAAAACACTTCCAAGCGACGAACTAGGAACGATTATTGATAAAAAGAAAATCATGGCCGAAGAGATTGCCCCTGTCAGAAGAAGAAAGAAACATGCCTGGTGGTATGAAGAATGTGATAAAGCAATACAGAAAAGGTACACAGTGTGGCTGAATGACCAGCAAAAGAAAACTGAAATCTCGAGAAGAGCTAACTATTGCCAGAAGACAAACGGCTAAGGAAATCAGAAGAATCAAAAGAGACCATCAAAAAGAAACCCTATACTTCATACAGGAACGATTCAAACAAAGTAAAACAAGGGACTGTTATAGGATAGTCAGGAAATATCTATCAAAGTATACTCCACTCACACTTATGATGAAAAATAAAAATGGGAAACTAGCGCACAATAATCATGATAATGCCAACATTCTCGCTGATCACTTCAAAGAATTACGAAATGCCGAGGAACCAAAAGAATACCTAGATTTAGAACCACATCCAGGAAACAAAACACATGCAGAGAAGATTACACCACCAGATATCAGCGAAGTGATCGAAGCAGCTTGGTGGCTCAAGAACTACAAAGCAGCAGGTGAGAGTCAACTGGTCGCAGAGCTGTGGAAGACACTTCAGCACCTCCATAAGCACATAGTAGGCATCTGGAATTCTGAAAAATTGCCAGAAGAGTGGAATACAGCTATAATACACCCGATACACAAAAAGGGTGATAGACTGGATCCAAACAACTATCGGGGGATTTCCCTGCTTGATGTCACATATAAGATCTTGTCTAGAATTATGTTTACAAGAATTCAGGAACAACTCGACCAAGAACTTGGAGAATATCAAGGAGGATTTCGTCCTGGAAGAAGCTGTCCAGATCAAATTATCAGCCTTAAGTGGATCATGAAACATCAAAGAGTGAGAAACAAGAAGTTGGTCACCACTTTCGTTGACTTCAAGAAAGTATATGACAGTATCCATCGTGAGTCATTACTTAAAATCCCCGAGGAATTTGGATTGCACCTGAAACTAGTTAATCTCATTCGACTGACCCTTCAGAATACTAAATCAAGAGTTAAATTCAGAGGGGAACTATCTGAATCATTTGAAATCCGGACGGGACTTCAACAGGAAGGTGAACTCTCACCACTACTATTTAACTGCGCACTGGAGGAAGTCATGCGAGAGTGGAATAAGAAATGCCAACCAAACATCAAGATTGGCAGAAATGTCAAACTCGATTGTCTGGCCTTTCTGATGATCTAGCGCGGCTCGCAAAAAGCGTGGAAGAGGCTTAACACCAAATTGAAGAACTAGAAAAAATAGGAGGAAAAATCGGACTACGGATCTCGTTTGAAAAGAGAGAAATGATGCCCTCCAAGGTTGAAACACCAGCAATTACACTGAATAATAACGAACAAATTAAAATTGTAAACAAATTCAAGTATGTTGGCGAGGTTATAAGCTGGAATTTAAACGAGAAAATGTCAGTAGAAAGCAGAACAACTAAACTGAAACAAGCGCAACGCATCACCTTGCCAACACACAAGAAGAAGTGTATCTCGATAAATGCACAACTCAGACACTACCCCTCTGCTATTAAACCAGAAGCAACTTATGCTTGTGAAACACTGTTCAAGATGAACACCAAATCAACCACAGACAAATTACAGAAGGCAGACAGAAGAATCCTTAGAACAATTATAAACAAAAAATACCAAGTAGAGTGACAGTGGCGACAGTTACCTAACGAAGTGGTATACCAAGAAACTGAGTCAATAACTGACGCATTGCGGAAAAGGAGGGTTGCCTTTTTCTGCCACGTTTCCAGACTAACATAAACCAGGCTACTGAAACAATTGTTCACCTACTTTTGGAAAAGTAAGACCAAGAACTACTGGTTCAAAGAAGTTCAAGATGATTTAGACGAGTTAGGCTTGACAATACAACAAATTGAAGGCAGAGAAGAGAAGAAAATCTTGAAACACAAAAAATACACCATAACTGAAGATGAAAGGGCAGCCACGTCGGAAAGCATGAAATAGTTTTGGGAGCAGAAGAGGAAAGCCAAATCTACAGCTAGTATTAAGACTTAAATGTATATGGATCGAATGAAGTGCTCCAAAGTGGGGGTAAAATATGAAAATAAATAAATAATCAAATTATAAACAGTAATGTGAGAAACAGGACAGTATGCATGTTCTTGAATTTTGTCCATTGTAACTTTGTGCAACTACTGCAACGAATGTACACTTGCAAAACTTGAGGGCATTGGGCGTCAACAATATATTACACCTCTACCTGAATTGTCTGTGATTCATTTACTGGTGTAACAGCTTCCCCAGGGAGCTATTTTCGTTCCCAGATTTCACATGCTGATGTGCAACATGCTGATAGTTGTCCTGTAGGTAAGATTGGGGAAGTTAGGTAGGTGGGAAAGACATGGTTGGACTTTGAAAATGTAGAACCAAAAACGTAGGTCTGCTATCCACTAGACTGTGAGAGAGAACAAGTTACTCTTCCACTACTTTCCATGTTCAAGTTCAAAATTTAATGCTGATTTTTCACCCAAGACATCGTGTTGTGAGACGACAGGAAGTTATCAGCATGAGGAGGCACTGATGGGGGCGTTTACGTTGTTAATGCATGGGGGATCTTTACGGTTGCTCTCCCCTGAATAGCATTTTTCTGTTGTTGAGAACAAGCAGGCCGTTTGGTCAGCTAACAATAAATCTTGCAGTGGACATTTGAGAGTTGATTGAAACATGCAGCTATTAGGGAAATGGACATCTTGAAGCACTTACTGGGACAGAATGCTGGACTCAAGAATTTCTTGCACCGGTGTGCAGACAATGCGTGCGGTGTGCAGATATTGCATTCGGTAGAAGAGGCGAAAAAATTGCCAATGTGGACCTGTCTCGTAGAAGCGTCTTGCCGCAGCATTGACAGGGGCGCGAGAGAAACCGAGGTCGCCCAGCCAACGCATTACGACAGCATTGTAAACACCCTTTGTGAACATGGATGGTGGCCACAAAAATTCGCGCCTTACCATGTTCACCGTGGACCGGATGCTATCAAGGTAGGCGTCAAGTCATGTCTTCCCTTGGCCTGCAGAGTTTTTTTGGGAAGCCTCGGCCCTTCAAAACAATTTTAGAAGCGATGCAACATTTATGGTGGATCGGGAACGGTCTATGTTGGGACACAAAAGTACTTCTCTTAGTTTAGCCGGAGCCCTTAATCGAACACGCGGTAACATTCGGGCTGTCGGGCTGTCCAGATCTGCATGATAAATGACTCGTATACTCTGAGGCCATATGGAAATTCAAAATAACAGACTGCCTAAGGTGGCCGTGGGGAAAAACAAGTCATAGTCATGAGCACAACGTCTCCTCCTCTCTGTGTGAGAATTTGCGAGTCAGGGATTGGCTCCTTCTCCTGAAAAGAGGACAATGTTGTTAATTTTGATTAGGATTGGTCGATGAGTAGAACAGACGAGTTAGGAGATGTGGAGTTGGTGGAGTCCTGCGACTGGCACGAAACCCTTGTGGATGTAATTGTAGGAGTGCTTCAGTGGGAATTTACCAGTGTTTGATGGAAATTGAAGAGAGGAGAAACCTGGTCTATTGATTCAGACTCCAGTATGGAGAGGATGAGTGTCTTGACTTTTGTTCTGAGTGGGTTGCACATGGGACACTTGTCCTGAGCATAGCTTCCCACTTCCACTGATCTTAACTGTGGAGCTTGTGGTGAGGACTTATCTAGGCCGACAATTTAGACCTCAGCCTTCTCGGACAACTCGCTGTGCCGAGGGCAGTCTTATTCATGACAGGTCCGCCACCTCGACATTTGACCTCCTTGCGCAGACTGCTGTAAAAGTGAGTCAGACTGGTCCATGGTATGATGGGCGAACGGGAACGTCACACGCTGCAATCTGCCGAGATTTCAGCTCTCCGTAAGACAGTAATTGCGAGCCATCTAACAGATCGCCAGCCATGACTTTGCATATTTCATGCACACGATAGGGAATTACAAGTGCCGCATATCTGTGCTTTGCAGACGCTTGAACCGTGTCTCTCACCTGAGACAGAGCTGTACATTGAGAAAAGGGCTATTGTATTGGTGCTTTGGCTTTTTAGGGCAAGCAAGATCCCAGTCTCGCCACTTTTTCTTAGCTACATCAACGTCGTATAACTTCTGTGTAGAATAAATAAACCAAGGTCTACTCAGTGTTAGAAAATTTCTGATTGGCGTTATGCATATTTTGAGCCAGAGTAAATAGTTCAGTCAGACAAAATTTAGTGTTTGTCAACCAGCCACCACACAGAGAAGTGTTAATTGTGTGTTGCATATTTGTGCTGCCAGCAGTTCGTGTTCTATTTTTCATCGCACTTGACTCCCGCCCCGATAGCTGAATGGTAGCCGGTACGGTAGCTCAACGTGGTCGGTCAGAGGGCTGTGTGCTCTCTGTAATAAAAAAAAAACTGAGTCAAAGAATCAACGATCAAATTAACGGATGTCTTGTGACGTCCGCCCAGACCAAACGCAACGAACAAAAAAAAAAAAAAAAAAAAAAAAAAAATGGTCAGCGTTATGGACTGCCGTCCTAAAGCGCCCCGTGTTCGATTCCCGGCTGGGTCGGGGATTTTCTCCCCTCAGGGTCAAATGTAATAAGACCTGCCCCGTAAGGGGCCTCCCGGTCAACAATGCCAAACGCTCATTTCATTTCCATCACACTTGACATGTATTTTTTGTTCTACGAGGTGCATTCAAGTTCTAAGGCTTCCGATTTTTTTTTTCTAATTAACTACTCACTCGAAATCGATGAAACTGGCGTTACTTCTCGACGTAATCGCCCTGCAGACGTACACATTTTTCACAACGCTGACGCCATGATTCCATGGTAGCGGCTAAGGCTTCTTTAGGAGTCTGTTTTGACCACTAGAAGAATCGCTGAGGCAATAGCAGCACGGCTGGTGAATGTGCGGCCACGGAGAGTGTCCTTCATTGTTGGAAAAAGCCAAAAGTCACTAGGAGCCAGGTCAGGTGAGTAGGGAACATGAGGAATTACTTCAAAGTTGTTATCACGAAGAAACTGTTGCGTAACGTTAGCTCGATGTGCGGGTGCGTTGTCTTGGTGAAACAGCACACGCGCAGCCCTTCCCGGACGTTTTTGTTGCAGTGCAGGAAGGAATTTGTTCTTCAAAACATTTTCATAGGATTCACCTGTTACCGTAGTGCCCTTTGGAACGCAATGGGTAAGGATTACGCCCTCGCTGTCCCAGAATATGGACACCATCATTTTTTCAGCACTGGCGGTTACCCGAAATTTTTTTGGTGGCCGTGAATCTGTGTGCTTCCATTGAGCTGACTGGCGCTTTGTTTCTGGATTGAAAAATGGCATCCACGTCTCATCCATTGTCACAACCGACGAAAAGAAAGTCACATTCATGCTGTCGTTGCGCGTCAACATTATTTGGCAACATGCCACACGGGCAGCCATGTGGTCGTCCGTCAGCATTCGTGGCACCCACCTGGATGACACTTTTTCGCATTTTCAGGTCGTCATGCAGGATTGTGTGCACAGAACCCACAGAAATGCCAACTCTGGATGCGATCTGTTCAACAGTCATTCGGCGATCCCCCAAAGCAATTCTCTCCAGTTTCTCGATCATTTCGTCAGACCAGCTTGTGCGAGCCCGAGGTTGTTTCGGTTTTTGTCACACGATGTTGTGCCTTCATTAAACTGTTGCATTCACGAACGCACTTTAGACACATCCATAACTCCATCACCACATGTCTCCTTCAACTGTCGATGAATTTTAATTGGTTTCACACCGCGCAAATTCTGAAATCGAATGATTGCACGCTGTTGAAGTAAGGAAAACGTCGCCATTTTAAGTATTTAAAACAGTTCTCATTATCGCCGCTGGCGGTAAAATTCCATCTGCCGTACGGTGCTGCCATCTCTGGGACGCATTGACAATGAATGCGGCCCTATTTTAAAGCAACGCGCATGTTTCTATCTCTTTCCAGTCCGGAGAAAAAAATCGGAGGCCTTAGAACTTGAATGCACCTCGTATGTCTAATCCGTAGCCTTGTGCCATAACTTTTATAAAAGATAAATCCCGTGTTTATACATTATTCACCCATTAACAATTGACTAAAATAATGACAGGGCCACCATTTCATTAATATTATTTCAGCATTCAAGTTGATTTATATTTTGATAAATGTGATAACCACTAATTCAGGGTAGCAACAACAAACACAGTCAAATGGTAAAATCAATTTAGCAGACTCATAGGGCACGTAATCAAGTGGTAGGTTTGGTAGTTAAAGTGATTGCTGTCAGGGTGGTAACTCATAATTGCCTGTTGCCTTCCAAATGCCGGACGAAGTGGCCGTGCAGTTAAAGGCGCTGCAGTCTGGAACCGCAAGACCGCTACGGTCGCAGGTTCGAATCCTGCCTCGGGCATGGATGTTTGTGTTGTCCTTAGGTTAGTTAGGTTTAAGTAGTTCTAAGTTCTAGGGGACAAATGACCTCAGCAGTTGAGTCCCATAGTGCTCAGAGCCATTTGAACCATTTTGTTGCCTTCCAAAACAAAGCGTAAACCCAGTACAGTTCTGTAACCTCCATTATTCTCTCTCCTAGCAAACCAATGTGCTTTATGTTGTTTGACGAAAAAAGAGTAACAAGTCAAATTCATGTAAAATATGGAGAGATAAACAAATAGGCTACAAGTCCAGTGGGCAGCTGCAACCATTGTGCTGAATCAGGAAAATCAAAAAAAATGTTCAAATGTGTGTGAAGTCTTATGGGACTTAACTACTAAGGTCATCAGTCCCGAAGCTTACACACTACTTAACCTAAATTATCCTAAGGACAAACATACACACCCATGCCCGAGGGAGGACTCGAACCTCAGCCGGGACGAGCCCTAGACCGCTCTGCTAATCCCGCGCGGCTCAGGAAAATCAGATGGGTGAGGAACTGACGAGTGAAGAGGGAAGGAGGAGAGTGACAATAATAATGAGAGTGAAGAGTGTTGTTGGAAGACATATACAGGCGAGTATTTGCCAACGAAAATGCAAGACAGAACGGAGAAACAGAGAAAAAGACCCATCTATGTCAGTCGCTAACACAGAAGATGAAAGGATGAGAGAGCATGAAGGATCTCAGGTGGAGACTAAGGAGTGGTAATCGATGTGTACAGCTGTAGCACAGCTGGGAGAAACGACACGATAAGACAAAAGAGAGAGGAGATGATATGGCAAATCAAGATCCAACAACAGAACAGAGTCGGAGTGAAAGAAGATATCGAGGAAACGATATGAGTGGTGCATATCTGGGTTAATTACATAGGCACAATGAACAGTGCATGTTCTGGAAATAGCATAAAATCTGGGGATCCTGACAGGGAAAATATCGTGGTGAAACAAGGAGGAGGGACTACTATTTTAGGGGGGTAATGGGAGAGTTCGGTGGGTCATAGATAATATTACATAAATGGAGTGGTACTGATGTCAAGAACAATGAATTCGAGTTGCTAACCTTGAGTTTAAATGCAAGGGATGTAATGAGTAACTGGTTTCGAATAATCTGATCATGCCCATGAAATCGGCTATGTTTGTAAGCTCTGGTTCATTTCTTTTTCAGGGTAATATAAGAGGATTTACTAATTTCCGTTTGATCTTAAGGCATAAAATAGTTGTGTTTGAGGGTGTCTGTGTAGACCATTAGGATGGTTTGATTATTTAAGTTAGGAAAAGGTAAAAATTTTGGGTTGGCTTGATTGGTAACTATACTTACCTAAGGTGTGTTGTAATGTTCAGATTCAGTAGTTTACATGGGTGAGAACTGGTTAAAATAATGAGAAAGTGAAAGGACGTGCTAGGATGTATTGTGATGATAAGGTCTGGTGAAAATATTGTGTTGTCAAAGGAACATGTGAAAGTAATGGGAATAAGGAAAGAGGCAAAGCCAAGACGTAAGCCAGTAACACTTGAAAATCTGTGAGTGAGCAAGCGAGGAGGTTGATTATTTGATGGTAAAATGGTAGGGGTTTTGTCTTATGTAGATGAGCAAAAGTAGTGAGCTTGATCGATTTGAGTGTGAGGTCGTTTGAGGACATTGTTAGCATAGTGTAGAAGCACTTACGGAGACGAAGGAAGAGAGGTACATTTTTGTCCACGTCAGAGAGTGTCGGGACTATGGGTATGATTAATTTAGCTCCCCATGTCAAAAAATATTGGGACCATCAGGTGTAAGGGTTTTATCTATGAAGGCGATTAGGATGACGACTGGGGACCATCAACGAGGTTATTGTAGAATCTGCAGGCAATTTACAGGTCATGCTGTGTATATAGAAGAGGCAACCTCACATATCAAGGGTCTTGGATCGGGACGTAAGAGAAGTCATTAGTTGAGGGGTGTTAGTCTGGTAAGATGGTAAGATAATTTATGAAAAAAATTATGTTGACAGTTTGTATTACAAACGATTCATCAAAGTGGAAGTTTATGGGATGACGATAATGAAAAGGAGAGTTGAGACCAAGCAATGAGAAGACCCACACAAGTGAAAAATTTGAACTAGGTGATACTGCAGGGAAGTAGACAACGGCAAATACGCCAGTAACGTAGACATAAAAAATATAGAGATGTTAGCAATGTTACGACTACTAAAGTAGTCAAATGTAAATGTGATCATTTATTTTCAAATTTTATTATTACTTTCACAAAGAATATGATCATTATAAGTAAAATATGGCGCTTAAAGATGAAGATGAGATGTGAAGGCACAGATGAGCCTGAACTTTCATACAAATGTACAATCCAACAATTCGTTTAGCAATGAGTACATTATGTGAAAGAGACGTGACAGTAAAGAATTATTGGCATAATGTTTCGGCTTAGCAGCGTACGAAGTGACGTGTGTAATGTAAAACAAAATCAGAGCTTGTTGGCAGGCAAACGAAATTTAAATAAGAACCTCCTAGAAAGGCAGTCCCTTTTTATGTTGTGCCAATTTTCTTTTTCAGTGGACGTTTTATGTGATTTGTTTTCTTTCTTGCATGAGTTGTGTTGGTGGTACTGTACTGATGTGTATTTATGAAAGGACATATAAACACAACTTTTGCGAACAGCATATTGATGGAAGATATCATGGTAAACCATTAAATTATTATTTTGAAGGCATGATCAGTTATTCGTACGCAGAAACACTTGTACTATACTTGTTTACGTTTTCCTCAGTCAAGCAAAGGATATTAAGTGTGCTTCATTTGTATAGAGTAAAGTTATGGTTCTCCTTTTCGACAATGGACATTTTTTCATAATGCAAATTTCGTGCTTAATGTAAGTTGTTTTTCTTGTGTAACAACAGTTACTGAAGAGCCATAGCGACAGACAATTTCAAATACCTTTTGCACTTAGTCAGTTTTACTGAACAATTTTGTTGAATTCCAGAATGAACTTTCCACTCTGCAGCAGAGTGTGCGTTGATATGTAACTTCTTGGCAGTTTCAAGTTTGTTTTCGTGATGCTTAGAGTAATTAATTAATTAAATATTAATGACTACAAGAAAATAACAACTTAATACTTTTGGAAGATTAAGTAAAGTGTTTATATCATGACTTACGTATGCTTCCACTTTTCACCTAAAAGTTTAAACCATTTATGTGCGTGTCTCTGAGTTTATAAGAGTGTTGTTAGTTGCGTGGGTCAACGCACCATTGTTAGGCTACCAAATTAATGTGTATGCAATTTTTAAATGATTAGTTGTGTGAATAGAAGTAGTCTGGAGCTATCACAGGTTGAAATGTAGTGAATGTTGAAATCAAACATTGGGATTTAACCTCTGTACCATCTAAAGGTGTGAGTATGGTTTGAAAGAAATAGCGACAATCTTAAAATAATCAACAACGAATGGTCTTTAGTAGCTGAACTGTACGGTGTTTTTCACAATTTATGTTACACAATTCTAGAGGTTGTAGAGGCGCTTAGTAGGTCAAGTTTTACACAGGAACCCATGTCCGGAAATGTCATCCAACAGCGTTACATAGCGTCAAATTTATCGTTGCCACCGCCTATAAATGTATGTATACATAGGATCACTCCGTGATAATGTTACAAATGTTCTAGGATGTGGAGAAGGATAAATGTATAAATTTGAGGTTAGGTTTCCTGTAACGGAAACGAACGAGTCGAAAGTTATAAGCGAAAACCTTTCGGAGATCTCTGGCAGTGGAATACATGTCCTGATTCTGTTGTTGCTAAGATTGTAGGGTAACAAACTTCCAGGGATGGTAGTAAGGACCAAAACGAGACAAAATGTCTGGTAAACATGTGCTTACCTTAAGAGCTATGAAACATGTTCACTATTATTGCTTACAGAGACATATCTGTTGCAACGTAGGCCAAACGTATTCCGAAGATTTAAAGCAAAGCCAGATGGTTAAGTTCAAATGTGATTTTAATAAATTCCACCTGCGACTTGAATGCACTTTCGAAATATTTTGACGACACCACATGTAGCTTCTCCGATGTCGTCTTGGCGTCCTTCTGTGCCGGCAGCATCATTCGTTATTCGTTTCTTGTGCTTACTCTTTCTTTGTGGACGTCGCGTTTCAACCACCCCCATAGGCAAAACTCTGAAGGAGGAAAGTCCGGGGAACATAATGTTAAGTGTGGATGATGTGTCACTTGGCGACTAGAATGTGCAAGGGGCCCATCAAATTGGAAGAACAAACCCGCCTTTGTAGCCAAATAATGCTGGAAGCCCTTTTTCGAGAGAGTGTAGAGAATGAGGCCCTTTAAGGCGATGCTGTGGAACAACAGTTCCAATCAACTTATTGGCTATCAAATCACACTACACACTTACAGAGAAGCGCTCTTGCAAATGTCTCCAAGTCTGCACGATGTTCTAATGTATGGGCTCCTACTAAGACAGCAGAGTTGAGAAAATGTCAGAAAGTGCCTAGAGGCCACTGGCTAAGGATGTTTATCCAATAGCGCTTGAAAAGTGGGGGCTAGCAAACAGTTGCTTCGTGGTGCCAATTTTAAATCCGAGAGTCACAGACCTGAAGGAGATGGAAGAAAACTGGGAAAAGGCCAAAAAACTATCACTTGGCAGAGGCAAACTGGAAGTGAAAGAGGCTTTCATAGCAACGTTAGATAAGCTCTTTGACATCATCTGTTGTAAGTGTGTGATTAAGCTACGTTCAGAACAGATGCACTTCCAACTGATCTGTCAGTATCATAAATTTGTCCTGAAGCCACTCTCAGTGATTAACAACTAAAAATATGAATTGTCGCACATTGGTCTCAAAACATTATCTTAAAGGCAACAACTTGAATACGTTATAACTGCTGTGGAGTACATGTTTGGCGTTTATTGACCCTTCGATGGAAGGAACCCGCCACATTCTTTTTCAACTGAAGCTCCTACAATCCCAGAAGAAGGCACTAGCAGATATTCTTTTTACCAATCTATCGTTCATCAATCACTAATATTTGGTCTGGTGATACTGGAATTAAAGTTTCAGTGCCTGAGTATTATTACAGAGTCTGATGAAAGTCATCTTGCACTACTGACTGAAACACTAATGCGTCGTTTTAGAACATGATGCCATTTGCAATCCAGAAAGAAATTATGTGAATATTCTGCACAATCACATTCGTTTCCGGTTTGTGATGGTGCATGGAAGAATGATAAAAAAAGGTAGAAGCCGGAGAAATGAAGGACCACGTGATCCAATATTACGAGGACCTACTAACAAATATTGCATTAGAATTTTTTATTTATTTTCACTTAAAATTCAGAGGCTTACTTTTCAGCGTGCTCTCGTAACCCCACGAGTTATCTTAGATGATTAGCTAATTAGTTAGATTAGTAAATTATCCCAGAGTGAAGAAAGGTAAATCTGTGTCTGTAGACTTATATATAGGTTTTGAAAGTGACTCTTCGAAATTCTTAAGGTAACAGTTATAACATGCAGAGGCTGTAAGGCTGTCTACAATTAATACAGAAACCGTGGTACAACTAAGAGAGTCGAAGGAGATGAAAGGAAAGCACTAGTTGAGAAGGGTTGTAACAATTTTGTAACCTATCCGGGATGTTATTCAGTCTGTGAATTGAAGAAGTAATAGAAGAAACCAGTAAAAGATTTGGAAAGGACATTAAAGTTCACGAAGAAGAATAGCTTTTAGGTTCGCCAGTGCCATGGATTGAACGGCTAATATCTTGAAAAGAGATTATAAAATAAATATCAAGAAAAGTAAGATACGGGTAGTGAAATGTTGAATTAGATCAGCCGAACCCGAAGAAATAAGATTAGGAAAG
The DNA here is from genome assembly GCF_021461395.2 of Schistocerca americana. NCBI lineage: Eukaryota > Metazoa > Arthropoda > Insecta > Orthoptera > Acrididae > Schistocerca > Schistocerca americana. Next base: position 802,744,370 of record NC_060122.1, read on the forward strand.
CAGACACTAAAAGTATAATACCAGTTTAGATATTCTGGCAGCAGATTAACTGAGGAAGACGGGTTATAAAACGCAGACTGGCAACGGCAAGAAAAGCGTTTGTGAAAAAGAGGTATTTGTTAACGACGAACATACATTTAAGCGTTAGGACGTCTTTCCCGGAAGAATTTATCTGCAACGTAACCTCGTATGAGCCGGCCGGGGTGGCCGTGCAGTTCTAGGCGCTACAATCTGGAACCGCGTGACCGCTACGGTCACAGGTTCGAATCCTGCCTCGGGCATGGATGTGTGTGATGTCCTTAGGTTAGTTAGGTTTAAGTAGTTCTAAGTTCTAGGGGACTGATGACCTTAGAAGTTAAGTCCCATAGTGCTCAGAACCATTTGAACCATTTTTTGTTGTTGTTGTAACCTCGTATGATACCAAAACGTTGATGATAAATAGTTGATACAAGAAAAGAATAGAATCTTTTGTAGTGTAGTGCTACAGAAGAATGGTAGAATGTGAAGATTAGTTGGGTAGATTGGATAACGAACGATGAGATACTGAATCAAATATTTGAGGGGGAGTGGTAGAAGATATTTTGGAACAACGTGACTAAAAGAAGGGATAGATTGATAGCACAGGTTTGGTAACAGTAACCGTGTTGGAATGTATATAGGTTGCAGTGCTTATGCAAGGATGAAGATTCCTGTACAGGACAGAACGGCATGGAGGGCTGCGTCATATCTTTCTTCCAACTGAAGATCATTGGAATTGAATGGAAATTATATCCGGCAACAGAAGCCTACGAACTAGCGTAGGTGTGCCATAGATATACGTACTGACGCAACTACAGTGATACTATACGATGAGAGATGCAGAAACATTTCAGTAGACATTGCTCTACATACAAGTCGTTGTCGAGGTAAACGCGAATGTATGTTACGAGCTGACACTGACTGCAGTGTGAAATATTGTCCTAGTTAGTAGAAATATATCTGAAATGTGACCTTTTCGATTAATCCGCCACCTAATTTGTCTCAAATTTCGCCCATGGTCTATGTTAACAAAAAATGCTGTACTAATTAAGTACTTTAAACGTTACATTTTACTGTACGTTAGTGTTTTTTATGAGCTGTTCCAAGTGTCGTTCTCACATCTCATTGCAATGCTTCACCATTATTTTGCATTAAGCGTTCTTTGTGACACCCGTGAATCATCTTCTAAAGCTTGATAGTAGTAGACGAGGGTTGGAACTTTAATTGTGGCAACTATTTACTTACAGTTCGTACAAAACTGATACGTGTTTCGAAGTTTGACTGACCTTCAAAGTAGTCATCAGCATTGTTTACAACCCGTTGCCAGCGATTTTGTATTCGGTGTCCATCGATCGGATTTGATTCTAAGAATCTCTGAACGGTAATGCAACAACTATTCTACAGAAAAGACATGTTCGTTCAGATACTCTTGTCGGTCTTCATAAGCGGATATTTTACAAACTGCAAGACACATTTAGTAGACTTTATACTCTTACCAAGGAAAATCAATAAACTTTTTTTACAATATTTACATGATCACCAGTGAGTATGACGTGCATTAAACTACATTTCAGTATTTTCGTTATTTGCCATGTGATGTTTTGTTCATAGATGTAATTCCTGTGTTTAGGCCAGAATATTCCTTCAGAATCTACATCTACATCTACATCTACGTGGTTACTCTGCAATTCACACTTAAAGTGCCTGGCAGAGTGTTCATCGAACCATTTTCATACTACTTCTTAACCATTCCACTCTCGTATGGTCCGTGGGAAAAAAGAACACCTAAATCTTTCCGTTTGAGCTCTGATTTTTCTTATTTTATTATAATGATCACTTCTCCCTACGTAGGTGTGTGTCAACAAAATATTTTCGCATTCGGAAGAGAAAGTTGGTGACTGAAATTTCGTAAATAGATTTCACCCCACAGAAAACCGCCTTTGTTTCAGTGACTGCCTCCCCAACTCGCGTATCATATCAGTGACACTCTCACCCCTACTGCGCGATATCACGAAACGAGCTGCCCTTCTTTGCACTTTTTCGATGTCCTCCGTCAATCCTACCTGGTAAGGATCCCACACTGCGCAGCAGTATTCCAGCAGAGGACGGACAAGTGTAATGTAAGGTGTCTCTTTAGTGGGTTTGTCGCATCTTCTAAGTGTTTTGCCAACAAAGCGCAGTCTTTGTTTCGCCTTCTTCACAATATTATCTATGTGGTCTTTCCAATTTAAGTTGCTCGTAATTGTAATTCCTAGGTATTTAGTAATTGACAGCCCTTAGATTTGTGCGATTTATCGTATACCAAAAATTTATCGGATTTCTTTTAGTACCCTTGTGGATGACCTCGCACTTTTCTTTGTTTAGCGCCAATTGACACTTTTCGCACCATACAGAAATTCTCGCTAGATTATTTTGTTACTGGAATTGATCGTCTGATGATTTTACCAGACGGTAAATTACAGCGTCATCTGCAAACAATCTAAGGGGGCTGCTCAGATTATCACCTAGATCATTTATGTAAATCAGGAACAGCAGAGAGCCTATGACACTACCTTACGGAACGCCAGATATCACTTCTGTTCTACTCGATGATTTACCGTCTGTCACTACGAACTGTGACCTCTCTGAGAGGAAATCACGAAACCAGTCACACAAGTGAGACGACACTCCATATGCACGCAATGTCATTAACAGTCGCTGGAGAGGAACGGTATCAAAAGCCTTGCGTAGCTCCCAAGTATTTTCTCCTAATGCGATGGAGTTACTGTTTAACACTTCTACTCGAATGTGATGGTAACGATGTTACTATGTCGTAGCCTCGACTGAAGAACTGTCCTGCTTCTTCAACGTGAATTGATGATATTGTGGTATTTGTTCCTTTTGCGCACTTTTTCGCGCTTACAAAAGGTTTTAGCACATCATTTGCTGCTTCATCTGGAACACAAATATCTCTACCTTAGCCTAAACTATGTGATTTTTAGTGGAAAGTCTTCCTTTGCATTTATTCCTCATAACATTTACACGGCGCTAGTAAGTTCAGACCTCTTTTTTGGCATAGTCCACTATAAACTGATGGCCGTTCTGAACCCATAAAGGCTTCGGCTTGGTCGCCCCGGTGAACATCTTCACAACACTCAGAACACAGAACATTACTTGACTGTCAGAGATAGACTACAGTACTGAACCCTGGGAGAAAGCGAAGCACCACAACTGCCTGTCAATGACTATTGTGCGGGAAGGGTATTAGGGCAGGAAGTGACCTTTGCCCGTACTACGACGAAGGCAACGATAGACAGGCCGGTGTCTCCTGCTTTCGGAACACTCTCTTCCGAGGTCCACTCCCTGAAGTGTCCGGGGCTCCGCAAAAACGTCAACGCATTCCATTCCCGCAAAAGCGTCACACCATGTCACAGATTCAGGTTGGTGAGGGACACACAAGTCGCCACAAAGAGACATCAAAATTTAAAGATTTCACTAGGCTATTGAGCCACACGAAATTAATAATTACCAGTACTCACGATCTAGCCGCTGTTAAATGCGCTGAAACACTCCACGTCACTTACATCCTGAGATCACTGCTTCTGGGCTGCCGGTACGACGTCAGATGGCTTGTCAGTCGCAGAAGACGATAAAATATTCCAGTATTTCTCTAACACAGCCATCGCCTCCAGTTCCCGGTTGCTTACGAGTGTAGAGCGTTATCCTTTTGTGGTCACCGCTTAAAGACCTCTACCTGGGGCGTTACTTCAAGTTACTTCACTGTAATTAATACTTTCTCCATGTTTTCCTTCGTTCCTTGCCAATGAGTATTTTGAATTTATAGTAGTTCTGTATGTTGTTTTTCTTTATCATGTTTTGCGTTCTTGTCGCCTTTTCTCCCATTACCTCTGAAATAACAGCAAAGTTTATTCCATTATTTTTCACTTTTACGCTGTATCTGAACAACGGCAACGAACGTTTTTTCAATTTCGGATACACTTTCCTTGGCTCTTATATTTATTAGCAACGAACTCCAGCCAGTTAGCTAATCTCGAAGAGTGTCAAGGCGTTTCTTTTATGACGTTTCGGAGCCATTTCCGTATTAGTCTCACTATTTCAGATAACTGCGTTCCGTCAGTTGCCGTACAACTGTGTATAATATATGCAACTAATCACCAAAGATTTTCTACAGAAGACTGTAGAACCTTACAGGTTAAATGCTGCAACAGGGTCTGCAAATTGTGATCATGCGTAATAAATGACTACCGAGAGTTTCATCCAAACGCTCTCCGTCAGAAATGGATACTGCCGATGTAATTCACTTGATCCTGAGTTTCGTCCTACCATTTCTGTAACATTCAGCTCGGATTTTTTTTTCTATTGTTCATGTCCACATTCAGAATATTCTCGATATCTAGCGAGATGTGCTAACTTATATATCCGTAAAAGGAATGATTGGGTTACGAAGTCTGCATTAGTTTCGTAACGCCTAATAAGTCTCCTGCACCTACATTTAAATGGTCTGCGGGCAAGACTTACTTGGTTATGCAATAGCTCTACCACAGAACGTTCTTATTCTTCTTTAAGAATCAAGCTCTGCCTTATATAAAACACATGTGTAGTGTGCTTACCCAGACGATCGCTCACTTGATGATATAAGTAGGATTTTGTGAGCTAAGCTTACACTTTGAAGCTGTCTTATTTCTCAGAATTCGGGTCTCGTGCAGTTTAGACCATACAATACAGCTTTGGAGCTCCTGTATCATTCTGTGAATGCGAGCTCGCCAGTCATTTATATATATTTCGTTTTGCACTAGAACTGATTGACAAATATAAATTCACCGTTTACCGAAACATTGATTAAAATCGCGGATACTTTTATTGGAATTTCATACCGATATGAACAAGGACGAGCATTTTGATTTTATGGGCCGTATATTCAACTTCCAATCAAGCTGTTGCGAAACGCAATCATTTATTAGTTCTTATATATCAGTCCTCTAAAAGGTTGTACCCTTCTCATTGGATGGTTTTTATTTAATAACTTGGATTTAATTATAAGAATGTAGAATTATGGAAGCTTATAAAGGTATAATACTTTCAAGTTTACCACTTTTTAATAACACAGTCAACATTTCTGAGACACTCTGTGCAATTTTTCTGTAACACTGAAATTAAACGAGATCATTTGCAAATTAAAAACTGTACATGTGTCAGATGGACGTAGGATCAAAACCTGAAGCTGGTAACATATTGTGTGTAGCTTAATACATAGGTAAGGAGTAGCTACCAAAATACTAGTATGTAGAACGAAACGAAAAAAACATGACGACAAAGAGAGCAATGAAGGGAGAATAACTGTCAGCGAGGAAGAGTAGAAAGAAGAAAAGTCTTAAGCGTACTGCAATCGGCGAGACTTGGTTTTAGTTAACAGATTCGTGAAGAATACTAGGAAAGAGTAGGAAAAGGCTTAAGAGTACTACAGTCGACATGACTCAATTTTAGGTAACAAGCAAAGAGCAAGTGCTACTGGAGGGTATTGTTTGCATTAACCCTTTCAGACACTGTGATTACAATTGTGTACATCAATTTTCACGACGTCTTAACTGCAATAGAAATATTTTTCCTCAATTGGGAGCTGATGTACACATTTGTCAATGTTCATTCTTTTCACCATGCACAAGTGCTGCCATCTGTTGTGCAGCGCTATAAACATATCAACAGATTAATGTAGCAGTGCAGAGCAGTTCGTGACCTTCAAAGTGACTGATAGTCTTTGGTAAGCTATAACCCACAGTATAGTTGGGTGCCAGTATTGTTGTTTTGCATGAACATTGTAGAATGTTCGATTTATTTATTACAACAATCAATATTTCAAAATCATTTGTTTTAGTCAACAAAAAGAAGCGATGTTTTTCTGTGTACACAATTGTAGCCATGAGATCTCAAGAACAATGTTTTACACAACATTGAGTACCTTGTGTTTCCTTTACATGAAGTTCTTGTTGGAACATTGTCTTTTTATCCCGTCGATTGTATGAGTTTTGAATGGGATTTATTCAAAACGTATGAAGTATGTTGTATTACTAGGTAATGTTATGAGTAACAATCAGGAAAATAGACATAGCATTGAAGCTCCAGTTGATGACAATGTCGTTAGATCTACTGCAAATTATTATTTTAGGAAATACCACTATTGATATTATTATTTGTGAATATTTCAGTTCTGTTCATCATGTCAAAGAAACAGTATTTCAACATTGAGCGAGATGCAGATGCCATTTTAGAGGTGTTGCTGAATGGAGAGGTGTCAGATTTCGATTTATCATCAGACGAAGAATCAGTTCCTGATGTAGAATCCTACTGTACTTCTTGAAAATGCAATTATTCTTGGACAGTATGCCCAGAAATAGATTCTTCCAACTAAGAACAAATTTACATCTTGTTAACAACATGGCTATACCAGCAGACAATAAGGACAAGTTCTATAAAGTTCGGTCTATATATACTGCCATCCGTAACAGATGTCTGGAGTTATCTGTGGAGGAAGAGCTTGCTGTTGATGAGGCAATGATCCCATTCACAGGGAAGCTGTCAGTAAAACAGTATGTGAAGGGAAAGCCTCCTCCGTGGGGTATCAAAATGTACATGTTATTTTGGTAAGAGGGGACAAGCTTATGATTTTATTATTTATCAGGGAGCATCGACTGAATTTGAGACATCTTTGTTAAAGGAATTTGGCCAAGGTCCAACAACAGTTTTACAATTATCCCAGAGAATAAAAACCAAATGAGGCATAAGATATATTTTGACAATATCTTTTCTTCATACAAGCTTTTCCAAGCGTTGAAACAAGAAAAAATTTTTGCTGTTGGAATTGTCAGAGTTAATCGTTTTGCAAATCCCCCTCTAATTCCAGATAAGGAGGCAATGAAGAAGGAAAGAGGATTTTCAGAAGAAATTTGTAGCACAGATGACATAACACTGGTAAAATGGGTTGACAACAAAACAGTTGTTCCAGGATCTAATTTTATTGGAAAAGGAGAAATTGACAAAGTTGAATGCTGGGACAAAAAAGAAAGTAAATATGTTACTATCGCTCGACCAGAGATTGTAAAATGCTACAACCATGGCATGGGCGGAGTTGATCTTTTTGATCAATTGATGCCATACTACAGAATTTTTATAAAGTCAAAGAAATGGACACTCAGAGCTATTTTCCATGCTGTAGATTTTGCTGTGGTACAGAGCTGGCTCGAATACAGGAAAAATGCCAATGCAGTTGGTCTACCAACGAAGAAAATAATGGATCTACTACACTTCCGTATGAAGCTGGCTGATGTTCTGGTGTTAAGTGGGGCGGATACCTCAAATAGAAAACGGGGCCGACCCTCTGCCACACCTCCAGATACACCTGTTCAAAGACGACGAGGAGAAACTAGGCCTCCTGAAGAGATTCAGTATGATGGAACACAACACTTGCCTCTTCATGAAAGTGGTGAACTGCCTACCAGGTGCAAATTTCCAGGATGCAAGGGACGTTCACGAATAAAATGTGAAAAATGTAACGTAAATCTTTGTTTGTCAAAGGAAAACAACTGTTTCCGTTCATTTCATGTCAATTAGAACCACATAATGAACATTATTTCCGACTCATTTCAATTTTAATTAAAACCATGGTGAATTTTGCATGTATTTTGTGTGTAAATGATTTCAAATTTATGTGTAATGTTTAAATTAATTGGTTTTGTCTGCTACGATTTCAGTGTTGATTGAGACCCAGTGTACACAAATGGGTACAAAAATTTTTTCGAAAATGGTAACATATCTTCTTATAAATGTTGCTTCTAAAATTGTTAAAAAATCATTCAAGTCCATTACAGTACTCAAAAAAAATTTCCTTCCTCCAGAAAAAATACGGGTCTGAAAGGGTTAAAACATAACTAGAGAAAATTTCATGAAGCCAAGATAGACGTGAAGTCAACAACAACGACAGTTGTGCAAGTGTATATGCCTAGTAGCTCAAAAAAATTAATGTTGACCAAAGACTCGAATTCGACAGAGGGGAAAGGACCCCAAGGAAAAACAATAGAGAACGCAAGCTGTGGCACAGGAATGAAAGGGTAGGCCCTTGATAAAATTTTGCACATAGAACAATTTATTTATTGCTGATGATACGTTTTAAAGATCATGAAAGAAGATTGTGTACGAGGAAGAAACCTGGAGACACTGAATGGTTGCAAACAGCTTACATAATGATGACACAGGGATTTAGAAACCAGATTTTAAACTACAAAAAATTTATATGGACATGTGTGTACACTGACCATACCTTATTCATTACGAGCTGCAGGTTAAAACTGAAGGAATTTCAGAAAGGTAGGAAATTGCTGTAGATAGTTTCAGAGTGAGAATTAGGCAACGACTGACTCAAAAACGTGTAAAGAACACAAGAGGAAGGCAAGACAGACGAAACAGTAAATGAGGCGGAGGATCAAATAGGCAGAAAGACAAAGCCCGTAGAAATCCTAGACAATGCACAATAGATTGAACCGACGAAAAGAGAGCATTTAAAAAATGCAGCAAAAGAAGCAGATAAAATGGAATACAGAAGTCTAAAACATGAGATTGTCAGAGAGTGTAAAATGAGAATGGACGATGAGAATTACAGGGCGATAGAATACTGAACAACAACGGGAAAGATAGGTACAGTGTATAGGAAAAATGAAGAGCATTTTCGAAAAAGTGGAGAGAAGACAAGCAGTTGTATGAATGTTAAGCGCTCAAATAGCAAGCCCATACTTAGTAAAGAAGGGAAGGTGGAAGGGAAGACACTTATAAGGGAAATATTCCTTTATTCCTATTCATTTCCAGCCACTGAAGGTAGAGAGGGCTATTCCACGAACGAATCATTGAAGAGTCGCTGACTGTTCAGCCAATTAACAGGTGAGATGGTAGCGGCGTAGGGAGAAAACCAGTTGGGAATATTGGGGAGTGTGGAATTAAAACTTGAAGACATTATAGAAAAAGAAGAGGAAGTAAATGAAAACGAGACGGGAGATATGACACTGCTAGAAGAATTTGATAGAGTTCTTACAGATCTAAGTCGAAATTAGAATAGACTAAATTTCCTCAGAATTGTAGAGGTCTTTGGCAGAGCCCGCCGTGACAGAACCATTGCACCTATTATGCAAGTTGTGTCAGAGGGGAAAAATAGCCTCGCACCTCAAAGACAAATATTATAGTTGTTATATTGAATAAGGCAGATGCTGACTGGCTTGAATGTTACAGAGCGATAAGTTTCCATTCTGGTGCAGAGATGGGGACGTTAGCAGATATATTGCTCTGACGTATAATAACTATTTATTCTATTTATTTAGAAATTAATTCTAAACAGCTGTATTTCATGATATTCAAGTACTATGATACAGAAGCTCAGATAGTTTCATCATCAGGAACACCCCGTGACAATCTAATTACTGCACATCTGCGAAATACATGTCTGGACAATTACGGAACTGGCAACAAGAACCAAGATGCCAAGTCGAAAACTGGCCATCACAGCTACACAATATACAGGTATAAATGTGTAACTTCAACTGAACTGACGACATTAACTAAAATTCGTTAGGAAAGGAAATGATAATCAGTTTATATCTTCGGATATTAAGCCGACATTTGATTAATGATTTTTTTCACAGGCGGCCGGCTTTGTCATAGATTTGCCTTCCATTACTGGTGACGGAGTGGGTTCGTAATCAACTTTTATTCCACCAGAAACCGTTATGCACGGTGACCGCAGAGCACAAGGAAGGAGAGGCACAGAGCAGTCTGTCGGAGTCCCATTCGTTTTTATTATTCTTGCAACTCTAGATTCTGTGTTAAAATACAAGGAAAATTATAGAATCAAAATTAATTTACTTGATATAGAACAATATTTAAACACCATTTTATCCAATAGCAGCAAACCACTCTGATCAACATACCATTTTCTTTACAATCGAACAGACTCGCCTCAGTTCATGTCACCATTTGTTCTTACAGGTGTATAGGCAGAAGGATACTATGATGTTAACAGACCTTCATAAAAATTGTTTGCAAAGACTTTGTTTCTTTTATATAAAATATTTACTGTATCACATAACCACTATGATATGAATGACTACGCTACGTGTTAGGTTCTGTCGAATTTCGTTTTGGTATGTAACTGTACAGCGTTATTACAAATGATTGAAGCGATTTCACAGCTCTACAATAACTTTATTATTTGAGATATTTTCACAATGCTTTGCACACACATACAAAAACTCAAAAAGTTTTTTAGGCATTCACAAATGTTCGATATGTGCCCCTTTAGTGATTCGGCAGACATCAAGCCGATAATCAAGTTTCTCCCACACTCGGCGCAGCATGTCCCCATCAATGAGTTCGAAAGCATCGTTGATGCGAGCTCGCAGTTCTGGCACGTTTCTTGGTAGAGGAGGTTTAAACACTGAATCTTTCACATAACCCCACAGAAAGAAATCGCAGGGGGTTAAGTCAGGAGAGCGTGGAGGCCATGACATGAATTGCTGATCATGATCTCCACCACGACCGATCCATCGGTTTTCCAATCTGAGTACCATCCTGTTGAAAGATGAAGTCGGTGCTGTCGGTCTCCAGTTGTGGCATGAGCCAATTTTCCAGCATGTCCAGATACACGTGTCCTATAACGTTTTTTTCGCAGAAGAAAAAGTGGCCGTAAACTTTAAACCGTGAGATTGCACAAAACACGTTAACTTTTGGTGAATTGCGAATTTGCTGCACGAATGCGTGAGGATTCTCTGCCGCCCAGATTCGCACATTGTATCTGCTCACTTCACCATTAAGAAAAAATATTGTTTCATCACTGAAAACAAGTTTCACACTGAACGCATCCTCTTCCATGAGCTGCTGCAACCGCGCCGAAAATTCAAAGCGTTTGACTTTGTCATCGGGTGTCAGGGCTTGTAGCAATTGTAAACGGTAAGGCTTCTGCTTTAGCCTTTTCCGTAAGATTTTCCAAACCGTCGGCTGTGGTACGTTTAGCTCCCTACTTGCTTTATTCGTCGACTTCCGCGGGCTACGCGTGACCAATCCCCCCATGCGTTCAACCGTTTCTTCGCTCACTGCAGGCCGACCCGTTGATTTCCCCTTATAGAGACATCCAGAAGCTTTAAACTGCGCATACCATCACCGAATGGAGTTAGCAGTTGGTGGATCTTTGTTGAACTTCGTCCTGAAGTGTCGTTGCACTGTTATGACTGACTGATGTGAGTGCATTTTAAGCACGACATACACTTTCTCGGCTCCTGTCGCCATTTTGTCTCACTGCGCTCTCGAGCGCTCTGGCGGCAGAAACCTGAAGTGCGGCTTCAGCCGAACAAAACTTTATGAGTTTTTCTACGTGTCTGTAGTGTGTCGTGACCATATGTCAATGAATGGAGCTACAGTGAATTTATGAAATCGCTTCAATCATTTGTAGTAGCCCTGTATTTTATCAAGACGATCTTCAACAAAATCTTTCTAACTTGTTAATTTTATTTCTTAAATGATGTAGTAATTTGGTACAAGATAGTTATGTGAACCTATTAATGATTTATTGTACAGGTTTTGATGGATGGCTTCACCACTAACGTGAGAAAGTACGTTGTAATTTGGCATTTCATGAATACGTCAAAGTGATTTGCAAATATGCTTTTTGATTTTACATGTAGTATATAAAAAAAGGCTTTGTAAACTTTTATATTGAAACAAGATTCTGTTAGTTAATTCGTAACATAGAGGGCGTTACTTGTACTACATGAGTAAACTAAGGCTGTTGTACTTGCTTAAAAAACCGCCACGGTGTCGTTCTGCCTATACACCTACAAGAACATATGGTGACACAAACTTCCGCGAGTCTGATGAATTGTAATAATAATAGTACGTTGACAAGAGCGGATTGCTGCTATTGGATAACATGGTGTTTGCTTATTGTTCTGTGTAAAGTAAATTAATTTTGATTTTGCAATTTCCCTTGTATTTTAGCACTGAAGATGGCAATGTATAGCCGAAATACAGAATTACAAGAATAATAAGAACTATTGGGATTACGACTGACTGCTGTGTATCTTGCCTTCCTTGGAGTGAAAGGTCCAATTGTAAGTGGGCTGCTGCTGTGTTGGCAGCGCTGTGTAGCGCTTTGCATTGGATCTCTGACTGCGCTTTCTTTGTAAGAGACTCTGTGGCTGGTTGAACTCGTTGTTGGAAGATATCGCCAGTAGTGTTGGGCAGTTGGAAGTTAGTCGCCAGCAGTGATGGAAGTACTGTTGGGTTGTTGGAGGTGAACAGCCAGCAGTGATGGATGTTAAATGTGAGAAGCTGGCATTGATGGAGGGTAGAAGTCTGAAGTGTTAGCGTAGGCTAACGATCTGGAAGTATCCGGCTTGGAGATTGAAAATTATTCATGATTACATATCTTTGTACTGGAAGTCAATAACGATTTATATTCGTGTTTGAACTGAATGTCACATTATTAAGGTAAAAAATACATTATTTGGTTTGCAAACAAAATCTTTCCTTTGCTAACCACATACCTGTTAGTAGTTAGTGGCTTTAGTAGTTAGAATCCTTTATTTAGCTGGCAGTATTGACGCTCGCTGTATTGCAGTAGTTCGCGTAATGAAGACTTTGTGAGGTAAGTGCTTGATGAAATGTATAGGTTATTGTCAGGACTGCTTCTTATTCTGGGCCATTCCTTTGTATTAATTATTTGAAGTCAGGTTGTAATTTTTTTTTTTTTTTTTGAGCAGTCAGATTGCGTTGCGCTAAAATATTGTGGATCAGTGTTGACATGATAAGAAAAAGTAAAGAGAAAGTAGGCACAGTACGTTCAGTTTTACTCAGCTGTTTGAGAGTCAAATAATGTAGAAGTTTCATCTTCTCAGTCATTCAGCAATTTAAGTACAGATTCACACAAATAAATAAACAAGTTTCACAATGAAAACGAGACAGAAGGAAGAAGGTAAGAAAACTGTTTATTATTTAAAAAGTAATTGTCGTAACTGTTCATATAAGGAGTGATCTAAAAGTTTCCATTCGAAGGTCGTACGGTCCAGAACCAGTACGTCAATCAGACAAAATTTCCGTGAGCGTTGAGGCAATCATCTCACTCACGTACCAGCTTGAAGATACTCGTTTGTTGAAAAATCTCGTCCATCCTTCAAGGCCTTTTTAAGGGTCCGAAGGTATGGAATCGCATGAGGAGAGATCAGGACTATTTGTTACTGGAGTTGCGGTAACTTTTGCGTCCCGACATTGGCAATATGCAGACACCCGCTATCATGTACAGTGACACCACTTGTCGCGCACCGTTCCGCGACGGTGCTGTTCGAAAGTCGTGCTGCAGCACACACGCTCATCATTCTCCGACTGATGTCTACCGTTCCTTGTCCTTCGGTAGCCACGAAAAGCATAGCAACACGTTGGTCCTATTTGGATGCTTTTGGTAATAACGTCGCCACAGCCCATGCCTACTACAGTAGTACAAGTTTCTATGCCAACTAGCTCTGCAGATGATGAAGAAATTGATGAAATGTATGACGAGATAAAAGAAATTATTCAGGTAGTGAAGGGAGACGAAAATTTAATAGTCATGGGTGACTGGAATTCGTCAGTAGGAAAAGGGAGAGAAGGAAACATAGTAGGTGAATATGGATTGCGGAGAAGAAATGAAAGAGGAAGCCGCCTTGTAGAATTTTGCACAGAGCATAACTTAATCATAGCTAACACTTGGTTCAAGAATCATGAAAGAAGGTTGTATACCTGGAAGAATCCTGGAGATACTAAAAGGTATCAGATAGATTACATAATGGTAAGACAGAAAATTAGGAACCAGGTTTTAAATTGTAAGACATTTCCAGGGGCAGATGTGGATTCTGACCATAATATATTGGTTATGAACTGCAGATTGAAACTGAAGAAACTGCAAAAAGGCGGGAATTTAAGGAGATGGGACCTGGATAAACTGAAAGAACCAGAGGTTGTACAGAGTTTCAGGGAGAGCATAAGGGAACAATTGACAGGAATGGGGGAAAGAAATACAGTAGAAGAAGAATGGGTAGCTCTGAGGGATGAAGTAGTGAAGGCAGCAGGCGATCAAGTAGGTAAAAAGACGAGGGCTAATAGAAATCCTTGGGTAACAGAAGAAATATTGAATTTAATTGATGAAAGGAGAAAATATAAAAATGCAGCAAATGAAGCAGGCAAAAAGAAATACAAACGTCTCAAAAATGAGATGGACAGGAAGTGCAAAATGGCTAAGTAGGGATGGCTAGAGGACAAATGTAAGGCCGTAGAGGCTTGTCTCACTAGGGGTCAGATAGATATTGCCTACAGGAAAATTAAAGAGACCTTTGGAGAGAAGAGAACCACTTGTATGAATATCAAGAGCTCAGATGGCAACCCAGTTCTAAGCAAAGAAGGGAAGGCAGAAAGGTGGAAGGAGTATATAGAGGGTTTATACAAGGGCGATGTACTTGAGGACAATATTATGGAAATGGAAGAGGATGTAGATGAAGATGAAATGGGAGATAAGATACTGCGTGAAGAGTTTGACAGAGCACTGAAAGACCTGAGTTGAAACAAGGCCCCGGGAGTAGACAGCATTCCATTAGAACTACTGATGGCCTTGGGAGAGCCAGTCATGACAAAACTCTACCATCTGGTGAGCAAGATGTATGAGACAGGCGAAATACCCACAGACTTGAAGAAGAATATAATTATTCCAATCCCAAAGAAAGCAGGTGTTGACAGATGTGAAAATTACCGAACTATCAGTTTAATAAGTCACAGCTGCAAAATACTAACGCGAATTCTTTACAGAAGAATGGAAAAACTAGTAGAAGCCAACCTCGGGGAAGATCAGTTTGGATTCCGTAGAAATGTTGGAACACGTGAGGCAATACTAACCTTACGACTTATCTTAGAAGAAAGATTAAGAAAAGGCAAACCTACGTTTCTAGCATTTGTAGACTTAGAGAAAGCTTTTGACAACGTTAACTGGAATACTCTCTTTCAAATTCTGAAGGTGGCAGGGGTAAAATACAGGGAACGAACGGCTATTTACAATTTGTACAGAAACCAGATGGCAGTTATAAGAGTTGAGGGACATGAAAGGGAAGCAGTGGTTGGGAAAGGAGTGAGACAGGGTTGTAGCCTCTCCCCGATGTTATTCAATCTGTATATTGAGCAAGCAGTAAAAGAAACAAAAGAAAAATTCGGAGTAGGTATTAAAATCCATGGAGAAGAAATAAAAACTTTGAGGTTCGCCGATGACATTGTAATTCTGTCAGAGACAGCAAAGGACTTGGAAGAGCAGTTTTACGGAATGGACAGTGTCTTGAAAGGAGGATATAAGATGAACATCAACAAAAGCAAAACGAGGATAATGGAATGTAGTCAAATTAAATCGGGTGATGCTGAGGAGATTAGATTAGGAAATGAGACACTTAAAGTAGTAAAGGAGTTTTGCTATTTAGGGAGTAAAATAACTGATGATGGTCGAAGTAGAGAGGATATAAAATGTAGACTGGCAAAGGCAAGGAAATCGTTTCTGAAGAAGAGAAATTTGTTAACATCGAGTATAGATTTAAGTGTCAGGAAATCGTTTCTGAAAGTATTTGTATGGAGTGTAGCCATGTATGGAAGTGAAACATGGACGATAACCAGTTTGGACAAGAAGAGAATAGAAGCATTCGAAATGTGGTGCTACAGAAGAATGCTGAAGATAAGGTGGGTAGATCACGTAACTAATGAGGAGGTATTGAATAGGATTGGGGAGAAGAGAAGTTTGTGGCACAACTTGACTAGAAGAAAGGATCGGTTGGTAGGACATGTTTTGAGGCATCAAGGGATCACAAATTTAGCATTGGAGGGCAGCGTGGAGGGTAAAAGTCGTAGAGGGAGACCAAGAGATGAATACACTAAGCAGATTCTGATGGCTGTAGGTTGCAGTAGGTACTGGGAGATGATGAAGCTTGCACAGGATAGAGTAGCATGGAGAGCTGCATCAAACCAGTCTCAGGACTGAAGACCACAACAACAACAACAGTTCACGTTTCCTAATTTACGGTACCCATCTTGGAAAGACAATAATGTCTATGTGTCGGTGCTCACATACCGGCATCGGAATCGCGCTACGTTGCATATACGCTGCAGCAACGCCCTCAGACTGAATGTTTTTCATGACCCTTCATACATTATACATGGAATGTATTCACCGTTGGGATCGGCTGTATAACGGAATGACGACAATGAAAAGTTGTGCCGGACCAGGAGCCGAACCCGTATTTACCGCTTATCGCGTGCGGAGGCCTTACCATTTCGCTACCCGACATGACTCACGACCAAAATTCCGTATGTCGTCAGTCATGCGTACAGCCTATTTTTGTGTATCCATTACGTGTATTCCCATACAGGGGAGACATTCTATTTGAAAGTCGCTTGCCCGTTGTCGGCGGATAAATACGATATTTTTCAAACAGCTTACGGCAATTCAGCCAGGTAATATTTACAGAGACTGCCAATGTTTTGGCGGGAGCACACCCAGCAGAAATATATCCGGTCACTGTAAATATTACCCGGATGAATTCCAGTAAGTTGTCTGAAAATTGTATTTGCCAGGAGAAACTTAGATCTCAAATACGATATTGGAGCGCTTGTGTCATTCCGAATTACGAAGCAACGTACCTTAGGATACGCATGCATATCCGAAAGGGCATTGCGTCGTAATTCCGAATAGCACGCTTGCAGTATAATTCGGAATAACACAGGCAGTGCAATATCATATCGTCTTTATACATTAACCACACTGTGAGACAGCACGGCCAATATCTTCACGGAAAAATGCTTCCGGTTGCATATAGAACAACGATTGCATCCAGGCGTGTGCCTCTTAGTCTGTAGCAAATCGACAGCCACCAATGTCTTTCTCAGGGCTTGAAAAATACAAGGTGGTCCATTGATCGTGACCGGGCTAAATATCTCACGAAATAAGCGTCAAACGAAAAAACTACAAAAAACGAAATTTGCCTAACTTGAAGGGGGAAACCAGATGGCGCTATGGTTGGCCTGCTAGATGGCACTGCCATAGGTCAAATGGATATCAACTGCGGTTTTTGTTTTAAATAGAAACCCCCATTTTTATAACATTTTCGAGTAGTACGTAAAGAAATATGAATGCTTTAGTTGGACCACTTTTTTCGCTTTGTGATAGATGGCGCTGTAATAGTCACAAACACACAGCTCACAATTTTTGACGAACAGTTGGTAACAGGTATGTTTTTTAAATTAATATACAGAACGTAGGTACGTTTGAACATTTTATTTCGGTTGTTCCAATGTGATATATGTATCTTTGTGAACTTATTGTTTCTGAGAACGCATGCTGTTACAGCGTGATTACCTGTAAATGGTTCAAATGGCTCTGAGCACTATGGGACATAACTTCTGAGGTCATCAGTCCCCTGGAACTTAGAACTACTTAAACCTAACTAACCTAAGGACATCACACAAATCCATGCCCGAGGCAGGATTCGAACCTGCGACCGTAGCGGTCGCGCGGTTCGTGACTGTAGAGCTTAGAACCGCTCGGCCACTCCGGCCGGCGCCTGTAAATATCACATTAATGCAATAAATGCTCATAATGATGCCCGTAGACCTCCATGCATTTGGCAATACGTGTAACGACATTCCTCTCAACAAGGGGTACTTTACCTTCCGTAATGTTCGCATATGCATTGACAAGGCGCTGACGCATGTTATTAGGCGTTGTCGGTGGATCACGATGGCAAATATCCTTCAACTTTCCCCACAGAAACAAATCCGGGGACGTCAGATTCGGTGAACGTGCGGGCCATGGTATGGTGCTTCGACGACCAATCCACCTGTCATGGCCGGCCGCTGGTGGCCAAACGGTTCTAGGCACTTCAGTCTGGAACCGCGCGACCGCTACGGTCGCAGGTTCGAATCCTGCCTCGGGCATGGATGTGTGTGATGTCCTTAGGTTATTTAGGTTTTGTAAGTATGCTGTTTAGGTTTTTATATTGGTAACGCCACGTAGCGCTCTTTATGAAAATCACTGGCTGTGCTGTATGCAGTCTGTGGCTGGATTGCATCGTTGTTGGCCATTGTAGTGTTCGGCACTTGGCTGTTAACAGCGCGTAGCGTTGCGCAGTTGGAGGTGAGCCGCCTGCAGTGGTGGATGTGGGGAGTGAGATGGCAGAGTTTTGAGAGCGGACGATCTGGACGTGTGTCTGTCAGAAAAACGATATTTGTAAGACTGGATGTCATCAACTGATATATATATATATATATATATAATGACTTTTGAACACTATTAAGGTAAATACATTGTTTGTTCTCTATCAAAATCTTTTATTTGCTAACTATGCCTATCAGTAGTTAGTGCCTTCAGTAGTTAGAATCTTTTATTTAGCTAGCAGTACTGGCGCTCGCTGTATTGCAGTAGTTTGAGTAACGAAGATTTTTGTGAGGTAAGTGATTTGTGAAACGTATAGGTTAATGTTAGTCAGGGCCATTCTTTTGTAGGGATTTTGAAAGTCAGATTGCGTTGCGCTAAAAATATTGTGTGTTAGGTTAAGCACAGTCATTTGTAATTGTTCAAAAGGGGACGTTTCATATGTCGACCCTTAGCCGAGGATACCTCACTGGAATCTTCTGATTTGTTGTTGTAGTTTGTGTAATTAGTGTAGATTTTGTTTATTGCTAGCGCGTAATTGTAGAGAAAATCTCCTTTGAAGTTGCAGTCTTTCATTGTTGTACAGTAAAACAGTTGTGGTATGCATGTATATTTGCACCAAGTATTTCGCAGCTGCAATTAACTAGATATTATTTTCAGTGCTATGTTAATGTGTTCTCTTATTTTTGATCTTCAAATTGTGTTTTTCTGTGTTGTCGTGTGAAATACTGTGACAATAATGGCGTGTGAAAAACGTAATACTAGGCTCCAAAGTAAACTGAGAAATGACAGTGAAAATGAAAACAGTGTGTTAGCGCCACCGAGTAATGAATTAACTAATGTTCAAAGTAGTAATTTGGTAATTGTGCATAGGGAAATGGAGCGGGCTGCAACAATGGTGTAGACAGTGAAACAATTAGTGAACACGGAAGCATTATCGAGCGATCGGTTGGCAACACCTCGCCTCAGGATTCCGAAACGACAGGACACAATCTTGCAAATACTGCAGATTCAGGTTTTGGGTCCTCACCGTTTTCTCAAATAAGTCAATACACATTTTCTGCTTGTCAAAATGTGAATGTTGCCGGTGCAACTCCACTGCCGAAAAGCACTGAGGAACAAGTTTCAGACACGAATGTATTGTTATTACAGTTAATGCAACAAATTGGACAAAGGCTACAAAAGTTAGACACAACGCTTGAACAAAATCAGAAACAAATAGGACAAATTCTTCAAAAGTTAGACACAATGGAACAAAATCTTCAAAAGTTAGACACAATGGAACAGCACCAGAGACAAACACAGCAACAGTTAGACGCAATGGAACAAAATCTTCAAAAGTTAGACACCACACTTGAACAAACACGTGAAGATGACTACTGAGTTACATAAAATCGAATCGAAATGTCAAAAAGTCTGTAATGACGTAAAAACACAAATTTGTGAGCATTTCCAACCTATTTTTTCGCGTCATGAAAATGCATTACAGGACCACGAAGCAGCCATAAAAGAACTGAAAAACTATTGTTCATGAAAATCACGACACCTTGCAAGCTAAAATTGACTCAGTTGCATCTACCGATTCGGTTACGCAACTTTCAAAAACTCAGGAAAACTTAAAGGACACAGTAGATACTCTGAAAATTGCTTCAGAAAAACACATGGAGGAAATTAGTTCATTATCAGAGAAAGTAGTTGAATTTTCGGATCAGCTAAATAATTTATCTACGAAGGTAGATGATAATCTGAATGACACAAAACCGGTAGTCTTTAATGACACAGAAGAATGCGAACAAATTAGGAAATTCAAACAAAATCAGAATCAAATTAATACGCAACACCAAAGAGAAATCTGGGAAGTACAAGATCAGTTGACACAGGTAATACATGAATTACATATTTTAGAGGACACTCGCGCTCCAATACGGGAAGAGGGACATAGAAATACGGAACAGCCACAAAATAATAACACAGGGCACTTCGGAAATTATGAAAGAAATTGGCAAGGTACACCGAATTTTGAGATGGAACCGCCGAAACGACGTAACAATGACCGACATGCGACTCGCCGACATGATGATTTTAACTATAAGCTGTTCATTACTACACGTAAATTCAAAACATTTAAGAATTCTGGCAACGACATTCATCCACAAGCATGGCTCCATCAATTCTCTCATTGTTTTCCTCCCAACTGGTCATTAGAGCACAGATTAGAATTTATGTGTGGCTATTTAGAGAATGAACCAGCTGTAAGAATGCGATCGGTCATTCACGATTGCCACAGTGAAGGAGAACTTTATCATGCCTTCCTCTCAGCATACTGGTCTCAAGCTACACAAGACCGAGTAAAAGATAGCATCATAATGATGAAACATTTCGAACAATCTGAATTTTGAAGTCTTGTGAAATATTTTGAAGGCATGTTGCACCTGTCAAACCCATACAGCCCTTCAGAACTCATCCGCACTTGCTTAATCAAATTACCTGAACATTTGCGACATATTATTTTGGCAGGACGTTGCAAAGACGACATTGAAGCTTTTAAGGGACTCTTACAAGAATTAGAAATTGACACTGACAATCGCGGAACGCGAAAACAGGAACACAACAATTACAGGTCACATCCGTCGCAATTCTGCGATGAAAGAAATAATAACTGGACATGACAACGCTATTCTCACAACACAAATCGTGACCAAAACAGACACCACCCGTATGACAACTGTTGGCAGAGTAGTAATAATTACAGGGAAAGATCACCTCTCCGTGGTAGTGACTATCACAGAGACAATCAGAGAAACAGACAATATGGGAACCAAAATAATTATTATCAATGGAGACAGAATAACTTTAGACGCAACGGTCCTGCGCGTAGTTACGATACTGGGAGAAATTCTCCACCATGTGACCGACAAGAAAGAAACTATGGAATCTACAGACATGACGACAGACGATATGATCGTAACGACAGACCTGAATTGCGTCAGAACTGGCGGGATTCCAACAGGGCAGGGCCCTCTCGACAAGGTGAATTTATAGAAGTTAGGTCTCCAAATCCCAATAACGACGCGCGCCATCAAAGAGACAATAGGCAATGACTCATACCGGTGGCAGCCACAAAACGTACTTATGAAACTGACGACGCAGCTGCCGTAGCTAGTAATTACGTAAAAATGGAAGACATTAGGGACATCTTACTCCAGGAACACGACGTAAAACTTAACAACATTGCATATCCTGTGATTCACATTACAGTAAATGACGTAAAATTTACGGCAGTACTTGACTCTGGCAGTCCCATTTCAGTAATTAGTGAAACAGTCTTTAGCAAATGCAACAAATCGAACGATTGCCACACACTTCCGTTACGTAAGATTAAATCACAAGGTGCAATCTTTGGAAAAAGTATAGATGTACGCCAACAAACAAACTTAGAATTCTGTTGTCAAAGCCACAGCTTCTCTATGAACTTCCTTATTGTCTCATTATTGTCGACGGAAATTATATTGGGAGTAGACTTTGTGAATGAATACAAAGCAATCTTACACTTTCACGATGCTGAAATAAGTTTAGAGAAAGAAGGTAAGTCAATAGCTTTGAAATTTGAAGATTGGCTCTCAAACCATGACGAAGAAATTAATCGGCTTTACCTCCTGTTAGACAACAGTATGGAATTTTCGACGCAACTTCACACTAACAATCACTCTGCAAGTACTGACAGGGATGATATCGATGGCGCATTTGGTACTAATGAGTTAATTCAGAATAAAATTCAAACAATTGAGAATTGTAATGACACTGATAGGCAAGACCTTTTTGAGATTTTTACAAGCACATTCCACAGTTTTTACTCACAAAACAGGAACAATCAAGGGATTTCAATACCAATTTCGTGTTTGTGAGCATACTAAATTTTGTGTTAGGCCATACGTAATTCCGGCACATTATAGGGACCGTGTTAGAACAGAAATGCAATCTATGCTTGACGAGGGCATTATTGAGCCTGCAGTAAGCTCATACAACAATCCGTTACATGTTGTTGAGAAGAAAAACGGATCGATCAGGCTAGTCTCAGATTCGAGACAAATCAATACTATCATCATTCCTGAAACAGACAGGCCGCAAACGTTGGAAGAAGTTCTTCAAAATTTTAATGGTGTAAAAGTGTTATCTTCTATTGATCTCAGATCCAGCTTTTATCAGATCGAACTTCATCCAAAATGTAGAAAATACACAGCTTTCCTTTGTTTCGGCGTTTGTTATCAGTTTCGGAAACTTCCTTTTGATTTGAACATTTCTTTGGCAGCATTCATTCGCGGGCTAAATTCCATATTACCTGAGTTCTTAAAACGTCACATCACCTTATATGTGGACGATATTCTGACAGCAGAAGCCTCATGGGAGCAACACAATCGCATCCTCAACAGCGTGTTACATATTTTTGCGGAATCTGGAATTACAGTTAACTTGAAAAAGTCTGAATTTGGTAGGACAAAGGTGAAGTTTTTGGGACAAATTATTTCTTCTGAAGGCATTCAGCCGGATCCTGAAAAGTTAGAAGCAATCAGAGCCATTCGAGTTCCATCCACAAAAAAACAAGTCCGCAGTTTTCCAGGTCTCGTAAATTTTTACCGTCGTTTTCTGAATATGCAAATTCTAGTTACACTAAAACTTTGTTCTCTCACTGGAAAAAATACTATTTGGAACTGAGACGAACAAGCACAGTTGGAATTCAATTCTTTGAAAGAAGCGTTACTTAACGCGCCAATACTAGCTCATACAGATCTGTCACAAGATTTCTGCCTTAGCACGGATTCTTCTAAAGTCGGTCTTGGTGCCCATTTATTTCAAGAAGCCATAGAAAATGACACTACTGTTCAGAAAACCATTGCTTTTGCTAGCCGAGTGCTAACAAAATCTGAAAAAAAAATTATTCCGTTACTGAATTAGAAGCTTTAGCTATCTTTTGGGCATTTAACAAATTCCATTTCTTTCTTTCTGGTTAGCACGTAAAAGTATACAGTGATCATCGTGCATTACAATTTCCTATGTCTTCAAAATTAAATCACGACAGGTTAAAACGTTCGGCATTGTTTCTGCAAGAATTCCACTTCACAATAGTCTACATTCCCGGCAAGGAGAACATTGTTGCGCACGCACTGCCACGTGCACCGGCTGGGCTTGAGAAAAGTAACACAGAAGGCAAACTCTAGAAAAATTTCAGTATTCTTTACATTTAGAAAGTCGCCTTTGAAAACTTCATCACCACATCTTTAAAGGATATTGGTCATGAACAAGATAAAGATCCGATTTGGAAAGACATCAAAAGTAAATGGCATGAAAAGACGCACACTCAGATTCGGCATTATTATCTGGTTAGAAACAACATACTGTTGATGACAAGCTATGGGTACTTTGCATTCCAGATGATTTTGTTAATAAGCTCATTTGGTACATTCATTTCAGCTACGCACATTTTGGTCCACGAAAATGATATCATATTCTTCGGACGACTTGTTATTTTAACAATATGGAAAAGAGAATTCGAAGAATCTTGTCCATTTGTAAACTTTGTCAAAAGGCGAAACCATCTACTATCTCACATCGTGCTCCATTGTTTCCTATCATTCCTTCTAAATTAAAAGAATTTGCTGCTGTTGATCTCTTGACCCCTTGTCAGAACACCGAATGGATTTTCGTACGTTCTAGTCGCTGTTGAACTTAGTTTCTTTCACTCCATTACGTAAAGCCACTGGACGGTCTGTATCCAACGCCTTTGTTAAAAATTTCTTACGTGAAGTTGGCCACGTTGCTAAAGTCATTTCAGATAACGGACCGCAATTCAGATCTGCTGTTTGGTCACGCATGCTTCAGAACCATAAAATCAAACCTGTTTTTATTTCATTGTACTCACCACATTGTAACCCATCTGAATGGATTATGAAAGAAATGAATAAGCTTTGGAGACTTTATTGTCACAGAAAGCATCAGCATTGGGACAGATATTTACACTTATTTCAAAATGTGCTGAATGAAATGCCTCATGACTCCACTGCTTTACCACCTACTCTTGTACTGAAGAATGAAGAACCACCGAACAGAATCAGAGAGCTTGTACCTTTCCCGAATACACGTAAACTTCGACACAAAGACATAATTGATTTGGCTATTAAAAATATAAAATCTGCAGCAGACAAAAGGAGAAAACTACACGGTAAAGTAAATGCAAAGAAATTATATATTGGTCAGAAAGTTCTCATTAAAGCTCATTCATTGTCACATAAGAAGAAACACTTGAGTCACAAATTCTTTCTAGTTTACATTGGACCTTACAGAATGCGACGTATACCACATTATAATTGCGTTGAAGTTGAAACTCTGCGTACTAGGAAGAGTAAAGGTTTACACCACATTTCACTTGTAAAACCGTTTGTTGAAAGATAATCTGCTTTTTAACTTTGTCTTTGCCATAAAACTTTTCACTTCACATTTCTAGTATGCTTTGTCAGACTTAAGAAACTGTTACCATGCAACAATGTTTGAAGTTAAATATCCAGTCAAGAACCTGGGCAACTTATTTAGACAGTAATTACGAATGCATTGTTATAGTGAACAGACGACACAGTGTTGTACATTCTTGCACCAAGTTGCACGATTACGTAACGACTATCAGGCTTACATACTTGGAACTTATCCTGCTAATGAGATTTCAATGCAACATTTTGGTTTACTTGAAAAGATACTCTTTATTTGAAGTACATTCGGTGAGGTTAAAGATGACTTATCATTTAGTTTCTTTGATAGCTACACGATTATATCACAACGCTATTAATATGTGACACAATTTACATTGTTGCTTTTCCGGTGTATCTGTTTTATATCTGCACAGTTTTTCTGTATTATTCTGGAAAGTAAAACTTGTTTTAGTAGTAACTTTGAGACAGCCTTTTTCGTAGCACAACAATACGTCACATTGTAGTACTTTCTTGATCACGGTAAGGTACGTAATAACTATGATATATATATGCAAAGCATTTCACTTTCGTTTATGATGAGGTAAGTACACTGACTTCAGCTGAACTTTGCTTACAGAGGACGATAACTACGACACTTCCACAGAATTATCTTACAGCAAGACGCACATTTAGCGCTACAGGACACGCAATTGAGTGATTAATTTTGTACTTAAACCATTTATTTTTCAAGATTTTTGAATTACAAAGAAAGTTTTCCATGATACATTTCATTCCATTGCTGTAATCTGTAACACCTGAGGGTATAATTACATTAATCCTCAGGGGGCTACACGCTTACTTTGTGTATAATGTGTTTGGCAAGCACAAGGAGCCCTAGCTAATATGGTATTTGCTTATACAACTTTACACATCGCCACCATATTCCTCTAACACAGAATTACACAGCTATCTTATTAATTAACAGAGAAACAAACATTTTTTTTTTACTACATCAGTGACAGATGTTTACGCAATTACACAGTTGGATAACTTCACACTTTTGAAATTGTATTTCGTCTGTACTTTGTGAACTGTTCATATTTTTTCGGAACCATTGTGATACTATGAGAGATTTGAATGATGTATTTGGTAAGGGATCATGATTTTTAAAGTACGTTTGAGGTAGATGACACAATTGAAATGAGCAGAGAATTTTTTTTAGGTTTGGAAATTATTGGGGGAAGCATTTTGAGATTTGACTGTGGTATTATGATGTTATTACGATGACGATGTGTATTATGCTGTTGAGGTATGTTTATGGTCAATAAGCTGATGCTATATGAGGAATTTGAGTATGCTATGTACTTATTATGATGAAATATTGAAGAAGTGTCGACGAATATGTATATGTGTAATAAGGTAAAGAATAATGAGTAGTGGTTAGGAACTCTGACTTGTGAAAAAGGATGTTGAAAAACCAAGAATCGTACATTAAGAGTTATGAAATGTGTGTACATGCGTGAATGTATCACAATGCCGCCGAAAATTTTTTGTTATATTTAAAGGATTTTGTTTCTACACATTTGTAACGCAAATTTTCGACCTGTGAAATTTTTATATGAGACTGTCACTGTAGTGGAAACTGCTGTCGTAAATATTTCGGTAAGAAAGGTAAGTAACCGTGACGTAAAGCGCTGTGAGCGGCCAGGTGTGCCAGCCGCCTTGAGAAAAAGCCATTAGGTGGAGAAGAAAGAGGTCATTATCCTCGCTATTGACATTTCTTTGTAGAAAGCATCGCAAATATGACACGCTCAAACTTGAAAACATGATTACACTGTAGAGTTCTCAATTTATGATATTTACTGAAATGAAATGATGAGAAACATTTCACATCTATTGTCTTGCTAGTTGAAAGATTGTTTACTGCATTATCAAATGCCATATGGCTAGTGAATGACGTTTCATGCCTTGATTTGCCTATTTTGTTTAATATCTAGTTTCTAGTTGCACTGCAGCATTGGTTAAAATAAAATTTTATAGATGTACTAATATAAATATTTTTTGTCTACAGATCCAGTAAATAATAATTTTCCGATATACTTCCAAAAAAATGAGGGAGCACAAAAAGACATTTCTCTTCACAGAAACTGCATACATAATTTTCTTTTCAAGTACTTGGTAATTTATTTCATAGAATAAGTTTTTGTGGTGCACCACTTGAATTACATAGACATTAAGATGTGAATATACATTTCCCTTGTCTGTGTTGTTGTCTTTAGTGTACTATTTTTTCTGCTTGTGGGTTTGTCATGTTTAGATATAAGTTATTACATTTACTGCTGCTAGCTTTGCCAATTTGCATTTTTTCATTGCTGTTTGTATTAATTGTTTTGTGCTGCTGCATTGCCTCGTCCTTTAGTTTAGCATCTGAGCTCAGTAGATTTAAGTTACCTTAAGAGGGGGTAGACTATATAAGAGAATGAGTTGCGATGCATTGGAAGAAATGCATTGAGAAGTTATACGAAAAAAGTACAGAAAGCAGGTATAGATAGGACTTTTTGGAAATAATGAAGAACGAAGGGAGATCTCCGAGAAATAAAGAAAGTTTTGTTTGCAAAATACTGCAGTAAAACAAACCCTGTCCTTTCCTTGTGTTATCCCACTATGTGTTTGTGTACCCTTGGGTATTTGTGTTCTTACTGTCTTTATGTGTTTATCTGATGAGAGTTACGTTGTAGAATTTTTCTGATAATATGTTATTTACTTTGTAAAGATGTTTAGACATTATTTATTCTGCTTTGTTTTAATGCTCATGTGTGAAGTCGATGTTTCATAAGATATTCTGACCTTTTATGTATTTACTTATGTCATAATTCCTGTAACACTGATGTATACGTTTATTTCTATTCTTTTCTAAAGCCTGTTTTACTACAAATGTTATCTGTATTATTATGTTCTTTAATGATGTATTTTGTACCTTTGTTATCGTATTCTTATGTTATAAAATTGTAATTGACACCAGTTCATCAAATTAAGTAACTTGTAAGTTACATTTCACTGCACACGTTTCTGTTGGTCATAGTATATGTACAATATGAGAGAAGTTGGGACTGTTAGTGAGTGCACAAGTGGTGGTTTATGGACATGCTACATTGTCCACAAGACTCTTCGATGGTGATTGTGCACCTGCACAGTCACAACAGATGGCTGCTGGCTGTGTCTATAAGGACTGCAGTGGGTCTGCACCTTTGATTGCCCACCATTACCACAATCTCTACCAGGACTACAGTGGATCTGCTCTGTGATGACCTACCCACCAATATTCTTCAAAACTTAGACTGACTCTGCTGTGGGTTTGCTCTGTTGTGGCCCATTACCTGTCTGCATGTCAAGAGTCAGCACTGTCTTTCCGTTGGAAGGACAACACTACTTCTTCAAGACTGCATGGAAATCCACTACTTCCGTGTGCATTCTCTTTTACTGCTCAGACTTTGAGAAAAAAAACACTGCAATATATATATATTATGGCTTTGAACACTATTAAGGTAAATACATTGTTTGTTCTCTATCAAAATCTTTCATTTGCTAACTATGCCTATCAGTAGTTAGTGCCTTCAGTAGTTAGAATCCTTTATTTAGCTGGCAGTAATGGCACTCGCTGTATTGCACTAGTTCGAGTAACGAAGATTTTTGTAAGGTAAGGGATTCATGAAAGGTATAGGTGATTGTTAGTCAGGGCCATTATTTTGTAGGGATTATTGAAAGTCAGATTGCGTTGCGCTAAAAATATTGTGTGTCAGTTTAGTGTTGATTAGAACAAGCAAAGAGAGAAATGTCTGAGTATATTCAGTTTTGCTCAGCTGTTTGAAAATCAAATAACGTAAGCGATTTACCAGCACAGTAATTCATAAATTTTTCTAAGGGGAGGGTTCATTTGATGTCCTTAGGTTATTTAGGTATAAGTAGTTCTAAGTTCTAGGGGACTGATGACCTTAAATGTTAAGTCCCATAGTGCTCAGAGCTATTTGAACCATTTGAATCTGTCATGAAATATGCTATTCAATACCGCTTCAACCGCGCGCGAGCTATGTGCCGGAAGTTGGAAGTACATCGCCATTCTGTCATGCAGTGAAACAGCTTGTAGTAAGATCGGTAGAACATTACGTAGGAAATTAGCATACATTGTACCATTTAGATTGCCATCGATGAAATGGGGGCCAATTATTATCCGTCCTCCCATAATGCCGCACCATACATTAACCCGGAAAGGTCGTTGATGTTCCACTTGTCGCAGCCATCGTGGATTTTCCGTTGCCCAATAGTGCATATTATGCCGGTTTACGTTACCACTGTTGGTGAATGTCGCTTCGTCGCTAAATAGAACGCTTGCAAAAAGTCTGTCATCGACCCGTAATTTCTCTTGTGTCCAGTGGCAGAACTGTACACTACGTTCAAAGTCGTCGCCATGCGATTCCTGGTGCATAGAAATATAGTACGGGTGCAATCGATGTTGATGTAGCATTCTCAACACCGACGTTTTTGAGATTCCCGATTCTCGCGCAATTTGTCTGCTACTGATGTGCGGATTAGCCGCGATAGCAGCTGAAGCACCTACTTTGGCAACATCATTTGTTGCAGGTCGTGGCTGACGTTTCACATGTGGCTGACCACTTCCTGTTTCCTTAAATAACGTAAATATCCGGCGAACGGTCCGGACACTTGGATGATGTCGTCCAGGATACCGAGCAGCATACTTAGCACACGCCCGTTGGGCATTTTGATCACAATAGCCATACATCAACACGATATCGACCTTTTCCGCAATTGGTAAACGGTCCATTTTAACACGGGTAATGTATCACGAAGCAAATACCGTCCGCACTGGTGGAATGTTACGAGATACCACGTACTTATACGTTTGCGGCTATTACAGCATCATCTATCACAAAGCGAAAAAAGTGGTCCAGCTAAAACATTCATATTTCTTTACGAACTACACGAATATGTAATAAAAAACGCTTTTGACCTATGGCAGCGCCATGTAGCGGGCCAACCATAGCGCCATCTGGTTTCCCCCTTCAAGCTAGACGTGTTTCGTTCTTTGTAGTTTTTTTCGTTTGACGCTTATTTCGTGAGATATTTGGCCCGGTCACGATCAATGGACCACCCTGTATATAGACCCGGCAGGGAGAGGTCGGGACCATTTGGAGGGTGTGTAAGGGGTTCCCAGTGAGATTTTTCCAGCTCTGTTGAAGCAACAGATGCACCAGCTCCGGACTGTCATGGTGATCTTGTTTTTGACTGCAAGGGCCTTTTGCTCAGTTACTTTCTGGAAAGCAGCGCCATAATTAATGCACAGCGATACGTGGACACTGTGCAAAAATTTAACTTGGCCACCAAGTCGAAATGGCCAGGAATGTTAACATATGGCATCATTCTGTTGCAGGATAATGCCCACCCACATATTGCCAAAGTTGGTTGTTTCGTCTACTTCGCAGAAGTTTCGCTGGGGAGTCCTTACACATCCACCAAATGGTCCCGATCTCTTTCCATCGGATCTCCCTATTTTTGGAGCGCTAAAGAGATACATTTGTGGTTGTCGTTTTGCTACAGGTGAAGAGGCGCTTTCCTGGGTCAGTTATGGTTTTGCAGCCAACCGCAAGAATCTTTGCATATGGGAATGACAATCTTGTCTCATAATGGTATGAATATAGTAACAGTTATGGCGATTTGTTTTGAAATAATCAACAGTTTACTCATTTTTCCAGTGCGTCTCATTTTATTTGACTGACTCTTATATGATTTCCGTCGCACCACCGTTTGAGGGCCTTTATCTGGTTATTACAATTGTCAGCTGCATCCGAGGTTCATTGCAGCACGAGAATCCTTCTTTCTAGTTAAAACTATTGTGATGCTTATAAATTTACCTAAGAAAACGGGCTTCATAGTTCTTCTCGACAGCGAGAAGCTGTATATCTCCAATTTTTATTTTGTCTCATTTAGCACGTGCTCCACGATGGTCGATTCCTTCACCTCTCCCAGATTGCAATACCGTTTAAGTTCGATGATACTGGTAACGAGAGATCGCCCAGACGACAGTTCTAACGAGAAAGAAGAAGGCCTCAAGATTAACGAGTCCATACTTCCTCGGCTGCAGCAAACGACTATTGCAGCCAATAGGGGGAGAACCTTAGCGTTAATGACCAGGGAATGTTCATCAGAAGTTTTCACGGCAAGTAAGTATAGCCCCCAGCTGCGACGTCGACTACAGACTGCCACCAGCAACACAGGGTTGTAAGATAAAGAGGTAGCAACGGTTTGCTAGAAAACTGCAGTCTCGGGTTACTCTTTGAGCGGACAAAGTCAGCCTGGTGCCTGATCAAAAGGGGGTTGGGGATGGAGAGCTCTTCTGTCTGGTAAGCATCAGCAACCACATTTTCCTTCCACGAATGATCCTTTACAGGAAAGGAATTACCATTTCTCTCCCCCTTGTCCCATTCTCGATGGGAGGGAAATTTTGAATGAACAGAGAAACTGTAGGAAGAGAACTATGGTGGGAAATAACGAATCGTAAATTACATACTATTAGCACAGTGAGCGACCTGAAATAAAAAGTAGTTTAAAAAATAAAACCTATCCTATTAAAATAAGACCAATCTTTGTAAATATTACACAGTAGATCAGTATTTCCAACAAGGGGAGGTTCCCTAACTTGTGTTTTGGACTCTGACGAACGTCGATTGGAGCAGTTTAAAATCGTGGAGTTAAGTTAGGGGTGGACACTGGCCTACTAACGTTATTGGGCAACACCTCACTCGTGGAAGCGATGCGACAGATGAAGGGTACGACCTAAGTGATTGGCTCCGTGTAAGTTCCATCGACGTGCAGCAGCGCATATGAATGATACTCTGTTATTAGTTACACAGGGTGATTCACGAAGATATGCAAATATTTTAATATCTTATTCTACAAGTAAATCGAAAGAAAAACGTTTATATGAACATAGGTCCGCAAATTTTTAGTTACGGAGTTACGGCTAATAAAAGATTTTGCCTGAAATTTAGCAACTTCGCTAATATGAAGCCGTCGCGAAACCGTATAAGGTTAAAGTAAAATACAATTTCGATTTATTTTGTTGTTATTGATCTGGTGAATCTAATAAGACATGTTTCAGACGTGTATCTGCAGTAGTTTTCCAGAACATCCAAGGAAGCGAGGGAGTAATTTCGTAAAATTTTTAATTTTTAACTACTTGCCCCAATTTTTTTTTGATTTCCAGACAATTGCACAAAGTTTTCAACAGAAGTTTTACAGAATATATTTTTGCAAAAATGTTGGTAATAACGTTAACTGAGACTGTATGAATTTGTCAGATAACCAGCTTTTATTAGTACCATAGCACACGTGAATTAATGTTAAATCAGCAAAAACAAAGCTTAGTGTTAAGGAAGTTGTGCAGTGTAGGCTACATATAGTTCCGCAATAAATTCAAGCCGGCCGGAGTGACCGAGCGGTTCTAGGCGCTACAGTCTGGAACCGCGCGACCGCTACGGTCGCAGGTTCGAATCCTGCCTCGGGCATGGATGTGTGTGATGTCCTTCGGTTAGTTACGTTTAAGTAGCTATAAGTTCTAAGGGACTGATGACCTTAGCAGTTAAGTCCCATAGTGCTCAGAGTAATTTGAATTTGAATACATTCACAATAAATGTTCAAAAATGTCTCCACCGAGTTGAATGCATTTAGCTGCACGTGTATGAACAGATTCTGTTACTCGTTTCAGTTTCACAGGGTTGATCTTAATTTCGTCTATTGCATTCATAATGCGAGCAAGTAATTCCTCACGTGTATTGACTTTGTCCTTATAAACTATGTCTTTCATCCATCCCTGTACAAAACAATCCATTGGTGTTAAATCGGGCGATCTGGGTGGCCACAGACGGCCAATCCATTTCTTGGGAAAATGTTCATTTAAATGTGTAGCAACGGCGTAGGTGACATGTAGAGGCGCGCCGTCACGTTGATAATACATTTGCAATCGCTTAGCAAGTGGAACATCTTCGAGCAAGCGGGGCATTTCTTTTTTGAAAGAATTTTAAGTACGTCTCGCCATTTAGACGTCCTGGGAAAATGAATGGTTCAATAGAGTGCATGTTGATTATACCACATCATACATTTATGCTAAACCGCTGCTGGAAATTGCGTTGCACTGCTGGGTGTGGGTTTGCTTCAGACCATACGTGCTCGTTGTGTAAATTGTTTATACCATCTCGAGTAAACTGTGCCTCATCAGTAAATAAAATGTATTTGTTTAACTGCCGATTAGTATTTAACCAGTTGCACAACGCCAGGCGAAGAGCAGGCTCTGCCGCATGTAAACGATGCTCTTTTTATTTATGGTAAGGATACAGATTATTCTACTTCAATGTACGCCATACCTTAGATTGTGAAATGCCTAATCGTTGATAGATATGTCGTGTACTGGTTACCGGGTTACGCTGAACAGCATCCATAATATCCTCATCATCGTCTTCGTGTATCGAGCGCTCGTACTGTTCATGAACGCTAGGTAGAGAACCTGTCGTTCGTGCGTTCGGAATCCTCCGAGTTGGACAACGTACGCGATATTCGTAAACGGCAGCCGCAGCATTACCATCAGATTTGCCATAAATAAACATCGTATCGGCGTATTTCTCCGTCGTAAATTTGAAAGGCATCACTATTTCATAAATAATCTACAAACTAAAACAGTTACAATGTGGTTTCGCTTAAATATAGTGTTGTTATTATGTTCTTTCACTGAACAACACAGAAAACTAAATGGTTTCAAGGTTAGGAAACGACTAAAACAATTCACTAACGGTTGCCAACAATGACATAAAGGATTCTACATTCTTAATGGAAAGTAAACAAATTTACTTGTATAATAATCTTCGCTTCTCTGGATGTTCTGGAAAATTATTGCCGATACACGGCTGGGAAATTTTTGTTAGATCCACCAGACCAATAACAACAAAATAAATGGAAATCGTGCTTTACTTTAACATCGTACGGTTTTGCAATGGCTTCATAGTAGCGAAGTTGCTAAATTTCAGGCAAAATCTTTTACTAGCCATAACCCCATAACTAAACATTTGCGAACCTATGTTTATCTGAACCTTTTTACTTAGTTTTACTTGTAGAATAACATATTCATATATCTGCATATCTTCGTGAATCAGCCTCTGTAGAGAGTTTGCTATTTATTTATTTATCTGTTGAATTTTTTCGAAGATTTTTTTAAAGTAAATGTCGAAGGATCTTTAATGTCCCTCATGGTACTTAAGTGTAGTCATCATTTGTAATTTTCGCCAATTGATTATGCGTGATAAAGAAAGTCGAGTCGCTGCTCTGAGGCAGACGTGAAAAAGGTGCAGAACTTGCTTTTTCTGGTTAGTAATGTCCAGAGGCGATCCTGTTATTCGGTATTTACTTTACTTTTTTCTTATTCCAGAGTGAACTGTTGTCTTGTGACCTCGATTAAACTGTGTTAATGAGATGTGTCACAAAGAGGAATGGAAATGGAAATGCTAAGGTAATAACGTGGCTCGTACTGTAAAGAACAATACGTGTCCAAGCGCGAAGAAAATCCGAGGCACCAAGCAGGATGAATATTTGACAATGCCAGCCACTCGTGTTGACGAGACGTGAGACAAATCGTAAATCAAACGTCGGCCGAAGATCCCGAAATGAAAACCAAAAGGTACATCTCAATAGGTAGTAATGAAAGCCTCAATAATTCTGTAAATGAAAATTTTGATCCTAAACTGTGCCGGCTGGTATCGATTGATCGATCGGGTCGGCATGGTGTGATCTTTGGGCTCAAACGGCCGAGCTTTTGGCCGCGACGGTGTGGCGTGAGAGGGACAGCCGGAGAGCCGCACAGCGCTGGGGAATCAGGGGGAGCGAGGTTGAACAGTCCGGGGCACGACGCAGAGGTTGTGCTGTGTTCGACACGTTTGCAAGACCGAACCTGGCTTGTAGTGTGGGAACTGGACTCGGCCACATTACCCGAATCGAGTCGTGCGGCCCTGATTTGGATCTGTAAAGGACTTCATAAAAAAATTTGTGTGTTACAGTATAATGTGTGCGGCACCCTGTCCAGCTCGCCCGCTTGCTGTGGGTTCTGGGTCTAGCCGCCTCTGGTCCTGTTTTGAAAATCTGTCACGAAGGGGTATATCTGAAAGGTATTTTATTTTTTAAAAAAATGGTGATATCCGTGATTGGTTAAACTTTATCTCATTACTGTAGTCGCCTTTTGCGAGTTTTACTGTGTACAGAATTTAATTAACTTGCGAATTACTTAATGCCTGTTTAAAGATTAATGTTCTTGAATGAGATTTTCACTCTGCAGCGGAGTGTGCGCTGATATGAAACTTCCTGGCAGATTAAAACTGTGTGCCCGACCGAGACTCGAACTCGAGACCTTTGCCTTTCGTGGGCAAGTGCTCTACCATCTGAGCTACCGAAGCACGACTCACGCCCGGTACTCACAGCTTTACTTCTGCCAGTACCTCGTCTCCTACCTTCCAAACTTTACAGAAGCTCTCATTTCTTTCAGGAGTGCTAGTTCTGCAAGGTTCGCAGGAGAGCTTCTGTAAAGTTTGGAAGGTAGGAGACGAGGTACTGGCAGAAGTAAAGCTGTGAGTACCGGGCGTGAGTCGTGCTTCGGTAGCTCAGATGGTAGAGCACTTGCCCGCTAAAGGCAAAGGTCCCGAGTTCGAGTCTCGGTCGGGCACACAGTTTTAATCTACCAGGAAGTTTCATTAATGTCCTTGTTTGAATAGGGCGCTTGCCCGTGCTTGTAAGGATTCTTTGTTAACTTACCTTATCACAAAAATTTTAAAGATAATATTTTATTTCCTAAAGAAAAGTTTAATAAAAGTGTTGTTGTTATAAACTGTGAATGTTACCTATGTGGCCCGGCCCTCCCGCTCAACAGCAATTGGCTGATTAGGGTGGACTGACCACCACAAAAGTCACGACACATTCTCTAAGGTCGTGTCGGACCTCCTTTTCCTGACGTAGTGCAGCGACTCGAAGTGGCACGGACTCAACAAGTCACTACCAGTTCTTTGCAGAATTCTATAGTCGTCCACAAGCGTGAAAGTGTTGCCGGTGCAGGATTCTGGGCAAGAACTGACTTCTCGATTATGTCCTTTAAATGTTCGATTAGATTCATGTTGGGCGATCAGCATGGCCAAAACGTTCGCTCAAATTGTCAAACCAATCGCGAACAACTGTGGCCCAGTGATACGGTGCAATGTCATCCATAAAAATACCATCGTCGTTTGGGAATATGACGTCTGTGAGTGGCTGCGAATGGTTCAAATGGCTCTGAGCACTATGGGACTTAACTTCCGTGGTCATCAGTCCCCTAGAACTTAGAACTACTTAAACCTAATTAACCTAAGGACATCACACACATCCATGCCCGAGGCAGGATTCGAAACTGCGACCGTAGTGCGAATGGTCCCCACGTAGATGAACACAACATTTTTCAATCGATGATCGGCTCAGCCACACCAGAGGATGCAGTCGGTCCCGCATAAATACAGCCGACGTGATAATGTATCCACCACATGCTTGCACAATGCCTCGTTGCCAATTTGGGTCCATGGCTTCGTAGCGTCTCCGCCACACTCAAACCCTACCAGCAGCTGCAACCAACTGAAATTGGGACTCATCTGACCAGCCCACGGTTTTCCAGTCGTCTAGGGTCCAACTGATACAGTCAGGTGCCCACCAGAGACGCTGCGGGCGATGTCGTGCTCTTAGCAAATCCATTCGGGACGGTTGTCTGCTGCCATAGTCCATTAACACTAAATTTCACAGCACTATCTTAACTGATACGTTCGTCGTACGTCCCCATATTGATTGCTGTGGTGAAAGGGTACAGAACTGCCCGACATAGAAAAGATGTACAACAACATACTTTGTTGTTCTTGTCAGAACAGCGTTTTTGTAGAATAACACCATTTTATTTAATACACCGATGCTGGATACCAATGTAGGGAAGAAGGGCAATTTGTATGTTTAATTATTCAGATATGCACTTCCTT
Organism: Schistocerca americana; assembly: GCF_021461395.2. Taxonomy (NCBI): domain Eukaryota; kingdom Metazoa; phylum Arthropoda; class Insecta; order Orthoptera; family Acrididae; genus Schistocerca; species Schistocerca americana. Next base: position 802,781,182 of record NC_060122.1, read on the forward strand.
AAAATAGATCCCTGAATCCAGTTTGGTAATATTTGCGAATTGAATGAATGGCTGGTCGTCTGTTGGCCACAGATAGAGAAGGTAGATTATATAATCATCTTTGAGACAGTTCTCTGGTCGCCTTTGGCTGAACCAAGGAGAGGAAGTATACCAGAGCACCAGAGGGCCTCGAATGTGGCTGACCAATACTGTGGCAAGGTCCTCCCCCACTTCTGCAGAAGCGCGAGATGACCTGATGAACGGCCATGTTTCTGCACTCTGTAGCTGGTTCCTGAGGTGTGAAGACGTGCTCTGCGTGTGCTCCAGAAAAACAAAGTTAAATGAAAATAGTATGCATGTAGAATATTTAGGAGTAGATGAACCAATTATTTCTCTTTTCGGAAACTTTTGGTGGGAGGCTGATGTAAATTGTTCTGAAAAAGATAGGCAGGTAAAAATTCATGGGGAACATAGGATTCTTCGGAAGTGACAAAGAAACCACGTGTTGTAATTAGAAGACGAAATACTAGCGTGTGGTAGTATTAAGATGAAATACTTGCGTGTGTAAATCTAAGTTGAAAATAATGAAGATTTCCGTGTGCAGAACTTGAATTAGAGACAAGCACTTCCACGTGGTCAGTACAGTGTGAGTCTCATGAGTCTCAACCTGACTATGAGACAATAAAAAGACTTAGAAGAGCTTGTCCTAGCATTCAGTTGAGGATCCCTGTGTGAGATAAATAAGATACCAAAACTTACATTATGAGATACATTCGTGTGACGCCAGCTTGATATTCAGACACTCTGAGAGTGAATTAAGGAGAGTCAGCCATTTACCCGGCAATCCATGAGGGTTGCATTGCACAGGGAAATGTGCATAAATCCCCCAGAGTTTGTAGTATGAAAATCGTTACGTGCGTCAGTGACGTGTGAATCTGGGATGACTATTGTTTGATGTGGAAAAGCAGAACGAGTAGAAAACCAAACATTTTGTTTTTGAGATGTGTTTTATACTGTCAGTGTGATTTGTTATGTGTATTTAATCTCTGTGATTTGCATGAGGCAGTAGCGAATTTAGTGGGTCAAGCATGATTTTTCCTAGTACAGCACGAAAGCCAGTAAATTCGTTATGTTGCTAATGAATGAGATTACGAGAGTGTGGGAGAGAACGAAGTAACAAAAGATTCCTTACCAATCCAGAAAGTGCACAGTAACAATAGACAGAAACATTACGAGACCATAGAATAGTAAAATTCTTATGTCATATAATGCCCATTGGGTGGACTTGTTTAACTATTGTGTTTAAGTGTAATGCCGGGAATTTTTCAACATTATGTAACCTCCCCCTCACTTATCGACCTTAATGACAGTGAAAAATTAAACAGCGTGTACCTAATGGAAATTTGGGAAAAGCAATCGTCACCGAAGTTAATCTGTCGGTAAAGAGGTAGGAAGGGTTTCATCTAAATGAAAGAAAAAATGCAAATGAAATTGGTGGAAATTAATTTTGAAAAAGGGTAAAGTTAATAAAGACAGTAAATGTGCGGTCGTTACGTTAACAATTAACTGGTGTTAATTAGATATTTCAGATTTGGGGAAAATTACTGTCGCCAGTCCTATGGACAACTACTATAATAACTGAAAAAAGGTTAATGCACAAATAATTAGCACTAAAAGCGTGACAACTGAAGGTTGACACGTGTTGTGTGAAAACTGAATGTTTCTCAGAAGTAATAAATTTCGCTACACTCTGACTTAATTTAGCAAAAGAATTAAGAAAACCGGAAAACTGAAAGTTAATTTAGTGACTGAAATTAATAGTGAACTTTGTTTCTGAAGCACTACGAAATGAAATAAAATAAGGTTAGTTTTGGGCTACCTCAACAATCATCTCAAAAGCAACTTGAATCTACGCAATTTAGAAATAAGAGATTTAACTTTGAACTTGAATTAAATGATTCTGAACAATTAACAATAGCAAAATTTGGTACGTACCAAGGTGAGCTGCAGTCACAGGTAAGCTAAAATATGGTAGCAAAACTCGCACTCTTAATTTGTGCTTGTGTAATCTAAATATTGTAGCCAGCTATGAATACTTAAACTGAACTTTGAAATTAAAGCAGTGAAATGGAATGATATTACTTTAATGCTGGCGTTTGAATTTCAACGACACTCGGGTTCATTTCGGAAAAAGAAGGGACCCTGCTTGGTAATGCAATTGGGACAATGAGCAACAAAGGTTCATGCTAAGTTGCTGTATTTTAGTGATGCAAATGGAACAGTTTGAAAAGCTGAGGTCTGCCATACAGTTCTAAAACTTTACGTGCTTCCGGTCTTCCTTGTTGTTTGAATGAAGGTTTGAAGTCGTCGATCGAGGAGGTGGCGACCATCACTTATTGTCGGCCGTCGCTGTTGCAGTAGCTGGATGTTGGCGCACCTTCTTCTCGACACAGTCACCAGCCAAAACGGCTCTTGATGTGTGCCAGCTAATGTTTCCCGTCCGCGACACCGTGCCAGAAACTATCATAGCACGTCGAGAGCAATTACATGCTGCCAAACCTCGAAAGCGCGGCAACTCACGGGAGCGTCACTCAACACACCTGCTCCACCGCCCTACTCCCTGCCAGACTCTCAGCGTAAAAATACAAATAATATGTACAAAACAAATTAATTATACATCGACATAAATGCATAAAAATATATACATACAAATAGTAAAACAATTATAATATTTAAAGACACAGAAATGTCCTATCTTCAGGTAACAAAATAAGGAAAAAATTTATAGTACAATAGATGGAAATAGGAGGATATGCATTTCCGGCGTTATTGATTGTAATAAAAGAGGAGATATGTGAGATAACTAGTGGTCTTGATTATTGAGTTGTGGCTAGCCATTTTGTTCAGGTATTTTAACATAACCTTTATTTTCTTGCTGGATTGTCCAAGCTTTGGATAAAATATACACAACAGGAAGGAAATGTGGCCTTGCCAGGGTGGAGTGAGTCCATCGGAAATGTGCAATAGCTCTTAGTCAGATGCGTTATCCATTCCGTTGCATTAAAAAGTAAGGACGAGATTAAATTATAGCTTAACTGAAAGACACTAGGCGCATATTTCAAGCATAGTTACAGTGGGTATGGTAATCGTGAAAATATTGCACTCGCTTGGCAAGCCAAGTAGGCCTGACTATTAGTTGCCTCAGAATGGGGTAGGAACCTCCCAGCGGTTAATTCACAATGTGTTGTTGTCTGTTAACACTGACAACCCTATGCAAACGCCGCTGCTCTCGGTCGTTAAGTGAAGACGGCAACCCTGCGTTGTACTTGGTAAGAGGTAATGCCTCAGATTTGGCATTCTCGGTACACCCTTGACACTGTGGATCTCGGAATACTGAATTCCCGAACGGTTTTCCATTCATCTAGTCCCAACAACCATTCCGCGTTCAAACCCTGTTAATTCTCGTCACGCGATCATAAACACGTCGGAAATGTTTTCATATGGATCTCTCGAGTAAGAGTGATAGCTCCGTCAGTACACTGTCCTTTTATACCTCGTCTACGCGGTACTATCGCCATCTGTATCTGTGCATATCGCTATCCCATGACTTTTTGTCACATCAATGTATGTGGATCCATATTAATGCTAAACTCGTAAATATTCAGTGGGTCTTTTGAAAATAAAAGCATTTCAGTCCTATACGTAAGTTAGAGTCTATCCCAGGCTCTGACTTCATTCATGTAGAAGATACAGTCTTGTGAAAAATCCATCTACATCTACATCTACATGGATACTCTACAAATCACATTTATGTACGTGGCAGAGGGTTCATCGAACCACCTTCACAAATCTCTATAATTCCAATCTCGTACAGCTCTTGGAAAGAACGAACGCCAATATTTTCCCGTACGAGCTCTAATTTACATTATTTTATCGTGGTGATCATTTCTCCCTATGTAGATCGATGTCAACAATTTATTTTTTCATTCGGAGGAGAAAGTTGGTGATTTGAATTTCGTGAGAAGATTCCGTCACAATGAAAAACGCCTTTCTTTTAATGAGTCCAGCCCAAATCCTGTATTATTTCTGTGACACTTTCTCCCACATTTCGCCATAATACACAACGAGCTGCCCTTCTTTGAACTTTTTCGATGTACTTCGTCAGTCCTATCTCGTAAGGATCGCACACCGCGCAGCAGTATTCTAAAAGAGGACGGACAAGCGTAGTGTAAGCAGTCTCCTTAGCAGACCTGTTACATTTTCTAAGTGTCCTGCCAATAAAACGCAGTCTTTGGTTAACCTTCGCCACAACATCTTCTATGTATTTCTTCCAATTTAAGTTGTTCGTAATTGTAATACCTAGGTATTTATTTGAATTTACGGCTTTTAGATCAGACTGATTTATCGTGTAACCGAAGTGTTACGAATTCCTTTTAGCACTCTTGTGGATGACCTCACACTTTTCGTTATTAAGCGTCAACTGCCAGTTTTCGCACCATTCAGATATCTTTTCTAAACCGTTTTGCAATTTCTTTTGATCTTCTGATGACTTTATTAGTCGATAAACGACGGCGTCATCCGCAAACAACCTACGACGGCTGCTCAGATCGTTTATATAGAAAAGGAACAGCAAACGCCCTACAACTCTAGCTTGGGCAACGCCAGAACTCACTTCTGTTTTACAAGATGACTTTCCGTCAATTACTACGAACTGTGACCTCTCTGTGAGGAGATCACAATTCCAGTCACATAACTGAGACGATATTCCATAAGCACGCAATTTCACTACGAGCCGCTTGTGTGGTACTGTCAAAAGCCTCCCGGAAATCCAGAAATACGGAATCGGTCTGAAATCCCTTGTCAATAGCACTCAACACTTCATGTGAGTAAAGAGCTGATTGTGTTTCACAAGAACTATGTTTTCTAAACCCATGTTGACTGTGTGTCAATAGACAGTTTTATTCGAGGTATTTCATGATGTTTGAACACAGTAGGCCTATATGTTCCAAAATCCTGCTCCTTATCGACGTTATCGATAAGAGCCTGTAATTTAGTGGATTGCTCCTACTGCCTTTCTTGAATATTTGTGTGACCTATGCGACTTCCCAGTCTTTGGATACGGACGTTTCGTCGAGGGACCGGTTGTACATGATTGTTCCGTATGGAGCTAATGCATCAGAATACTCCGAAAAGAAAGTAATTGGTATACAGTCTGGACCAGAAGACTTGCTTGTACACTACTGGCCGTTAAAACAGCTAAAGCAAGAAGAAATGCAGACGATAAACGGGTATTCATTGGACAAATATATTATACTAGAACTGACATGTGATTACGTTTTCACGCAATTTGGGTGCATAGATCCTGAGAAATCAGTACCCAGAACAACCACCTCTGGCCGTAATAACGGCCTTCATACGCCTGGGCATCGAGTCAAACAAAGCTTGGATGGCGTGTACAAGTACAGCTGCCCATGCGGCTTCAACACGATACCACAGTTCATCAAAAGTAGCGACTGGCGTATTGTGACGAGCCAGTTGCTCGGCCACTATTGACCAGACGCTTTCAGTTGATGAGAGATCTGGAGAATGTGATGGCCAGGGCAGCAGTCGAACATTTTGTGTATCCAGAAAGGCCCGTACAGGGCCTGCAACATGCAGTCGTGCATTATCCTGCTGAAATGTAGGGTTTCGGAAGGATCGAATGAAGGGTAGAGCCACGGGTCGTAACACATCTGAAATGTAACGTCAATACGAACAGGAGGTGACCGAGACGTGTAACGAATGCCTCTCCATACCATCACGCCGGTTGATACGCCAGTATGGTGATGACGAATACACGCGAACAATGTGCGTTCACCGCGATGTCGCCAAACGCGGATGCGACCATGATGATGCTGTAAACAGAACCTGGATTCATCCGAAAACATAATGTTTTCCCATTCGTGCACCCAGGTTGGTCGTCGAGTACACCATCGCTGACGCTCCTGTCTGTGATGCGGCGTCAAGGGTAACCGCAGTCACGGTCTCCGAGCTAATAATCCATGTTGCTGCAAACGTCGTCGAACTGTTCGTGCAGATGGTTGTTGCCTTGCAAACGTCCCCATCTGTTGACTCAGGGATCGAGTCGTGGCTGCACGATCCGTTACAGCCATTTGGATAAGATGCCTGTCATCTCGACTGCTAGTGGTAGGAGGCCGTTGGGATCCAGCACGGCGTTCCGTATTACCCTCCTGAACCCAGCGATTCCATATTCTGCTAACAGTCATTGGATCTCGACATACGCGAGCAGCAATGCCGCCATACGATAAACCGAAATCGCGATAGGCTACAATCCGACCGTTATCAAAGTCGTGATGGTACGCATTTCTCCTCCTTACACGAGGCATCGCAACAACGTTTCACCAGGCAACGCCGGACAACTGCTGTTTGTGTATGAGAAATCGGTTGGAAACTTTCCTCATGTCAGCGACGTTGTAGGTGTCGTCACCTGCACCAACCTTATGTGAATGCTCTGAAAAGTTAATGGTTTGGATATCACAGCATCGTCTTCCTGTAGTTAAATTTCGCGTCTGTAGCACGTCATCTTCGTGGTGTAGTAATTTTAATGGCCAGTAGTGTATTTAGTTAAAAAATGGTTCAAATGGCTCTGAGCACTGTGGGACTTAACATCTGAGGTCATCATTCCCCTAGAACTTAGAACTACTTAAACCTAACTAACCTAAGGACGTCACACATAGGCATGCCCGAGGCAGGATTCTAACCTGCGACCGTAGCGGTCGCGCGGTTCCAGACTGAAGTGCCTAGAACCGGTCGGCCACAGCGGCCGGCGAGTGTATTAAGTGATTTAATACTGGATCCTTTTGAAACACCCTTTATTTTACTGCGTCGTCTTTGATTTCAAAGCCTTATAGACGAGTAACCAGACGCCAGTTTAAAAGCTGTGGACGCGGCAGAACGGAGGCGCGTTCGCCGTGCGCCGTATTTCCGAGTCGGTCAGCTGTCGCAGGGGCGGCCGGGCGTCCCGTTAGGTGCGCCCAGGCTTCCACGGCTGCGGCCGCAGCAGGCGCGCCGGGCAGATGGTATCTGGCGCAGACTTCCGCGGTTTGTTCCCGCGCAGCCTCCGCTGACGGATGGCTGTTTTGTGGCGCGCCCGCGTAATTGCAGGTCTGCCCCGGCTGTGCGCGGCGCGGTACCGCTAGCCAGCCGTCTGGGGATGCGGGGCGATAACGCACCGCTCGCCGCCCGCCTGCCCTCCTTGCCGTCCGGACTGAGCGCCGGCAAAAAGCAAAGTGCGCGGTCCGGCCCGCAGCAGGGCGAACCACCGTGCCGTACCCACGCGTGACTCCTCAGCGAGGTGACAAAATTAGGAAACAAAGTTTCTACCACCATCTTAAGACATGTCATAGTCACTCGACATTCTAACTAGGAACAAGAGTATCATAAGGTTGTTTAGCCAACGGTCCAGTAGTCTTAGCAATACTCCAAGTCTTCCATGTAATAATATTGGCATCTGGAAATGTTTCACGGTCACCATAATCTGCATGATTGCCCCAAACAACAGCCATGTACTGCCTCCAAACACTGCTTGAACATCACAAGTGAAATTAAGACGCAGTCCAAGAAACACATTCGGGCCTTCAGTTAATTGCTGTTTATTAAATTGTCCAGCCAAGTCAATACCAATTGCTTTTAAGCTCCGATACACAGGTACACTGTGCCGCCAGCGACGACGGTAACCTAGACGTCGCAGAGGCATTGCTGAGGCACGTTAACACAACTGATATTGACTTGGTTGGACAATTTAATATACAGCAATTAATTGGAGGCTCCGATGTGTTTCCTGGACTGCGTCTTAATTTCACTTGTGATGTTCAAGCAGTGTTTGGAGGCGGTACATGGCTGACACTGGCTGTTGTTTGGGCCAATCATGCAGATTATGGTGGCCTTTTCCAGTTGCCAATATTATTACATGGAAGACTTGGAGTATTGCTGAGACTACTGGACTGTTGGCTCAACAGCCTCATGGTACTCTTGTTCCTAGTATGCCTTTTGTTTTGTCTACCAGAAGAAAGAAGAAGTTGAATGCCGATCAGTACCTGTTAATATGGGCTAAAGCCGGCAATGGTAACTGTAAAATAAAGATCAATGGTGACTGTATGTTGTATTATAGACAATAAAGTTCCTTACCTCCTTTCCTTATCTCCTTTTTCAATAATTATTAACAATTATCATATATCTAGTGTGGACTTGGTTTCGTGCTAGGCAGCGCGTGACCTTGAACTGCATGTAATATCTCTGACACTTGAGAAAATTATGTAAAAAAGACATTTTGATCTAATGGTAATTTGGAAGAAATCTCTGGAATCAGAGTCGCGTGTGTACCGCGAGTGATACATAATGAGTGTCTCTCTACAAAAAGGGGGAAACGACCTTGTCGCAGTGGATACACCGGTTCCCGTGAGGTCACCGCTGTGGGCCGTGGTCGGCGCTTGGATGGGTAACAATCCAGGTCGCCATGCACTGTTGCCATTTTTCGGGGTGCACCCAGCTTCGTGATGCCAACTGAGGAGTTACTCGACCGAATAGTAGCGGCTCCGGTCAAGAATACCATCATAACGACCGGGAGAGCGGCGTGCTGACCCCATACCCCTCCTATCCGCATGACCCGCTCAGGATGACACGGCGGTCGGATGGTCCCGGTAGGCCTGAAGACGGAGTGCTTTCCTACAAAAAGGGGGAAACCACAGATGCCAATAATTACCGGCCAGTATCCTTGCTTACAGCATTTGCAAATATCTTTGAGAAAGTAATGTACTCAAGAGTGGTTAGCCACCTCAACAGTAATGGGATACTTAGTAAATCACAGTTCGGATTTCAGAAATGCTGTTCCACTGAGGCAGCAATATACAATTTCACTGTCCACATAATAGAGTCTTTAAACAGTAAAATGTCACCAGTAGGAATATTCTGTGACTTATCCAAAGAATTTGATAGTGTGAACCATGTCATTATGTTACAGCAATTACAATTCTGTGGTTTAAATGGAACAGCATATGAGTGGTTTATGTCTACAGAACAGGAAGCAAAAAGTCTCTTTATATGCTTCAAGTGATTCAGAGGAGTTTGCCACTTCATCTAACTCGGGTGAAATTACATTAGGTGTTCCACAAGGTTTGATCATGGATCCCCGCGTGTCCTTGATAATATGTCAATGACCTCCCTTCTTATGTGAAACAAGATGCTGGACTGACACTGTTTGCTGATGATACAAGCATAATTATTAGTCTAGTAAAAGAAAGTCCGTAAGGTCTTTGGAAAAGTTATTAATTCGTCTTCTGCGAATGGGCTTCCTCTAAAAAAAAAAAAAAAAAAAAAAAGCAGTACATCCAATTTTCTGCTGCAGAAAGTATAATTCCTTCAATAATCGTAACACATCAAAAGAAGTTAGTAGCCAGGGTAGAGCATACTAAGTTTTTGGGAGTACATATAGATGAGAATCTTAATTGGAAAATTCATAGTTTGGGTCTCCTAAAGCGACTAGGTTCAGCAACTTTTGCAATCAGAATAATTGCCAATTTTGAGGATGTAGAAATTAGTAAGCTAAGACCTGAAACGTCCCCTTAAACTGACACACAATATTTTTAGCGCAACGCAATCTGACTTTCAAAAATCCCTACAAAAGAATGGCCCTGACTAACAATAACCTATACCTTTCATGAATCACTTACCTCACAAAAATCTTCATTACTCGAACTACTGCAATACAGCGAGTGCCAATACTGCCCGCTAAATAAAAGATTGTAACTATTGAAGGCACTAACTGCTGATAGGCATACTAAGCAAATGAAAGATTTTGATAGAGAATAAACAATGTATTTACCTTAATAGTATTCAAAAGTCATAATATATATAGCAGTTCATGACATCCAGTCTTACAAATATACTGTCTCTGATGGACACACGTCCAGATCATCCGCTCTCAAAACTCCACCATCTCTCTCCCTACATCCACCACTGCTGGCGGCTCACCTCCAACTGCGCAACGCTACGCGCTGTTAACAGCCAACTGCCCAACACTACAATAGCAAATTCCAACAATGCAAACCAGACTGCACACAGCACGGTCAGTTATTTTCATATAGAGCACTACATGGCGTTACCAACATAAAAACCTAAACAGCCTACTTACAGATACTTTGCATACTTCCACTCTCTTATGTCATACGGAATAATATTCTGGGGCAACTCAACACTTAGGCAAAAAGTATTCACTGCTCAAAAGAAAGTAGTTAGAATAATGTGTGGGGTTCATAGTCGCACATCTTGTAGGAATCTGTTTAAAAGGTTAGGAATTCTTACAACTGCTTCACAGTACATTTACTCTGTAATGAATTATTTTCTCAGTTACATTAACCAGTTTAAAATCAGCAGGGACATTCATGATTACAATACCAGAAGAAAGAAATACTTACACTATCCTTTACTTAAACTATCTTTGGCACAGAAAGGGGTAAAATATGCTGCTACAAAACTTTTTGATAAATTACCAGATGAAATAAAATGTCTGACAGACAGCAGTAATAGTTTCAAAAACAAATTGAAATCATACCTCCTTGACAACTCCTTCTATACCATAGATGAATTCTTGAGTGTGAGTAAATAAATCTGGAGATATAATATATGCATTTTGTGCCATTTAAGGGACTAGTATATCTAATAGAAATATTTAGGTATAACACTATAATATAAACAAAAAAAAAGGAAAAAAGAAAAAAGAAACTTGTTTCCCTTGCTCATTTCTTGTGCCTTTGACACGTTCCAAACCATAACAGTTTTCCGTGCTACTGATCAATGGAACACGTAACTAACTAACTAACTAACTAACTTTCGAGGCGGCGAATGTGAATACGTTTTCTCCATTGCCAAGGCAGTATCGTATTGTTCCGGCGATACATCAAGCACTGGCATGTCGGCCTGGAACGGTACAGCTGTGAGACGACGTCTGCCAATAGTACGCTGACTAGGGCGACACCACGATAGGAGCGACCCCTATAAGAAGAGAAATAAGCGCTGCTCCAGCTAGCCTCGGCCGCACTAGAAGACAGGCACTAGAAGACGCGCTGTGAAATAGCTGTGATTTCCGGACTTGTGTGATTTGCCTGCATGGAACTTATATACAAGGTCCAGAATGAGATTTTCACTCTGTAGTGGAGTGTGCGCTGATATGAAACTTGCTGGCAGATTAAAACTGTGTGTCGGACCGAGACTCGAACTCGGGACCTTTGCTTTTCACGGGCAAGTGCTCTGCCAACTGAGCTACCCAAGCACGACTCACGCCCCGTCCTCACAGAAGGTAGGAGACAAGATACTGGCATAAGAATAGCTGTGAGGACGGGGCATGAGTCGTGCTTGGGTAGTTCAGTTGGCAGAGCACTTGCCCGTGAAAAGCAAAGGTCCCGAGTTCGAATCTCGGTCCGGCACGCAGTTTTTATCTGCCAGGAAGTTTCATATCAGCGCACACTCCACTGCAGAGTGAAAATCTCATTTTGTATGCTCATTGATGTTCCTCTGATGGCTGAAAACATTTGTTCGAAACATTGTGTAATTTTTATCTGGACGAACAGTTGTTTAGGGTGGTCAAGATAAATGGGACACCCTGTATATCGAAGGACGTTGATTGTTTGCGTGTCGCCATTTGCTTGCGACCCGTCATTGTAGAAACACAAGTTAAGCATTGTCAATTTAACATATTGTAATAAACTCCATTAATAAGATTTCCTTGAAGTGTTGTTTAGCTATCCGAGGAAGCAGATTCCTAGGCGTCCTATATTGCCCGAGTGAGCAGGGGTCCGTCATTGGTTATTTTACTGCCTAGGTAGCAGAATTCCTTAACTTCATTGACTTCGTGACCATCATCCTGATGTTAAGTTTCTCGCTGTTCTCATTTCTACTACTTCTCATTACCTTCGTCTCTCTCCGATTTACTCTCAAACCATACTGTGTACTCATTAGACTGTTCATTCCGTTCAGCAGATCATTTAATTCTTCTTCACTTTCACTCATGATAGCAATGTCATCAGCGAATCGTATCATTGATATCCTTTCACCTTGTATTTTAATTCCACTCCTGAACATTTCTTTTATTTCCATCATTGCTTCCTCGATGTACAGATTGAAGAGTAGGGGCGAAAGGCTACAGCCATGTTTTACACCCTTCTTAATACGAGCACTTCGTTCTTGATCGTCCACTCTTATTATTCCCTCTTGGTTGTTGTACATATTGTATATGACCCGTCTCTCCCTATAACTTACCCCTACTTTTTTCAGAATCTCGAACAGCTTGCACCATTTTATATTGTCGAACGCTTTTTCCAGGTCGACAAATCCTATGAAAGTGTCTTGAGTTTTCTTTAGCCTTGCATCCATTATCAGCCGTAACGTCAGAATTGCCTCTCTCGTCCCTTTACTTTTCCTAAAGCCTAACTGATAGTCACCTAGCGCAGTCTCAATTTTCTTTTCCATTCTTCTGTATATTATTCTTGTGAGCAGCTTCGATGCATGAGCTGTTAACCTGATTGTGCGATAATTCTCGCACTTGTCAGCTCTTGCCGTCTTCGGAATTGTGTGGATGATGCTTTTCCGAAAGTCAGATGGTATATCGCCAGACTCATAAATTCTATACACCAACGTGAATAGTCGTTTTGTTGCCACTTCCCCCAATGATTTTAGAAATTCTGATGGAACGTTATCTGTCCCTTCTGCCTTATTTGACCGAAAGTCCTCCAAAGCTCTTTTAAATTCCGATTCTAGTACTGGATCCCCTATCTCTTCTAAATCGACTCCTGTTTCTTCTTCTATCACATCAGACAAATCTTCACCCTCATAGAGGCTTTCAGTGTATTCTTTCCACATATCTGCTCTCTCCTCTGCATTTAACAGTGGAATTCCCGTTGCGCTCTTAATGTTACCGCCGTTGCTTTTGATGTCACCAAAGGTTGTTTTGACTTTCCTGTGTGCTGAGTCTGTCCTTCCGACAATCATATCTTTTTCGATGTCTTCACATTTTTCCTGCAGCCATTTCGTCTTAGCTTCCCTGCACTTCCTATTTATTGCATTCCTCAGCGACTTGTATTTCTGTATTCCTGATTTTCCCGGAACATGTTTGTACTTCCTCTTTTCATCAATCAACTGAAGTATTTCTTCTGTTACCCATGGCTTCTTCGCAGCTACCTTCTTTGTACCTATGTTTTCCTTCCCAACTTCTGTGATGGCCCTTTTTAGAGATGTCCATTCCTCTTCAACTGTACTGCCTACTGCGCTATTCCTTATTGCTGTATCCATAGGGTTAGAGAACTTCGAACGTATCTCGTCATTCCTTAGTACTTCCGTATCCCACTTCTTTGCGTATTGATTCTTCCTGACTAGTGTCTTGAACTTCAGCCTACTCTTCATCACTACTATATTGTGATCTGAGTCTATATCTGCTCCTGGGTACGCCTTACAATCCAGTATCTGATTTCGGAATCTCTGTCTGACCATGATGTAATCTAATTGAAATCTTCCCGTATCTCCCGGCCTTTTCCAAGTATACCTCCTCCTCTTGTGATTCTTGAACTAGGTATTCGCTATTACTAGCTGAAACTTGTTACAGAACTCAATTAGTCTTTCTCCTCTTTCATTCCTTGTCCCAAGCCCATATTCTCCTGTAACCTTTTCTTCTACTCCTTCCCCTACAACTGCATTCCAGTCGCCCATGACTATTAGATTTTCGTTCCCCTTTACATACTGCATTACCCTTTCAATATCCTCATACATTTTCTCTAACTGTTCATCTTCAGCTTGCGACGTCGGCATGTATACCTGAACTATCGTTGTCGGTGTGGGTCTGCTGTCGATTCTGATTAGAACAACCCGGTCACTGAACTGTTCACAGTAACACACCCTCTGCCCTACCTCCCTATTCATAACGAATCCTGCACCTGTTATACCATTTTCTGCTGCTGTTGATATTACCCGATACTCATCTGACCAGAAAACCTTGTCTTCCTTCCACTTCACTTCACTGACCCCTACTGTATCTAGATTGAGCCTTTGCATTTCCCTTTTCAGATTTTCTAGTTTCCCTACCAAGCTTCTGACATTCCGCGCCCCGACTCGTAGAACGTTATCCTTTCGTTGATTATTCAATCTTTTTCTCATGGTAACCTCCCCCTTGGCAGTCCCCTCCCGGAGATTCCAATGGGGGACTAATCCGGAATCTTTTGCCAATGGAGAGATCATCATGACACTTCTTCAAATACAGGCCACATGTCCTGTGGATACACGTTACGTGTCTTTAATGCAGTGGTTTCCATTGCCTTCTGCATCCTCATGTCGTTAATCATTGCTGATTCTTCCGCCTTTAGGGGCAATTTCCCACCCCTAGGACAAGAGAGTGCCTTGAACCTCTATTCGCTCCTCCGCCCTCTTTGACAAGGCCGTTGGCAGAATGAGGCTGACTGCTTAGACCGGAAGTCTTCGGCCGCCAATGCTGATTATTTATCAAAATTTAGGCAGTGGCGGGGATCGAAGCCGGGACCGAAAACGTTTTGATTATGAATCAAAGACGTTACCTCTAGACCACGGGTACCTCCACACATACCTATATAACAGTGTAAACAGTCATGACTGAATCTGTCTTGATATCTAGCGAAAGTACACCTTCGTGGCGGAAGTTAATTCCTCGATTATGTACAGTGGAAAAGTACTTAGAGTTTTGTTGGGTGTACAACTTGTTGCCAAATGCGAAACGAAAAAACTGCGTCGAATGTCACGGTCAGGCGGTCGCTAAACGTTACAAGAACACATGTGATATCGAGTTCCCCTTCGATCTGCCGCTGTGGCCGATTGGTTATAGGCGCTTCAGTCCACGCGGCTGCTGCGGTTGGGTTCGAATCCCGCCTCGGGCATGAATGTGTGTGATGTCCTTAGGTTAGTTAGGTTTAAAGTTGTTCTAGGTCTAGGGGTCTGGTGACCTCAGATGTTAAGTCCCAAAGTGCTTAGAGCCATTTGAACCACTTGAATCTTCGAGCTGTAGAGCAAAAAACGTAAGAAAAGGACTTCAATAAGGAAGATTACTTCGTCTGACGCGTCAAAATTGAGCACTGAAAATACTATTATTATCGTTCCCTTCAGGGTGAGAAGCTATAGATTAAAAACCAAAGTGAAGTGTCTATCAAGAATGTGTGTGACTATTATGGATTCTGTGGCGAAATGTGTCATTGTCACAAACGAAAGTGACCGGACGTTGGTCACAAATTGACAAGTGACACCTCGCGACTCGTAAGTACAGCGAAGGCCGTCTCCTGAAAACATAAATCGAACATACTTGGGTCCTTGGTGGGATAGAGAGTGAATCGACGAAGTGCTCGATCCTTTGTGTGTAGTATCAGGGTAAGTCAACTGAAGTGCCCCTGACAAAGCATTTTAATTTACCTGGTACAAGAGTCGTAACAGATGGGTGCAAGCCGCATCGCAGTTTGCAAAAAGAAGGTATCGACTACGATTTCGTCAGCTACTCTATAGTTTCATCCGACAATCCACGCATGCTTTTAGGAAATCTTTAAAGCTGTTAGTATCAACAGAAAAGATCGACCGGGTGAAGCTGATGAACTGTGTATGTTCCAGTAGTTTCCCATAGTATTCCCATAACTTACGACCGACAGGGAAATAACTTCCTTCTCAAACTCTCCCGGTATGTCTTAAGAGATATTGATCGAGTATACAGGATGGTCCATTGATAGTGACCGGGCCAAATATCTCACGAAATAAGCGTCAAACGAAAAAACTACAAAGAACGAAACTGGTTTAGCTTGAAGGGGAAAACCAGATGGCGCTATGGTTGGCCCGCTAGATGGCGCTGCCATAGGTCAACCGCATACCAACAGCGTTTTTTTAAATAGCATCCCACATTTTTATTACAGACTCGTGTAGTACGTAAAGAAATATGAATGTTTTAGTTGGGCCACTTTTTTCGCTTTGTGATAGATGGCGCTGTAATAGTCGCAAAAGTATAAGTACGTGGTATCAAGTAACATTTCGCCAGTGCGGGCGGTATTTGCTTCGTGATACATTACCCGTGTTAAAATGGACCGTTTACCAATTGCGGAAAAGGTCGATAGCGTGTTGATGCATGGCTATTGTGATCAAAATGGCCAACGGGCCTGTGCTATGTATGCTGCTCGGTATCCTGGACGACATCATCCAAGTGTCCGGACCGTTCACCGGGTAGTTACGTTATTTAAGGAAACATGAAGTGTTCAGCCACATGTGAAACGTCAACCACGACCTGCAACAAGTGATTATGCCCAAGTAGGTGTTTTAGCTGCTGTCGCGGCTAATCCGCACATCAGTAGCAGACAAATTGCGCGAGAATCGGGAATCTCAAAATTGTTGGTGTTAAGAATGATACATCAACATCGATAGCACCCGTACCATATTTCTATGCACCAGGAATTGCATGGCGACGACTTTGAACGTCGTGTACAGTTCTGCCACTGGGCACAAGATAAATTACGGGACGATGACAGACTTTTTGCACGCGTTCTATTTAGCGACGAAGCGACATTCATCAACAGCGGTAACGTAAACCGGCATAATATGCACTATTGGGCAACGGAGAATCCACGCTGGCTGCGACAAGTGGAACATCAGCAACCTTGGCGGGTTAATGCATGGTGCGGCATTATGGGAGGAAGGATAATTGGCCCCCATTTTATCGATGGCAATCTAAATGGTGCAATGTATGCTGATTTCCTATGTAATACTCTACCGATGTTACTACAAGATGTTTCACTGCATCACAGAATGGCGATGTACTTCCAACATGATGGATGTCCGGCACATAGCTCGCGTGCGATTGAAGCGGTATTGAATTGCATATTTCGTGACAGGTGGATTGGCCGTCGACGCACCATACCATAGCCCGCACGTTCACCGGATAAGACGTCCCTGGATTCCTTTATGTGGGGAAAGTTGAAAGATATTTGCTATCGTGATCCACCGACAACGCCTGACAACATGCGTCAGCGCATTGTCAATGCATGTACTGTAGAGAGGAATGTCGTTACACGTATTTCCAAATGCATTGAGGTTGACGGACATCATTTTGAGCATTTATTGCATCAATGTGGTATTTACAGGTAATCACGCTGTAACAGCATGCGTTCTTAGAAATGATAGGTTCACAAAGGTACATGTATCACATTGGAACAACCGAAATAAAATGTTCAAACGTACTTACGTTCTGTATTTTAATTAAAAAAAGCTACCTCTTACCAACAGTTCGTATAAAATTTTGTGCCATATGCTTGTGACTATTACAGCGCCATCTATCACAAAGCGGAAAAAGTGATCCGACTAAAACATTCATATTTCTTTACGTACTACACGAATATGTAATAATAATGGTGGTTCCCATTTAAAAAAACGCAGTTGATATCCGTATGACCTATGGCAGCGCCATCTAGCGGGCCAACCAAAGCGCCATCTGGTTTCCCCCTTGAGGCTAGACAAGTTTCGTTCTTTGTATTTTTTTCGTTTGTCGCTTTATTCGCGAGATATTTGGCCCGGTCACGATCAATGGACCACCCTGTATATACCTTTAACTTTAGGACTCTGTACCTCAGACTGAACAAAAATGGACTTGTAGCACTATTGAAATAAGCCCTTCATTTGTAGAGCGTGATTAAACACGAAAAGAAATCAATATTGGTATGAGTATGCACTAGTAAAAGAGATTTCCATGGAGACTGCAATGTTCCTCTCAGGTACCTTACAGCTGAAGAACAAGATTAATACTTTTCCACACGGAGAATGTTGGAAATTCGCTCCAGTAGATCTAAAAGCAACACACTAGAAGTGTATCGATATACGACGAGCAGAAAACGTACATGGAATACAGAAAGCCTTCTCAGCTCTTTAGTATTTAAAATGATGTCCATTAACTTTTGCCCAGGAAAATTAAAAGCACAACAGGAATAATCAAAAACATGGTATAAGGAATCGGCTTTCATAAACTACTTGCAGAGCCCATTGTGCCAGGCCATGAAGGTGTTCTGCTGCTGGCTATAAGACTCGACAAAACTGAAAGCCATCCACAAACGAAGGGTACCTGACAGGGCTCTTTAGTATGTACATAATGCTGTCAACAGCTATCTAAAACCGGGTCATACTTGATACGGTACCTTAAGGGACACTGTCCGCTAGTTGAGGGGGTTGGGTTGTTTTGGGGAAGGAGACCAGACAGCGAGGTCATCGGTCTCATCGGATTAGGGAATGACGGGGAAAGAAGTCGGCCGTGCCCTTTGAAAGGAACCATCCCGGCATTTGCCTGGAACGATTTAGGGAAATCACGGAAAACCTAAATCAGGATGGCCGGACGCGGGATTGAACCGTCGTCCTTCCGAATGCGAGTCCAGTGTTTAACCACTGCGCCACCTCGCTCGGTGCTCCGCTAGTTGAACATCTCCTGCTCCATACCTTTACTTCTACTGAGACAGCTATGACAGTAAAAGAAAGGGAGACACCCCTGGAGGCACATGCTTGGAGCTGTCCTAGGACATGCAAAAGTCATGCTTCGTACAGTAAATGTCGGAAAAGTAGCACATTAACATGGCACTCCGTGTTCATTGTCATGGTTCTGCGTGAACTGCAAATGGAATGGTGAAATCTGGACGTCCGAGTGTTCAGCATTCATTGGAGGGACAAATACAGGAAATGAATATCATAAACGTATTCCTTACACGGAAGCCAAACAAGCCTTTCTTGTTACTAAAAAAGTTTGTAGAGACAAGGAATTACTGCACCCAAACAACATCCGCAGAAACTCTAACTAGCTCCCGTACTAGCAAATGATCCTAGCAACAAACATTTCCAGTAAAGCTGGTCACACATATGAAAGCAACTGAAAACGCGTAACACGGCAGTAGAGCGAAACCTGTACGTCTCTCACGCGCCACACAAATAAAGGAAAACGTCACATGAGCAGAAGAACCGAGTAGAAACTTTTAGACCATGCTGATTGATTTTGGGTGATAGGTGATGCTCTGTCACCAGAATTAATGGAATTCGAAATATGTGTAAGGGAAATAACAAGCCCATGATTCGACTTCCTTCCTAAACCTCCCTCCCTATAGCTGCAAGCTCACCAAAGTGGATGAGGCCAAAAACAACATCGTCGTCCCCATACGCTCGCCTACTGCAGCGAAACATTAATGGGTTCATAACATGTTGGGAACAACTTTGTTTATGCCTACAATAGACCAGTTTTACAGAGACTGCTCGTTCCCCCCCCCCCCCCCCCCCCCCCCCATTCACACACACTCCCGACCTACTCTCAAGGGTAGCAGTCTCCACAGGAAAAACTACCTCAGTTTTTCTGCCACATATTTTATATTTTACAAAGTGACACACCCGAATTTTGACTTTTAAAGTGTTTGTAAATGTGTAATCATCAAAACGTCGTCGCTTATGTTGTGATTTCAGCTGTATGCGTGGTAGGTATACGTGAGGCTTCTATTTGATACCTTGCAGGTGGTGCTTAATGTTTGTCTTCCTACAGACATCCATTCGCGGTTCAGGACTTGCTTCCGAAGATTTTTCCATTTTCCATAGTTACGTAGGAAGTATTTCTTGTTATGTCCTGGAATTTCATCTATACTTGAGCTGCTTTCATCAAAGTAGAACATTTTGTGAGCTACTTTAATTTTAATTTTTGATATTGTTGAGTATTACAGAATAACGGTGTAATAATTTGACCTGAAGAATAATTTCCGAAGTCGCAGGTTCCGTCAATAACACATTACTAGCCTCTGGATGACGAACTAAGAAAAGAAAAACGCTGACATAAAAGCGAACTCCGGAGTCATCTTTCATTCATTGCTTCCAGAGGTCACCAACATTCACCGACATACATTCCCACGGCTGTAGTCGCCTTTACAGTTGTCCTATACATTTTCAATGGGTCATAAATCAGGCTACCTAGTTGGCGGTAGCAGAAGTGGAACGTTGTCCTTCCTTAAGAAGGTTCTGTAGCGTCTCGGCTGCAAGCAGTCTTACATTGTTCTGTTATAATCTGGCTTAAAGGAGGTCGTTTACGAAGAAGGCTTCGCTGCTCTAGAATGACACTAATAACAGTACGGACAAACATTAGAAGTGATTTGTTTCCATAGCAAGCAGTTTCTGCTGTTGTGGCATCTTAGCTGCGCTTGTCCCGAAGTGGCGCTCTCTTTCTACGAAATGTGAGCGGACGGCGGATGTTGTTCATACTTACACAGAGACGAGATGAGCAGCATCATAGCGTATCGACCTGATTGCATATTCACTTACGAGGTGAACACGGTAAGTTCCATAATCTGATGTCCCAAAAACGTCGCTCACTGGAAGGGAGGACTCAAAATAAGAGAACATGTGTCTCGGTGTATCCGTACATGACCGTTTCTGAGAAAACGACAATCAAAGTTTTCGATGTAATTTAGGTATTTTAGCACGCGATCAGCTTACCCAAAGTAGTTGCGTAGTGGCTACCGTCACGACCCTTCAGTTTTACGTCTCATGTTCGAAATATGAGTATTGTTTTTATTTATTTATTCACTTATCTACGCATGCCCGTAGAAGATTACTACGCGAATGTTTCTTAGGAAGTTAGGAGATACAAGGGCGTTACATCAATTGTAAAATCGCAGCTTGGTTTCACAATAAGTATCATACATTTATTGGCTCTGAGCACTATGGGACTTAACATCTGAGGTCATCAGTCCCCTAGAACTTAGAACTACTTAAACCTAACTAACCTAAGGACATCACACACATCCATGCCCGAGTCAGGATTCGAACCTGCGACCGTAGCGGTAGCGCGGTATACATTTATTATACAATATATGTGCTACGATATTTTCAGGAGTTACAATTTTTTTTAATTCTCATATTCCTATATATCATTGTTCTACCTATTCTTAATTCTTATATTTTACTCTTATGTTTACTCTTCAGGAAGATTTGGTGGACTCCCTTAGATGATACTGACCGTAGAAACATTCGAAACATAGAAATTCCGAACAGCACGAGAATCGCGCAAAGGCAGGTTTGCCTCAGTGACATTTCTTCGTATGAAACTCACTCAGAAAAGAAACGTCGCAAACATTTCTGAAGATTTGACGCCTTGGCAATAAGTTCGCGGCAGACCAAGCAAAAAGGGCTCACTTTTTCGAAAACTTGCGCTTGCATTTTATTATAATCAAGATATATCAGAAGAATATCACCGGAAACTATTTCAAATAATCTACATCTACATCCACACTCCGCAAGCCACCTGACGGTGTGTGGCGGAGGGTACCTTGAGTACCTCTATCGGTTCTCTTTTCTATTCCAGTCTCGTATTGTTCGTGGAAAGAAAGATTGTCGGTATGCCTCTGTGTGGGCTCTAATCTCTCTGATTTTATCCTCGTGGTCTCTTCGCCAGATATACGTAGGAGGGAGCAATCTACTGCTTGACTCCTCGGTGAAGGTATGTTCTCGAAACTTCAACAAAAGCGCGTACCGAGTTACTGAGCGTCTCTCTTGCAAAGTCTTCCATTGGAGCTTATCTATCATTTCCATAACGCTTTTGCGATTACTAAATGACCCTGTAACGAAGCGTGCTGTTCTCCGTAGGATCTTCTCTACCTCCTCTATCAACCCTATCTGGTACGGATTCCACACCTGTGAACACTATTCAAGCAGTGGGCGAACAAGTGTACTGTAACCTACTTCCCTTGTTTTCGGACTGCATTTCCTTAGGATTCTTCCAATAGTTTTTCTGTTCGTTTATTGTTACTTCTTCTTTTTAATTTATTCATCATACAATTAGTGGAAGAATAAGGGCAATGTTATTTCAGTAAACAGTGGAAAACTTTCGTATAATAATCTTCTATGGACGTGGGTAGATAAATGAAAATAATAATAACAATTAATACCACCTGTGATCTAAATTCGGCCAGTTACGTCAGTGGACCTGATCTTTGATAGCAAATATAATGTATCTTGAAGTGTGTGAAATCCGTGGAAAATGCTGCATTGTAGCTACGTCTATTCTTGAAATGATTCTTTCATTTCTCTTTAATTGTTCGATCACTTTAGGGGAGTCTTTGATACACTGCGTTGAAAATTAAATGTTCTGTTAATGACGGTAAATTAACTTTTCCCTTATGACAACACAATGGGAATTCCGTTGTATCGCGTCACATCAGACGAGAATTGATTTGCGTTCAAAATCTGCGCTGCAAATTCATCAAACCACAATTACAGTTCTCAGAATTGTTTGGAATTATGTTCAGTGCGCATTCAAAGGCATCTTTCAGGATGACAATACAATTACCGTCGTCGGCCGGTGTGGCCGAGCGGTTCTAGGCGCTACAGTCTGGAACCGCGTGACCGCTACGGTCGCAGGTTCAAATCCTGCCTCGGGCACGGATGTGTGTGATGTTCTTAGGTTAGTTAGGTTTAAGTAATTATAAGTTCTAGGGGACTGATGACATCAGATGTTGAGTCCCATAGTGCTCAGAGCCATTTGAACCATTTGAACCAATTACCGTCGTCAACATCTCCATTATTCCTATTACTTTCTCTACACGATTATTGTGTCTCTCTACCTCTTCGTCTTTCATTCCGACCCGTTAATGTCCTCTGAGGCACAGCCTAAAACAAGTATAGTTTCCTTGCAATAAGAGAGATTGTAGCTGCTCAAAATGAAATTACTGCACATTAGTAATACTCTAAATTTCGTGGTTACTGCTTCAAAGGAACAGAGAGTTAGTTGTGTTTAATCTTAGGCAAAGTATGTGAAAAAACTAGGCTAATAAACAACGTCTGTTGCCCCCGACGGCTTCGTTGCTACGTTTCGTTTTCCACTGTCGACAACATCAACGACATATTAGTTACGGCGTTGTAGCCGTCCGTATGCCTGTGTTATTGCAAATGAACTATCTGCAACATTTAAGCATGAACGTCCCTAGAATGCAACTTCACGAAACGTTGTTACTTTCGTGTGTCGCTTCTAACATAGCAGACGATCATTACACGAGGTAAAAGTTGGTAGGAACGTCAGAGACAAGAGAAAACTTTTCTCATGTCTGTGTCTACTTCCTTTTACCTCTCCTGATGGCTATGTACACACATAGTATTATGTGGATATCTAGGGCAAAGTTCCTTTCCAATTACATAGGTTTCAACGGCTTGCTTCTATAATTATAAGATCGGTACTTCAATTTTCGATCTAGACGTATTAATATTACGATTGTTAAATAAAAGAGATTTATTATCATTATGAATGTCTACATTGCTATTACTTTCTCTATGCAGAAAATATGTCTGTCTAGCTCTGCATCTTTCATTCTGAACCGTTGGCATTCTCCTCCTAGGCATACCTTAAACAAAATAAAATTTGTGCATGAGATGGGACGCCGGAAGTCGTAGTTATTCAAAACGAAGAAATATGCATGTTTTACTGCAAATGAACCATGTAAATATGAAAGGCCATCAACTAAAATTTGTTACTTTCGTGTGTCATTTTTACGATAGCACCTGATCGGTGCGCAGAGCAGAGGTTGGTAGTTCTTCAATTTTCGATGTTGAGATATTGCAGATTTTAATGCGTGATAGAGAATGTAACATTAGTGTTATGAATGTGAAAACCTCTACTTCCTTTTACCTCTCTTAACGGCTACCTTTTTTGTGCACATCTATGGCAAAGTGCCTTTCGAATCATATGAGGATCATTGGTCTCCTTCTACTATTAACACTAAAAATCAGTTAAAAAGAGTTGGCCGATATACACCTAGTGCTCGCTCCTGAAGCTCTCTCGCACACAACGTTTATTTTAAAATTTTTATTGTTCCGTCAAAGCAATAACTTAGTTCGGTAATACGTTTGAAAGAACTAATACGGCGAGCAGGACACAAAAAGCTGTGCATACAAGCATTTAAGATTAAGTTGTGATACACGTTCCACATCTCCTCCTAAACCATCGGATCGATTTCCGCCAATAGCGATACACATAAAACTTCCTGTCTGAACAGAATCGCTATGGGAGTAAGAAACATCTACCTTTCAAAGCGGAGGGGGCGAAAAAGCGATGTAGCTTATGACGTGTGAATACGTATACTTTAATCGTCCAGCACTTCAGAGTGAAATCACTTATACTACAAACCTTTAGACGTAATTTTAAACATTTACGAAACTTTTTCTTGGCAACGACCCCCAAAAAATTGATGGAAGGAAAAAGATTAATCCCTAACCAAGTTCTCGCTGTTCATGCAGTAAAACTGCCACATGAAGCATCGCGTTTTAGTTTATTAATTCTTTACTGCTAAATGTATTCGTGAACCATTTCGCAGGCAGTATGCACATACACCACTGAATGTACGGCTCACAGGCCAGGAGATATGACGTCATAAACACTGAGCTCCGTGAAAAACTGCCGCATCATGCAAGACATTTAAATTTATTACTTCCTTGCTACTAACTCATTTGCAACACATTTCGCAGAGATTATTCACATATACCGCTGAACGTACCTAGGAAAATATATGATTGCACGACACACTGTTTACGAAATATGACGTTATGAACATTAAGCTGCGTGCAAATGAAATTGCAGGACGAAATTCGCTAGAGTTACAGGTGAAATTTCCGTACAAACACGTGTGAAATACGTGAAATACGAGGGTTGGAACATTAATAGTGGCAACTATTTATTTACTGCTCTTACAAAATAGATACGAGTTTCAAAGTTTTACTGACCTTCAAAGTAGTCACCAGCATTGTGTATAACCCGTTCCCAGCGATGCGGAAGTCGTTGGATACTCTTAGCAGTGCCAGTTGTGTTGACAGTTCGAGCGGCGCGGTCTGTTGCCCGACGAATTTGTAGCAGTTCTGAAGCGAATGCCTTCAGTTTACAAAACGAGTTGAACTTACGAGGGCTTAAGTCAGGGGGTCCAGGAGGTGTTATAGCTCTTAGCAGCACCATCAGTCAAACAAATCAGTAACGTGTTTGAGCATTGTCCTGCAAAATGATGGTCAGGTCCTGGAGAAAGTGTTACCATTCTGACTCTATGCTGTTCATTTTTGAATCACAGCCTACGACCAGCTTAGAGACAGAAGTAATGACACTTTCTGCAGGACCTGACCATCATGTTGCAGGACAATACTCAAGCACTTACAGTGCAAGCTGTTACTGATTCATCTGACTGATCGGGCTGCTAAGTGCTATACCTCCTACTGAGTCCCCCGACTTAAGCCCTCGTAAGTTCAGTTCGATTTCTAAACTGAAGGAAACACTTCACGGCATTCGCTTCAGAACTGCTATAAATTCGTCGGGCAATAGACCGCGCCGCTCGAACACAACTGGCACTGCTAAGAGTATCCTACGACTTCCACATCGCTGGCAACGGGTTATACACAGTGCTGGTGACTTCTTTGAAGGTCAATAACATTTTTAAATATGTACCTATTTTGTACGAGCAGTAAATAAATAGTTGCCACTATTAAAGTCCCAACCCTCGTATATTTGATATGTGCATACTTGGGCAAAGTCACAGATATAAAGCTCATGCTAAATCCGTGAAACGAATTCAGTCAAATTTGATACACATGTCAGTAACAATCTGGAAAGAAAAACTATGGCTATACGAACCAACAGTCTCCTACTGGGGTGGGCGTGAGAACTTCGAGAGAAAAGGGGAAGGAGGAGATTGGTAGACCGTAAAGGGGGGGGAGGGAGCAGACGAACACACATGGAGGGAAACAGGGAATGGACAGAGAGAGCGGGAGAGTGGACATGGGCAGAGAGAGGTGGGAGAAGGACGTGAACACAGAAAGGAAAGAGGAGTTGGCCACTGACAGGAGGAGGAGGAGATAGGAAGAGAGAGGGGGAGGCAGAGATGAGCAGAGGCAGGGGGAGATGTAAATGGGCAGAGGAAAGGAAAAGGAAGAAATTGAAAGAAAGAGGGGAGAGGAGAAGATGGACAGAGTAAGGAAGCGGGCGGAGGGTAGAAAACGAACAGAGAGAGGGGGAGGAGAAGGTGAGCAGAGAGAGGGGAGGATGAGATGGATGCAGAGAGGGGCAGGAGAACATGGACAGAGAGCGAGGGAGGGGGCAGAAGGGACTGTGATATGGTGAGATAAAATGCACTAACCGATCTTGAATAATATGAAACGCTTCATGTAAATTACTATGATGATTATGGACTTCTTATAAAGATAGGCAATGAAAAACAATTATTTGTACTTACTTTTTGTAATGTATGCTACAAAGATGATTTTGCATAAATAGATCGATATGCAATAGTATTTTCTTTCCTACGTGTTGTGTCTGGTAAATTATAGTTCTTGTTCAGTGCAAGTATGGAGTATGTTTCGTATGTCTTAAGTTAGCATGGAGGTTGAATTTCATTGTACTTTGAAGTGAAATAACGGAAAAATATATCTATTCGACGTATTGTTTAAGAATATCAAGTCGTGCATCCTCTAAGCCAGTATACGAACCTACATTTCAGAATCTAGCAAGGACATCGATTACGAGTCTACAAAGTTTGACAACAATAGAAAACGATAACATATGAGTACTGTGAAATCTGTTTACTTACATCCTACCACTGACACCTCTCTCTGCAGTGTGTCACTATCTCAGAGTACCAATTACTCAGAAATTGTGAGAAGTCTCTCAGATTTAAACTTACTTCAAAATTAATGAATCGACTTTGGCTTATGAGACGGTGGTCACAGTTATAAGATGGACAGAGGGAGGATGAAGAAGTACACTCATGCTCATAAATTAAGGATAATTGCAGAATGTGTTACCACACAACGTGGCACTAAACAAAGCTGACGCTAATAGCATAGGCACATAGGGAACACACGCGACACAGATCTGTAAGTCCACGGTATTGGTGATAAGCTGAGAAAACCGTCTCGAAACAAATGTGCTACAAAACGCCACTGTTTCCTGCGGCATGTACCCCGACATCAACACGGGATACGATCACCGTGCACACGTACACAGGCCGCACAACGGGTTGGCATAATCTGGATCAGGTGGTCGAGCAGCTGCTAGGATATAGCCTCCCATTCTTGCACCAGTGCCTGTCGGATCTCCTGAAGTGTCGTAGGGGTTTGAAGACGTGCAGCGATACGTCGACCGAGAGCATCCCAGACGCACTCGATGGGGTTTAGGTCTGGAGAACAGACAGGCCACTCCATTCACCTGATGTCTTCTGAGAAAGGCAGACATACTGGTGCAAAATGACGTCGCGATACACGTGACCTGTTACAGTTCCTCTGTCATTAACATGCAGGGATGTACGTGCACCAATCATAATCCCACTCCACACCATTAAACCACGACCTCCATATAGGACTCTTTCAAGGACATTAAGTGGTTGGTATCTGGTTCCTGGTTCACGCCAGATGAAGACCCGGCGAGAATCATTGTTCAGACTATACCTGGACTCGTCCATGAACATAACCTGGGACCACTGTTCCTATGACCATGTACTGTGTTCTTGACTTCAGGCTTTACGGGCTTTCCTGCGACCAGGGGTCAGTGGAATGCACCTTGCAAGTCTCCGGGCTAATAAACCATGTCTGTTCAGTCGTCTGTAGACTGTGTGTCTGGAGACAACTGTTCCAGGGACTGCAGTAAGGTGCCGAGCAAGGCTACCTGCAGTACTCCGTGGCCGTCTGCGGGCAATGATGGTGAGATATCGGTCTTCTTGTGGTGTTGTGCACTCTGGACGTCCCGTACTCTAGCGCCTGGACACGTTTCCTGTCTGCTGGAATCGTTGCCATAATCCTGAGATCACACTTTGTGGTACACGGAGGGCCCGTGCTACGACCTGCTGTGTTTGACCAGCCTCCAGTCGCCCTAGTATTCTACCCCTCATAACATCAATATGTGTTCTTTGAGCCATTTTCAACACACAGTTACCATTAGCACGTCTCAAAACGTCTGCACACTTACTCGCTTCACCGTACTCCGGCATGCACTAACACACCTCTGCGTATGTGGATGGCTGCCAGCACCACGATGCGACGACCGCAGGTCAAATGCACCGCATGGTCATACCCCGAGGTGATTTAAACCCGCAAACCGCCCACCAGAGCGTTGTTCCTCAATTTATGAGTATGAGTGTAGATGGACGGACAGATGGAGAAGGATATGGACTAACAGAAGATAGGATAAATACTTACCCAGACAACGTAACTATGTAATATATCTGGAACTATGGTTCTTGGTGCAAACACATGGTTTACGCAGATTACTCGTAAAACCAGTTAAGTCCGAAACTTGATGGGACTTTATAATTTCTATAAGTGAACCACGGACCATGCCGCTGGTTGAGAGGCTTGCGAGCCTCAGCGATACAGATAGTCGCCCCGTAGGTGCAACCACAACGGAGGGGTATCTGTTGAGAGGCCAGACAAATGTGTGGTTCCTAACGAGGGGCAGCAGCCTTTTCAGTAGTTGCAGGGGCAACAGTCTGGATGATTGACTGATCTGGCCTTGTAACAATAACCAAAACGGTCTTGCTGTGCCGGTACTGCGAACGGCTAAAAGCAAGGGGAAACTACAGCCGTAATTTTTACCGAGGGCATGCAGCTTTACTGTATGATTAAATGATGATGGAATCCTTTTGGATAAAATATTCCGGAGGTAAAATGGTTACCCATTCGGATCTCCGGTCGGGGACTACTCAGAATGACGTCGTTATCAGGAGAAAGAAAACTGGCGTTCTACGGATCGGAGCGTGGAATGTGAGATCCCTTAATCGGGCAGGTAGGTCAGAAAATTTAAAAAGGGAAATGGATACGTTAAATTTAGATATAGTGGGAACTAGTGAAGTTCAGTGGCAGGAGGAACAAGACTACTGGTCAGTTGAGTACAGGGTTATGAATACAAAATCAAAATCAAAGTGACAGTATCGACAGCAATTGAGAGATATATACCACATAAATCAATAAGTGATGGTCTGATCCCCCATGGTACACAAAACGGGTCAGATCGCTGTCGCAGAAGCAGCGAAAAAAGCATGCCAAATTTAAAAGAACGCAAAATCCCCAAGACTGGGAATGTTTTACAGAAGTTCGAAAATAGCACGTACTTCAATGCGACATGCTTTTAATAATTTCCATAACGAAACTCTTTCTCGACATCTGTCAGAAAACCCAAAGAGATTCTGGTCACACATAAAGCACACCAGTGGCAAGCGCAATCAACACCTTCACTGCGCGATAACAACGGTGAAGTCACTGATGACAGTGCCACTAAAGCAAAGTTATTAAACACGGTTTTCCATAACTCCTTCACCAAAGAAGACGATGTAAATATTGCTGAATTCCAATCAAGAACACCTGCCAAGATGAGAAACATAGAAGTAGATATCCTCGATGTCGCAAAGCAGCTTAAATCACTTAATAAAGGCAAGGCTTCTGGTCCAGATTGCATACCAGTCAGGTTCCTCACAGAGTATGCTGATACAATAGCTCCACAGTTAGCGATTATATACAACCGCTCGCTCACAGAAAGATCCGTTCCTAAAGAGGAAAATTGCTCAAGTCCTACCAATACCCAAAAAGGGAAGTAGGAGTAATCCGTTGAATTACAGGCCGCTATCACTAACGTCGATCTGTATTGGGGTTTTGGAACATATACTGTGTTCGAACATTATGAAGTACCTCGAAGAAAACGATTTATTGACACGTAGTCAGCACGGATTCAGAAAATACCGTTCTTGTCAAACACAAATAGCTCTTTATACTCGTGAAGTAATGAGTCCTATCGACAGGGGATGTCAAATAGATTCCATAGGGCTTGCGACACCGTTCCTCACAAGCGCTTTCTCACCAAACTCCAGTGTCTATGGAATATCACCTCAGTTGTGCGACTGGATTCGTGATTTCCTGTCGGAAAGGTCACAGTTCGTAGTAATAGACGGAAAGTCATCAGGTAAAACAGAAGTAATATCCGGCGTTCCCCAGGGAAGTGTTATAGGCCCTCTATTGTTCCCGATCTATATTAACGATATTGGAGACAGTCTCAGTAGCCGTTTTAGATTGTTTGCAGATGATGCTGTCATTCACCGTCTTGTAAAGTCATCAGATGATCAAAACGAATTGCAAAATGATATTGATAAGATATCTGTATGGTGCGAAAAGTGGCAATTGACCCTGAATAAAGAAAAGTGAGAAGCTATTCACATGAGTACTAAATGAAATCCACCAAATTTCGATTACGCTATAAGTCACACAAATCTGAAGGCTGTAAATTCAGCTAAATACTTAGGGATTACAATTACAAGTAACCGAAATCGGAACGATCACATGAGTGATATTGTGGGTAGAACAAACCAAGATTCATTGGCAGAATACTTAGAAGGTGCAACAGGTCTACTAAAGAGACTGTTTACACCACGCTTGTCCGCCCTATTCTGAAGTATTGCTGTGCGATGTGAGATCCGTATCGGGTCGGACTGACAGATGACATGGAAAAAGTACGAATAAGGGCGGCTCGTTTTGTATTATCTCGAAATAGGGGAGGTAGTGCCACAGACATGATATGTGAACTGGAGTGGCAATCATTAAAACAAAGGCGTTTTTCGTTGGGACGGAATCTTCTCATGAAATTTCAATCACTAGTTTTCTCCTCCGATTGCAAAAACTTTCTGTTGGCACCTACCTACATAGGCAGAAATGATCATCATGATAAAATAAGAGAAATTAGGGCTCGCACAGAAAAATTTAGGTGCTCGTTTTTCCCGCGCGCCTTTCGAGAGTGGAACGGTACAGAGACAGCTTGAAGGTGGTTCATTGAACCCTCCGCCAGGCACTTTATTATGAATAGCAGAGTAATCGTGTTTATGTAGATGTAGTAGATGTAGATGAAATAGGAATAATGCAGGAGTAGGTTTAGCAACGAATAAATAAATAGGAGCGCGGTAAGCTACTACGAACGACATAGTGAACGCATTATTGTAGCCAAGATAGACACAAAGCCCACTCCTACCACAGTAGTAAAAGTTTATATGCCAACTAGCACCGCAGGCAGTGAAGAGACTGAAGAAATATGTGATGAGACAAAAGAAATTATTCAGATGGTGAAGGGAGACGAAAATTTAACAGTCATGGGGGACTAGAATTCGATAGCAGGAAAAGGAAAAGATGGAAAATTTGTAAGTGATTATTGAATAGGGGTAAGGAATGAAAGAGGAAGCTGACTTGTAGAATTTTGCACAGAGCTAACTAAATAGTAGCTAACATTTGGTTTAAAAAACATGAAAGAAGGTTGTATACGTGGAAGATTCCTGGAGACACTGGAAGGTTTGAAATAGATTGTATAATGGTAAGACAGAGATTTAGGAACCAGATTTCAAATTGTAAGACATTTCCAGGGGCAGATGTGGACTATGACCACAATGTGTTGGTTATGAACTGTAGACCAAAACTGAAGAAACTGCGGAATGGTGGGAAGTTAAAGGGATGTGATTTGAATAAACTGAAAGAACCAGAGACTGTAGAGAGTTTCAGAGGGAGCGTTAGGGACCGATTAACAATAACGAGGGAAAGAAATACGATAGAAGAAGAATGGGTAGCTTTGAGAGATGAAATAGTAAAGGCAGCAGAGGATCAAGTAGATAAAAATACGAGGTCTAATAGAAGTCCTTGGGTAACAGAAGAGATATTGAACATAATTGATGAAAGGAAAAAATATAAAAATGCAGTAAATGAAGTAGGCAAAAATTAATAAAACATCTCAAAAGTGAGATCGACAGGAAGTGCAAAATGACTATGCAGGGATGGCTAGAGGACAAATGTAAGGATGTAGAGGCATATAATCACGAGGGGTAAGATATATGCTGCCCATAGGAAAATTAGACCTATGGAGAAAAGAGAACCACTTGTACGAAAATCAAGAGCTCAGATGGAAAACCAGTTCTAAGCAAAGAAGGGTAAGCCACAAGGTGGAAGGAGTATACAGAGGGTATATAGAAGGTCGATGTACTGAAGGTCGATATTATGGAAATGGAGGAGGACGTAGATGATCATTAGATGGGAGTGTGAAGAATCTGACAGAGCACTGAAAGTCCTAAGTCGGCCCCAGGAGAAGACAACATTCCATTAGAGCTACTGATAGTCTTGGGAGAGCCAGTCCTGACAAACCCTACCATCTGGTGAGCGAGATGTATGAAACAGGCGAAATACCCTCAGACTTCAAGAAGAATATAATAATTCCAATCCCAAAGAAAGCAGGTGTTGACAGATGTGAAAATTACCGAACTATCAGTTTAATAACCCACAGCTGCAAAATACTAACAGGAATTCTTTACAGACGAATGGAAAACTGCTAGAAGCCGACCTCGGGGAGGATCAGTTTGGATTCCGTAGAATTGTTGGAACACGTGAGGCAATACTGACCCTGCGACTTATCTTGGATGATAGGTTAAGGAAAGGTAAACCTACGTTTCTAGCATTTGTACACTTAGAGAAGGCTTTTGACAATGTTGACTGGAATACCCTCTTCCAAATTCTGAAGGTGGCAGGGGTAAAATACAGGGAGCGAAAGGCTATTTACAATTTGTACAGAAACCAGATGGCAGTTATAAGAGTCGAGGGGCATGAAAGGGAAGCAGTGATTGGGAAAGGAGTGAGACAGGGTTGTAGCCTATCCCCGATGTTATCCAATCTGTATATTGAGCAAGCAGGAAAGGAAACAAAAGAAAATTTTGGAGTAGGAATTAAAATCCATGGAGAAGAAATAAAAACTTTGAGGTTTGCTGATGACTGAAATTCTGTCAGAGACAGCAAGGGACCTGGAAGAGCAGTTGTACGGAATGGACAAAAGCAAAACGAGGATAATGGAATGTAGTCGAATTAAGTCGGGTGATGCTGAGGGAATTAAGTTGGGAAATAAGACAAAGTAACAGCTGAGTTTTGCTATTTGGGGAGCAAAATAATTGATGATGGTCGAAGTGGAGAGGATATAGAATGTAGACTGACAATGGTAAGGAAAGCGTTTCTGATGAAGAGAAATTTGTCAACATCGAGTATAGATTTAAGTGTCAGAAAGTCTTTTCTGGAAGTGTTTGTATGGAGTGTAGCCATGTATGGAAGTGAAACATGGGAGAAGTGATTTACCTAGGGGAGAGGAATCAAATAAGGATAACCAGTTTCATAAAAATTATTTCAGTTAGACTTTAAACTAGCATATAGAGATACTCAGTTACCTGACGTATCTTGGTAACACTGTCCGGTTTTATAAACAACTGAAGTGAACTACAGAGGCTCTTACAATAATGTGAGAATGTATACGGGTACAGAGATAAGTACCTCATAAACTAAATGCGCCACAATATTGGCGTGCACTACCACTGAATTAAAGAATGTTTTACTTCGATACACACAGTAGAATCTTCGCACATTTCATACTAATCGGTAACATGAAGTGGTAAAGACTACAGCCTACGTTATGGCAGGAGCGCACTGCATGGACGCTTTCTACAATAGAGACACAAACAGCCACACAGCACGTTACCTAGTAATGCAGCACTGTCTTGCGTTAGGAACACCTACTGGAAAATCTACTTTGACTTCACACGGGGAGGGCAATGATAGCTATGCTGATGAAAGCCATTGTGTGATTACGTGTGCTTTGAAAGGCATTGAGAGATTCAATCCGATTGTTTTCTCCCATACAGTCTTAACAGATGTGCGGTTATCTCAGAAAAGCATCAACAAGCGTTGTAGTGATGCGTGGACGCTCAAAGCTGAGATAAACGCACATCTTTTAAGACTTTGTGGGAGAAAGTCATCACCTAGAATGTCTCAGTGCTTTTCAGAGTACACGTACTCACGCCGTGGCTTTCATACTAATCGGTAACATGAAGTGATTCGTGATCGCTTTGAGAGATATGCTGTCGCAGTGTAAAATTCAGGTTTCTGTATGTCTTCAATCTATGCCACTATGTCAGAGCTCGCAAACGCAGTGTTATTTGACGAGATGGAAACTGTCGTATATTGCAGATCCTAGGTTTCGGAATAACTAACCTGACGTGACGCACAATAACAGAATCCAGTGATACACATAAAATATTCCCAAAGCTTGTCACACGAGTGCCTATGACCCTACATCGTCATTATTTTCCATGCTGACACGAATCTTTTCACATAGTTATAACAGGTTCCAGTTGTGATAAGTTTTTGCACAATTTTACACTTCAGAACATTTAAAGCTGGTTACCAGGCTTTTCGCGATTTTAAAATCTTACGAAAGTCTGACGAGACATTTGTGCAGCTTTTTTCAGATCGTACTTCGTTACAGGTAAGTACATCATCTGGAAAACAGGTTACTGCTGATGTTCTCTGCCACATCATTAATACACAAAATGAGCAATAAGGGTCCCGACATAACTTCCTTTGGTCACAACTGAAGGTGTTTCAACACCTGTAGACGATGCTCCATCTCCAAGATAACTTACTTGCTTCTCTTTACGAAGAAACTCTGCATCCGGTCACAAATTTCGTTCGATACGCAGTATCATCGTACTTTTATTATTAGGCTTTAGTGCAGAACTGAGTAAAAGTCTTTCCATAAATCACCAAAAGCTTTCAAGATGTTATGTGAGAAGAATAACAGCTGTGTTTCGAAATCCATGCAGATTACTACTGAAGAAGTAATACTGTTAGGGATATGTTTGTATGAGAATGTAGCCTAAGATTCTATAACTAACCGAAACAATGATATTGGACGTTATTTTTGTGAGACGCTCCTTATTCCCTCCGTTTCTTTCTTTCTTTCTTTTTTTGTCAACGTTTCTATTGTGTAGTATGATTAAAGAGGGACTAACTCATGCATGTCTCTATGAAGTTATGACTTTGATAACCATTACTGTGATACATCGCCGGTGGCTGTTTGTTCTTGCTTCATTAAAGCCTGTATGAACAAAATAAGCATATACTAACTACATTTATTTATAGTTGTCTGAAAATATTCATTTTTCACTTGTCATTATCATTAGCATAGTGACTGTTAGCGGGATAAATGTTAGAGAAAAACAGTAAGGATACGTGTAGGGAAAATACATACTCCATACAACACCACTGACTAAAACAAAGGTCGAACGCAACAGTCGTCCTTTCACAGACGGATCCAGACAAGTATTGGCATTTTGTTGACATCGCCACTTTGTTTTTTTTTTCATCACTAGCGCTTTCCCCCAGGATTCGCACGTGTATACATTCTACACATATATTGAACACATCTCCCAGTTCCCCTCTGTGTGTTCACCTCTTCATCTGTCTATCCATCTCAGCCTCCCACCTCCATCTGTTTATCTCCTTCTCCCCACTCTGTCTCTTCATTCCCCCTCTCTTTCTCCATTTCCTCCCCCTTCTCTCTGATCATATCTGCCTCCCCCTTGCTTTGACCATATCTTCTTCCTCCTCTCTCTTTCCATCTCCACTTCCCTCATCCTTATCGACCTGTACACTACCCCTCTACATTTTCCACCTGCCTCATCCATCTCCCCCTCCTCAGCTCTCTCTCTCTCTCTCTCTCTCTTTCACTGTCCATCCATTGGTCTGTCCGTCTCAACCTGTCCCCAGCCATGTTCTTTGACGTGTGTAGCCCAAATTCAATAAAGCAGGCTGATACTACTCCCACAACAAACCAGTCATGCAGGCAGGCCACACATCAGGGATTGCTTCTGAAATAAAGGCCACCACAGGCAGCAGGTTGATGAAGCAGACCGAAACCACTGTAACACAACTTGCATGCCATGCAGGACAGGCTACATGTTGGGGCCTGGAAAATTGTTTCTTGCCCCTGACATGTAGACTGCCCCGCAAAACAGGCTGATTTAGCAGGATGATTGTGTTTGCACACAAAAAGACTCTTGTGTAGGGCAGCCTATACGCCTGGGGCTGAAAAAAAACATTTTTGTATCTTGACTCATGTTGGTGCTAAGAATTTATAAGCCCCACAGTGCTGATACTCATGACGTTTGGATAACAGACATGGAGAATTAAAAAAGTAAAGTTTGGAATGTATGAGATGCGATACTGGCAGAAGTAAAGCTGTGAGACCGGGCGTGAGTCATGCTTCGGTAGCTCAGTTGGTACAGCACTTGCCTGCGAAAGGCAAAGGTCCCGAGTTCGAGTCTCGGTCGGGCACACAGTTTTAATCTGCCAGGAAGTTTCATATCAGCGCACACTCCGCTGCAGAGTGAAAAGCTCATTCTGGAAACATCCCCCAGGCTGTGGCTAAGCCATGTCTCCGCAGTATCCTTTCTTTCAGGAGTGCTAGTTCTGCAAGGTTCGCAGGAGAGCTTCTGTAAAGTTTGGAATGTAGGAGATGCGATACTGGCAGAATAAAGCTGTGAGACCGGGCGTGAGTCGTGCTTCGGTAGCTCAGATGGTAGAGCACTTGCCCGCGAAAGGCAAAGGTCCCGAGTTCGAGTCTCGGTCGGGCACACAGTTTTAATCTGCCAGGAAGTTTCATATCAGCGCACACTCCGCTGCAGAGTGAAAATCTCATTATGGAGAATTAAGCTAACACTTCAGATATGATAAATTAGCTTAAGGACAAGTGTGCAAATGGGCATCATGTTGCCACTGAAGCATCAGGAGTTCATTAAACTCGAGTAATGTTCCTCATTTAACCCCTTGACATCTATATGCATCCTTGTAACACTTCCAATAGCTTGAAACATCATCGCTTTTTATAGCACTGTCTTCCAATACATATCTTCTGTGGAACCTCGCAACACCCAGCAGCACATTGCAGCTCACTTTACTAATTCACTGATGCATCTGCTAGATGCACCGTCATCTTATCCCAGAATATTCGAAAAAGTAATGTATTCAAAAGTAGTCACACACTTCAATGGTAACAATTCACTTAGCATATCACACTTAGGATTCCACAAAGGTTGCTTGCCTGAGAGAGATATTTATACAGTGTCCTCCGAGCCATAATCGGTAGGTATCGATCATCCACTGCAGTAGTAGTCCTTGGGAGGCCTGAGCAAGGCATGTCATTGACAGTTCCTGTCTCTCTATATCTTCTCCATGTAACATCGTTTTGGTTCACTCTGAGGCGCCTAGACACTTTCCTTATTGAGAGTCCTTCCTGGCACAAACAACAAAGCGGACGCGATCGAACCACGGTATTGACCATCTAGGAATGGTTGAACTACAGACCACACGAGCTGTATACCTCCTTCCTGGTGGAATGACTGGAACTGTTCGGCTGTCCGATCCCCTTCGTCTAATAGGTGCTGCTCATGCATGATTGTTTACATCTTTGGGCGGGTTTAGTGGCATATCTGAACAGTCAAAGAGACTGTGTCTGTGATACAATATCCACAGTCATCGTCTATCTTCAGGAGTTATGGGAAGTGGGCTCATGTAAAACTTTTTTTGATGTATGTGTATCCTGCACAATTAATCGTACAGTAATATAATTTTGAAGACGTATTCAGTGGTATATGTGGATACCCTCTCTAAAATGTGTTGCTAATTGGGTTAATAATAAAAAATAATAAATTAAAACATCATGTCTGATGTCGAATTTTACTACTTGAACAGTCCTATAATGTAGTGATCAATAACTATTTTTCTTTTATTATTTTGTGGGAGGCGTCAGCGAGAAAAAGTTTCGGAAAACTGTTAAGTTATGTATACAACATGTTGAAAGTCGCACAATGCTGTCGATCTCAGAAACTGCTTTTACAGTGTGCACTGTGACTTACAGGTGCCACAAGACATATGCGCAGCTTCCAGCTTTAAAAATTGCCTAATAGTGTTGAAGCCTTAATGTGAGATTATACTTCTTAATGAGTAGATTTGACACATTTTAAATTTTTAAATATGGTTGACAATTATATTAAATACTGAAAATCTTTTTGGCTACTGGAAAGATTCTGAATAGACTACCTGCAACTGAGACCAGGTGACTGTGTTAACACTTTAGTAATATGAGGTATATAATATGTACTTTACCTATGTTGTCTGTATGATCAGAAGTCTAGAAACAATATAAAAGAGCTTCGAGGATTGATACCATGTGATTCTCACACAATGTTTCTGAGCATTGAACACTTTCATTTCCAATCTGTCGCTCCAGAAAATTGCTTAACTAGACAACAAAAAAATTGCTTAAATAAAATTCGGTTTTTAATACAACACGTTTTTCAACTGGATTACAAAAGTGTAATATAATTTTGCCAATCCCCCTCCACCCCATACAGATTTCTATTCCCAAACAGGTAGTCTTGAATATGTGCGATTATTAATTTTTAAAGCTATGAAAACAGTGGTAAGATTTAAAACGAAAAACGTGGAGCTCTTTCAACAGATAACAGAAACAAGGTGAGCTATTTACGCATCGACTGTGTACAACATGCGCCCTATGATTTCCGTTTACATCTCTCAAATATTATCATAGCAGTTAAAAATTCACGATCACAAAATTTCACGACTACCTGTCTGGGATTAGGAATCTGTACAGGCTTAGAAGAAATTATTTTATATTTTGTAGTCAAATTTAAAAACGTTTTATATTAAAATTTATTTTTATTTATGTAACTATTTCCTTCTTTTTAGTCGTGTTTTTGTGACACGTTTCAAGCGATTTCAAAGATTTTTATGAGATTGCAACAGATATGTGTATTAAATTTTACATTTTTTCAGTTTCCCTTCATCAGAGTCAACCAATTTATTGCTTCCTCTTACACATAACTCACGAATATACCGTGGAGGTAAAAGCTAGAGAGATTCGAGGCTGACCACCAGTCGTTCTTCACGTCCACCATTCGCAAATGGGACAGGAAAATAGAGGAAATGACAGTGATACACGGAATATTCCCTGCCACACACTAAGCAAGAAAGCGAGTTAATACTGCATTGTCATCCAGCTCTGAACGATGTTGAAATTTTCAAATTTCTAGCTCATCGGGAAACGACAGTGGTAAAAAAGTACCTTCCGCCACACATCAGACGAGGAGACGATTAAATACTGCATTGTCATTCAGTCCTGAACTATGTAGCAAGATTGAACTGTCTAACCCATCGGCACGTTAGTTCAAAATCACTGCAAAATTTGTACCGAACAGACAAACAAGGAAACGACTTAATAAAAACGTGTTAAAAATGAAAACAGGCAAGAGGCAAAGCTATAAGTCATAAATTTGACAAATGACTTTAGCATTCTCACTGAAAGTGAGGAAGATTTAGTGACCTTTTGAACGAATTAAATCATCTACAAACCCAGAATACGGATTGACAGTAAAACAAAGAATGAAGAAAATGAACAACAAGAGAAATGACATTTGCAACAAACTTATGCAATGATACAGTATTAATAAATATTGTATCACACGGGATCTTTTCCGCTGAACGAAAAATTGGAAGCAACATAACAATAAATGCGGAAAACAGTAACATTTCATAGTTTTTATGTTCATACGAAATACTACAAATATATGTTTATGGGGACTGGCGGAGGCGGAGGGACGAATCTCGGTGTCGGGTGGCAGAAATCATCGCCGGAAGGCAGTCTTCACAGAGACGACATCTGACAGCCACAGAAGATAGCCCGATGCATCGAACCAATCCTTACGATGACAGCTGAACAGAACTGAAGTATTGCATAAAAATGTAACGATAAATGTAAAATTACATTCTGTAACAACTTCTGATTTAATCATGATCGCTGCCGCAGCATATTGGTTCAATTTAAGTTGCGTAACGTGGCAATAACTCATTCATAGCACTCTGTAATAAATATACCTCATGCTTGGAAGAGCATATAAACTTGTTGAGATCTTGATTTGTTTGAAATAACCGAGCGAAAACTTACTCAAAATTTACGCAATGAAAAGATACCTTACAGACTTACTAACACTAATTAAAATAAGGAAGTTATTACGACGCTAATCAGCAAGTTAACAGTTATCTGGTCGTTAAATCTTATGACTGCTTGTAATTAATACCGAATGTTTTGATATATGTGGTGCGACTGTAGGAAGATATTGTCTGAAAGTGCGAAGTAACGCAATTAACCATACAGAAGTGATTATAGTGTGCCAAAATTCAAATAATAATTAGTATTTAATTGATGATTATCAGATTATTGCTTGCTCTGACTTGGCAGTTAACAGTTATTTCTAGATTACTATAACGACTGTCAGTAACTAACTTACAGCGATCTATAATACTGGCTGCGTACAAAACAACAATTTCAAGTCCTTGGCGATCTGTCAGTTAACAGAACCTGGAGCCCTAAGACAATTTATACTTCGCACAGCTATGATCGGTACGTGCTATAAATTAATGAAGGAGCAGAGACCAGCAACCACCAGTCCACTGTAGCGTAGAGGCCGCACTTAAACACCAAGACTTGGTATCACTTACAAGGGAACCTCCCCATCGCACCCCCCTCAGATTTAGTTATAAGTTGGCACAGTGGATAGGCCTTGATAAACTGAACACAGGTCAATTGAGAAAACAGGAAGAAGTTGTGTGGAACTGTGAAAAAATAAGCAAAATATACAAACTTAGTAGTCCATGGGCGACATAAGTAACATCATGGAGACTGTGAGCTCAGGAGCGCTGTGGTCCCATGGTAGCGTGAGCAGCTACAGAACGAAAGGTCCTTGGTTCAAGTCTTCCCTCGAGTGAAAATTTTACATTCTTTATTTTTGCATAGTTATTATCTGTCCGTTCGTTCACTGAAGCCTCTGTTCACTGCAATAAGCTTAGTGTCTGTGTTTTGCGACCGCATCGCAAAACCGTGCGTTTAGTAGACGAAAGGACGTGCCTCTCCAATGGGAACCGAAAACATTTGATCGCAAGGTCATAGGGCAACCGATTCCTCCACATGAAAACACATCTGATATATTCTATACGACACTGGTGACGGCATGTGCGTCACATGACAGGAATATGTTGTCGACCCACCTAACTTGTACACTTGGTGAATGGGCAAAAGATTCTTCTACCTTGCCCGATTTAGGTTTTCTTGTGGATGTGATAATCACTCCCAAAAACGTGATGAAAACATAAGAGTTTGTCACATAAACTGAAAATAAAAAATTAAACTTTTCACTCGA
Organism: Schistocerca americana; assembly: GCF_021461395.2. NCBI lineage: Eukaryota > Metazoa > Arthropoda > Insecta > Orthoptera > Acrididae > Schistocerca > Schistocerca americana. The sequence goes on from NC_060122.1 coordinate 802,822,338, forward strand.
GGGAAGATTTGAACCAAGGACCTTTCATCCGCAACTACTCACGTTACCACGAGACCACGGCGCTCCTGCGGTCCCAGTGTCCTTGATGTTGCCTATCTTGCCATGAACTACTCAGTTTGTATATTTTGCTTATTTTTTCACAGTTCCACACAACTTCTTCCTGTTTTCTCAATTGATCTGTGTTCAGTTTTTCAAGGCCTATCCACTGTGCCAACTTATAACTAAATCTGAGGGGGGTGCGATGGGGAGGTTCCCTTGTTAGTAGTGAAGGACTTCCGCTACGTATTTTGGAGGAAGCAAGGATACAAGAAGCAGGATAGCACGGGCAAAGAGGACAGTTCTCGCTAAAAGAAGTCTGCCAGTATCAAGCATAGACATTAAATTGAGAGGAAGAAATTTCTGGCAGTGCCCGTCTGGAGCACAGCATTACATGGAGGTGAACCACGGACGATTGCAACCCTAAAAATAAGGGAATCACAGAGTCTGAGACGTAGTGTTATAGAAGAATACTGAAAATCAAATGTATTGATAAGAAGTAATGTTTTCAACAGAAGTGACGAGCGAAAGAATCTGTCGAAAACACTGACTAGAAGACGCGAGAAATTTGTTTGTTACGTCATCATTAATAACTTGGATGGTGCTAGAGTGAGCAGTAGAATGGAGAATTTGTAAGGGAAGACGGAGACTGCGATGTATTAGGTAAACAGTTGAGGACGTTGGGGGAAATGCTACTGTGAGTTGAAGACGTGGTAGAAGGAAGGAAGTTTTGATGGGCCATAACGAAGAAGTTCACCTTTTAACACTTTTATTTTCAACGCCATCTCACTATTAACGGCAATACCTGATTGCTAAGCCTGAACCTATGAAAAAATCTTAAACATATTAATTTCAGTTTAAGTTCTTATCAACGAGTTAGCTCAAAACATTACTTTTGTTGAGGAGATTAAGGTTTGCACAATATATTATTGGAATATACCCTCCTGCACATGATGAGTGAAATTTCATTCATACAGGTGCAATTAATTACGTTGAATTTGGATACAACAGACTGGTGCAAGAGGCAAGTTGAAAATTCTGGTTGCTGTGTTAGGTGTGCTCGTCCACGTCACACTGCAGAGCGACATGTCCAAAAGGAAGGTGTGTAAGTTCCAGTCATAGACAGTATTAAGTTTTAATTCCTTCTTACAAGCAACACTACGCATAATCCGCGAAGCGTAAAGGAATTTAGTTTCAAATACTTCACAATTTACAAGAAAATTTCCCCTATCTTTTCTAAACTTCGCCTGACTTATAACACTATCGTCTGTCACTGCTATACCATAACCTTAAAGTAGGAGGCAGGTCGTGAAATATAATTATCTAGTAAAAACCATTATGGTATAAAGCAACAGAGCAGTGTTACCCTCAGAGAGGAATTTTGCTAGGTTGACCGTGCTGTACCTAACGGGAATGGCTTATCGAAAATGAAAGTCAGAATTACGTGAATATGTGAACAGTAACAAACAAAATTTTGCCTATCTGCACTGTTTAACTGATAAAGAAAACGGTCGCCAGCCTAATTAGGCAAGAGAATGATTAACATTCTCGTTCAAGAAAATAGTTATTAGTAACTTTAATGGACAAACACAACCTAGACTTGGCCACACGCGAGTGCAATGTACCGTGACACCTGCATATGTTAACGTTAAGGTTTGAACAAACAGCTAGAGCAGCACAAACTATTTGTAAAATTATAATAGATGACGAAACATACTATTACTTTCAGGGCTTGTTCAAACTGAATGGTCTTTATAACATTACTATTAACATTCACTGCAGAATCATTAAGTTAAATACTTTACCATTTAACATGAAAGTTAATTGGAATCCACTGAAAGGTTGCTTCTCACTATTATTTTCATAATTTATGGTCTTTCCGCTACTTGTTACTTAGCATTAACACACTAGACAAACTGTGGATCCTGTTATACTGTTAATATGCACTTATAATACACAAGAGAGACAAACACTTAGTAATCATGAACATATAATTTCCTACTATGCAGTTTTCCACTTTTACTACCGTGAGACATAAAATTAACATTTATGTAAGATACTGACTCACTTTCTGCGATTTACAACAGGCAGCAATGTGATCATTTACTAAGCAAAACTTTATAAGCCTCAGTCATAAGAACTTTTAATTTGAAGTTGGCAACAACACATTAATATGCATTTTTACTAGGAAAATTATTTTCAGCAAGCATCATTAACTCTAACTCACTCTCTTGCCACATTAACTTTAACTTTCACTTTACTGTGTTCAAGAGGCATCAATCAGCAAAACACTGGGCTTTAATGTTCCTTCAGTAAGGACACTCGGAAATCACTTTAGTTCAAACGGAGAGGAACCTGAGAGGTGTTATGATGAGGAGAAAAATCAAGGTAGGTACATAAATTCAGAAATAAATTACCTTGTATTTGAGCACATTAGCACATCCATTAAGCTGATCCTTCACTGTACATCATTATAGTATTACGTTACAGTGATTGCGCAACGTGGTGGCAACTGCATGTTGGTAGGTGGATTCGCAGACAGAATTGCTGGACTCTGTCATTTCTTGGTGGCGACGACAAATTCCAGAATAGTTCCAGCTGTTTATCCATCCATCCGAGGCATTGGGAAGTAGCAGAAAAGCCTCTCTCGGAACCAGTACAATATGCATACTTTACATGGCAGTGCACAGTTTGGTAGCTCGTCCCCGACTGCTGGCTCGTCCCCGACTATCAGTTCCACGTTTTTCTACATAGGCCAACCACAATTTGCGCGCGCTACACAGTTCCGTTCCCGAGGGGAACCACTACACCTTTTACATACAAACTCACTAAGAACCCTAAGTGAGGATCAGCAGTTTACATAACAGCAACCAAATATTTCAAACAAAACAGAACATTTGCACATATTGACATTTCTACCAAAAAATTATTCACACAAAACTACAATTATGTACAGCAGGATTTGTTCCCTCCAGTTGAGACAAAGAATTTAAATGGCAGATACACTATACAGCACAGAATCAAATCATGACATCAAAGTTTTAACAAGGAAAGGAGTAAACAATTTTGTGTTATCGTTCAATCAAACAATATTTACAGAAGCTTAACGATGTAATATTAAATGAAATAAAAGCAAAATAAATCAGTAGAGTATTAGAGCTATGGTGTTACAGACTATAATGCTTGAATCAACATTGACAATAATTGTTTAAGTTTCAGAAATGGGCACAAGAGGACCACAGAATAAAAGTTTAATCGGTATTGATCCCTATGATACAAAAAATGGCCTTCTCTCTCTCTCTCTCTCTCTCTCTCTCTCTCTCTCTCTCTCTATCTATCTATCTCTCTGTATCTATCTCTCTATCTGTTTTTCACAAATAGTAACCATTTCTGTGTCTAATAGTGTAAGTGGGAAAATGATGTAAAATCGAAAACACAATCGCAAACAGCATACTTCATGAGGCTACGTTACCTGTAAACACGCAACAGGCTACCGCTTTGTGTTTTGTTTCTCACGCTCCTCTAAAACCAGTGAAAGTAAGTAAGGAGAAAAACTGCACCATGGCTTTCAGATCAACTCAAATAACCCACGAGTGTCAGAGATGCAGAACACAGGACATACAAACGGCACCTGACCTCCGATATCCGTCTCACTTACAAGCAACTTCGCAACCGAGTTAGTCAATCTGTGCGAAACGCAAAACTCAGGTATGCCCACCCGATAACTGAGGGCTTTCACAGACACACCGTCCTATGGAGAAATCTGCGAGGTCTAGCAATAAGCAAACCTAAATATGCAACTAGGACACTAGTTTCTATTGACGATGTAGATAACTATTTCGCCAGGGTGACACCTTCACTCTACGAAAACATAAGGGCGTAAATCATTGAGTCGCTAGGAAGTATCAGTGGGTCGAACAAACGAAAATTTTTTTCTACATTCAGTAAGCCCTGACATGGTCATAAAGCATGTTGCATGTATTCGTTCGGCAGCCGCAGGACATGATAATATAACAATGAAAATGATAAGTTTTCTTGCCGGTCGTGTACTGCCCACAATAAGGAACATTTTCAACCATTCCCTGACCTCTAGCACCTTCCCAACATCGTGGAAGCAGCGACTAATAAACCCATTACCCAATAAGGAGTCTACCAAACTACTTTTCGCCCACAATACCATTTGCATTCTACCAGCATTATCAAAGGATTTCGAATACATAGTCCACAAACAGTTAACATCAAATAACCTTTTAGATGAATAAGAGTCTGGTTTCCTGCAAAATCGCAGCACGATGGTCCCTTCTGTACACGTGACTGACGAACTGAAACAACCTATGGAGAAGCAGCAGGCGACTATTATGTGCTTTTTGGATTTCAGCAAAGCTTTCAACGGTTGACTTTGACATTTTACTTGCTAAACTCAGAGGCCAACATATTTGTTCAAGTGTTGTACAGTTCTTTCACTCGTACCTTAGAACTGCCAACAGTCAATAATTATTGGAACTAAAAGGCTGCAATGGAAGGATTTAATATCAGAAGTCCCAGAAGGATCGGTTTTCGACCCATTACTTTTCTCGTTATATGTTAGTGTTGTGTCTACTATTCTCTCCCTCTACAAATGTCACCTATACGGTGACGACCTTCAGTACAAGTCTAACAAACTTACGTCTAGCAACCAGCATGTAAATGCTTGTCTTATCTGAGTGGACGCAGAGGATAGTTTTGAAACTTAACCCATCTAAAACGCAAACAGTCATAGCCGCTCACAAAAATACTTGCCACTAAGCAGGTCAGAGAATCTCCTCCGACCTTAATTCTAAATGGCGCAAAAATAACCTTAACCTCTTCTGTAAATGTCTTGGGATTAATTCTGAACGATCACTTAGTCTGGACTGAAAACACAACTACAGTCTGTAAGAAGACGACAGCGCCATTTCATGCACTATAGAAACAGACAAAAGTATTTTGTTTCGAGATTAAAAGGAAGCTCGTAGAGTGACTAATACTCCCCATACTTGACTATGGTAGTGCTAATCTCCAAGGACTTTTTTTTACGAATGCTCACACAAGCAAGAACTTGCGATGTATGCTTACTAGCGATACATTTGCGACGTGTGCTGGTTCGACCATATCTGTCCTACCTACAAATAGTTATCATGGGTGCGTACGGAAAAAGCGTATATATCATCATACTCTCTCTATCTCTGCTCAATCACCTTGTCAGTCATTGCACTCCCTCTTTTTTCACTTCAACTCTTACACCTCTGCTTGAACGGCACAGTAAAAATACTGTAAGATCCTGTCTGCACCATCATGTAACACTGCCATATTCACAAAATAATTTTCTGTATAGAAACCTGAGTTTTGACGTATCTTCCTCCAAAAAATCAAAGAAATTAAATTCCTTTCAAATTTCAGGAGACTGATGATGGTTCACCTTCTATCACAGTGGCCATCTATCCCATATAATCGTCTGCAGCTCACTCTCGTCAGTCATCCCACGCAACTTTTCCCTCTCCGTATCGACAGAGTTTTTTACTTACATTCTGTTATTTCCTGACAGTCGTTGTCACTATCATTTCAGTCTTCTCTTCTTTCTTTGCCCCTTCTGCTTGCATAATACGAAATATGTATTCGAAAGTGATATACTAATCTCCAGAGAAGTAAAAAAATCAGAACACCGAGGCGTTGTGAGACACGAACGAAAGTTGGTAGGTGTGTTTATATTACTGGAAGGTGACGTCTATTCAAATTTCGCACCATTCGCATGAGAGGAGCGCTAGAAGTGACACTATTAGGATACAAATCTGGTTTGCTTAAAATGGAACGGTTGTGAACGTTAATTATCTTTGCGATTGGACATGGTGAGTTGATGTTAGTCGAGAATGCATGTATGGCGACAAAGAAGCCATTATCAATACCGCACAGAGTTGGAACAAGGGCTACGAGAAGCTGGATGTTCATTCTGCGAAAGACGTGGCAGGAACGTTGCCATTGCACGTGACTTCAGACAGCGGTGGTTACAGAAATATACGATCGCAATAAGACTTGGATCCGAACGGCCACGTGCGACTAACGAGAGGGAAGACCGTCGTGTTGTGTATGGCTCTGGAGCGTCAAACTGTATCTGCAGCAGCAATTTGTGCTGTAGTTGGCGCAACAGTGACACAACGAACTGTTACAAATGCGTTACTTCAAGGACAGCTCAGAGATTCCCCTTTAGCGTGCATTCCGCCTTTGCGACTTCGGTGGTGTCAAGTGAGAGGTTACTGGAGGGCAGTGTACGAGTCTGTTGTTATTGGAGGGCAGTGCGCTGGACTGTTGTGTTTTCTAACATAAGCTGATTCTAATAATTATAAAGAATCCGCCTCTATTGCAAATAGAAACCGGCTGTTGACCTAGGTTTCGGCGCTGATGACTACACCTTCTTCGGAGCACACTAAACTACAAACTGCATAAAGAGGTATGGTCCAATATTAACACAGAACGCCGAAAAGGGCGAAAGACTCGCATAAAATGTAAAATAAACGGTACGTGTGTACCATGTGAATAGCTGTACTTAGCTCAAACGTCAGAAGCGTGCTTCCTCACCCCAGCCAACGTTCGGTGGGCCGCGGGCTCTCAGGTAAACTAGGTGGCGTCTGCAGCTAGGCTGTGAGAACGGAACGCGCATGCGCAAATTGAGAAATCGTCTTCTTCCATGTGATTGGCATACAATGTGTTACGAAAGTGATCCGATGACCGGGTCAAAGGCGCAGGAAGTTAATGCGTATGTATGTACCGGGTGATCAAAAAGTCAGTACAAATTTGAAAACTGAATAAATCACGGAATAATATAGATAGAGAGGCACAAATCGGCACACATGCTTGGAATGACATGGGGTTTTATTAGAACCAAAAAAATACAAAAGTTCAAAAAATGTCCGACAGATGGCGCTTCATCTGATCAGAATAGCAATAATTAGCATAACAAAGTAAGACAAAGCGAAGATGATGTTCTTTACAGGAAATGCTCAATATGTCCACTATCACTCCTCAACAATAGCTGTAGTCGACGAATAATGTTGTGAACAGCACTGTAAAGCATGTCCGGAGTTATGGTGAGGCATTGGCGTCGGATGTTGTCTTTCAGCATCCCTAGAGATGTCGGTCGATCACGATACACTTGCCACTTCAGGTAACCCCAAAGCCAATAATCGCACGGACAGAGGACTGGGGACCTGGGAGGCCAAGCATGACGAATGTGGCGGCTGAGCTCACGATCATCACCAAACGACGCACGAAAGAGATCTCTCACGCGTCTAGCAATATGTGTAAGTACGCTGTTTAGGTTTTATATTGGTAACGCCACGTAGCGCTCTGTATGAAAATCACTGGCTGTGCTGTGTGCAGTCTGTGGCTGGGTGGCATTGTTGTAATATTCGCTATTGTAGTGTTGGGCTGTCGGCTGTTAACAGCGCGTAGCGTTGCGCAGTTGGAGGTGAGCCGCGAGCAATGGTGGATGTGGGGAGAGAAATGGCGGAGTTTTGAAATTTGTAAGACTGGATGTCATGAACTGCTATGTATATTATGATTTTTCAACACTATTAAGGTAAATACATTCTTTGTTCTCTATTAAAATCTTTCATTTGCTAACTATGCCTATCAGTAGTTAGTGCCTTCGGTAGTTTGAATCTTTTATTTAGCTGGCAGTAGTGGCGCTCGCTGTATTGCAGTAGTTCGAGTAACGAGGATTTTTGTGAGGTAAGTGATTTGTGAAAGGTATAGGTTAATGTTAGTCAGGGCCATTCTTTTGTAGGGATTATTGAAAGTCAGATTGCGTTGCGCTAAAAATAGTGTGTGTCAGTTTAAGCACAGTCGTGTATAATTTTTCTAAGGGGACGTTTCGTATGTCGACCCTTAGCCGAGGATACCTCACTGGAATCTTCTGATTTTTTCTTGTAGTTTGTGTAATTAGTGTAGCTATTGTTTACTGCTAGCGCGTAATTGTAGAGAGAATCTCCTTTGTAGTTGCAGTCTTTCATAGTTGTTGTGGCATGCATGTAGATTTGCACCAAATATTTCGCAGCTGCGCTTGCAATTAACTAGATATTATTTTCAGTGCTATGTTAATGTGTTCTCTTATTTTTGCTCTTCAAATTGTGTTTTTCTGTGTTGTCGTGTGAAATATTGTGACAATTATGGCGTGTGAAAAACGTAATACTAGGCTCCAAAGTAAACTGAGAAATAACATTGAAGACGAAAGCAGTGTGTTAGCGCCACCATGTAATGGATTAACTAATGTTCAAAGTACTAATTTGATAATTGTGCATAGGGAAATGGAGCGGGCTGCAAATAATGGCGTAGGCAGTGAAACAATTAGTGAACAGGGAAGCATTATGGATCGATCGGTCGGCAACAGCCCGTCTCACGAATCCGAAATGACAGGACGCAATGTTGCAAATACTGTAGATTCAGGTTTTGCGTCCTCACCGTTTTCTCAAATAAGTCAAGACACATTTTCCGCTTGTCAAAATGTGAATGTTGCTGGTGCAAATTCACTGCCGAAAAGCACTGAGGAACATGTTTCAGACACCAGTGCATTGTTATTACAATTAATACAACAAATGGGACAAACACAGCAAAAGCTTCAAAAGTTAGACACAATGGAACAAAATCTTCGAAAGTTAGACACAGTGGAACAAAATCAGAGACAAACACAGCAAAAGCTTCAAAAGTTGACACAATGGAACAAAATCTTCAAAAGTTAGACACAATGGAACAACACCAGAGACAAACACAGCAACAGTTAGACACAATGGAACAAAATCTTCGGAAGTTAGACACCACACTTGAACAAACACGTGAAGATTTAACTACTGAGTTACATAACATTGAATCGAAATGTCAAAAAGTCTGTAATGACGTAAAAACACAAATTTGTGAGCATTTTCAACCTGTTTTTTCGCGGCATGAAAATGCATTACAGAATCACGAAGCAGCCATAAAAGAACTGCAAACTATTGTTCATGAAAATCGCGACACCTTGCCAGCTAAAATTGACTCAGTTGCATCTACTGATTCGGTTATGCAACTTGCAAAAACTCAGGAAAACTTAAAGGACACAGTAGATACGATTTCAACACAAATGGACACTCTGAAACTTGGTTCAGAAAAACACACAGAGGAAATAATTTCACTATCGGATAAAGTACCCGAACTTTCAGATCAGTTCACTAACTTAACTACAAAGGTAGATGATGATCTGAATAACACAAGACCTGTAGCCTTCACGGACACTGAAGAGTATGAACAAATTAGAAAATTCAAAAAAAATCAAAATCAAATCAATACACAGTACAAAAGAGAAATCCGGGAAGTACAAGATCAGTTGGCACAAATAATACAAGAATTACATATTTCAGAGGACACTCGCGCTCCAGTACGGGAAGAGGGACATAGAAATACGGAACAACCACAAAATAATAACACAGGACACTTCGGAAATTATGAAAGAAATTGGCAAGGCACATTGGATTTTGAGATGGAACCGCCGAAACGAAGTAAAAATGAGCGATGTGCGACTCGCCGACACGATGATTTTGACTATAGGCTGTTCATTACTACACGTAAATTCAAAACATTTAAGAATTCTGACAACGACATTCATCCACAAGCATGGCTTCATCAATTCTCTTATTGTTTTCCTCCCAACTGATCATTGGAGCACAGGTTAGAATTTATGTGTGGTTACTTGGAGAATGAACCAGCTGTAAGAATGCGATCGGTCATTCTCGATTGCTACAGTGAAGGAGAATTTTATCATGCCTTCCTCTCAGCGTATTGGTCTCAAGCTACACAAGACCGAGTAAAACATAGCATCATAATGATGAAACGTTTCGAACAATCTGTATTTTCCAGTCTAATGAAATATTTTGAAGACATGTTGCATAAGAATCAATATCTTTCAAACCCATACAGCCCTTCAGAACTCATCCGCATTTGCTTAATTAAATTGCCTGAACATTTAAGAAATATTATTTTGGCAGGACGTTGCAAAGACGACATTGAAGCATTTCAGGGACTCTTACAAGAATTAGAAATTAACACAGACAGTCGCGGGATGCGAAAACAGGAAAACAATCACTACAGGTCACATCCGTCACAATTCCGTGACGACAGAAACAATAACTGGATACGACAAGGCTACTCTTGCAACGCAAATCGTGACCAAAACAGACACCACCCATATGACAACCACTGGCAGAGTAACAATAGTTACAGAGAAAGATCACATTTCCGTAGTAACGAATATGACAGAGATTACCATAAAAACAGACAATATAGGAACAGAAACAATTATTATCAAGGGAGACAGAATAACTTCAGATGCAACAGTTCAGAGCGCAGTTACGATTCAGGGAGACATTCTAGACCATGTGACCAGCAAGAAAGAAATTACGGAATCTACCGTTATGACGACAGACGATATAATCATAACAACAGACCAGAATTTAATCAGAACTGGCGGGTTTCAAACAGGGCAGGGCCCTCTCGACAAGGTGAACTTGTCAATGTTAGATCTCCAAATCCCAGTAACGACACGCGGCAACAAAGAGACAGACAATGACTCGCACCGCAGGCAGACACGTGCGCCGGCTGGCTCCGAGAAAAATAACGTAGACCCTAACCTTGAGAAAAATTTTGGCATTCCTTACCGACGTATACCACATGATATTTGCGTTGAAGGTGAAACTCTGCGTACTAGGAAGAGTAAAGGTTTACACCACATTTCACATGTAAAACTGTTTATTGAAAGATAATCTACTTTTTAACTTTGCCATAAAACTTTTCACTTCACATTTCTAGTATGCATTGTCAGACTTAGAAACTGTTACCATGCAACAATGTTTGAAGTTAAATATCCAATCAAGAACCAAGAGAACTTATTTAAACAGAAATTACGAATGCATTGTTATAGTGAACAGATGTCACAGTGTTATTGTGTGTGTACATTCTTGCCTGTTAGTTGGACGATTACGTAACGACTATAAGGCTTACATACTTAGAACATATACTGGTACTGCTAATGAGATTTTAATGCAACATTTTGGTTTACTTGAAAATACATTCTGGATTTAAAGTACTTTCTGTGAGATACCAGATGACACATTGGTTAGTTTATGTGACAGCTACATGATTTTATCACGACGCTACTAATGAGTGACAATTTACAATGTTGCTTTTGCGGTGTTTCTGTTTTATATCTGCACAGTTTTTCTGTATCATTCTGGAAAGTAAAACATGTTTTAATAGTAACTTTTGTGGTATAGCTACAATGAGACTGCCTTTTCAGTAGCACAACAATACGTTACAGCACAGCACTTTCTTCATCACAGCAATAAGCGTAATAACTAAGATATCTATACGCAAAGCATTTCACTTTAGTTTATCATGAAGTAAGTACATTGGCATCTGCAGAACTTAGCTTTCAGAGGACAATAACTACGACACTTCCACAGAGATTATCTTATAGCAAGACGCACATTTAGCGCTACAGGACACGTATTTGAGTGATTAATTTTGCACTTAAATAATTTATTTTTAAAGATATTTGAAGTACAATGATACAAAGGTTTTCCGTGATACATTTCATTCCATTGCTGTAATCTGTAACACCTGAGGGTATAATTACATTTATCCTCAAGGGGGTACACGCTTACTTTGTGTACCATGTGTTTGGCAAGCACACGGAGCCCTAGCTAATATGGTATTTGCTCATACAACTTTACATGTCGGTACCATATTTCTCTAACACACAAATTACACAGCTATCTGATCATTTAACAGAGAAACAAACATTTTTTTTTACTACGTCAGTGACACATGTTTAAGCAATTACACAGTTGGATAACTTCACACTTATGAAATTGTATTTTGTCTGTACTTTGTGAACTGTTCATATTTTTTGGAACCATTGTGATACTATGAGAGCTTTGAATGTCACATTTGGTATGAGATCATGATTTTTAAAGTATGTTTGTGGTAGATGAGACTTTTGAAATGAGCAGAGAATTTTTTTTAGGTTTTAAAATATTCAGAAAGCTACGACGATTTTGAGATGTGATTGATCTGTTATGATGTTATTATTACAACAACGATGTGTATTATGCTGTTGAGGTATGTTTGTGATCAATGAGATGATGCTATATGAGGAATCTGATTATGCTATGTATTTATTATGATGAAATATTGAAGACGTGTTGATGAATATGTATATGTGTAATAAGGTAAGGAATAATGAGTAGTGGTTAGGGTCTCTGACTTGTGAAAAAGGATGTTGGAAACCAAGAATTGTATTTTAAGAGTTATGAAATGTGTGTAAATGCGTGAATGTATCACAATTCCGGCGAAAATATTTTGGACACTGTTATAAGATTTTGTTTCTACAGATTTGTAACGCAAATATTTTGACCTGTGAAGTTTTATTTGTATCAAACTGTCACTGTAGCGGGAACTGCTGTCGTAAATATTTCAGTAAGAAAGGTAAGTGGCCTTGACATAATGCGTTTTGGGCGCCCAGCTAAGAGATAGTCGTCTGACAAAAGAAAGCCATTAGGTGGAGAAAAAAGAAAAGAGGCCATTGTCCTCGCTATTGATGTTTACTTGTCGAAAGCATCGCAAATACGAAACGGTCAAACTTGAAAACATATGATTACACTGTGGAGCTCTTAATTTATGATATTTACTGAAATGCGTAATGAAATGACGAGAAATATTTTATGTCTATGTACCTGATTATGACTACTGTCTTCCTAGTTGAGACATTTTCTTACTACCTTATGAAATGCCATATGGCTAATGAATGATGTTTCATGCCTTCCTTTGTATATATTTGCTCATTTTGTTTAATATCTAGTTTCTAGCTGCACTGCAGCATTGGTTAAAATAAATTTTTATAGATGTACTAATATAGATATTTTCTGTCTACAGATCCAGTAAATAATAATTTTGTGATACTTCCAAAAAAAATGAGGGAGCACAAAAAGACATTTCCCTTCACAGGAACTGCATACATAATTTTCTTTTCAAGCATTTGGTAATTTATTTCATAGTATAAGTTTTTGTGGTGAACCACTTTAATGACATAGATATTAAGATGTGAATAGACATTTCCCTTATCTGCCTTGTTGTCTTTAGTGTACTATTTTTTCTGCTTGAGCTTTGTCATGTTTAGGTATAAGTTATTGCATTTGCTGCTGCTGTGTACCAGGCATAGTGCTACTGAATTTCACTTTGTATTATCTGTTAAGCCAGTTTTACTACTGATTTATTTTTCTTGTTGCTGCACATTGGCTCATATTAGTGGTAATGTTGCATTTGCTTGGTAATTTAGATTTACTGTAGCTTGCTTTGCCAGTTTGCATTTTTTCATTGCTGTTTGTGTTAATTGTTATATACTGCTGCATTGCCTCATCCCTTGGTATATATATCTGAGCTCAGTAGATTTAAGTTAGCTTAAGAGGGGGTAGACTATATAAGAAATTAGCTGTGATGAATTGGAAGAAATGCATTGAGAAGCTATAAGAAAATGGTATGGCCAAAAAGTATTTTGAAAGAGGATATGAACAAAAAAGTATGGTTTAGGGACAACAGGTTTAGGTAGGATTTTCTTGGAAATAAATAATGAGGTAAGAAATATGTGAACATATAAATATAGAAAGCATGCTTGGATAGGACTTTTTTTTGTGGAAACAAATGTTGAAATAGGACGAAAGATCTATGGAATGAAGTTTTGGGTTGGACTGCAGTACCAAATGTTACATTGAAAACAAACCCTGTCCTTTCCTCCTGTGTTATTCTGCTACGTGTTTGTGTACTCTTGTGTATTTGTGTTTTTCCTGTCTTTATGTGTTTAGCGACTAAGATTTATGTTGTAGAATTTTTCTAGTACTAAGCTACATTCACTATGATGAGGAATACTGTTATCCTCACATATAATTTGCATTAATAATATGTTATTTACTTTGCAAAGATGTTTAGACATTATTTATTCTGTTCTGTTTTAATGCTCATGTGTGAAGTTGATGTTTCGAAAGTTATTCTGATTTTTTATGTATGTACTCATGTCATAATTCCTGTAACACTGATGTATATGTTATTTCGATTCTTTTGTAAAGCCTGTACTACAAATGTTATCTGTATTGTTTTGTACCTTTGTAATTGTATTCTTATGTTATAAAATTGTAATTGACACCAGTTCATCATATTATTAACTTGTAAGTTCCATTTCACTGCACACGTTTCTGTTGGTCATAGTATATGGACAATATGTGAGAAGTAGGGACTGTTAGTGTTTGCACGTGTGTTAATAATTCAGCAAGGGACTGGATAACAGCGTTGCTGGTTCTAAGGACAATTCGAAAAACTTTGTGAGTGCACAAGTGGTGGTTATGGACTTGCTATATTATCCGCAAGACTCTTCAATGGTGATTGTGCACCTGCACAGTCACAACAGATGGCTGCTGGCCATTTCTACAAGTGCTACAGTGGGTATGCATCTTTGATGACCCACCAATACCATTATTTCTACAAGGACTGCAGTGGGTCTGCACCTCTGGTGGCCCACCAATACCGTAATCTCTACCAGGACTGCAGTGGGTCTGCTCTGTGATGACCTACCTACCAATATTCTTCAAAACATCGAATGACTCTGCTGTGGGTTCGCTCTGTTGTGGCCCATTACCTGTCAGCATGTCAAGAGTCAGCACTGTCTTTCCGTTGGAAGGACTACACTACTTCTTCAAGACTGCATGGAAATCCACTACTTCCGTTTGCATTGTCTTTTACTGCTCAGACTTTGAGAAAAGAAACGGCAGTTTTACTGTGATGAATGATCAGGACTGTCTTTATGGACTGTGAGAAAATTTTAGCTTTTGACCAACATTGCATTAATAAGTGTGTGCATTTTACATCTTTCATACTGTAATTATGAAAATTTTTTTCAAATCTGTATTGGCCAGTGCCCAAAACAATTTGTAAAATTTTTTGTGAGGAGCGTGGGGGCTATGTAAGTACGCTGTTTAGGTTTTATATTGGTAACGCCACGTAGCGCTCTGTATGAAAATCACTGGCTGTGCTGTGTGCAGTCTGTGGCTGGGTGGCATTGTTGTAATATTCGCTATTGTAGTGTTGGGCTGTCGGCTGTTAACAGCGCGTAGCGTTGCGCAGTTGGAGGTGAGCCGCCAGCAGTGGTGGATGTGGGGAGAGAAATGGCGGAGTTTTGAAATTTGTAAGACTGGATGTCATGAACTGCTATGTATATTATGATTTTTCAACACTATTAAGGTAAATACATTGTTTGTTCTCTATTAAAATCTTTCATTTGCTAACTATGCCTATCAGTAGTTAGCGCCTTCCGTAGTTTGAATCCTTTATTTAGCTGGCAGTATTGGCGCTCGCTGTATTGCAGTAGTTCGAGTAACGAAGATTTTTGTGAGGTAAGTGATTTGTGAAAGGTATAGGTTAATGTTAGTCAGGGCCATTCTTTTGTAGGGATTATTGAAAGTCAGATTGCGTTGCGCTAAAAATGGTGTGTGTCAGTTTAAGGACAGTCGTGTATAACTTTTCAACGGGGACGTTTCATATGGGGTGGAGCGCCATCCTGCATAAACATCGTACGTTCGAGCAGGTGTGTATCAGCCAGGCTGGCGATGATGCGATTCTCTAACATATCGGCGTACCTCTCACCCGTCACGGTAGCAGTTACAAAACCAGAATCACGCATTTCCACGGAGAAAAAAGGCCCGATAACGGTAGATGTGGTAAATCCAACCCATACCATGACTTTCTCGTCATGCAATGGAGTTTCCACGAAGTTCTAGGATTTTCGATAGCCCAAATTCTGCAGTTTTGGGCGTTGACAGACCCTCGGAGCGTGAAATGAGCTTCGTCGGTCTACAACACGTTACCCAACCAATCGTGATCTTCCGCCATCTTTTGAAACGCCCACACCGCAAATTCCCTCCGCTTCACTAAATCGCCAGGTAACAGTTCATGATGCCGATGAATTTTGTACGTATAGCATTGGAGAGTACGTCTCAATGCCAATCAAACAGTAGTGTATGGAATGCCGGTGCGACGTGCGACTGCACGAGCGCTGACTTCCCCGTGTATAGACGAACCCGCTGCAGTCTCCGTTTCTTCCTGAACTGACTCAGCAGCATTACGCCTTCTGCGCGGTCGGCCACAGCGGGGTCTATCGTCTAAACAACCCGTGGCTTCGAACTTCGAAATCAATCTCGCCACAGCTGCACTTGTCAACGGACCTTTACCCGTTCGAATCCCCTTCCTATGGCGATAGGATCGTAACGCTGAACTAGCACATTCCCCATTCTGATAATACAGCTTCACTAAATGTGCCTTTTCAGGTAACGTCAACATGCTGCGAGTGCTGGCGCATCAGATTCTCTCTCTCACTACAGCTCCTTTTATACACGATTGTCATGCGCAGTCACTGACGTTTTGCTGTCGAGCGCCATCTGTCGGACATGTTGTGAACTTTGTTTTTCTTGGTTCTAATAAAACCCCATGTCATTGCAAGCATGTGTGTCAATTTTTACCTCTCTATCTACATTATTCCGTGGTTTATTAATTTTTCAAAATTATACTGACTTTTTGATCACCCGGTATAACGTCCTAGCTCGAGGACGATTTTCTAGAACTAAAGAATGTGGATAGGCTGAAACTATATATGTGAGATAGCAAATTACACGGATGGTCAAAACGCATGCATGCAGGATAGACAAAATACCATCAGTTAGAAGCAGGATAAAAATATGTGGGATGAATAACCCATTTTTCGCCGGCCGGTGTGGCCGTGCGGTTAAAGGCGCTTCAGTCTGGAACCGCGTGACCGCTACGATCGCAGGTTCGAATCCTGCCTCGGGCATGGATGTGTGTGATGTCCTTAGTTAGGTTTAATTAGTTCTAAGTTCTAGGCGACTGATGACCTCAGAAGTTAAGTCGCATAGTGCTCAGAGCCATTTTTTTTAAACCCATTTTTCAGTTACTTGTGGTCGGTGATGGTGCTTGATGACTACGCTTGTATAAGCTTATAAAGTTACTGTATTAAATTCTAAGCGATATTGATCAGAAAAAGGGTCAAATTAGTATAATAGGCTTAATGTAATTGCGTGAAAGGACGTACAACGTCGCTTTCATGGCCCTTAATATCTAATGACCGACAGAGGTCATTTTGAATAGTGCTATCGGATATGTACCAAAATAGTGTAAAAAAAGGCCTAAGGCTAAACCAGTTTCTTAAAATCAGCTACCTGAGGCACTGAACCGTGAAGCTTAATCAAGTGAGGTCTGTGAATGGTACACACTTGCAGTTTATTTTAAATTTTATTCGTGTCTTTTGGCCTTTTGGGCGGTCTGTGTTAATAATGGACAATGCCTCTTTATGCAGTTTGTAGTTTAGTCTGTTCCGAAGAAAGCGAGGTTATCCGCGCCGAAATCTAGATCAACAGCCGGTTTCTATTTGCAATAGAGGCGGATTATTTATTAAATTATTCACGATTACTACGCGCTGCCGTGTTAAAAGTTCCTAAGCTAATTCTGCCTCGGTGCCAGTGATGGCCGTGTGTTGGTTAGAAGGAGACCGATTCAGGAACTGGACCCAACCTGTCTGCGTGCCAGACACGCTGGATCTACAATGGAGCTATGGTCTGGGTTGCAATTTCGTATGACAGCAGCAGCGCTCTTGCTGTCATCCCACATACCCTGACTGCAAATTTGTAAGTCAATCTGGTGATTCGAGCTGTTGCGCTGCCGTTCATGAACAGAATGCTTCGCAACAGCATAACGCTCGCCCACATATCGCTGTTGTAACCGAACATGCTCTACAGAGTGTCGGGCATGTTGCCTGGGCTGCTCGATCACCGGATCTGTCGCCAACCGTATGGGACATCATCGAACTACACTACAGCCTCATCCACAACCGGCATTCGTCTTCCCTGTACTGACCGACCAAGTGGAACAGGTATGGAACTCCATCCCACAACTGACATCCGATACCTGTACAACAGTGTGCAAGCACATTTGCGTGCTTGCATTCAACATTCTGGCAACTACATCCGTTATCACTGTTCCAGTATTTCACATTTGCAATTTGCTTATCTCGCGCTTACATCATTCATCTTGTAAGCGAATGGGGGAGGGTTGGGTTATAGTTCCGTCTGAGTTTGCTAATTGTACGCACTCACCTCGTAAATCCAGTCGTCATTCGCTTCTTCCCTTGCAGTCTAGGCACAGCAGCTTGAGTATTGTTGTAATAAACGGTAACTAACAAGGGGAACAAAGGAGTGCCAATTACCAAAATTCAAGTTTTAGCCTAGTATAATCCATTGATGCATTTTTTAACACCTGCGCTGCACAGGGCTACACTGTTACATTCTTCACAAAATAAAAAAATATGTTGATACACTGATACATACAGTAACACTACACCACAATACATCATCCCACACTGCTATCAAGATGCGGCTTTCGTGGCAATATAGGTAATCCAAGTTTCATTTACCGCCGCGGATGAGATGCTCGCGGGCATTTAATCATGTTCTCGCGATTGTTCTCGTTATTTATGACTTCGCGAACGGCGGATTACGTCTCGTGAGGTACGCGAATTATTACACAGTATCAAACACCTTTATAGTCACAAAATTTACTTGCTCTCTTAGCCTGACTCCTTAACATCTTCACACCAAGCACACGGTTAAACGCCACCACTTGATTCCCTCGCTAGTTCTGGCGCGAAAAAAACAAAGAAGCGACCATAGCGATGTTATCGAAATCGATATCAGTGCTACTCGATACATGCTTACAATCTGTGATCTTGGAACGTTACCTAGACAGATGTATTCCCGAATTTTCATTCCTCTACATTAATAATTTTTTGGTGCTGCATTTTTTCCGTTCGTGTATATCATTCTTAATGTCCTTTACTATTATTATCATTATTATTATTAAGGTCAATTATTAATTTAGACTATGTACATTGTAACGTCTGTATTTCATGTCTTTTTCGGATCACTCTTAATTAAAAGTAAATGACGGAAGATGG
This sequence comes from Schistocerca americana, assembly GCF_021461395.2. Lineage (NCBI taxonomy): Eukaryota > Metazoa > Arthropoda > Insecta > Orthoptera > Acrididae > Schistocerca > Schistocerca americana. The sequence goes on from NC_060122.1 coordinate 802,841,479, forward strand.
CTATTTTTTGCCTGTAATTAAGAGTGATTTGAAAATGACATAAAATACAGATGTTACGATGTGCTTGACAATGACGGTTAGTCGAAATTAGCTATTCGCACGATTAAATAAATATCGCATCATCGACTACTATGGACCATGTTTACGTTTATTAAGCATATGGGGGCTGTGGATCCTCATAAATACAATTTTTTTTTTTGCAATTTATTTTATATCTGTTGTTCCTGTTTAAGAGATGGCCTTAAGGGCTAATATGGTCAGTATGAATAAGCAGTATATAAATAAATATATCGAAGCAGGGGAGTTAGAATCGTATCTAGCATTACTAAAATATAGAAGGGTCCAAAAAAATGTATCTACTGTTTAAAAGTCTATAACTGTCAAACTGATTGACGGAGTTGTCTCATCTTTGGTTGTGTAATAGTTTGTAGCTCCGGCAGTCGCCGCACAAGCGTTGTATTGCGTTGTTTTGTTTTGTCAGATGACATTCGCCAGATAGTATTTTGAAACTTCCTGGCAGATTAAAACTGTGTGCCGGACCAAGACTCGAACTCGGGACCTTTGCCTTTGGCGGGCAAGTGCTCTACCAACTGAGTTACCCAAGCACGACTCACGCCTCGTCCTCACAGCTTTACTTCTGCCATTACCTCGTCTCCTACCTTCTCATTCTGGAGTCAGTATTTTGTTCTTAGTTGCACCTAGTTACTCGAGTAAACAAGGCTTACATTCGATGAAAGGAAGTCAGTGGTATTTTACGTACGAAAACATTAATGAGGTTCAACGGCAATGGCGAAATGAATATGAAGCAGAGCCACCGACACATTTAATGATTCGTCGCATTCGAGACAAATTTGAAGCCGAAGGCTGTGTTAAAGATGTACACAAACAACGATCTGGACGACCTGTAACAGTAACGAGTCCAGCTAACTCCCGTCGTGTGTTACAACAATTCACTCGCTCACCACAGAAGTCTATGAGACAGTGTGCCCGTGAAACTGGAGTGAGTCGCTCAAGTGTTCGGCGAATTTTGAAGACAGCAAAGTGGAAGTGCTACATCCCACGATTGCTACGCGCAATGAACGAGGACGACCCAGATCGTAGAATGGAGTACTGCGAGTGGTTTACCAACATGGTGCGCAACGATGAAGAGTTTGCAAAGATGATTGTGTAGTCTGATGAGGCACACTTCAAACTCAATGGTACAGTAAATCGCCACAATTTCATCTACTGAGCCGCCGAAAATCCGAACGTCCACGTGGACAAAGCCGTGAATTTGCTAGGAGTAAATGTGTGGTGTGGGTTGTCTTACCGGCGCTTGATTGGGCCATTCTTCATTGACGGCACAGTTACCGGTGAGGTGAAGCTTGAGACATCCATTTTACCTGCCATCTGAGACTTGTATGGAGACGGAAGAGTTTACTTGCAACAAGATGGTGCCCCGGCCCACTACCAAAATCGTGTTGGGTGTATGGTTCAAATGGCTCTGAGCACTATGGGACTTAACTTCTATGGTCATCAGTCCCCTAGAACTTAGAACTACTTAAACCTAACTAACCTAAGGACGTCACACAACACCCAGCCATCACGAGGCAGAGAAAATCCCTGACCCCGCCGGGAATCGAACCCGGGAACCCGGGCGTGGGAAGCGAGAACGCTACCGCACGACCACGAGATGCGGGCTGTTGGGTGTATCTCGACGAAAATTTACCAGGAAGATGGACAGACCGTAGAGGTGCTGTGGAGTATCCACCACCTTCCCCAGACCTAACTCCTCTGGACTTTTACCTGTGGGGAACACTTAAGGTCGTCGTTTATCGACAAAAGCCACGCGCATTGCATGAACTTCGAGATTCCATCGTACATTCATGTACAAATATCCAACTGAACGCATTGCAGTCAGTAGTTCGTGCTGCAGTTCGGCGGCATCGTTTGTGTGTGGATGTTAATCTCTCACGCCCGGGTTCCCGAGTTCGATTACCGGCGGGGTCAAGGATTTTCTCTGCCTCGTGATGACTGGGTGTTGTGTGCTGTCCTTAGGTTAGTTAGGTTTAAGTAGTTCTAAGTTCTAGGGGACTGATGACCATAGATGTTAAGTCCCATAGCGCTCAGAGCCATTTGAACCATTTTTGGATGTTAATGGTGACCATTTCGAAAGTCGGCCGGGGAATTTTGTTCTTAGTTGCACCTAGTTACTCGAGTGAACGAGGCTTACATTCTATGAAAGGAAGTCAGTTTTGAACTGGTATTTTAAGTACAAAAACATTAATGAGGTTCAACAGCAATGGCGAAATGAGTATCAAACAGAGCCACCAACACGTTTAACCATTCGTCGCTTTCGAGACAAATTTGAAGCCGAAGGCTGTGTTAAAGATGTGTGGGGAACACTAAAAGACGTCGTTTATCGACAAAAGCCACGCACATTGCATGAACTTCGAGAATCCATCGTACATTCATGTGCAAATATCCAACTGAACACGTTGTAGTCAGTAGTTCGTGCTGCAGTTACGCAGCATCGTTTGTGTATGGATGTTAATGGTGACCATTTCGAAAGCCGTCCGGGGTGGCCGAGCGGTTCTAGGCCGCGCGACCGCTACGGTCGCAGGTTCGAATCCTGCCTCGGGCTTGGATGTGTGTGATGTCCTTAAGTTAGCTAAGTTTAAGTATCTTGTAAGTTCTAGGGGACCTGATGACCTCAGAAGTTAAGTCGCATGGTGCTCACAGCCATTTGAACCATTTTTGAACCATTTAGAACACCTACAGTGATATCTTTAAGTTGGACTTTAAGCTACACTTTCACCAAAAATGAGACAACTCCGTCAATTAGTTTGCAAGTTATGGACTTTTAAACAGTGGATACATTTTTTTGGACCCCTCTATAGATCTACCGCGGTTTCACTATGTAATTTGAAGAGATAACGGGGATAGTTGGTTTCGGAGATGCCGTGTCTTTTTTTTCGTCCTGTTCGCATCTAGTCCGAGCTCGCCCTCCTCGTCCCATAAGTTTGACGTCGGTAGTCCCCTAAACCTTTGACCATTTTCGTGGATTTTCATGGTCTCGTGTCAATACAAAAGATGACGAATGTAATTCTGAACTGTCAAAAAACTAAAATGTGTTATATACTGTAACCAAGGCACTTGCACAGTTTTTCCTGCAATGGTGATAGTGTAGCTGTTTTGTTTCAGTATTTGAATCCTGTAAGTTCGAGATCAATCAGTCTTTTAAGATAGCTCTCCCGCTCGGAGCGTCACTGACTCACGCAATGAGGCGGTCGAAAAAAGCAAACAGCACCGGGGAGCAGAGGGCCGTTAAGGAGGCAGTAAACAATGCGCGGTTGTGGGCGCCACGTAACGAGTCCGGCTTGTCCAGTTGAGGGGGGGGGGGGAGGGGGGGAGGGGGAGGTTCGGCCAGAGGAGAGGCGCCAGCGCCGGCGGTCACGCCGCGCGCAACTGCGGTCACGAATTAACGGCGAGCACCAAAAACAAACGATAGCAGCCGATGGTGCCGCGATAAATCTCGGCCGGCCGGACCCGGCGCTGCCCGCCAGCCGGCCGCCTAAGTGAATATCGAGGAACGCCGCGCCGTACCAGCAACACTGCGCCGCGCCGGCCGCGGACCCGGGCCAGCCATACTGCTGAGACGGGCGCAGAGCATAACTGCATGCGTCTTCTGGAGCAGTCGTCACTTTGCGCTGCTCTCCGTTGGATCTTCTCTATCTCCTCTATCAACCCTATCTGGTACATATCCCACACCGGTGAGCAGTATTCAAGCAGTGGGCAAACAAGTGTACTGTAACCTACTTCCTTTGTTTTCGGATTGCATTTCCTTAGGATTCTTCCAATGAATCTCAGTCTGGCATCTGCTCTACCGACGATTAGTTTTATACGGTCATTCCATTTTAAATCACTCCTAATGCCTACTCCCTCATAATTTGTGGAATTAACTGCTTCCAGTTGCTGACCTGCTATATTGTAGCTATATGATAAAGGATCTTTCTTTCTATGTATTCGCAGCACATTACACTTGTGTGCATTGAGATTCAATTGCCATTCCCTGCACCATGCGTCAATTCGTTGCAGATCGTCCTGCATTTCAGTATAATTTTCCATTGTTTCAACCTCTCGATATACTACAGCATCATCCGCAAAAAGATGTTATTTCTATTGTTATTATATTTATGTATCTACATCTACATCTACATCTACATTGATACTCCGCAAGCCACCCAACGGTGTGTGGCGGAGGGCACTTTACGTGCCACTGTCATTACCTCCCTTTCCTGCTCCAGTCGCGTATGGTTCGCGGGAAGAACGACTGTCTGAAAGCCTCCGTGCGCGCTCTAATCTCTCTAATTTTACATTCGTGATCTCCTCGGGAAGTATAAGTTGGGGGAAGCAATATATTCGATACCTCATCCAGAAACGCACCCTCTCGAAACCTGGCGAGCAAGCTACACCGCGATGCAGAGAGCCTCTCTTGCAGAGTCTGCCACTTGAGTTTATTAAACATCTCCGTAACGCTATCACGGTTACCAAATAACCCAGTGACGAAACGCGCCGCTCTTCTTTGGATCTTCTCTATCTCCTCCGTCAACCCGACCTGGTACGGATTGTGAATAGCAACGGTCCTACGACTCCCCCCTGCGGCACACCTGAAATCACTCTTACTTCGGAAGACTTCTCTCCATTAAGAATGACATGCGGCGTTCTGTTATCTAGGAACTCTTCAATCCAATCACACAATTGGTCTGATGGTTCATGTGCTCTTACTGTGTTCATTAAACGACTGTGGGGAACTATATCGAACGCCTTGCGGAAGTCAAGAAACGTGCCATCTACCTGGGAACCCGTGTCTATGGCCCTCTGAGTCTCGTGGACGAATAGCGCGAGCTGGGTTTCACACGATCGTCTTTTCCGAAACCAATGCTGATTCCTACAGAGTAGATTTCTAGTCTGCAGAAAAGTCATTATACTCGAACACAATACGTGTTCCAAAATTCTACAACTGATCGACGTGAGAGATATAGGTCTATAGTTCTGCACATCTGTTCGACATCCCTTCTTGAAAACGGGGATGACCTGTGCCCTTTTCCAGTCCTTTGGAACGCTACACTCTTTTAGAGACCTACGGTACACCGCTGCAAGAAGAGGGGCAAGTTCCTTCGCGTACTCTGTGTAAAATCTAACTGGTATCCACTCAGGTCCAGCGGCCTTTCCTCTTTTGAGCGATTTTATTTGTTTTTCTATCCCTCTGTCATCTATCTCGAGATCTACCATTTTGCCATCTGTGCGACAATCTAGAGAAGGAACTACAGTGCAGTCTGTAACATCCCCTTCACTTATCGACCTTAATGACAGTGAAAAATTAAACCGCGTGTACCTAATGAAAATTTGGGAAAAAGCAATCGTCACCGAAGTTAATCTGTCGGTAAAGAGGGAGGAAAGGGTTACATCTAAATGAAAGGAAAAATGCAAATGAAACTGGTGGAAATTAATTTTTGAAAAGGGGTAAAGTTAATGAAGAAAGTAAATGTGCGGTCGTTACGTTAACAATTAACTAGCGGTAGTTAGATATTTGAGATTTGGGGGAAATTACGGTCGCCAGTCTTATGGACAATTACTATAGTAACTGAAAAAGAAAGGTTATTACACATATAATAAGCACTAGAAGTGTGGCAACTGAAGGTTGACACGTGTAGTGTGAAAACTGAAAGTTTGTCAGAAGTAATAAATTTCGCTACACTCTGACTTAATTTAGCAAAAAAATTAACAAAACCGGAAAATTGAAAGTTAATTTAGTGGCTGAAATTAATAGTGAGCTTTGTTTCTGAAGCATATCGAAATTCAGTAAAATACGGTTAGTCTTGGGCTACCTCAACAATCATTTCAAAAGCTACTTGAATCTACTCAATTTAGAAATAAGAGATTTAACTTTGAACTTGAATTAAATGATTCTGAACAATTAACAATAGTAAAGTTTAGTACGTACCAAGCTGAGCTGCAGTCACAGGTAAGCTAAAATATGCTAAAAAAAACTCGCACTCTTAATTTGTGCATGTGTAATCTAAATATTGTAGCCAGCTATGAATACTTTAACTGAACTTTGAAATTAAAGCAGTGAAATCTAATTATATTATTTTAATGCTGGCGTTTGAATTTCAACGACACTCGGGTTCATTTCGGAAAAGGAAGGGATCCTGCTTGGCAATACAATTGGGACAATGAGCAACAAAGGTTCATGCTAAGTTGCTGTAATTTTGTGATGCAACAATTTTAAAAGTTTGAAAAGCTGAGGTCTGCCATACAGTTCTAAAACTTTACGTGCTTCCAGTCTTCCTTGTTGGTTGAATGAAGGTTTGAAGCCGTCGATCGAGGAGGTGGCGACAGTCACTCATTGTCGGCCGTCGCTGTTGCAGAAGCTGGATGTTGGTGCGCCTTCTTCTCGACGGTCACCAGGCGAAACGGGCTCTTGATGTGCGCCAGCTAATGCTTCCCGTCCGCGACACCATGTCAGAAACTATCATCGCAAGTCGAGCGCAGTTACATGCTGCCAAACCCCGAAAGCGCGGCAACTCGCGGGAGCGTCACACAACACACCTGCTCCACTGCACCACCCCAGCCAGACTCCCTCTGCTCGCGCTCCACGCTCCACGCTCCACGCGGCAGAGTTAACACTACCAAAGATCCTACACACTTTGATTCTTCACACGACCTATCGATGTAATCGTTCGATAGCAGTTTTCCCTAGGCAAGACCCAGCGTAAAAATACAAATAATATTTACGAAACAAACCAATTATACACCGACACAAATGCATAAATATATATATATATATATATACAAATAGTAAAACAATTACAATATGTAAAGACACAGAAATATCATATATTCAGGTAGCAAAAATAAGGAAAACAAATTATAGTACAATAGATGGAAATAGGAGGATATGCATTTCCGGCGTTACAAGTCTTCCTCTGCGAAACAGCTTTGGAAACAGACACTGTTCTACAAAACTTAAAGGCAACTACATTAAGTAACACAACATAATAACTACACTGCTGAAACGAATGAAAGTGGGGCAGCATGTTGCCAGAGGTCTCCCAGTCGTACAAAGAAAGCTGGACGTAACATGTTGGTTGGTAAGCGGGGCTATAGTGCCAAATGAGGCTGGCCTCGCAACACCAGGCAGTTGGAGAAACGGGAAAAAGGCAATGTGTGTCAATCGGCGAGCGGGAACGGTGCATTATGCTGGCGTTCTTCTTTACAACATTGTCTGTACACATTTGGGTGACCTCAAGGGAGAAACTGGAAGGATTACGAAGTATGACGAGTGTGACCCAGGAGTTTGATATTGCTCTCAGCACTGTTTGACATGCATGGGCAGCGTCCCGAACCACAGGCTGGCTGGCTGGTTGATTCGAGGGAGGGGACCAAACAGCGGGATCATCGGTCCCATCGGATTAGCATGGGGAAAGAAGTCGGCTGCGCCTTTCAAAGGAACCATCCTGGCATTTGGCTAAAGCGATTTATGGAAATCTCGGAGAACCTAAATCAGGATGGCCGGACGCGCGATTGAACCGCCGTCCTCCCTAATGAGGGTCCAGTGTGCTAACCACTGCGCCATCTCTCTCAGAGAACAACAGCCACTGTTGCCCAAAGGAGAAGAGGTAGTGGACCGCCATGAGCTACACCAGCACACGACCGCTACATTGTGCAACAGGCAAGGAGCGTTTGCAATTGCAATAAAGTATGAGAGGACTGTGGCGCACACAACCTTACGCTCCACAGTGACGCAGTGACTACATGTGGGTGGTCTTTTCGCCCGACAACCAGTACGTTGTGTTCCGCTGAAACCCGGCACCGTTTGCTGTGCTGCCAAGAGCATACGTCCCATTGAGGGGTTTGATGGCGAACGATGACAGTTGCCAAGCCTCCACCTTGTAACGTTGTTGCTTTATTTTGCTATGTAAGCGTTACTGATAGACAATAAAAGCGATTTAAAAGCTGTGAGCTGTCTGGGGAAGTTAACCTTGCATTACTGACCAACTGTTTCACCAGGTATCCAGTCTAGCTTACCAAATTCCCAACCAGACTAACATTAATTATAATCTTTTAATAGTCATACGACAACCGGTGATATATATATATATATATATATATATATATATATATATATATATATATATGGTTACAATAGAGGGAAACATTCCATGTAGGAAATATATATATATATATATATATATATATATATATATAAGATAATTTAAATAAAAAGAAATAAATCAATTTATATTTGGAAATTTATTTTAACATTCATCATTGAAATTTCAGCATATTAAACTTGATTCCTAACTAAACTGGTGCCTTATTTAGGATTGTGAAAATGTGAGATTGCAACCTGACGAAACACATCAAATAGGGAGCCAAGATTGGGAGACTACATACAACACTGCATTCATAAAATAACACACAAAGAACGTTGAAACATATGCAAGAGGAAATTAACCACAACCAACCGATTCAATTTTCACCCAAAGAAGTTACGTTCGTAGCACAATCCTGTCCGTCATGTAACTACCACACACTGGTATACTAAATTCATATTAACTCTTTGTGAAATCTTCCCGAAAAGAATAGCTGAGGGCTACTTTGATGATTACACCACATGCTTCACGTGGTCAACTTGGTTTACACAAAGAGTGTAACTCCACAATAATTTTGATAATTAAAATAAATTAGATCGAAAAGCAATTTACAAAAGAAAAACCTCGAACTGGTTACTAACGTCTTACTATTAAACTGATGGGTCAAACAATTATATAAGCACGTGGTAGTGGTCTCACAAAGTACACCCCACGTGGGTTGAACATAAAGAAAAGTTGCTATATTGAAAAATATTGTCAAGACGAGATGTTATAATCTCACGCACACTCGCATTTAAGATTGATGATCTTAGTTAGAGTTACTGATCAACACGTGGTTCCACTTTACTCACAAAGTAGTAACAAAGCAACTACCGGAAGATATTCTGAACTTCACACGCGAATTACACTGCGTTGCAATTTAAGATAACATTAGATATTTTAGAGCTAAACCTGAAATAAAGGTGATTAAATTTTGAGTTAGGCTGAACTTAAGAAATCCATTGTCCTGTGGACTTAGCAGACACGCGCTTAGCCGGAGATCTTACCACTTCAGACGCTCGCCACGGACAGACTGACCTGGTCCCTTTCTGAGGGTGGCTCACAAATACAAACGGAAGTGGCCAGAGGGGCAGCTTCCTATACCAACATGACAAGAGACGGACAGGACCATACTAAGAATAGAAACCTCTCTGCTTTTAGAAAGCATAGCTACCAGTTCCGACGTTGGTCCTACTGTTCTCTAGCAGACAGGCTCGTCTGCTACCCTCAAGCATGCAACTAGAAATACATTTGCTCATTCATCCTCTCACACAGAAGGGAAGGGGGTTGACAGTATCTTATCATATACAGTATATAAAAGAAAGCGGATGTAGGTTCCGTATGAGACTGTGTGACATGAATTACACATAAACTGTGTTTTAAAGTGTAGTAGTGTGACAGATCGTTCTTGTTTATGTGTAAAAGTCACACGTTCCACTACTCAGTCTCCTCCCAGATAGTCAGAAACGCCACAGTAAATTTAGAAGAGGAATTTATGCCGTAAATGACAACAGATTTAAGAAATCAGACATGAAAGGAATCCAACAGAGACCTTTCAACCTCTTCTCATACCGTTGCCCCGGCCCTGTCATGTGCACGCAGAAGTCTTATTAAAGCAGAAGGGCTGGACCAATGAGGAATCTGGACTTGCCCTCTTCTCGAATGAGAGAAGGTTCAGTCTGAGCAGTGATTCTGTATGTACCCTTATAACATCAGAGGCAGGAACACTTAATGCACATAGGAACACTGAAGAATGTGACAGTTTTGGTGATACTTTGCCACACTGTGGAGAGGCATAATGTTGCACGGCCGTACTGATCTCCGGATCTTTAAACGCGGTCACTCACCAGTCTACGTTACTCTAACACTGTACTTACAAGTTCGTTGCGCCCTCCATCCGTAACGCTGGAATTCAATATGGTGTTGGCCCACCCTTAGCCTTGATGACAGCTTCCACTCTCGCAGGTATACGTTCAATCAGGTGCTGGAAGGGGTTTCTTGCGGAATGGCAGCCCATTCTTCACGCAGTGCTGCACTGAGGAAAGGTATCGATGTCGGTCGGTGAGGCCTGGCACGAAGCCGGCCTTCCAAAACACCCCTATGGTGTTCTATAGGATTCAGGTCAGGACTTGGTGCAGGCCAGTCCATTACAGGGACGTTGTTTCGTGTAACCACTCCGCCGCAGGCCGTGCATTATGAACAGGTGCTCGATCGTGTCGAAAGATGCAGTCGCCATCCCCGAATTGCTCTTCAACAGTGGGAAACAAGAAGATGCTTAAAACATCAATGTAGACTTGTGCTGTGATCGTACCACGCAAAAAAAAACAAGGGGTACAAGCCCCCTCCATGAAAAACCTAACCACATCATAACACCACCGCCTCCGAATTTTACTGTTGGCACTACACACGCTGGCAGATGACGTTCACCGGGCATTCGCCATACCCACACCGTGCGATCGGATCGACACATTGTTTACCATGACTCGTCACTGCACACAACGCTTTTCCACTGTTCAATCATCCAATGTTCACGCTCCATACTGCAAGCGCGGCGTCGTTTGGCATTTACCGGCGTGATGTGTGGCTTATGAGCAGCCGCTCGGCCACTAAATCCAAGTTTCCTCACCTCCCTCCTAACTGTCGTAATAATTGCAGTGGATCCTGATGCAGTTTGGAATTCCTGTGTGATGGTCTGGATAGATGTGTGCCTATTACACATCACGACCCTGTCGGCGGTCTCTGTCAGTCAACAGACGACGTCGGCCTGTACGCTTTCGTGCTGTACGTGCCCCCTTCACGTTTCCACTTCACTATCACATCGGAAACAGTGGACCTAGGGATGTTTAGGAGTGTCAAAATCTCGTGTACAGATGTATGAAACAAGTGACACCCAATCACCTGACAACGTTCAAAGTCTGTGAGTTCGCGGAGCGCCCATTCTGCTCTCTCACGATGTCTAATGACTACTGAGGTCGCTGAAATAGAGTACCTGTCAGTAGGTGGCAGCACAATGAATCTAATATGAAAAACGTTTTTTTGGGGGGTGTCCGGATACTTTTGATCATATAGTGTATAAATGACCTGGTTGACAGTATCAGTAGTGGCCACATACGTTTTGTAGATAATGCAGTGAGGTACACAAAAGTACTACAGGGTGCACTGATTTTAAAATTAAATAACACGAAAATTAAAAATCGATGGGAGACACACATTAAATGCTATGTGTACTGTGAAAGTCGAAATAATTATGTTCAGAAGTTTCGAAATAGTTGTTACAACAGGTGTTAACTAATGGCGTTGTATTCTGGACAATTCGTATCAACATGCATAATAAGCTCGTCCCCTGCAGGCAGTCTTTGCAGTCACATAATATACTTTTTTAAAGAAAGTCCATCGTTTTCCAGTTAAATTTACAATCACATCCTACAGTATCTCAATGGAAATGGCAATGGCAATGGATGCCACACAGTTCGTCGATTCAAACTGGTCAAGTGTGGTGGCATAATTCCGGCAGACAGCCTCTTTCAATGTGGCCCACAAAAAGTAGTCACAAGGAGCCACATACGGTGAATACGCGATGAATCCATTTCTTTGTGAGTAAATTTGGGTATCTAAAGCAGTGAATCTCCTGCCGAAGTATTAATCAAGAAAGCGAAACGTCTGTTCTGCGCAACGTGGCAGGCCTCAGACTCGCATGAAGCACTTGGTGCTCACTGTGTGGCGTTGAATCGTTCCAAAAGTGCAAGGTAATGTTCACTAGTTACTAATTCTCTCATGAAAAAAGGGGGGAGTGGGATAATGTCTCTGCTGGATACCGTAGGCTAAATAGTAACTTTGGGAGAATGGAGTGGTATACAAATTGAGATTTTCGGTACCCCATACTCGCCAGTTTCGTTTATTCACAAATCCATTTGCGTGCTTCGTCTGTGAACTAGATGAGGTCAACATCAAAACTTTTTGAACAATATTTCCAGTTTTAACCTCTTAATACAGTAAACAGTAATGCTTTCTTCTTCACTGTTATTGAGGATTCTGAAGGTGGATACTGCATGGCTAAAACGTAATCTTGTCTATGCAAACAAGAAAGTTAAATAAAACATTATGTGATGTTTATGAAATTCTTCAGACGAATCTCCAAAATAAGTCAAGAAACTGTAGCGACATTTTCAGTTGGTCTGAAGGCAACATTTCCACAGCCAAGCTGCCTGTCGTCCGAATTTGGCGAAGAGTTTGCCAACGGTTTTCGCTACGGGTATTTTGAACTATTAAACTATGTCTAAAAACAGCCTTTTGTTGCCGTAATACTGTGTTCCTGCCTGTGATATTACAGTACCAGACACACAAGTTGTTCAATGTAATACACGATGTCGCCTTCTTTCACGTGTCAGAGGTGGAACTGATCGCTCTGGGCTTCAGTGCACTATTAATAAACAGAAGGTGTTGCGATTACAGTGCCATCTGTTAACAACTTTCCGAACTATACTTTGACACTTCATTATAGAAGTCTTTCAGTTTTTACATTTAACTTACACGTTGCTGCTTTCTTCTTGCAGTATATCGTGTCCAGTTTTCGTGATTTGTGGTATTGATCCTCATCAGCGATCAAGTAAGAATCAATAGGCTTTGAGAGAGCTAAATTTAAACTCTCTGTCGTACTCCTTTACTCGTTGCTTTACAAGAAATTATAAAAGACCAGTATGGCCGTTTTTAAGTCCAATTCCCATTCTCAATCCGTTTCTGTTCCTTTCATTGGCCGATGATCAGTAGAAAGGTACATGTATCGCCTACAATAATAAATTTTCGTTTTAATTCAGATGTTATACGTTCATTTTTCATTCGGCAAAAATTCACACCTGGATCTTCGTGATCTATTTCAAACATTGTTCCGTGGTAGCTTACAATAAACATAATTTGCATTTACACTACCCGTCTGATAGAACTAGCAAATATTATAACATTTATTCTGCTTTCAAATACTTTGCACATTGTAAGTGTCGTCCTATGACAGGATATTTGGTAAGTTATTGATTATTATAGCTTTTATTCTGCTTTCAAATATTTTGCACATTATAAACATCGCCTAATGACAGGACATTTTGCATGCTCTTTATTTTGTAACTAAAAGTTTGTGTTTTTTTGTGTATCAATAACTTCATCTCAACCATAATTACGACTGGAAGATATACAAGAAAATTTAAAAAGAGTGGCACATCGAAAGGAGGAGAATTTTCGTCGGTTGAACGCCACTGCAAGTAACAAAATTTGCGTATTCTCATACTGGCTTGCATGCTACCAAGCGCTCTCTTAGAACAGCTCAGAGTTCAGCCTGGTAGATATATGCAAGGTTTATTGTAGACCGCCCTTTTCAACGCCGTTTCGCCCACATATGCGTGTGACACATAAATTGTACGTGTCTCTTCCTCCTTCCTCTGTCTGTCCTCTTCTTCCAGGCCCCTTCACTCTGTGTAGGAGACTTTCAGTGTTTATTTATTCCTATCCGTAATTGTAAGTGAAATAATGTGAACTGTCTCTGCAGTGCCATATCTAGAAAATGGTGTTAGGTTAACAGATACAGTATCGATTTTGTAGTCGATAGTGCTACGCCTTTGAAAGCTTCCGAAGTTTTCCCATTTGTGTGGATTTTCCTTGCACTATATCGATTACTGAGATGCCTTGCCCTCGCCACGATGTATGCATCCATGGTCCACTCAACACGTGTAACACGTGTTTGTCCATAGACATTTGTTCTCTCACTTGTCTCTGTCCATTTCTTCTTACCACCTCTGTTTGCCTACCTCCTCCTCCATTCTCTCTCTGTCTGTCTCCTCCTGCTCCCTCTCTGTCTCTTCATCTCCTTCTCCCACTCCCTCTATGTTCATCTTTCGCTCCCATCTCTCTGTTTGTTCATCTTCGCTCCCTCCTTTCTCTGTTTATCTTTTCCTCTGTCACAATCCGTCTCCTCCTTCTCCATGCACATGTGTAGCCCCTGGAACACAAGCTCATACTACCTACATAATATGCCTGTCATTTTCACCCCTATCTACGATCCTTTCGGAGATGGGAAGTTCTAACACCCACAGTGCTGATTCTATGATAACAAGTAGTATGTGTACCAAATTTGGTTGAAATAGATCAAGCAGTTTAGGAGGAGATGCTGGATATAGAAGCACCCATACATCTTTTTTGTATACTGTGTGTCTCAGAAAAGTTGCAACAAACTTTGAGGGATTGTAGAGGGTGTCTTGAGGAACATCTTGAGGATAGGAACCTGTGTCTGGAAACGACATCCAACGATGCTACAGAGCGTCGAAGTTACAGGTACCAGTGCTTATCACAAGGCCAATCCTGCAGCAGAAAACCTGACTTAGTGCACTGATGGACTGTAGGCGCAACTTCTCTCAATGTTGTTTTTCAACGATCGTGACTGATTGCCACGATCACCAGAGTTATCTGCTGCTTAGAAAGGCGTTGTCTACTACAAATGCGATGCTGTGTTGCCTTGATGGATGACATTCAGAAACTGTTTCCTTCTGCAGCTTATTTTTCTCCTGGAAACCTCTAAAATTCCCATTTTTCGGTATACAGGACAAAAATAAACTGCAGATGGAAGTGTTTGTCTAAAACCGTCATCCACCAAGACAACAAACCGTCACATTCATAGGAGACAAAGCATGTCTGTGCAGCAACTAGCACTATATTCTCCACTGGCGATCGTGGCAGTCAGTCACCATCACTGAATCACAAACAACAACGTGAGACGTTTCGCCTATTGTCCGTCAGTGCACAAAATAAAGTTTGCTGCCACAGCGATGGCCTAGTCGCAGGGTCCTATAAGGTCTGTTGCGCCGATGGTTGTGGTTTCTGGACATGAATTCCTATCCTAGATTTGGTCCTCAAGACGCCCTCTAAAACTCCACAAAGTTTGTCACAACGTTTTTGGGACACCCTGTGTATACTAGCCTTTACCCTACAGCTTCATGTGTGTATGCATTTTATACATATATTGTACACTTCACATTCTCGTCCTCTCTCTGTTCACCTCTTCTTCCTCCCATCATTATCCAACTGATCGGCTGGCCGCTGTGACAGAGCGGTTCTAGGCGCTTCAGTCCGGAACCGCGCTGCTGCTAAGGTCGCAGCTTAGAATCCTGCCTCAGGCATGGATGTGTGTGCTGTCCTTAGGTTAGTTAGGTTTAAGTAGTTTTCAGTCTAGTGGACTGATCATCTCAGATGTTAAATCCCATAGTGCTTAGAGTCATTTGAACCATTTTGCACCATCCAACTGATCCTCCCACCTCTATCTCACCACCTCCTTCTCTCCACTCTCTTTGCCTGCCCAACCTCCCTTTTCCTCCCTTTATCCAACTCATCTTTACAACTACTCCAACCATATCTTTCTCGCCCTCCCTGTGAACATATGCTCTGCCCTCTCTATCTGTCCACCTCCAACTACTTTTCCATCTACACATAGCCCTTTTAAATCTTCCATACATCTCCTGCATCTCCCTCTCCATCTGCCCATCTCGTCCTTCCCTCTCTGTCTTTGTAATCCTCCTCCCTCTTGCTCTGGGCACCTCCATCTCCTCACTTTTCTCTATTAATCTGCTCCTGTCTACTCTTCCTATCTATCGTCCCCTTCTCGTCTCTCTGTCTACATCATCATCTTCCCACCTCTATTGGTGTAACACCTCCCCACCCTCTGTGTCTCTCCATCCCCTCCCCTCTCTCCCTCCTCTGGTCTATCGCTGTGACCAAATATTCCTCCACCTCCCTCTCATTGTCTCCTGCTGCCCCTCTTTATCTCCTCATCCCCCTCTCTCTCTAGCCATTTCTGCCTCAATCCTCTCTCTGTCCATCTCATGCCTTCTTCTCTCCATCTCCTCCTCCCTCTTCACACTACCCACCTTCTCCTTTCCTCCTTCCCCTATTCATTTTTCCCAACCCACTCTCCTCATCTGCTCTTCTAAGCCCTATATCTGTCCCTACACGCTTTCCCTCTCTATATCCATCCCTTGTTGCACACCTCTTTTCCCTATCCATGCCCTGCTACCAGCTTCTATGCCATACCCATTGCCAGCTTCTCCAAGTTGTGCCTCTACACGTGCATAGCATTTGAAAAACAGGTCAGTGAAGTTCCGGCATATATCATGGTGTGCGACCTACATTTTGTGGTTGGAAAATTGTTCCTTCCTCTTGACATGTAGGCTACCCTGCAAAGCCGGTCAGTAAGTTGGGCTGATACTGCTCTAACATAGCATGCATCTCATGCAGGGCAGATACATGACAGAAACTGGAGAAATGTATCCTCCCCCTGACATGTAAGCTGCCCTACACATCACATGAATGAGACAGGCTGATACCAATCCCATAAAATATGCCTGTCATGCAGGGCAGCTTATATGGCAGGGACTGGAAAAACATTTTCCCCTTATCTCTGCTTGGAGCTAGGAGACACTATCACCCACAGTGCTGATCCTTGTGAAGCTTGCAGTTTGTGTGACAAATATGGTTGCAGTAAGTCCAAAGGTTTGCAAGGAGATGCTGGACATATGTACACACATGCTGCTTTGTTTAAATACTATCCTTTTCCCAGCAGCTTCATCTGCATTCATGTTGGACACATACATTGCACGTGCCTCCTCCTCCTCCCACTCTGCGTCAACCTCTTCCTATATCAGTAGATGTAACTCCATATTGGGCTCACAATCATGCAATGGCGGCTGGTCAATGAAACGTAATAATTTTGTACCAACCGCTATTATCAGATATTGTTTTATTAGGCAACCAATTTTGACATTCCAATCATATTATCTTCAGGCCTGTTACATGAATGACACTAAGGGCCACAAGTGCATGTATAAGACAAGGAACCAAATTTGTATCTTGTTCGGTAGAAAATAGAACATTCATGCAACAGTCCCAAAGATGATATGGTTGGAACATTGAAACTGGTTTTCTAACAAAAAAATATTAATATAATGGCTGCTGGTACAGTATTATTACATTTCTTCCTTGCTCATCCTAACACCTTTATCTGTTAATCTTCTGCACCCCATTCTCTTTGACTCTTTATCTTCTCCCATCTCCTCCATTCCCTTTCTCTAACCAAATGTTTCTCTCCTCTTCCTTTGTCCATATCCTGCTCCCCCTCTCTTTCAGTCCATCTCCTCCTCACCCTCCTTGCCTTGTCCACTTCCTCCTCCATTCTATCACTATGTCCATCACCTCCTGTCTGCATCTCTCTACCCATTTCTTCCTGTCCTATCTCACTATCTGTCTTCTACTCCCTACCTGTGCATACTCATCTCCTCCTGTTCCCCTCACCCTACCCATCTATGCTCCCATAGCATTCATGTGACGCAGAGCAGCCTATATATTAGAGATATGATTGTTTTTTGTTCCTGACATATTGACTGCCCTGCAAAGCAGATAATAAGGCAAGCTGATACTACTCCCACACAACCTACCTGTTGTGCAGGTCACACTACAGGGCAGGGACTGAAAAACACTTTTCTGCCTGGCCTACATTTCCACTCCTAGGGGAGCTAGGAGGTTTTATCCCAATGGTACTAATACTCATGAGGCTTGATGTTCGTGTACTAAATTTGTCTGAAATTGGTCCAGGGCTTTGTAAGGAGATGGAGGACATACACACACACATACTGCTTCATATTTGCACCAGCTGAGTACTACAGCTTTGCTGCCTACTCTTGTATTTCGTTTTGCACATATCTCCTCACAACTTTCTCCCTATCTATATGCCTCCTCACACACTTTTCTCTTCGACTGTACACTCTTTCATTCTTCTAGCAGCATTTTCATGCTCACTTCCTTTTTCATATGATGAGTACTGTTCTCCAGCATGCCTCCTACAGCTCCCTTCCTCACCCCCCCCCCCCCTGTCCATTTCCTTATATCCTCTCTTTCTCTGTCCTGTCTCTCCATACCTATATCCTCATGCCCTCTTTTCTCTGACCATCTCCCCCTCCCCTTACTGTCTGACCACCACTCCTATCATTTCCCTGTCTGGTCAGCTCCTCCTCTCCACTCTCACTGTTTGCCCATTTCTTCCTCACCCCTCATATCGCTCATGTCCACCTCCCATCTCTGCCAACATCCTACTCACCTTCCTCTATCCTCCTCCTATCTCTCTCTGTCCACCTCATCCTTCCACCTCAGTTTATCTCTGCTCATACTTTATATATGTGCCACTACTCTGGTGTGATGTTGTGCACTAAAGGAGGCTCTCTTTGGCGTTTTGATACTAACAGTGGCTAAGTTGTTATCCAGCAGCCACATTATGGGCAACATGGCTGCCTTGCGTTGAGCATAAGATGCACGATCTATTGCATTGTTTTGCAGGTTACTGGTGTTACACACACCTCCTACCAACTGTGGACCTTGTTGTTGGAGAGGTGGCTTGAGAGCCTCACCGATACAGGTAGCTGTAACGTAGGTGCAACTGCATTGGAGGGGTATCTGTTGAGAGCCCAGACAAATGTGTGGCTCCTGAAGAGGAGCAACAGCCTTTCCAGTACTTGCAGGGGCTAGAGTCTGGATGACTGACTGATCTGGCCTTGTAACATCGACAAAAACGGCCTTGCTGTGCTGGTACTACGAATGGCTGAAAGCAATGGGAAACTAAAGCTATAACTTTTTCCGAGAGCATGCAGCTCTACTGTATGGTGAAATGATGACGGCATCTTCTTGGGTAAAATATTTCTGGCGTGTAATAGTCGCCTATTCGGATCTCAGGCGGGGTCTACTCAGGAATATGTTGTCATTAGGAAAAATAAAACTGTCGTTATACATACCGGAGTGTGAAATGTTAGATCCCTTAATTGGGCAGCAGGTTAAAAAATTTAAAAAGGGAAATGGGTAGGTTGAAGGTAGGTAGAGTGGGAATTAGTGAAGTTAGGTGGCAGCAGGAACGGATTCCTGGTCAAATGAATTCCAAAAAGATTTTTTTCACTATTCTGGGCGTTTTCACCCTCCTTTAACTGTTTGACTGTTTCAAGTACTGCGGAACTTAATTATTTATTTTGTGAACTGGAGACTCCAAACTAATTTCATTGATCAAGCACTTTCATTTATTTGGTTTTGGACAGTTTTGCGCTATTCATACTCGCAGGAACTAGAAAAGTGTTGAATTGTCTTTATCAATAAATATGTGTGATTGTGACTATTTTCCTACTTTTATGGATGGCTCCCTAGAACGTTAGCACCAAGTTTCTTCGGAATAACTATTAGTGAATGAAGGAAAATTGCCTACCAACTTACTGAGTAAATCCATCTACCCCATCACTTCAGTAAAAAAGAAGATAGCCCGTAAAAATAGTATTACGGCTTTATGAAAGATCATCCCACTTTGTCCTTTAGTTTCTGAAGCAATATGGATGGCACGAAGGAAGGGGTTTAATAGAGGGCGCGTTAATGAGATTTTTGATAAATATGAGGAAATCGTAGAAGAACGTAAATTTACTGCTGATCATATACATGATATTATCCACATTTCACAAAATTTTTATTGTCATTGCCCGAAACGGCAAACTCCAAGGAGGCGCAATCACAAGCAGAGAAAGCAGTCTTGCAACGACATGTGTTTGTGTAATGAACGCAGCAGGCGAATTCATAGCTGTGGTGTTAATATTTAAGCACAGCAGAATGAATTATGTTTTAAAAATGGAGCTCCATCAAATATACCATTCGGATGCTCGTCAAATGGATGGAAAATATAGGAACTAGAATGAGATTTTCACTCTGCAGCGGAGTGTGCGCTGATATGAAACTTCCTGACAGATTAAAACTGTGTGCCCGACCGAGACTCGAACTCAGGACCTTTGCCTTTCGCGGGCAAGTGCTGTACCATCTGAGCTACCAAAGCACGACTCACAGCCGGTACTCACAGCTTTACTTCTGCCAGTATCTCGTCTCCTACCTTCCAAACTTTACAGAAGCTCTCCTGCGAACCTTGCAGAACTAGCACTCCTGAAAGAAAGGATATAGCGGAGACATGGCTTAGCCAAAGCCTGGGGGATGTTTCCAGAATGTCTCCGCTATATACTTTCTTTCAGGAGTGCTAGTTCTGCAAGGTTCGCAGGAGAGCTTCTGTAAAGTTTGGAAGGTAGGAGACGAGATACTGGCAGAAGTGAAGCTGTGAATACCAGCCGTGAGTCGTGCTTCGGTAGCTCAGATGGTAGAGCACTTTGCCGCGAAAGGCAAAGGTCCCGAGTTCGATTCTCGGTCGGGCACACAGTTTTAATCTGCCAGGAAGTTTAATATAGGAACTGTTTGTCCGATGGCTATAACATTTCATAAAACGTGAAAAACTAGAAAAAAGGACGAGAAAATAGTTGTGATTTTGTTGGCTGAACATAGCACACACACCACAAATTTAGAGGCATTTCAGCTGGCTTGTGATCATGGTAGACTCGAGTTATCATTTACTGCTCACACAACTCATCGTCTACTGCCACTGGACAGATCGTTCCTTAAAATAATAAACAGCAGTTACAGTTAAACGGTATCTTCGTTGTTGTATTCAAATTCTGGCTGTGTCATATAACGAGCTGACTTGAAGAACTCCTCGGTAATGCATACGCCAGATCAGTCTGGATAGACATAGCTCCAAATGGTTTGAAGGCAACAGACTTGTGGCTATGTGACGGAATTGTCGCCAAAGGAAAGGACTTTGTAGCTGCTGCTGTAGATATTGTTCATCAATCAGGCTAAGAATCGGCTGATGGTACTGAAGCAAAACCGTGAAAATCTGGAAGGTTGCCTAGCGTAAAATATCCCTTAATATTCGGTCTGGGGCCGGCCGGAGTGGCCGTGCGGTTGTAGGTGCTACAGTCAGGAACCGTGCGACTGCTACGGTCGCAGGTTCGAATCCTGCCTCGGGCATGGATGTGTGTGATGTCCTTAGGTTAGTTAGGTTTAATTAGTTCTCAGTTCTAGGCGACTGATGACCTCAGAAGTTAAGTCCCATAGTGCTCAGAGCCATTTGAACCATTTTTTGAAGTAAATCTGCAGTGGAATTAACATCAACTCCTTAGAGTATAGAAGCCAAAAAAGGCAAATAAAAAGAAGAAAAATGTGCACAAATAAATAAGAAAGAGGCAGATAGATGACAGTGTAAAAAATAAAGAGCAGAACGATGTGATCATGTCAGCTGTGTAAGGAAAATCGAGAAGAAGGCATGATTTAGTGTATGATATGTAAAAGTAGGGTAGCTACATCGCCTATGCGCTCATGTGGAAAGTAAAGTTAAGAAATATTTCTGCGATATTTATGTTCAAACTGACTTTCGATATGACGGTTTAAGCTACTTCATTTGTTAAGAATTTATGTTTTGTTTCCCATGTGTAATATTACGTGGAGCTATGAAAGCAGAGATACTTTATAGTTTGTAACTTGTTATTGTGGCGTTTCGTTACATTATTCTATGGATTTGTTACTCTGTCGCCGAAATCGCATCCTAAGTACGATTTAGGCTATAGAAGGTGCCGATTAGGAAAGCAGGCGCTTTAGTCATAACGAAGGTACAGATATGAAATACGTTCAAAACCCAGTTTGAGAAAAGATTTTGGTATTTCTGTGGAAGCTGGCTGATAGAATAAAAAATAAAAACTCAATGTACGCAAAACAAATAGTGTTATTTAAATTACGGTACCAAATGCAGCAGTTCTCCCTTAAGGGTTACGACTTGAGAAACCTTGCCCTACCTTTCTATGGTCAGGGCTATGTGTACAAAATTCTTCACTGAGTATGACGGCGGCAGGCTCAACCCAAAATTGTGCAGAGCGATATACCACCTGCTGGTACTGTAAGTCACAAACAGCGGAGAGGTGACCGCTCAGGAGGAAGTGGGCGTGTCCCGGAAGTGGCGCCGGGCCGCCCCGCCCCCTGCCCCCCAGCCGGCACCCACGTGCAGCGCAGCCGCCGGTCACGCCCACAGCTGAGCCGGGGTCGACTGCTGGAGGCCGTAGGCGTCCCTCACCAGCAGGCTGAGGACTCTCAACTGGAAAGGTGTCCGGTGGCGGCAGAGAAGCTTCTTTGCACATCTGCGTCTAGAAGCTCATGCAGTGGCCTCAACCGCAATGCTCTCGTGGTATTAATATTGTTGTGGATGCACAAGAGGCAAATATTATGTGCTTCTTCGACTTCAGCAAAGCCTTAGACACTGATGACATTGACATTTTACCTGCCAAATTTGGCAGCCTAAGTTCCTCGCCAAGAGTAGTGCCCTGATTTCACTCATACCTGACGCTTCGCCCAGCAGTGCCTGACGTCCGGCAACATTAAGTCAAAATGGAGGCGAGTGGTATGATGCATCCCCCAGGGCTCAGTATTAGGTCCTATAATTTGTTCAACGTACATAAATGATGTGTTTCATCAGTTTCGACCTATTGCAAAAACCATATGTACGCTGATGACCTCAGTTGATATCAAAGTGCAAAGCCAATAAACCTGAAGACAGCTGCCGAGAATCCCAATATCGACCTGTTTGCAGTATCAAAATGGGCGTAGAATGTAGGGTTAAACCTCGACCCATCCGAAACGAAAGCGGTACTGGTTGGTCATTCTAGACTCATTCTCGCGAAATATCGATAATCCCTACCATCTTTAACCCTAGCTGGGACAAATATCACCTTCTCTCCTACCACAAAGAGTCT
Organism: Schistocerca americana; assembly: GCF_021461395.2. Lineage (NCBI taxonomy): Eukaryota > Metazoa > Arthropoda > Insecta > Orthoptera > Acrididae > Schistocerca > Schistocerca americana. The sequence continues at coordinate 802,864,334 of NC_060122.1, forward strand.
AGTAGTCATAATAGATGAAAATATAAATTGGAGTGAGCATGTAACTGCAACGTGCAAGGAGGCTTCAGCACCTCTCCATGCGCAACAAAAATATAAAAAGCTCTTACCCCTTGACCTGAAAACAAACTCGTACGAACAGTTAAACTTCCAATTATTGATAGCAATGAATTTTTCAGCTGGGCCTTTCTCAGGAAAGCTCGTGGCACCTGGGGCTGGTTATGAATGCCCGTGTTTGTTATATCAGTGATGTTCTATTCTTCGATCAAATTTCGGTATCATATGCACAACGATCCTGGCTGCGTGCAAACAAGCACAGAGATTTCCATACCCTTTGCCTTCTCCACTGTCTCAGCAATGGACACCGTCCATCATCTCCCCTCGATTTAAAGCTGCTAGCGCAGCACCGTCGCGGAAACACCCTTTCACATTATAGAAAAACCAGGAACCCTAGTGTGGAATAACCTCCTGCCTTACAGTAGGGAACTGAGTGACATCTCCAGCTTCAGAAGACAATTAATGACATATCTGCTAAAGAAACAATAATGATTATCATTGCCTGTATACGGACTCCTTACTCTGATACATCTCTCTTTCCAACCTGATCTTACCCATTTCCGAGTATTCTTAGCCGACGCAGTTTCCTCAAATTTTCCTTTTGCCACAACCTACTATGTCAGGTATTTTGTATACCAGTAAATTGCTTTTACAACTGCACTATCATTATTATTTTACTGTCGTTGTTGTTATCATTATCATTATTAATAATGTTATCACTACTTGTGGGAACAGCTGTAACAGTACAAGTACTACGAGTATTAACTTCATTAGTTCACAGTCACTATCGCTTAAACACACTGCCACGTCAGACACTCAAACCATTTTAATACTGTTTGTCATATTAGAATTGTTATTCCTTAGGTAAATATGATGCAAAAACGATACTTTGTGTGTAAAACTTGGGTCCAATGTATGCTGAAACCTTGTGTAACTGAATCTGAAAACTGATTTCTAAATTATGATTACAGATTCAAATCTAGAACACTCCAGCTATTCTACATTCGAACATGAACTTATTTATACAAATTACTTTTAGGAATGTGTTTATAATTGATCTGAAACGCATCACACTGTCTGAAAATTAGATTACGTAAAAGAATGATTCACAACAATATCAGAATAATTAAGAGTTACGTAAATTAAATGTGTCCTACTATAAAACTACATCTTTTGAATTTCCATGAAAATTCAGTAACGGAAAACTGTTCCTAATATTCTGTCAAAAATGTTTAGGCCCTATAACAAATTTATACTGCTCAACAGATAACCTTACTCTGCAGTGGCTGCACTGCAAATGAATATCTAAAATAAATCATTGCACGGCAGTTTGCCTCATTCTTTTCTCTTTTAAGATCCTATTTTAGCAAATTAGTTTTTATTCTCTTTTTAAAATTATTAATTACTGTTCACGAAAATGTGCAAGGCGTGACGATGCAAATTTTACCAATCATGTTTTTCTCTGAACAGTGTGGATATGCTTGTGGAAGTACTTTGAAATTATATTCAGTCCTTTTAATGACACAAAAATAAACTCAAACTAACGTGAACAATTAGCATTATTTCACCGCGTGATCATACACTACAATTTCTGCTTCTACAGAATATTTCTACTATAAAGTTCGTTTTCTTAGATTCCTAACGCAGAACTACTTAACTAATCTAAATGGTAGAAGGCCAATTAGAATAGTGAACACATGATTGGTGATTCTCCCTGTTTACCAACAAGTAGATATTATTAATCACAATCAAATCTTTACACAGTATTTACTACTGATTCGCACTTACAGCTACTAAACTCAAAATAAGTTACGTTTTTCTGAAGTGCCGTCCCTCTACACGATCACCTTAAAAATCATCCTTCACCATCAGGTTACACACCGCGGAACATCTCAAACAAAAATCTCTCTTCAGCACATCCGCAATCCAAGCTGCTCTTTCGGACATGATTCTCAGCGACTACACCTGCCCTATACAAGGGCGATATACTTGAGGACAATATTATGGAAATGGAAGAGGATGTAGATGAAGATGAAATGGGAGATATCATACTGCGTGAATAGTTTGACAGAGCACTGAAAGACCTGAGTCGAAACAAGATCCCGGGAGTAGACAACATTCCATTACTACTACTGACAGCCTTGGGAGAGCCAGTCATGACAAAACTCTACCATCTGGTGAGCAAGATGTATGAGACAGGCTAAATACCCTCAGACTTCAAGAAGAATATAATAATTCGAATACCAAAGAAAGCTGGTGTTGACAGATGTGAAAATTACCGAACAATCATTTTAATAAGTCACAGCTGCAAAATACTGACGCGAATTCTTTACAGACGAATGGAAAAACTGGTAGAAGCCGACCTCGAGGAAGATCGGTTCGGATCCCGTGGAAATATTGGAACACGTGAGGCAATACTGACCCTACGACTTATCTTAGAAGAAAGATTAAGGAAAGGCAGACCTACGTTTCTAGCATTTGTAGACAGAGAAAGCTTTTGACAATGTTGACTGGAATACTCTCTTTCAAATTCTGAAGGTGGCAGGGGTAAAATACAGGGAACGATCGGCTATCTACAATTTGTACAGAAACCAGATGGAAGTTATAAGTGTCGAGGGCCATGAAATGGAAGCAGTGGTTGGGAAGGGAGTGAGACAGGGTTGTAGCCCCACCCTGACGTTATTCAATCTGTATATTGAGCAAGTAGTAAGGCAAACAAAAGAAAAATTCGGAGTAGGTATTAAAATTCATTGAAAAGAAATAAAAACTTTGAGGTTCGCCGATGACATTGTAATTCTGTCATAGACAGCAAAGGACTTGGAAGAGCAGATGAACGGAATTGACAGTGTCTTGAAAGGAGGATATAAGATGAACATCAACAAAAGTAAAACGAGGATAAGTCGGGTGATACTGAGGGAATTAGATTAGGAAATGAGACACTTAAAGTAGTAAAGAAGTTCTGCTATTTGGGGAGCAAAATAACTGATCATAGCCGAAGTAGAGAGGATATAAAACGTAGACTGGCAATGGCAAGGAGAGCGTTTATGAAAAATAGAAATTTGTTTACAACGAGTATAGATTTAAGTATCAGTAAGTCGTTTCTGAAAGTATTTGTGTGGAGTGTAGCCATGTGTGGAAGTGAAACGTGGACTACAGAAGAATGCTGAAGAGTAGCTGGGTAGATCACATAACTAATGTGGAGGTATTGAATAGAATTGAGGAGGAGTTTGTGGCACAACTTGACTAGAAGAAAGGATCGGTTGGTAGGGCATGTTCTGAGGCATCAAGGGATCACAAATTTGGCATTGGAGGGCAGCGCGGAGGGTAAAAATCGTAGAGGGAGACCAAGAGATGAATACACTAAGCAGAGTCAGAAGAATATAAGTTGCATTAGGTACTGGGCGATGAAGAAGCTTGCACAGGATAGAGTAGCATGGAGAGCTGCATCAAACCAGTCTCTGGACTGAAGACCACAACAGCAACAACAACAATAGGTGCATGTTATAACATCACATTCCAGTTTCGTCCGACTACAACAACGGCTGCAAGAAACTGGTACGTCGGAGCTAGAATGGTTGCTTGTGGTGTTACTTTGTCACGCTGCACTCTCGACTTTGTCACATTCGTCTTTATATGAGGACGTGTACTCGAGACGCTGACCGTGCATGGGTTGCTATATATCACACGAGTCAGAGCTGATTGCTTCCGCTGTGTCCGTGTCTTGAACGGGAGATATGAAAGTGATCCGTCTTCAGAATTTTCAAACTTAATTTGTATTCAGACGGTACATTTCCCCACTCGGGTTCATCTTTTATTTTTTCCTGCCCGCCACGAATTCTGTGCCAACTTCTTCATCTCAGAGTAGCACTTGAAACGTACGTCCTCAATTATTTGCTGGATGTATTCCAGTCCCTGTATTTCTCTACAGTTTTTGCCGTCTACACCTCCCTCTACTAACATGGAAATTTCCTCACGTCTTAACAGATGTCTTACCATCCTGTCACTTCTCCTTGTCAGTATTTTCCTCACATTCCTTTCCTCTCCGATTCCCCACAGATCTTCATACCTTACCATATCAGTCCACCTAATTTTCAACATTCATCTGTAGCACCACATCCCAAATGCTTCGATTCTCTTCTGCTCCTGTCTTCCCATATTCTACGTTTCACTATCACACAATGCTGTGCTCAAGACGTACATTCTCAGAAATGTCTCCCTCAAATTAAGGTCTATGTTCGATACTAGTAGACTTCCTTTCGCCAGGAATGCCCTTTTTGCCAGTGCTAGTCTGATTTTCATGTCCTCCTTGCTCCGTCCGTCATTGGTTATTGTGCTGCCTTGTTAGTAAAATTCCTTAGCTTCATCTATTTTGTGACCACTAATTCCGATGTTAAATTTCTCGTTGTTCGCATTTCTGCTACTTGTGATTAATTTTGTCTTTCTTCGATTTACTCTCAGTCCATATTCTGTACTCATTAGACTGTTCGTTCCATTCAGCAGATAATGTAGTTCCTCGTCACTTACACTCAATATAACAATGTCATCAGCGAATCGCATCATTGATATCCTTTCGCGTTGAATTTTAATTCTACTCCTGAACCTTTCTTTTATTTCCATCATTGCTTCTTCGATGTACAGATTGAACAGTAGGGACCAAAGACTACATTCTTGTCTTACAACCTTTTTCATTCCATAACTTCTTTCTAGGTTGTCCATTCTTATTATTCACTCTTGGCTCTTGTACATATTATATATTACCCGCCTCTTCCTATGGCTTACCCCTATTTTGCTCAGAATTTCGAACGTCGGCGCCCAGCATACTTCGTACGAATTTAAAAAATAGCTATTACCAAGGTAGTAATCATGTGTGAGCAAAGCCAAAGTTTAGTCTTAGTTTAGTCAAACAATGATAAAATACCAGAATGAGATTTTCACTCTACAGCGGAGTGTGCACTGATATGAAACTTCATGAGAGATTAAAACTGTGTGCCGGACCGAGACTCGAACTCGGGTCCTTTGGCTTTCGCGGGCAAGTGCTCTACCAACTGAACTACCCAAGCACGACTCACGACCGTTCCTCACAGCTTCAAGCTGTCGTGCTTGGGTAGCTCAGTTGGTAGAGCACTTGTCTGCTTTAGGTAAAGGTCTCGAGTTCGAGTCTCGGTCCGGCACACAGTTTTAACTGTAATGACAAAATAAACTAACATATTACGAGCTAATGCACTGTTCCATTAAACAATAATGAGTTAAACTTTCATTATCTATCTCTGCTGCCACGGAAAGGTGTTAACCCACAGTAATGATTCACTCGAAGCATTAAACACCGCAGTTCCGTGAGATCCCTGCCAACCGCTTATCCCATTGCTAGATACCTCATAGACAAGTGCCTCATTGTGGTATTGTGCTGTTGGCTCGTAATCTGGATAATTTTCTGGGACGAATCGTAAATTTTTTCTCGTCCAGCTCACTGTTTATATTAAAGCTCCTCTCTCGCACGTGTGACAACACAGTTTATCACTGTGTTAGCTGAAGCAGCAATGAAAGGGCACGCAGGTGTTCGCAATTCTGAAACAACAATGGAACAGTGAAAAACAATTTAATTTGTAAACGGTTTTTAATATTGCTGAGCAACAGTCATACAATATTTCTTAAAGGAACACATCACCGTTTGACTGTTTTGTTATTTATTTCAGTAAAACCCAGGTTGCTGCCTTTTATTCCGTTTTGCTGTGTTCGCTAAATGCAAAAACTGCATAAAGCAAGATCACGTAAAACTTCAGATGTAAAATGTGTTAAACAATGAATGTAAATTGGCATATAATTACGAAATATGTACTTAAATTTCATCTCTTGAACATATTCTGCGGGACACTTGATATGTTGTCAAGCTCAAAGTTAGCCATAAATTAAGAAAAATATTGGCTCTCGCACGAAATGCCAGATGTAAAATCACCATCTTGTAACAGATCAGTAAGCAATCGTGGGAACATGTCGTATTTAGTAAAAACGTGTTTACTACGTTGGTAAATAAAACATGAGCACATGTTCTTCAATCGTAATGAAAGTGAAATCTTATGTCCTTAAAACCTAATGATAGTGAAGTCACACGTGCTCATCTTTAACAACGTAAGCCTGTTTTTACGGAATATGACATGCTCCCACGATTATTTACTGATCTGTTAGAAGATGACGGTTTTACATGTGGCATTTCGTGGGAAGCCAATATTTTTCTTAGTTTATGACCAACTCTGAGCTTGACAACATGTCAAGTGTCTCGCAGCATATGTTAAATGACACAAAACATAAGTACATATTTCGTAATTATACAACAGTTAACATTCATCATTTAAGACATTTTACATCTTTTGAAATTTTATGTGGTCTTACTACATGTAATTTTGCTTTTAGGAAATACTTTAAAATGGCATAAAAGGCAGAAACCTGGGTGGTACTTACGAGCGTGGTTTGAAAAATTCTCGGAATCACCAGGGGAGGTCAACGGTAGCACAACGAGTTGTTCACTTGATATTCATTGGACTGCTGTTTGTAAACACGTATCAGGTCAGTGCTCTTGGAAGAGAGCTGTGGCGGTGACGTGGCTCTGTTATTTTTCCCATGTAGTGATTTGCGAAGATGGAAAATATCAAGATCTGAGCAGTGTTTAAGTACTTCGTAAAGAAAGGTATGAAAGCAAAGGACACTCATGCCGATTTTCAGAATACACTGGGGACTCTGCTCCTTCATATTGAACTGTTGCCAAGTGGACGAATGAATTTAAATTTGGTCGGGAGAGCTTAGATGATGATCCGCGCGGTGGTCGGCGAAGATGTGTCACATATCCAGAATTCGTTGCAAAAGCGTACAAAATGGTGATAGGATCGCCGATTGAATGCGCTTGAATTGCTCACGCTTGCCAGATGTCATCTGAAAGGGTATATATCATTTTAACTGAAGAATTAGAAATGAAAAAATTATCTGCAAGATCGGTGCCGCGACTCTTGATACGCGTTTGCTCACATGTGCCGTCGCCATGGCAAAATTACACGAACTAAGGTACGAATTGTTGCCAAACCCGCCTTATTCATCTGATATGGCTCCGTCAGACTTCCATCTCTTCCAAAAACTGAAAAAAAATTTTTTTTGGTGGACGAAGATTCACTTCAAACGAAGAACTGATAGCCGGACGTGACAACAATTTTGCAGTCCTGGAGGAAACTCATTTTCGAGATGGGATCACGGCACTGGAACATGGCTGGACCAAGTGCCTTTTCTACAAGGAGACTTTGCTGAAAAATTAAAAAAGTTTCAGTGATATGAGTACTTTCTTCCTAGTCCGTTCCCAGAACTTTTCAAACCACCATCGTAAATAAACAATTGTTGTTGTTGTTGTGGTCTTCAGTCCATGAGACTGGTTTGATGCACCTCTCCATGCTACACTATCCTGTGCAAGCTTCTTCATCTCCCAGTACCTGCTGCACCCTACATCCTTCTGAATCTGCTTAGTGTATTCATCGCTTGGTCTCCCTCTACAATTTTTACCCTCCACGCTGCCCTCCAATACTAAAATGGTGATCCCTTGGTGCCTCAGAACATGTCCTACCAACCGATCCCTTCTTCTTGTCAAGTTGTGCCACAAACTCCTCTTCTCCCCAATTCTGTTCAATACCTCTTCATTAGTTATGTGATCTACCCATCTAATCTTCAGCATTCTCCTGTAGCACCACATTTCGAAAGCTTCTATTCTCTTGTTGTCCAAACTATTTATCGTCCACGTTTGACTTCCATACATGCCTACACTCCATACAAATACTTTCAGAAACGACTTCCTGACAGAATGAGATTTTCACTCTGCAGCGGAGTGTGCGCTGATATGAAACTTCCTGGCAGATTAAAACTGTGTGCCCGACCGAGACTCGAACTCGGGACCGAGTTCGAGTCTCGGTCGGGCACACAGTTTTAATCTGCCAGGAAGTTTGACTTCCTGACACTTAAATCTATACTCGATGTTAACAAATTTCTCTTCTTCAGAAACGCTTTGCTTGCCATTGCCAGTCTACATTTTATATCCTCTCTACTTCGACCATCATCAGTTATTTTGCTCCCCAAATAGCAAAACTCCTTTACTACTTTAAGTGTCTCATTTCCTAATCTAATTCCCTCAGCATCACCCGACTTAATTCGACAACATTCCATTATCCTCGATTTGCTTTTGTTGATGTTCATCTTACATCGTCCTTTCAAGACGCTGTCCATTCCTTTCAGCTGCTCTTCCAAGTCCCTTGCTGTCTCTGACATAATTACAATACCATCGGCGAACCTCAAAGTTTTAAATACCTACTCCGAATCTTTCTTTTGTTTCCTTCACTGCTTGCTCAATATACAGATAGAATAACAACGGGGAGAGGCTACAACCCTGTCCCACCCCCTTCCCAACCACTGCTTCCCTTTCATGTCCCTCGACTCTTATAACTGCCATCTGGTTTCTGTACAAATTGTAAATAGCCTTTCGCTCCCTGTGTTTCACCCCTGCCACCTTCAGAATTTGAAAGAGAGTACTCCAGTCAACATTGTCAAAAGCTTTCTCTAAGTCTACAAATGCTAGAAACGTAGGTTCGAAAAAAAAAAAAACAATAAACAATAAAACAGTCAAATGGCGGTGTGTTGCTCTAAAAGCATAATATTTGTGGTTGGCGCATTTTATACATAGGCGTGCACGCTCAAGGGTTTTGGGTTATTGACACTGGGCGTAGCGGAGGAATTCTCGTCTCGGGAGTCCCGTAAGGGCGCGAGCAGCGAGCGGCGGGGTGAGTCTGTTGGCGGTGGCGGTGCGGCTAGCCGCAGACACCCAGCCAGCCAGCCAGCCGGCTCTGCTACAGTAGCTGCCGCTGCGGCTGCTGCGGCGGCGGCGGCCGAGCCGCTCGAGAGGGTATCGCGTTTCTGGCGGCGGCTTCTGTCAACAGCGCCGGAGGGGGCCCCATTGTTGTGTCAGCAAACAGGCGGCGTTTCATGTGCCGCCGCGACATGTGTCCTGTCAGCGGGCGGGGTGGCGTCCAGCGTCTCCGCCCACCCCTGCCGCGCCGCGTCGGGAAGGAACACAGCGGCGGTGCGGTCACTGTTTCGTCTGCAGCCACACCCTCCTCCGTTCTGGGAAGAGGCATCGACAGGTCAACTTTGGACAGGACTTGCACCACTGTAGGAACGAACACAGCAGGTATATGCAGCGCCGGTTCGAGAGCATTTTTCCACACAAGCTGCCTGTCTTTTGAGATTCCTCTCTCTCACTACGCTTTCACTTATTCCCTAAATATCTGTATGTAACCTTCACACTTTTCAAGCAGTTGACCTGAATACTGTTACTGGTAACAGCGTGAATTTAAATTGACTCGTAAATGTAAACTCGTGGTGGCGGGCTTATGGGTGCCGACCGACCGCCATCTCATCCTACGCCAGTGGCATTACGGGATGCGGTATGGCGGGGCGTGGAATCAGCGCATCTATCTCCTGATCGTGTTCAGTTTCCGTGACCTGGAGCCGCTACTCCTCGGTCAAGTAGCTCCTCAACTTGCGTCACGAGACTGTGTGCAACCCTTTCCAGTCCTCCCGCCAAGTCTGGAACCAAGCGACCGCTACGGTCGCAGGTTCGCACCCTGCCTCGGGCATGGATGTGTGTGATGTCCTTAGGTTAGTTAGGTTTAAGTAGTTCTAAGTTCTAGGGGACTGATGACCTCAGAATTTAAGTCCCATAGTGCTCAGAGCCACTTGAACCATTTTGAACCACAATCCTCGGAGCTTATCTGTCTCAGGTAATTTCAGAAGTGAAGGGTAGTACAACAGTCCCATTACCGTGATTGAAGAACTCAGTAACTGAAGAACTGAACCACATAAATACACAGCCCTATCAATATTTAGGAGATGATCCGGTGGTGCTTGTATGAACGCGCTACTGACTACCGAGACGAACGGAGTGTGAGCTCCAAATGTGAAAACCACACGCTGAACACGGCCTTTAGTAGGTGAGAGTGTATGGCAAATTATTACATATGTGGGTGGATCACGTAACTAATGAGGAAGTACTGAATAGAATTGGGGAGAAGAGGACTCTGTGGCCGAACATGACTATAAAAAAGGATCGGTTGGTAGGACACGTTGTGAGGCATCAAGGGATCACCCAATTTAGTAATGGAGGGAAGCGTGGAGGATAAAAATCGTAGAGTGAGACCAAGAGATGAATACACTAAGCAGATTCAGAAGGATGTAGGGTGCAGTAGGTACTGGGAGATGAAGAAGCTCGCACAGGATAGGGCAGCATGGAGAGTCGCATCAAACCTGTCTTTGGACAGAAGATCATAACAACACCCTAACCAGTACTGTATTGCCATGTGCGGAATTCTAGTGCACTTACCTGGGGCTTGATCGGAAATTTCACTTTTCAAATGTATCTGTAGTAACTAGAGTGATATTCGACGCTGAAGTGAATGACTCCTCCTACCCACACATTATAATTATCTCGCAACTGGCTCTATTGTGGACCCCCGGCTATTTGAACCTTTATGCTCTTATAATCGCCTACTTTCACCACCGTCAGTCTTCGCTATCAACCATGGTACACTCAGTGCACAACTCTAGCACTGGAACACTTCTGGCGCTCGTCTCTACATGACACCCCATGCAGCCCTTCGTGTCCTTTCGATGTGAAAAGGGCCCTAGGCTAGGTATGCGGGCCGACAGAGCGCTCCGATCAAAAACTGATACCGCAATTATGCCCCGTGACATTCAGCAGCCGGCCACTGTGACCGAGCGGTTCTAGGCGCTTCTGTCCGGAACAGCACTGCTCCTACGGTCGCAGGTTCGAATCCTGCCTCGGGCATGGATATGTGTGATGTCCTTAAGTTAAGCTAGGTTTAAGTAGCTCTAAGTCTAGGGAAACTGATGACCACAGCTGTTAAGTCCCATAGTGCTTAGAGCCATTTGAACCAAGCCAACACTCAGCACTTTCATACGGGAAGCATCTAGTTCGCAAGGCCTGTGAAAGGAGATGCGGGTACAAACAAGATTAAGAAGGCATAAGGATGTTTAAATATAAGTGTACTTTCTTCTTCTTCTTCTTTTTCTTCATCTTTTGAGTTTTCCCACTAGATGTTACTCGTTTTCTCCTTCCAGTAGGCTCGGTTACTCCAATCGAAAGTTGTTAAACCCTTCTCATCCACCTCTCGATCAAAATAAAATTCACACGACAAAGTAGGACGTTTCCTTTTACTCTTTCACGGAGTCCGCATTAATATCACCTTACGATTCCTGTCATTTCTTATTCTTTTGACATGAACAATCATTGCAGGCTTTTATTCTACAATCTGCTTGTTATGGGTTGTGTCACTTCCGTTTTTTCCCATATTTTAGAAGTTTTGATTCTGTTTTCACAGGTGATCTACAGGCATCTTCTCATAAAATCTAATTCCACTGCTGATTTGTCCCTTTTTTTTCATTCGTAAGCGCCCACATTTTTGAACCATAAGTATCGGTGATACCATGAATTATACTATTGTTCCAAACCAGTCCATGTATAGAATTTGTCGCTCATTTACCCATCGCTGCTTTGGTCTCAATATCTTTGTCGCAAGTTCGGTCACTGGATATAAATGCAACACAAATGTTTAAAAATGTCACTTTTTTCCATTTTCCCCATCTTCGGTAGCAAAATCAGTTCTTTGTTTACCAACACACATTCTACATTTTACGCAATATGTGTTCCATATCTTGTCTGCTGTTCCCAAAAATTATTTGGTCATCTGCAAAAATTAGTGAATGTATTCGGTTCTGCCCAAGTAACATACCCATTCCTGAACAAGCTTTGTACCCTGCTTCCAGTGGTTGATCCATGTGTATATTAAAAAGTAAAGAGGATGGACTGGAACCTTGCTTTCGGTCTTTTGTTGTTTTAAATATTTTTGTTATCCCGTTTCCGATTTTTACATTTGCTTCCTTAACCTTGTAAATTTCACAAATAATTTAGGCCAACCTTCTTCTGCCTTTAGTTTCTTCATGGCAGGTGCAACCTCAGATCCTGGTATGCTGTCGTGTGGTTTCTGCACATCCGCAAAAGTCATGTGCATTTTCATGTTACTAGTTCTGTTCTTTTCTACTGCCAATCTACGACAGTGGATTTTATCCAGATCTAACAGCCCTACAGCCACTTTGCTCTTGTGAGGTATTTGTCATATTCTGTTCATTAATCTCTTTAAGGATACAACAGGTAAGTTTTGTTGCTGAAGGTGTCACACTAATTTCCCTATAATTTCAAGAAAGCTTCTTGTCCCCCAATTTTTTTTGTAGATGTTACTAGTTAAAGACATGTTCTACTCTCTAAGTATACTCTCCGCTTCTTCTGTTCTACTAAAAATGACACAAATACTTTATTGTCTTTCACTTGTATGTTGTAAGAGTTCCGTTCTAAAATATCCTGTACCATTAAACTTTACATTTTCATCTACTGTTTAAACCAGTCTGCATGAGAAAAACATGAAGAAAACTAGAGATTTATTTTGTCAAAGGTGTCAAACTTCGTAGGAATTTTGTAAAACTGCTAATCTATGATGTTTTTAACATTGGACTGTCAGTCTTGACGTGTCTAATAAACGTTCCTGTACTCTTTTTGCTGTGGGAGGTCGAAAAGATTTGATATAGCTCTTGCCTACTCCTGTTTGCTGGAAATAATCAACAAATTCATTTTCTTTAATCAGGGGTATTTAAGGAAAAATCAGTTAACTTTACACGCTACCTTTGTTATGACTGTCATTTTCAATGTATTTGTATGATTTTCTGTGGCCCTCGGCGTGAAGTTGGAAGCGAAGGCTGAACCCCCATAAGATTAATATGCCGATCGTTTTGTTTATCTTACGTAATATTACACATAACATTTGTTCTCAACTGATCGGTCACACATAATCGAACAATGATGCCATCCAACATGCTCATTGGTCTGATGCGCCTCCATATTTTTCGTAGTGACAGTGGAATATTTAAGTATCTACAATTTTCATTTTTCATAATTACCAAGTAACTTATACGATGTTTTCAAACAGGAATTTTTCTCGCCGTCATTGAGACGTGCTTTTTTCTCTCGACAGTTAAGTTACGCAACATTTTATATTATTCGCGATATTTTTTTGTATCGTTTCTTACTCAGAAACTTTTGACTGAAACATCTCAACATTCAAGAAAGACACATTTCAACCAGCAGCCATATTACTCTTTGACTTGTTTAGTGCTATCTTCAAATCTCACCTTGTTATTTTCTCCAGTCTTACCGCAATCTACAGCCACTTCCTTTCACAAATACTGCTGTCCGTAATCTTGTAACATCCCAGTGTAATGTGTTATCCACTAATCCGGTAGTATTACATGTATCGTACCTCTGTCTCTTATGATAGTTAGCATATTCTTTAAGGTCTTCGGTACATCAGTTGATTTTTTTGTACCATTGGTTTTATCAATTCCTGCAGACTTTTTCCCCAGTGACGTTCTTTCTCCATTTTTACAATTGCTTTGACCCTATGCTTAAAATATTAAAGTCTTTCCTACAATGAACCGCCTTATCTTATAACCATTTGAGGTAGGCTATTTTTTCTTCTTCATAATCCAATGCTCCAACTATTCACTGAGTTTATCCACATGTTTGTTCCTTCTTGTTTGTGACCGCTTTTTCGACATATTTTTTCGTTCTTGTCTGTGTAACGCCTGTGGTATACCCAACGTATCGAGAAAGAGCTTATTCTGCAGCTTCATTTGGTACAGAATTTCAATGCTGTATTCTCTCAGCAGGTCTGTTTTATATGTGGGTTCCTGCAGTATTGTTTCATTTATTTTTTACAAAAATCTGATTAATTTTAAGGAATAAACGTTTTCGCTTATTACCATATGAGGGTTTCTTGCACACTCAGGTTGTCTAATCACTATTGCATCTAACACTAAAAAATTTGTGTTCCTGCAGGCTATCACCAAGACAATGATAGAACTTACATCTTGCAATGGGTCCTCCCGAGTGTACATGTTTATTATCTTGTGTTAGAATAAGGCATTTGCAACTACGTATTCATGTGCCCTGCCTATTCGCAAAAGGCTGTGACCAGTGTTATTTACTACTTTCTCTCCATAACGTCCCACCACATCTTTGTCTTTGCAGTCACCCCGACTGTTGTGACTGCGTATTTTTTCCAAGTTTTTGTCAAGCTTGCTAAAAGAATCCTTCTCGTTTGTAAAGTTAGTTGTCATTTACTGTACATATTACCATTACAGTAGGAAGTTGCCTGTATAACACAAGGTCAAGCATTAAAAACGGACCCCTTATATATTCTACCCCTGTCACTTCCTTGGCCCATTTCGACTGAATCATTATTGCCTTAAGGCATTTCGGTACTCCAAACCAGAAGTAGATATGGTTGTCTACTATCGCTTCCCCTTGTCCCATTTTGTCCAATTTTCTTTGTTTCGCTGCGTAGAATTACATCCATATTCATCCTTTCAATTTCATGTAGCCCTTTAGTTTGTTTTGTTGGCAAACCTTGGATATTCCATGTACCTATAGCAACTGTCCGTTCCGTTGCCGTTGCCGTATAACTTTAGATCTGTCATAAATCTGAGGCTTATAATGGTCGGTTTGGTTTTTACAGCGTGAAACTTTTTCCATGGAATGGGCTGCAAGCCCATCGCCATAACCCCAGCCTGGATGTCCATGTAATTTTGTGTCGACGTTTTTTTTCCCTAGCGTTTGACAAAAGAATGTCGCGGACTATGGCGCAGCAGCCGAAAAAAATCTTCTCTGTTAATTAAATCCCAGAAGAGAAAGTTGCTCCTTCCGCTCTTTAAGCCATTTCAGCGAGCGCCTAGACCCACGTTGCCTGGTCCATCGTCGAGTCTACACAGTAACCCTAGCAACGGGTCCTCATGAGGTACAGTCATCTGGGCCAGTTGACTCAAGGTCTTTTAAAAAAGTGTTACTGACCCCCTACTCCTTTCTATGGTGGAGTGTTCTGTGCTCTTACTATAATAAAAGCCGGAAAAACACATGCGCGCAATAAATCACTGTTGAGGTGTGGGCCATTTTACTTGTACCTAGAATGGTCAACACTTAGTGGCATAGGCTATAATTCTGTTATTCTTGTGATTTATATTTGCCTTCTATATCAACAGTTTTGAGACTGTGCTGGCTTCAGAAAAATAACTGCATGTTGTGAACAACGTAAACAATCAATCGGAGAACTATTATTCCTGTTGTGGCCTATGGCTTTGATCGGCAGGAAAGTGTTGTGTACCCCAAACTAAAAGTTATGATAACAGTGCAATTGAGATTTGTAAAATAACGGACAGCTGAACTCAAGTTTTCGTAACGTTCAGATGAAATTATGCTGCTGTCTGCATTGAGTCATTATTACATGCCATAGGAAGAATGTGTTTCGGAATGTAAAAATATGACGAACTCCATGAAATCTTCGCGGGTTATCAGGCTAGTGGCGTAGCTCTATTATCAGAGCGTTTCAGTGGGTTCCATGTACATCATCTTCAGGTGAAGATGATGGATAAGGAATCCACTGAAACATTGTGACAAGACGACGACGACACTTGATAATAACCCGCGGAAATTTCATAGCTGAAATACGCCGAGAAAGCCCGCAATAACAGATATCACGAACTGTCATTTAAAACAGCTGTAGTATCGAACTGGCACAAACAGTTTAACTGAAGGAGACGGCGGCGACCGGACCCAAATCAGATCCAAGTAAGTGGAAACATAATGCAAGCCTGGGGAAACCGCAAAATATGCAGATACTACTTGCGCAAAATGTAAGAAAACTTAGTTAACCAAAAATATTACAGTCTGTGACGTAACAAAGGCACTTTGAGTCTGAAGCAACTGGACATAGAGGAGTGCTACAGGACCTGTCTTTGGGTGTTCTCTCTTTTCTTAGATACGTAACTGCTCTTCCACATGTATTGTCAGAAAACGCAGATTTCCTCACGTTTTGCAGGTAATACACGATGACTGCCTGACAAAGAAATGAAGCGCCCGGAATGAGAGGAGTAAACGGAATGAAACTTCACGGGTTGCGGGATGTGCGTGTGTTATCCCAGTGATTACAAATGCAGTCAGTACGTGATAACGCAGGATGTGCGTGACGTACCGCTGTGCCGTCAGAGTTCCCTCAGTCATTACCAGCCGCGACCTGAACTCATACTCGATGCCTCCCGACGCCATGACACCAAGAGTAACAATGCTGTGCCTCTGCAGATCACTGTTAGAACGGGACCTCTCCTCAGTTCGCCGCCATACTAGCCGACTATAGTCATCCAGAGTAGTGCAGAACCGCGATTCGTCGCTGAACACAATGCGACTCCATGCTTCCCGGTTAGGTCACCACTCCAAACGCAGCCGTTTGTGTTGTGGTGTATATTGCAGCCTTCGCTGTGGACGGTAATTCCCTAGTATGGCTGCTGCTTGCCTCCGACCACGTGTAAGATACACAAGAGTATTGCAGGGAGGCCATTACTTGTTCTCGGATGGCGGCCGCAGGTGTGAACAGGTTACGATGCGCCTGATGCAAGAATAGTTCAAATGGCTCCCCTACCAAACAATTTAGTCAACCAGAAAAATCGAATCTAAGCTTCCATTGTACAACCTATTTTCTGTGTGTGAAGAAACTGATCACCACTGGGATCGCCGGCCGATGTGGCCGAGCGGTTCTAGGCACTTCAGTCTGGAACCGCGCGACCTCTACGGTCGCAGGTTCGAATCCTGCCTCGGGCATGGATGTGTGTGATATCCTTAGGTTAGTTAGGATTAAGTAGTTCTTAGTTCTAGGGGACTGATGACCTTAGACGTTAAGTCCCATAGTGCTCAGAGCCATTTGAACCATGTAACCTCCCCACCGCAATTTTTAAAAGAAAATATAGCAATACTTAATAGAAATGGGAGCCAAGTGTAACCTCCCCACAAAAATTTTAAAAGAAAATAACGATACTAATTAGAAATGCTGATGGACATGGCTCTATGCGTAACCTGCCTACAATCAAATGTACTGACAATGGCAACAAATGTGAAATTCGCAATCTGACTCAATTATAAATCCTTCAAAAAATTAAAGTCCATTCAGTGACAAGAAAATTCAATTAAACCGAAATATCGGTTTTTGGCCCTGTGTAAAAACAATCAGAATTAAAGTCTTACCTCAGAATAAATGGATGTCACATATCTGCTCTTGTTGTTGCGCACCACTTGGAGGAACTACATTGCAAATAATAATATTCTCCTTTTTTTTGTAATTCTAGTGAAATTTTTCTTCAAAAAGAAGTGGAATGAAATGGGAAGTGCAACGAGATCTTTAGTTCAAAAAAAATTAGACTTTTGAGAAAATGCTTTTGAAATAAAAAATTATTATTGGGAGACTTGTTGGAGAATAATTACAATAAATAAAATTTTTCATTATCTAATGATTATATTAATTAACAGTATACCTTATTCCTCATCTTGACCATTGTTGCCGACCGCCTACATCACACAACCGCACTGGGCTGCTACTACTGACCGACCGCTCTGCATGACGACTACAGACTGAGTACTGCTCTCAACTAGACAGAGCTACAGACTCGCAACGACTGACTGACTGCTACTCTGCATAGCGACAACTAACTCGCAAAGACTACTACTGACTGAGAACCGCTCGCAACACTCGCGCGGTCAAGCGCATACTCTCTGGTCACAGATGCTACAATGCCTCGCCATCGCTGCTGCGTTACATACGTGTTTCATAACCCTCCACTCGGGGGGCAAAAATTTGGCAGCGATGGTGAGTCATTTGGACTTGCCAAGCGCGGCAAAATTTTTCTTTAATTAACAAAATCCTACAACCTACAGAATATTTAAATGTTGTGCACACGCACTAAGTACAAAATATATCAGACAAGGACAAAATGTGAATACTAAACATAGTAGCAAATCAGAAAAAAGTATATACAAACTTTTTGACAGATAAAGTGCACAGGCACTGAAAAAATTCTTTAGCATATGCAGAACAAATAAACAGACTGGCAAGAATAATTAGATGTAGTACATAAAGTAAATGTTGTGCACACGCACTAAGTACAAAATATATCAGACAAAGACAAAATGTGAGTACAAAACATAGTAGCAAATCAGAAAAGTATATACAAATTATTTGACAGATAATAAAGTGCACAGGCACTGAAAAAATTCTTTAGCATATTCAGAACAAATGAACAGACTGGCAAAAATATTATATTGACAAGTGACATAAGTGTATTCGCATTGGAGTTCAGCGAATCGAAAAATGTATAACCTATGAACTATGTGGCAAGAATCAGGATAGGAAAGGGAAGGATTGCATCATGGTTGTAGCACTTTAGATTGCACACAGCTGCTCTGAAAGTCCATATCTTTCCACAGAAGTACAACACCAAGTGACACAACTTGAAGATCTTTTCCCATCAGAATTTATCAGTGTAGCCAAGACACTGAACTGTCGTAGTAATGTTCCATGTTTTCATTTTGGCAGTACATTAGGTACACCAAACAGTGGGACCATAATAACGTCTTCATTGCTCACGGTGGTGGACAGCATGTCGTGTCAACACCACACTCTTACAAGGCACACCAACGTAGAATTAGTGCAAAACCAAAGATAGTGCTCCATGATCACTAGGATAAACAGGACAAATGGACATTGCAGTAATTCAGGGTAGTTAGCTCATAAGGTGAAGGACATTAAGTCACATAATATTGTCAATTACAGTAGTAGTGTGCGGCATTCATAGCCCAGTTATTGAACATTTCTGTACCATGTATGTAGTATTACAGAAAATGTTCATTAATTGTTTTACATAGAATCAGTAATCTTCTTTTCCTAGTTACAAAGCATTATTAAATAATCGCATTCTTTTCCAGTTACAGAGTATAATTAAGAATCATTAGCCTTTTCCTAATTACAGTTAATTAATCATTTGTCATTCCAATCTATTAAGAATCATTAGCCTTCTTCTAATTACAAAGCATTATTAAACAATCACATTTATTTCCAATTACAAAGTATGAACATTGAAAACAAGAGTTAATTAATGGCATAATTAATAACAATTTCGTTGATTGACATTAATTATTGGCACTCAGTGGCCATCAAGTATTGAATAGAATAAAACATAGTTCATCATTCAGTATTATTCAGATCATTACAAAGTCATTATTAAAAATCAGTTAATTACAGTCAAATCATTAGTAATCACAGGCATTACAATAAACAGTGGCAGTTATTAGCTAGTGACAAAGCATTATTTTGAATATAGTCTCATTAAGAGGTCATTACTCGAGTGACATGCTATTCAGAGTTGATCAGTATTATTCAGAATTATCATAAACTAGTGACATTATGTGGGACTGGTAATACATTTTTTTGGTAGCAATGCATTGCGTTGGGATCGATAATTAATTGCTGAGGCATAATACTTTTTGCTTTTGACCTATTGCTGCAAATGAGGATAGGTAACGTCATTCGTCATGAGTCAGCTGTAGCAAGATTATGTAACAAGGCAGTACATGTGATCACATTTATAAATGATAAACACAAATGGGTAAAAAATATAAAAATGCAAGTACTAGAACAGGTATAATAAGTAACAGGTTTAGTAAGTGTCATGAAAAACTTCTCCTGGAAAAAATACAAAAACGGATTATTGACCTGAAAGAAGAAACGCACACTATGCTGAAAAGTAGTGAACTTCGAATTAACAAGTAGTGAAATGTGTATAAAATGTGTTCCATAGCTGTCCTTTCCAAAACTTTCCGTCATCCTACTATGCAATGCAACACCTGCTGTCAAAGCAAACCGCAACAAATACTTAAATAACTACGTGGCATAAAGAGAAAAACTTCATTATCCATATCATCATAACTTCACCATTATCATCACCTGTAAAGAAAAACTTCATTATTCATAATACCATTTCCTTCATCATTATTCATCAGTATTCACTATCATCTGCAAAAAATCACTTCATTACTCATTACATAACTATTCCTTATCTCTAGCATATTTCATCACTAAAACTAAGATGTGTAGTTCTCTCTGACAGCCTGCATCAATCACCTTGTATTCTGAAAGAAAAAATTAGTTAAGACTGCTATTCTGTGATGAGTATAGTATAGTCTTGTTAATGCTTGTTAATCCTGATCCCTTTACTCTTCCTCATAAAGTTATTGCATCTCCTTTCGTTTATTCCTTAGGTGAAATTCCCATTTATGTTAAATTTATTTCTTAGAATCATCATTCCTTTCTGAAATTGATGAACAAAGATTAATGTCTTGCATTTAAATCCTATACCCACTAAATAATGACTGGTTTATGGTGACACAATTAACCATACAGCATAACATGACAGAAAACGTAATATGTCCAAGACATTGACAGTGTTCGGATGCGAAAAAAGGTACACAGAATAATACAATGCAGTAGCAAAAAAAATGTGAAACAGTCACGATGTTGAGATGTCATAAGGCAAAAAAAAAAAAATGTCAAAGTCGACTGGTGTGTGTTATATCTTAACTATTTCATAGTGCATACAAACAAAACTGGAGTACAGTCATATACACAAAAAAAATGGAAAATGTGCACGGTCTGATGTGTAACGACAAGAAAAGCGACCTGCTAACCTTACCTTGCCGGGCACTTGCCAAGAAAAAAAATACGATAATCATCAATAAGTAGTCACATAAATATAATTGCAGAAATAGTCGTAAATGTGTAAATTCATCTGGAAAAATATGCACGGTCTGATGTGTAACGACAAGAAGAACGACCTGCTAACCTTACCTTGCCGGGCACTTGCCAAGAAAAAAAATACGATAATCATCAATAAGTAGTCAGGTGAATTAATTGCATTAGTAAATGGCATCATAGTGTGTTGAATCATACAGTGGTTTCACTCAATAAACGGTTTAATGTTTGAGATATGGTGATTGCCTTTCGATTTTCTGGTTCTCAAAGTTTCGACGTGTACAACATTGGGGTGAGGGATACTGCGAATCCGATACGGACCTGCGTATAGAAGTTCAAATTTACTGCACTTACCTTTTAATTTGCTGGATAAATAGTGTGTACGTACTAATATCTTCTGTCCAACGTGAAAGTCGCGGCGTGTACAAACCTGTTTTTGCTGTCTTCTCCGGCGCTCTGCGGCACGTTTGATGTTGTTCAGCGCAATGTCAATTATTTCGTGGTGTCGTAGGCGACGATTTTTGGGGAATTCTATTGATTCTTTAATTTTGTTCGGTGGTTCAACGTTTTTCAGTATAACAGTCGGAGATAGCATAGTGGATTCATTTGGAATGGAATTAATTACATCTTGGAATGAGAGTATGTGTGTATCCCAATCAATATGTCTTTTGTGGCAGTATATTCTGCACAGCTTACCAATTTCCTTCATTAATCTTTCACAAGGGTTCGAAGAAGCGTGGTACTTGGATATATAGATCGCAGAAATGTTTCTAGCTCGTAACATGCGTGTCCATACACTACTACGAAATTGAGATCCATTATCAGAAATTACTTTCATTACATGTTCTACATGAAATAGAAAATGTTTTACAAATGCTTTCGAAACAGTTTTAGCAGTAGCTTTGCGTAACGGAGTGAAAGTAACAAATGTTGAAGTGAGTTCAACAGCGACAAAGATGTAGCAAAAACATGGTAGTGAGGTCGGACATGTTCTTTTGTGTTCCGATTCTACTTTGTTACTATCCGTAATAGTTTGCACGTGTCAAAATTAATCATTTGCTGAAAAACATTTGTTTGTGTTTTGTGAGTGTCGTAAATTGGTAGTGACAGCAGAAGACAACACAGCTGACGGACAGAAGCATTAGCTCGCGCAGCTGACCAAAGCATGTGAAAAAAAAAAAAAAGAATACTATGTCTCGTAATGACGACGAAATGAAATTTTCAAATGCAACTTGTTGAATGTACATGACGCTGAAATTTGCTTTGCAGAAGTTGGTTGCGATGTCTTGCTGATTGTTGCCGAGAGAACGCGATAGTGCGTCTGCTATAACATTTTGTGTGCCGGGAATATGAACAATCGTAAAATTAAATTCTTGTAAATATAGTTTCCATCTACTTAATTTGTCGTGAGTAAATTTAGCTGAAAGCAAAAATTGTATAGCTCTATGGTCTGTGTAAACGGTGGTATGTCTGCCATAAAGAAAGTGCCGAAATCTCGTAAAAGCCCATACAACACATAATGTTTCCAGTTCTGTAACGGAATAATTTCGTTCAGCAGGTGACAAAATGCGACTTGCAAATGCGATGTTTTTAATTACTGTAGAACCATCTTCTTCAATTTCCTGAAAAATATGTACACCTAAAGCGGTGTTAGAGCTGTCAGTGGCAATGGAAAAATTTCTGGTGAGATCTGGGTGCGATAAAAGTAGAGCATTCAATAAAGCATGTTTCAAATAACATTCTCGTGAACAAAATTCTGCGTGTCAAAAGTAATGTTTGCGTTACTGTAGTATGCAATCTGTGCTGTATCTGGTTAAATTCTATCGTTCGTCCTGTTATTTACGGGAGGATGCTGTGGCATATCCACTATATGAACTGTTCTGTTATTTCTTACTGACGTGTTACGCTATGGATGACACCTATTGTCTGTTCCATTCATGATTATTTGTTGTTGCTGATGTTGTTGCTGCTCATAAGATCGACTGTTATTAAATGTACGCTGAAAATTGTGCTCATCATTCTTTTTACGTCTGTCCTAATAATCATTCCTATACGGTGCATTACGATAGGAATTGAAATACTGTCTTCTTTGTACGTAGTTGTTTCCTTGCTGACGTACGTTACTATTTGTTGGGGCTGGGACTATACGTGCACGCGGCGAAACATTAAAGTTTGGTTGACCTTGTAGACTGCATTGTTGGTTACGTATGCTAAGCGGTTGACTTTCATGCTATTGTGGTGAAAAACATCTATTGTTACCAAAAAATGCGTTTGCTGTTAATTTTACTTTTACACATACTGATGATTACGATTTTATCTGTAATTAAAATTACGGCGGTAGTTGTCATTACGGGAGTGCCTACTGAAAATTGTCACATTCGGTAAAAGTTTGTCACATCGGATATTCATTACATGTTTCTTAATACTACAAAGAGCAATAGTTAAAGAGCAGTTTGGATAGATATAAAGGATAGTAGAAGAGAAGGCAGCAGTGCAGAAAACTAAAGATGAAACAGCACTACTACAGCTCGGGGCCCTATGCTCGCTACGGCACATATTCATTAAAGCGTAATGAATCCCCTGAGGTCATTTACGCACTGCAAATAAATTTTAGCTTTTGTGTTACAGGCAATAGCGGTAAAATTTCAAAGGCAAATTGTTGTATTCGTGCTAATTCAAATTTCTTCATTACAGGCAATGCTGTTGTAAATACAAAAATAAATTGTCGCATCTGGTTCAAAGCTAGTTTCTCCATTACCGATAATAGCGGTGAATGTACAAAGATAAATTGTCGTATACAGTGCAAATCGTGTATCTGTGTTCTGTCATTATTAAATTCTTTACATTTGCTTACAAATGCAAATTGCTCGAAATCTACGTTCTCGTCACTCAGTTTGATAACACGTTCAGGTTTGTGTGTGAATCTGTTCGTCTGTGTCATTTCGGATTTCAAGTTGCGTAGCTTTTCAGATTTTAAGTCGCGTGGCTTTTCGGATTTTAAGTCGCGTAGTTGCTGTAAATTGCTCACATTATACACCCTGCGTGACTCTGACACATGTTCATAAAGTGGCGTCTGTTGTGGTATGTTATTAACTGACATGTTTTTCATCTCTGTTACTTCTTGTTGTAAATTTGATAACTTCCGACGTAACGTGTTGTTAGATGAATCGATTTCATTAATTGTCAGCTGTAAATTTTGAAATTCAGGTGTTTGGATAAAAGAAACCGGTGCAGTATCGTCTGATTTATTGTCATTAGTATTTTCGATAACATCAATACGACTGGCCAATTCATCACATTTTTCAGTCAGTATTTTAACCTGATCATCGGTTTTAGAATCAGACGCATTAATCTGTTTTTGCAACTTGCGCGTAGTTTCGCTCAGTTTTTTAACATCAGCTTTGATGACATCGCAATCCTGTGTTAGATCTAGTTGTTCGAATCTATCTGTCACTGTTTGAATATTTACTGTGTGTGTATCTGTTTTTGATTTAAGGTCAGAAATTTCATCCCGTAATTCCGCGTTCAATTGTTCTATGGTATTAATTTTGTCAGACACTGTAGTAATATTATTGTCTACATACGTCTTCGCTTTCGCGAATATTTTACGTTTGTCCTCTTGTCTTTGTGCAGTGATTGTTTCCATAACCTGACGTTTGACTTTATTTTGATCTTGAATAAATTTGCGGAAACGCGTATCACTGTTCTGTATGTGCTGATTAAAGCGCTCGTTAATCTGAGCGTTCTGCTGTTCGAATTTCGCGTCTATCTTTGCGTCCATTGTGCGCGAAAGTTCTACCGTCATTGCTTTAAACTCATTCCGTAATTGTGTAGCTTTTTCAGAGCACTGTTTGGCGACTCCGCTAATTTCGTCTCTGAGTGTTTCTGTTGCGACTGTTTGCATTTCTCTTAATTCTTGCGCAAAAGATTTAATTTCTTCGCTATTTTTTTGTGAACACGCCTCAATTTCCGCGCGCAACTGTTCCTTAGTGTCATGACACTGCGCGGCAACAGCTCTAATTTGTTCACTAAGTTGCTTGAGGTTTTCATTCTGTTGTTTGTTATCTTCCCTAAGTTGTTTGATATCTGCACTAAGTTGTTGTTTGAGATCTTTACTACTGTTGTCTATTTTCTCACTTTGCTGTTGTAGCAAACTTCTCATAATTCGTACCAAGTCAAAACTAGCGTTTATATTCTCTGTGCTGTTTAGCGGTGGATCTGGAATTTTCTCGTTTTGCGTGACCATTTGGTCATTCTGTAATTTACAGAAAGGTTTATCAGTCGGACCTACACTGTCACTCACTATTTCGGAATTAAATAAATCCGTCGTACTTTGTGTATCCTGTTCATTTTCATTACACAAATTCGTCTGTACGTCACTTGAGTTTTCCAAATGGGGTGTGTTAAGCTGGGCAGCGCTCATTATAATAGGGCGTCCCGCGTCATCAATTGTCGTCAAATTAACAGACGAGACAATTGGGTTCGTTTGTTCATCATCAGGGTAAAAGTCATCACTAGTGGTTGGAATGCACTGATTGTTAGTGAACGCAGGATTGTCATCATTACGTTGCGTATCACAATTACTATCGGTCACGTTGTTTAAGTCGGTAATTTCATTCACAATACTTCGCGATACACTATTCACAGTCTTTCGCGGCATTTTTACAATAGTCAAAATTTTTCACAAAGCAAATAAGCACAAAGCAAAAGCAACACACAAATACAACAAAGCAGCAAATTGCCGTTGACCTGTAGAAAGAAAGTCACAATATTATTAAAAGCGTTGCGCCAAATCCTAATTATCTAAGCAAATAAGAGCAGATATCTGACTGTCGCTCAAAAGACTCTCAACGAAATACGATCCTGGACTGGGTGTCGCCAAGTGTAACCTCCCCACCGCAATTTTTAAAAGAAAATATAGCAATACTTAATAGAAATGGGAGCCAAGTGTAACCTCCCCACAAAAATTTTAAAAGAAAATAACGATACTAATTAGAAATGCTGATGGACATGGCTCTATGCGTAACCTGCCTACAATCAAATGTACTGACAATGGCAACAAATGTGAAATTCGCAATCTGACTCAATTATAAATCCTTCAAAAAATTAAAGTCCATTCAGTGACAAGAAAATTCAATTAAACCGAAATATCGGTTTTTGGCCCTGTGTAAAAACAATCAGAATTAAAGTCTTACCTCAGAATAAATGGATGTCACATATCTGCTCTTGTTGTTGCGCACCACTTGGAGGAACTACATTGCAAATAATAATATTCTCCTTTTTTTTGTAATTCTAGTGAAATTTTTCTTCAAAAAGAAGTGGAATGAAATGGGAAGTGCAACGAGATCTTTAGTTCAAAAAAAATTAGACTTTTGAGAAAATGCTTTTGAAATAAAAAATTATTATTGGGAGACTTGTTGGAGAATAATTACAATAAATAAAATTTTTCATTATCTAATGATTATATTAATTAACAGTATACCTTATTCCTCATCTTGACCATTGTTGCCGACCGCCTACATCACACAACCGCACTGGGCTGCTACTACTGACCGACCGCTCTGCATGACGACTACAGACTGAGTACTGCTCTCAACTAGACAGAGCTACAGACTCGCAACGACTGACTGACTGCTACTCTGCATAGCGACAACTAACTCGCAAAGACTACTACTGACTGAGAACCGCTCGCAACACTCGCGCGGTCAAGCGCATACTCTCTGGTCACAGATGCTACAATGCCTCGCCATCGCTGCTGCGTTACATACGTGTTTCAACCATTTGAACTAGTGGCATCTCTGTCGCATCACAAATGATAGTCACATCATCGAAAATGACATT
The DNA here is from genome assembly GCF_021461395.2 of Schistocerca americana. Taxonomy (NCBI): domain Eukaryota; kingdom Metazoa; phylum Arthropoda; class Insecta; order Orthoptera; family Acrididae; genus Schistocerca; species Schistocerca americana. The sequence continues at coordinate 802,891,003 of NC_060122.1, forward strand.
TGACACTTTTATGTGAAATGTAAGATGGTTTTATACAAAATCACCCGTCTGCTGATTCTGTAAGATACCTCAATAAATTTCCATATCATTCAAAAGTTGTAAAGGACTTTTTCATTCACCCTTTATTATTGTACTTATGTGAATTAGAAAATAACCAAAACCATTAATTTTAAGAGCCGCATTAAAATATTCTTCAACAGAATAGACGGATTCCACCGACACAAAGTTATTTAATTCAGCCTTAAATTCCACAACGTTATCTACGTTACAGTGCACTTGCTGGTTGCTGAATACGTCTACCCATCTACCTTGTGGTTTCGTCCAGAAACCACGGTGCCATTTCAAAGTGAGCAACGCTGCTCGGTGCCATAGACATTAGTAACATCTCATTTCAGTCCTTAATGGCCGCCCCATTAGCTGAATGGTCAGCGCGTTGGCTATCTATGCACAGGGGCCCGGGTTCGATTCCCGGCTGGGGAGGGAGATCTCCCCCCCTCAGGGACCGGGTGTTGTTCTGTACTCTTCATCATTTCATCCCCACTGTCGACGCGCAGGTCGCACAATGTGGCGTCACACTCAATAATACCTGTCGAACTTCCCGACTGGGAACTCCCGGCCACTGACGCCGTACGATTATTTCCAGTCCTTAATGATGTATGGCAGTCGGTTCAGTAGACTACATCTCTCTCTCAGCAACAGCAGGTGAATATAGTGTTGAGCACTCAAGACCTCATCTCCAGTTCGAAGTCTCTGGTACAGCAATCAACATCGTCATGTACAAACAGTGGCAGTGACAATTAACGATTGTACCTCAAGAGAAGAGTTTGTTAATAAGTGCCTCAAATGAAGCTTTGCTAGTCCATGGCAGATGGATGGTGGTGGTTAGTGCTTAACGTCCCGTCGACAACGAGGTCAATAGAGACGGAGCGCAAGTTCGGGTTAGGGAAGGAATGGGAAGGAAATCGGCCGTGCCCATTCAAAGGAACCATCCCGGCATTTGCCTGAAACGATTTAGGGAAATCACGGAAAACCTAAATCAGGATAGCCGGAGACGGGATTGAACCGTCGTCCTCCCGAATGCGAGTCCAGTGTGCTAACCACTGCGCCACCTCGCTAGGTATGGCAGATGGAAATTATCCACTTTGCTTGTGGCAAAGAAGTGTTAAGTAAATCTGCTATTGATTCATATAATAATAAAGTGAGCAAATATTCCAGGTGTTCTAGTTTGATGAGACTCCTTTCAGAGCCATTAAACAACCCACAGTTGTGGTCAGACGGAAGAAGTTTTGCCTGATCACAACATACTTTACTCCTTTCCACTGTACTGATGAAACCTTGAAGTCTTTGTATAGCAGGGTTTTCCAAACTGTTACGCACAGCACTGATGTTACACGGGAAGTGAATAAGTCCGCCACAAATAACTGTTAATAACAGGGTGGACTTTTCTGACGTTATGATAATGCTAATTATTTTTTGAAATTTTGGTATGGTTTCTCTGTTATTAGTTATGATTCAGAACTGAAGTAATCGCCGAATAAATTTTTTTTCACATTTTAAAAATTGTATTAACCTGCAAACTAAGCAAGGTGTTCCATCAAAGAACAAGGGTTCTAGCAGTGTACCATCACAGGAAAAGTTGGGGAACCCCGACAGTAGAGACTGCTATTGCTATCATATTCATTTAGTTCACTCTTTTTGAGAAAAGAGAAATACTGTTAACGATAAAAGGCAATATTGAAAATATGTGTGGAACAGTTGTGGAAATAGCAAGTGGTTTGCAGACGTTCTAGAACTAACGCATTTGATCTCTTTTTTGACAGGCCTCTGTTTCTGAAAATACTGTCCCTATGAGTTGAGTTTTCAGAAAATAATTCTGTAACTCAGCGAAAAGAAACACACAGAATGAACTACGTGGCCTGACAAAAATGTTAGGCGTCCAGACAACGTGGTCAGACATGAATGGAACATCACAGACGTACATGTCGTCGGCGGGTATGTACACAGAGGTGACAAAAGTGATGGGATACATTCTAACATCGTGTCGGACCTCTTTTTTCCCGGCAGAGCAATGCGCTGGAGGTGACATGGACTCAACAAGTCGGTGGAAGTCCCCTACAGGAATGTTGAGCCGTGCTGTGTCTACAGCCGTCCATAATTGTGTAGGGCGATCTGGGTCGCCAAATCATTTGCTCGAATTGCCCAGAATGTTCTTCAAACCAATCATGAACAGTTGTGGCCAAGTGACATGGCACATTCTCATCCATAAAAATTCCATAGTTTTCAGTTAAAACTTCCAGGCTGAGAGGCCATGGTCGATGTATAAAATTTCCACCTGACGTTTCGCCTCCATCTGCGGGAGACATCTTCTAAGGTCGTCCGGGTACTGGGCAATAGCCGGACGACCTCAGAAGATGTCTCCCGCGGATGGAGACTAAACGTCAGGTGGAAGTTTTATACATCGACCACGGCCTCTCAGCCCGGAAGTTTTAACTGAAGACAACACCGCCCGTGAAAGCCTACATTGTATGTTTGATTCCATAGTTGTTTGGGAATACGACGCCCAGGAATGGCTGCAAATGGTCTCCAAATAGTCAAACATAACCAGAGCCCGCACCATTAGTTAGCCATCATCAGCTTGCACATTATCTTCTTGACAACCTGGGTCTATTTCTTCGTGAGGTTTGCGGTACACTCGAAGCCTACCATCAGCTCCTACCAATTGAAGTCTGGAATTATCTGGCCAGGCCACGGTTTTCCTGTCTTCAAGGGTCCAACCGACACAGTCATGAGCTCAGGAGAGACGCTGCAGGTGATCCCGTGCTGTTAACAAAGACACCCACGTCGGTCATCTGCTGCCATAGCCCACTAACGTCAAATTTCGCCACACTGTCCTAACGCACACATTGATTTCTGCGGTTATTTGAAGGTCTGTTGCTTGTCTGTTAGTACTGACAGCTCTACACAAACGCCAATGCTGTCGGTCGTTAAGTGAAGGCCGTCAGCCTTGCGTGGCGAGAGGTAATGCCTGAAACGTGGTACTCTCGACACACTCTTGACACTGTGGACCTCAGCATACAGAATTCTCTAACGATTTACGGAATGAAATGTCTCATGCGTCAAGCTCCAACTACTATTTCGCTCCCAAAGTCTGACAGTGGCCCGATGGTGAACTGCATGGGAGCGTGACGGCAGACATCCTTATCATCAACGTTCCGATCGACCACGTCAATCGTCCACAACAAAAGGTTGCCGTTATGTGCACTAGGCACATCGTAATCCCTTCACATCTGTGCCTGCCATCCGAGAACGGGTAATAGACATTCAACAGTGTGTGTCATCCTGCACGTTTAGTCGGAGACAAGCAACATCTAGAACTGTACAACAAAAACGCCTGCGTATGGAATGCAGCCATGACTGGGAATCGTGGCGTCGCACTGTGTTGTTCGTGTGTGGTGTTATTACCTGGCCTCGTAGGATAGATAATGGGCGGGAACGGCGTCAGATGCTGGAGAACGAGGAGATAGCGTGCACTAGTTTGAGACAGCGTTATCAGCAGCTGACAAAACTTTAAATGTGCTTCCCCATTTGGCCGGCTGGTCTACCCGCACAATGTCCAGATTTGTGGTGCATTCGCATTTGACAGTCGCCTGGTGTTGGACTGCATGGGAACGCGAGGTCAGGCATACTTGTCGTCAATGTTCTGATGGATCACTTCTCAGATCACAAGAGAAAATCGCCGAATGATGCACCAGGCACGCCGGCCGCAGTGGCTGAGCGGTTGTAGGCGCTTCAGTCTGGAACCGCGCGACCGCTACGGTCGCAGGTTCGAATCCTGCCTCGGGCATGGATGTGTGTGATGTCCTTAGGTTAGCTAGGTTTAAGTAGTTCTAAGTTCTAGGGGACTGATGACCTCAGAAGTCCCATAGTGCTCAGTGCCATTTGAACCATACCTTTCTTTACGAAACACTTAATCACTTCCCGAATATCGATTTTCTCCGTCTTCGCAAATCGCTACGCGGGAACAACAACAAAGCCACAGCTCTCTTCCAAGAGCACTTACGTGGCACGTGTTTACCAGCAACAGTCCAATGAATATCACGAGAACAACTCGTTGCACTACTGCTGATCTCTCGTGGTGATTCCGAGAACTTTTCAAACCAGACTCGTACATCGGGCTGCTTCCCGTGTTCCGCCGCAGATACATGCTACGCAAACGTTTAGAATTCTTCCTTGCACATAGTCACACAGTTCATACGCAGACAGACAGGGAACATTGCTTCTGTTCTGGGGCGGGTAAATAGGAGGGTAAATAGGATACTCACGTCGTTAACTGTGAGGTGTCCTTAAACGGTTACTCACCATCAGCATCAGCTGCTAGTTGGACCAATAACGTGCACTTTCGTGTATCGTAAAATCTATAGTTCCAATGTTCAAATGTTTTTATTACCGGACATCTTTGCTCTGTTGTGTGTTGCGGAAGCCTTGTCATCTCCCTATTGCTAGTCCAAAGTCAGATCGCGTTATCCATAACTCATATTTTCTTTTTGGGTATATTTACCAGAGCGTGAATAGTGCTCATACTCCTATACAAACGCTTCTGGTTAAAGGAGAGGTAGGTTTCTATTGCAAACGATAAAGGCTGTCGTCCTCACTCCCTCGTATGTGTACGGCGTTAATAAAGCGAAACAGGTGTAAGAGCAGGCCGCCGACACCAGACAACAAAATCCCCTCCGGTGACAAATGATGGACATGCAACAGGCGTCGACCACCGATTTTCTGACATGTAAAAGGCCCCGCGTCCGCTTGCGTTTATCCCTCGCCTCTCCCGTAAAAGGCTTTTACGTCGGCGTTGACGCGGACAGAAAACAAGGAGGGCCTGCTATCGCGGCCACTTACCTGCGCCGTACGCCGCATAAGCGGGGGCATTTCCAGCGAAACGAGCGCCGTTGCGCGCACGAGCGGGGTATATAATTTATTTTACATATCGGCGACATCTGTGCGCACAAATTGACAAGGCGAGCCGGCCCGGCGCGCGGACCGCTGCGCCATTGGCCGGCCGCGCCGGCCGCTACGACTTGATCAGCAGTGCGCCGCCCGGCGCTATCTGGCGTCCATCTGCAGACCGGAGACCATCCGCGCCGCATCTCGCCCCATAAATCTACCATCGCCGGCAGCCCCAGCGCCCCGATCGCGTCTCATAAGCAGAGTACGAGCGGTCGCGGCGAGGACACGGCTGGGCACTGTCTGCTCGCTGTACCACACGGTCTGCGCCCCTGTCCCAGGAAAGAACTCGGAAAACTAGAACACGACCTAATTTTACGAAAGATTATTGTGCAGCGCGACTTAAAAAGGACTTCACTACTTTGGAATGATACAGAAATTTATTGAGATAAGTTACAGAATCGGAACATGTGTCATTTTGTAGCAGATAACCTAGTAGACAGTGTCGGAAGTTCCATGCGGCTTTTCGCAGGTGATGCTGTAGTATACAGGGAATTTTCAGCATTAGAAAATTGCAGCGAAATGCAGGAAGATCTGCAGCGGAAAGGCACTTGGTGCAAGGAGTGGCAACTGACCCTTAACATAGACAAATGTAATGTATTGCGAATACATAGAAAGAAGAATCCTTTATTGTATGATTATATGATAGCGGAACAAACACTGGTAGCAGTTACTTCTGTAAAATATCTGGGAGTATCCGTACGGAACGATTTGAAGTGGAATGATCATATAAAATTAATTGTTGGTAAGGCGGGTGCCAGGTTGAGATTCATTGGGAGAGTCCTTAGAAAATGTAGTCCATCAACAAAGGAGGTGGCTTACAAAACACTCGTTCGACCTATACTTGAGTATTGCTCATCAGTGTGGGATCCGTGCCAGGTCGGGTTGACGGAGGAGATAGAGAAGATGCAAAGAAGAGCGGCTCGTTTCGTCACAGGGCTATTTGGTAAGCGTGATAGCGTTACGGAGATGTTTAGCAAACTCAAGTGGCAGACTCTGCAAGAGAGGCGCTCTGCATCGCGGTGTAGCTTGCTGTCCAGGTTTCGAGAGGGTGCGTTTCTGGATGAGGTATCGAATATATTGCTCCCCCTACTTATACCTCCCGAGGAGATCACGAATGTAAAATTAGAGGGATTCGAGCGCGCACGCAGGCTTTCCGGCAGTCGTTCTTCCCGCGAACCATACGCGACTGGAACAGGAAAGGGAGGCAATAACAGTGGCACGTAAAGTGCCCTCCGCCACACACCGTTGGGTGGCTTGGTAGTATAAATAAAGATGTAGATGTAGAACCTGTAAGTAAGTTGTTTAGGTTTTTATGTTGTTAACGCCACGTAGCGCTCTGTATGAAAATCACTGGCTGTGCTGTGTGCAGTCTGTGGCTGGTTTGCATTGTTGGAATTTGCTATTGTAGTGTTGGGCAGTGGGCTATTAACAACGCGTAGCGTTGCGCAGTTGGAGGTGAGCCGCCAGCAGTGGTGGATGTAGGGAGAGAGATGGCGGAGTTCTGAGAGCGGATGATCTGGACGTGTGTCCATCAGAGAGAGTAAATTTGTAAGACTGGATGTCATGAACTGATATATATATATATATATATATATATATATATAATGACTTTTGAACACTATTAAGGTAAATACATTGTTTGTTCTCTATCGAAATCTTTCATTTGCTAACTATGCCTATCAGTAGTTAGTGCCTTCAGTAGTTAGAATCTTTTATTTAGCTGACAGTATTGGCGCTCGCGGTATTGCAGTAGTTCGAGTAACGAAGATTTTTGTCAGGTAAGTGATTTATGAAACTTATAGGTTATTGTTAGTCAGGGCCATTCTTTTGTAGGGATTATTGAAAGTCAGACTGCGTTGCGCTAAAAACATTGTGTGTCAGTTTAGTGATGACCAGAATAAATACAGAGAGAAATGTTTGAGTACGTTCAGTTTTGCACAGCTGTTTGAAAATGAAATAACGTAAGAGGTTTATTAGCACAGTAAATCACTAATTTTTCTAAGGGGACGTTTCAAACCTTAAGTTTGATTCACGTAGTGCATTAGTACCCTATTCCGCCAGCAGGACCGTGGTGCGCAGTTAAAGACTACTTTTACTGGTGCAGAGTGTGCTCGCTGTGTGTTTTGGTTTCATGAAACGAACTCCGCAACAACTGTTCGGCGTAAATTTCGCACCGAATAGGCTAAAGAACCTCCAAGCACCACCTCATTTCCTCGCGGAAGTTCGAGGTTTCCTCGATAATCGCTTTCCAGGTCTGTCGATTGGTCTTGAGGGGCCAATGGCATAGCCACCTCCCTCTCTAGACTTGACATCATTGGATTTCTTTCCCTGGGATTTCGTTAAAGACAGGATTCGAACCTGCGACCGTAGCGGTCACGCGGTTCCAGACTGGAGCGCCTAGAACCGCACGGCAACACCGGCCGTCAAAGAAAGGTATGAGAGCAAAGCACATTCATGCCGATTACCAGAACACACTGGGGGACTCTGCTCCTTCATATTCAAATGTTGCCGAGTGGACAAATAAGTTCAGATCTGATCGGGAGAGTTTAGATGATGATCCGCGCAGTGGTCGGCCAAGATGTGTCACTACTCCAGAAATCACTGCAAAAATGCACAAAACGGTCATGAAGGATCGTCGATAGAAAGTTTGTGAACTTGCTCATGGATTGCCAGGTGTCATCTGCAAGGGTATATCACATTTTAACTGAAGAATTAGAAAGGAAAAATTATCTGCAAGATGGGTGCCGCGACTCCTGACGCGCGCCGGCACACTGCTCATATCCATCTGCCCAACACTACAATAGAGAATATTTCAACAATGCCAACCAGCCACAGACAGCACACAGCACAGCCAGTGATTTTCATACAGAGCGCTACGTGGTGTTACCAAGATAAAAACCTAAACAGCCCACTTACAACACATGTGCCGTCGCCGTGGCAAAATTACACGAACTAATGAATGAATTGTGCTACACCCGCGTTATTCACCTGTTATATGTCCGTCGGACTTTCATCTCTTCCCAGAATTGAAAATTTTTCTTGGTGGACCAAGATTCAGGTCAAACGAAGAATTGATGTCTGGAGTTGACAACTATTTTGCAGGCCTAGAGGAAACTTATTTTCAATATGGGATCAAGGCACTACACATCACTGGACCAAATGCATTAATCTACAAGGAGACTACACTGAAAAATAAGAAAAGTTTCAACGATGCAAGTTCCGAGAACTTTTGAAACCACCCTCGTACAATTGGTGGGATGTGGGAAACCGCCTAAAAGCCAAGGCCGGGCGGGACAGCACACCGACTACTAGTCGTTAATCCACGGGGCGAATTCGATATGTGGCGGCATACCTCCCAGTTCCGAAAGCGGTGGTGTTAACACGCATGGCTTCGCGGGCGGGTCCAACTGGCTCCAGTAATGTACCTTCCCAGCAGTCACCTAACACCACGTAATAAACTGATAGCGTAATTCCTGTAGACGAAAGTTGATAATTACAAATTTGTCGTCTCACCAACATATGATCCCAGAGTGCTGCGTCTGCATCAACTTGTAAATTATACTGTGTACATGAAAAAAAATTACGCTCTAAGACGAAAAAAGGACAACGATGCACCATGAAAGAATTACCCAAATGGGACGGAAATCGGTAGATGTAATGTACATGTACAGGCAAAGAAATGATTAGTTTCCGAGCAATTGGGTGATTTATGCAGGAAAAACAGCTTCACGAATTGAAGAACTCACCAGAGTGACTATGGTGAGTAACAGATGTGTACACGTGTAGTGCGGATTTCTTTTTCCCCCCATCTATGGTCGGCAGTCCGGAAATTCTTGAATTAATGTAACACAACTTTAGCAGCGTCATTAACAGCTTTTAACTCCTTAACTATACTTTTAGCCTCGAAAAATGAAGTGCTGATGGGTCATGTCGAAAAATGAAGTACTGATGGCTCATGTCCAAAAATTAAGTGCTGCTCGTTCATGTCGAAGGGCGTCCTTGATCAACTCTCCATAATCTACCACAATGCTGCTTTTGTTTGAGACGGATTCGGCTAATAGTTTCCCTGAAATGAAGACGGGAGTTAATTAGGAGATGTACGAGGGAGTGCTAAAAAGTAATGCTTCTTAATTTTTAGGTAGAATGTTTGTAACAATTGTTTTACTTAAAAAGCTTTAAGAGTTTTTACCTAAAAATTCAGAAACACTAGTTTTTAGCATGCGCTCGTGCATCTCCTAATTCACTCCCGTCTTCATTTCAAGGGAAAACATTAGCCGAATCCGTGTCAAACAAAAGCAGCACTGTGGCAGATTATGGAGACTAGATCAAGAACGCCCTTCTACATGCAAGAGCAGCACTTCATTTTTCGACGTGGACCATCAGCACTTCATTTTTCGACGCTAAAAGTATGGTTAAGGAGTTAAAAGCAGTTAATGACATTGCTAAAGTTGTATTACATTAATTCAAGAATTTCCGGACTCCTGACCGTAGATGGGGAGGAAAAGAAATTCGCTCTGCACTGTGTTCGAAAACATCGTTCATAGTACCCGGATTGCAAGAAACGAAGAATGAAAAGATCCTCAAGAATTTTAAATGCATCCTAAAAAGCATAAAGGTATTTAATTTCATTTTTATGCAGTCATCAGTAGCTTGTATACTGACTAAAAAATACAAAACCTAAAATTCCCAATAGTGAATTTTGTCGCTCTAGTGGGCATAGGTTAACATCTCCAAGTGAGATGTAGTTTTTCTGGTGAAAATCTAGCCAAGTAGAAAACATTTAAGGGGTGAGAGTAAATTTTTTTGAAAAAAATTGCGCAATATTGGGGCCGTCCTAGCGTACACCATTCACCCTTATGACAGCTTGTACTTTTCTGGGGACGCTTTCAGTGAGATGTCGCACTGTCTATGGAGGAGACGAAACCAGAGAAGGTAGTTAGGCTGGAGTGTGGGATGTTGAGCCAAGCCGACGCTCTAACTCGTTCCAAAGGGTTCAGAATGGGGCTCTGGGCAGGCCTTTCTATTTCAGGAGTTTTATAGTCTATGAATCACGGCCTCACATATACTGCTTTATGACAGGTTGCGTTATTATGCTTGTACAAACATCGTGTCCGAACTGTTCTACTGCTGTACACAGAACACAATGTTGCAAAATCTGTTTACATTCTTCTGCGTTTGGAGTTTTCTTCAGCGCAGTAAGGGGACCACACACAAACCACGAAAAACAGTAGCATCACTTATCCATACTTCACTACTGAAACTACACATTATGGCAGGTGAGGTTCTCCAGCCATTCACCAAAAGCAAACCCTTCCATCGGTGATTCGTCGCTTCAGATCACTCGTCTCCAGTTGTACAGTGCCCAGTGGTGCTGCTCTTTACGCCACCTCTAGCGCCGCTGAGAATAGCCTACAGAACTATGTGGCTTATGAGGAGCTCATCTTCCATTGTTCCCACTGTTTTTAATTCTGTATTCACAGTCATTGTGCTAGGTTGACTCCTGGCAAGCCTTTGAACTCAAGAGTGGTTCCTTCTGCTGCTTTCATGCGATTTTGTACAGCACCCTGCACAGCGTTCGACAGTAACTGTCCGTCAGCTTGCTGAACAATCAAAGTACTCAGTAGTAAAGCCGCTTTATAAAAAGGGAGAAAGGGATAATGTAGACAATTTTAGACCTACTTCTATGCCATTAGTGTTTGCCAAAGTTATTGGAAAGGATGTGCATATAAGGATAATTGATCATTTTATATCATACGATTTGCTATAAAATGTATACTTCGGCTTTAGAAGTCGTTTAACAACTGAAAATGCTATATTCTCTTTTATCTGTGCCGTACTGGATGGGTTTAACAAAAGGTTTCGAACGCTAGGCATATTTTTTGATTTAACTAAGACGTTTGGTTGTGTTGGTCGTAAAATATTGCTACAGAAGTTGAACCATTACGGAATACGGGGAGAAGCTCACAATTGATTCACCTCTTACTTCAGCAACAGACGGCAAAAGGTCATTATTCACAGTGTTGAGAATGGCTGTGGTGTGGTGTCTGAGTGGGGTACGGTCAAGTCGGAGTGCCCCAGGGATCAGTGTTGGGGCCACTCCTGTTCCTTATTTATATAAATGATATGCCCCCTAATATTACGGGTAACTCCAAAATATTTATGTTTGCTGATGACACTAGCTTGGTAGTATAGGATGTTGTGTGCAGCATTGGCTCGGTTTCAAATAGTGCAGTATATGGCCTAAGTTCATTGGCTGATAGAAAATAAACTAATGCTAAGTCACAGTAAAACTAAGGTTTTACAGTTTCTAACACACAACTCAACAAAAACTGACGTATTAATTGCACAGTATGGGCATATGATTAGTAAAACTGAACAGTTCAAGTTTGTAGGTGTTCAGATTGATAGCAAACTGTCGTGGAAAGCCTACGTTCAGGATCTTGTTCAAAGACTTAATGCTGCAATTTCTACTGTTCGAACAGTATCTGAAGTGAGTGATTGTTCGACACGAAAATTAGTCTACTTTGCTTATTTTCATTCGCTTATGTCGTATGGCATTATATTTTGGGGTAACTCTTCCCATTCTAAAAGGATATTTTTGACTCAGGAACGAGCGGTTCGGGCAATAGGAGGTGGAAGTTCACGAAACTCCTGTTGACCCCTGTTCACGAGTCTCGGTATTTCGAAATTGGCCTCTCAATATATATAAATTCCTTACTGTCATTTCCTGTTAACAATATTAGCGTATTCCCAAGAATATGCAGCTCAGAAATCAAATATGCATTTGAATCGGACTTCCTTGACTCTTGTGCTGAAAGGTGTGCGGTATACAGCTACATCCATTTTCAGTAAGCTACCACTAGAATTCAACAATCTTAGCAGTAATCCACGCGCTTTCAAATAGAAACTGAAGAGTTTCCTCAGGGGGTCACTCCTGTTCTGTCGAGGAGTTCCTGGAAAAATTAAGCTGATTCTTGTTGTATTGTTGACTGCGTTTACTTAAACTCATGGCTCGACTTTTTTCGGATACATAAACATTCTATTTTTATATGTTATTACTTTCATCTTGTAATTTGGTGTACTGACACGTTCCGCGACCTTGGAGATTTTCTATTCAATTTGGTCCTACCGAACTTGACGTGTAAACAAATAAATAATAAATAAATGAGACCTACCTAGCGCTGGTTTAGCTGCGGTTGTGCCTTCGCCTTTCCAATTCGCAATCACATCACAAACAGTTGATTTGGCCAGTTTTAGAAGTATCGAGGTGTCACTGATGGACTATTTACTGAGGTGACATCAAATGACTAACAACGTTCAAAGTAATTGACCTTTCCTGAGCGACTCCTAGCCTCTTTTTATAACGGCTGGTTCACCTTTCGTGACATCTCGTGGGCAAGTCTGCATTATATCCAGGTGTCCGGATAATTTTGATCAGATAGTCTATTTAAAAATTAATGTGTAGGAATTAAATTCCAGTTTCCCACTCACACACACACACACACACGCACACATATATAATGTGTAGGAATAACTAATTCACACACACACACACTCCACACATCGTATAGGACCTCCGCGAGCACGCAGAAGTGCTAGTTTTGCAACACGACGTGGCAGGGACTCGAATAATGTCTGAAATAGTGCTGGAGGGAATTGACAACATTAATCCTGCAGTGCTCTCCACAAATCCGTAGAAGTACGCGAGGGTGGAGATATTTTGAAAAAAAAATGTTGCACGACATCCCAGACACGCTCAATAATGTTCATGTCTGGGGTGTTTGGTGGCCAGCGGAAGTGTTTAAACTGAGAAGAGTGTTGCTGGAGCCAGTTTGTAGCAAGTCGGATGTCACATTGTCCTGCTGGAATTGCCCAAGTACGTCGGAATGCGCAATGGACATAAATGGATGCAGTGATCAGACAGGATGCTTACGTATGTGTCATTTGTCAGAGTCGTATCTAGACTTATCAGGGGCCCGATATCACTCCAACTGCACACGCCCCACACCATTACAGAGCCTCCACCAGCTTTAACAGTCCCCTGTTGACATACAAGGTCCATGGTTTCATCAGGTTGTCATCATAGCCGTACTCGTCCATCCTCTCGGTACATTTTGGAACGAGACTCGTCCGACCAGGCAACATGTTTTCAGCCATCAACAGTCCAGTGACGGTGTTGACGGGCCCAGGCGAGGCGTAAAGCTTAGTGTCGTGCAGTCATCAAGGGTACACGAGGGCCTTCGGCTCCGAAAGCCCATATCGGTGATGTGTCTTTGAATGGTTCGCACGCTGACACTTACTGACGGCCCAGCATTGAAATCTGCAGCAATTAGCGGAAGGGTTGCACTTTTGTCACGCTGAACGATTCTCTACAGTCATCGTTCACCAGTTCCTTGCAGGATCTTTCTCTGGCCTCTGTGGTGTTGGAGATTTGATGTTTTACCGGATTCCTGATATTCACGGTACACTCGTGAAATGGTCGTAAGGGTAGATCCCCACTTCATCGCTACTTTGGAGATGCTGTGTCCCATCGCTCGTACGCCGACTACACCACTTTCAAACCCACTTAAATCTTGATAACCTGCCATTGTAGCAGCAGCAGCACCCGATCTAACAACTAGACCAGACACGTGTTGTATAGGCGTTGCGGGCCGCAGCACTGTATTCTGCCTGTTTACAATTCTCTGTATCTGAATACGCATGTGTTCGGTTCTCATCGGATTACGCCTGACGTATGAACGTGTACGATGAAGGTAATGTTACCAGTTACGTTATTTGTCGTAGAAGCGCCCCACGGAACGTAAAACTGACTCTCCCTGCATCTACTGAGAACAGCTGTGGGCTGTTTTAACACGACAGTGGGAAGTAACAGACGGAAATGAGTCGCACCTTGGATGCATAATGCAGCCTCAGCCGTGCTCTCGATTGAAAGACGTTTCTGATGGGCTGGAGGAAGGCGGCGGGCCGTTCTCCACAGCACTTGGCGGGGGCAGTCGCTGGCCAGCCACCAGGCAGCAACCGACAGCGCCGGTGCGGGGTGCCGCGTGGTGGATGGTCGGCTAATGCCCCGCGTGTTTGCTCAGCGCCGCGCTCCGCTCCGCACCCCCGTTTGCGCGCGCCGCTTAATCCACTTCCCCGCATTAGCATTATGCTGCATTTGCGAAAAAAGAGGGCCGCCCGTCTAAGCTAATTGCTACAGTTTTCTGTCCGGCAGTAATTACTTCGCGCCAGTCCATTAAGCGGGATTGGAAGCCTCCGGCGCGTTGCCAAGAATCGCGGTGTGAGCCACAGCGGCTGGGTGGCCGGCCTGTATGCTTTCTGGCTTTCTACCGTCCGCCTTCCCTCCCCTCGTCCCCCCATCCCCCTCACCCTACCTCAGCCACCACTGCCTTTTTTTCCCTCTGGGAAATCGAGTAATGATCCCGAAAGCAGAGCCGATATTCCATTAGGGCGAACGGCGACCTCTTTATTGGATAATCGGGCAGATTGTCGGGGAAAGGTCCTCGGCAGACCGGAAGGGATTAACGAAATGAACAAAACTCGATGCGCTTACCACGAGAGAGAGAAGGAAATCCCGGCGGCCCGACCCGACCCGACCCGTTCGTTTAACTACTACTTTTCTTCCTCCCGAGGCCACTTCAGAGGCATCCGGCTGCCGACTGGTTTCCGCCCTTCAAAACATCTTTTGCGGTGGATCTGCAGAGATGAATTTAGGCATATAAGATGGTCACAAATTACTGGACGATTTCGTGCAGCTATATTGTTCAGACGCTGATCATAAATGCTACGATTCTCTCAAAACAGAGGGATTTTAGCTTACACGTCAACATATGGCTTATTTCCACCTTCTCTATGTAAATCTACACATTGCAAAATTACGTATCTGTTCCATTCTTTGTTGCAAAATATTCATAACTGAAAGAAACAGCTCGAGATTTGACTATAAAGTGTAACGACATGTAGCCCATGTAAAATTAAGTCTGTACTGGTTTTTTTCAACGTAACAAATCAAATCTAAACATTCTTGCCGAATGTATCTCCGTGATACATTACTGTCCAGTAAACCACTGATGTAACAGCCACGATTTGTTATATAGTAACCATTTTTAGCCGAGTACTAAGTTATTCTGGCTATTTAAGTATTCCTTATATATCAGGGAAAGAGATTCACATGCTGCAAATTGGTAATGTTTATTACAACTGGCAGCTTAACTTCAAGGCTTTCACAGTGTCACATGAGAAACGAGCAAGTTGGGTTTCGCATGACTGATGTTTTCAAAATCCATGATGGTTGGCATAGAGGAGGTCATTCTCTTCGAAGGTGGCTGCTTGCAGTATTTTTTGATATCTGATAACCATTTGACTCAGTACCATACCGACGAAAGTACGACAAAGGGCAAAAAGACGAGATTCGTCACATGACTGTATTTTTCTTGGTAGGCAGATACGTAGCATCTTAAATTGGATGGACAGGCATCCTCAGATATATAAGTAACTTCAGCAACGCTCCAAGGAGCTGTGCTGCAATCTTTACTGTTCATCTGGTACATTAATAACCTGGCAAACAATGTTACGTGATAGTACTCTCAGACATTTATCTGCATATCAGTACTATCTCAAAAACGGTGCCAGATTAGGCAACAAACTGAACGCTAAAGTATTGTACTTTATCACCACAATATCAATGTCGCGGCAGTAGTAGTAGTAACAGCAGTAGTAATATTAGTGGTAGTGTTACTAGTATCCTGATGTGTCATTGTGTTACATTTTAAAAACCAAATAGAAAAGCCATAATTAATACAGACAGTCATTTATATAGAGTGAAGAAAATTTTGCGCACTTGGATTTCTCATCGCGACTCCTCACATACTGGCAATACCAAACCTCTGACAGCAATTGAAACAGTGCTGTGCAGTTGGTACAGTAGGTAGCTGTTTGGTTTGGCATGCAAGAGGTCGAGGGTTCGATTCTGGATTGAGGCATATTTATCCTTATTTTCTAAAAGTAGTCTGCATGGTACGGTATCTGGCTTCTTAGTCGTCATACAGAGATGACTGTGGGTCTTCTGCAAAACATGTGCAGTTACACACTATGAACAACACAGAAATGGAAGTTCAATCGTTTTCATTGAGAAGCTTTCAAAGAATCCTTTTGCACGTCGTGAACGCGAATTGTTTCGTCCCGCTGCATCTACTAGATTCCAGACCTGTTTTCTGCTTACCTTTCTCCAATGATCCTGTCGAAATTATTTGCAAAGCACGTTGCTAGCCCTACTGGTGACATAAGGCCCTCACGGATTGTAATGGACCTGAACGTGGCAAGGGTAATAGTCGGTATTAATCAATGGGAGCACTGGGGGTGGGCACACAGAAAACAGATCTAGAATCTAGTATATGCAGTGGTGCGAAACAAATTAGCAAAGAAAATGCATAATTCACGACCCAGAATCTAACCCTCGACCTCCTGCATGCTAACCCAAAATACTTTCCGCTGCACTACTGCTCGTAACTCCTGACAGAGGCGGGTACCGTTCATGTGACTACAGTGTTGCCAGATTGCCGATCTTTAACGTCCATTTACTGTTCGAAATGGACCTCCTCGTCCGATCCATCGACCAGGGAAGACACGACTGAGATGCGTCCGGACGTTAACGGCGAATCGGACCGGAGCACCAACACGTAGCAGCCAGATAACCCTTCGAACCAGCAGTGGCACTTCTTCCAGCAGGGGAGTCATAGTCACCCGCAAGAAAAGCTGATAGCTCCGGCATGTTAGGCGATGTGGGAGGAAGACTGATACCCTAAATACGGTCGCCAATTGCCCAAGCCCGCACATTCCAGTGATGATTCGCTATCACTGTACCTTGGGGGTTCTGTATACTGTCTCACAGGTGACTGTTATGAAAGTTGAAGACATCACTACGCGTAATGGTGGCGTCATCTGTGAAGAGGATGGATGACACAAAACCCGGAATCGTGGTTGACTGATGAGGAAACCAGTGACAAAACTGCTCCCTATGTGAAAAGTCTGTCGCTATTAAACCCTGCACACGCTGTAAGTGATAAGGGGAATAACAATCGTCATGGAGAATGTTCCACACTCTCGTCTGGATTACCCTGTACCGGCGGGTTAACTGCCTGATACTGACACGGCGGTCGCCTTCCATAGTGTTAGTCACATTTTCCTCCAAGTCTGGTGTCGGAACATTCGTGGTACGTCCTTCATTATTTCCTGCTTCCCGAAGCGACCCTGTCTCAGACCAACGGCGAAACGCTGTTGCAAACATTGAATACTGCGGTTGTTGTCCGCGGGAATAGGTCTCCTGATACAACCTTGCTGCTCGCCGCCCATTGCCATTTTCCTTTCTGTAAGTACGCACCATCTTGGCAAGTTCTCGAATCGAATTCGGAACCATTGTGTACAACGCTGTATCACATCCACTACAACGTGAATCAGCAAGAGAAGTGAATCGGACACAACATTACCAATAACTACGGCAGGAGGGGACACTAGGGCATGACGTATGAGGAACAGTACCACCCTCTAGGAGGAAACCATGCGTACAGTAACGGTGGCTGCATGGTACAGCGCGTATTGAACTGCAGTCACTGTGACAATGTATGATTGAATAAATGGTTTCTAGCATGGAAATCAATCATTTGCGAACGTTCATTAGACCTTTTTTTGTTCCATATCGTCTCATTGATCAATTCCTAGAGTTCGCACACGGTGGAAAAAATCACCCTTTACACTTACCGATCTCTTTTGATAAGATGTGTCCGCCAGTTCGCCCCCTTCTCATGGTCGGACCAATCCTGGCATTTCCTCGAAGCAATCTATGAAAATTACGGAAACCCTAAATCACGATGGCTCCATGTAAATAGGAACCCTCATGCTCCCGCATACAAGACCGGGCTGCTTAAAGCAAGACAACCGCACTCGGAAGATATCTAGTGTATAACACAGTTGCGCAGTAATATAGTTGTTACTTAACAATGTAAAAACTAGTGATACACTGATCATTCATTTCTCACTAGCTGTCACTATTAATAGGACACACACAATACACATTATTTCATAATATAATACTACCCCACCAAGTGACATCGGAACCATGTTGAGGGTGTCTGGTTTGTTTTCTTAAACTATAGAGTCAGTACCCATCCGTATTTAGAGAGATGCTGAGCTCAGAAATAGGATAAGGTGTAGTTTCCGGAGGTTTGGGTTTAAAGTTTTGATGAAAAGAACAAAAATGTTGTTAGAAAGTGTTGTGTGAATTGACAGAGATGTTCGATTTGTATTAAATTATTGCTATTATAATTTACGTGTGTTGCATGTTTTACTAAACTCCTACTCTGTGTGAGTTAAGTAATTTTTCGCTGTAAAGAATTTATTGGTTAACAGGAAATTTTTAATTGTTTTTTTTTTAAATAGCTATGTATTAGTAATCTCTTTAATCTCCATAGACAGTTTGCTGTATGATTTTATTTGCTGGTTAAAAAATGACAAAAGTTTTGTATTAGGTCACAGAAAGATCTGCTTGCACAGAAGTAGTCGAGGTACAACTTGACACGTATCGTGGATAAATCGCAGGCTGACGAAAACATTTCAAAGTTAGACTTAAGTATTAGTCTAGTTGGGGAAGATTTCGGCACAGGTTTGTGTCAGACAGTTCCATTGGTAATGCCGGGCAATCAGCGACAAAGAGAAGACAATCACACGTACTCAGTGAGTTTTATCCTAACAGCCGCAGAAGAGGTGCCACAAACTCACCTGTTCTGAAGTAAGTGAATACGGACACTGGTAACAATTCAAGACGGATTTTATTACATACATTTATGATCTGTAATGATTCAAGAAAAATGGAAGAGCATATCCAAGCAAATAAAAATAATCAGCGCAATGTGACGCATCAAATAAAATGCCAGCCACAATTTTATCAACCAAAACATAAAAGTTAGAAATTACAGCAAAAATAATAACATTCCTACAAATATTTCAAGTTTTAAATTTTAAATAATATAGTCAAGCACGATCAGCCAGGTATTGGATAACAGCGTAGTACTGTAGCTATGATTGCAAAAATTAAAATCACAATACTTTCTTTAGTTCCTCCGGAGAGTAGTTTTACATATTTTATTATGCTAATGTGTCGCACTGGAAGAATCCTTCACATTCACACTGCAAAATAAAAAATTATGGCGTGTTGTGTTGACTACTTCATTTACTCTAACGTAAATAATGTTTATTGTAAGAGTGTGTATGCTAGATTAATATGTACTCGTATTTATTTAAATCGAAGCATTGATTCGAAGAATACCGTTTTTCGTATCATTGGAAACGTTAGAAAGTAAGTTTCTGTTTAAAATGTCTATCTAGTTTGTATTATTTTTAGGATTAAAATAGTGGTCCAATTTGTGCATTTTACAACATTGGAAAAAGGTAGTGTTTTTGGTGGGGATATCTCAAAGTCCTCAGTGGCGGAATCAGTAGGTCGCTGGAGAATTCTGGGAGTGAGAGGGCTCCTGGGTGCAAGCGAAAGACAAGGAGGGCACTTCTGTGTGGGCCCTCAGAGAAAGTCGCAGAACATTCTACTTTGATGTCCATTATAGGAGGACACAGGACTTACTGATCCATTCAAGTCATGATAAAGTTTTGTAATACTCCTCTTCTGGGGCATCGGGGATGCCGTCTTATACTCATCAAAATTCAGCTTACAAGTGAGACGTTTAACTTCAGAAGTAGCACTCAGCTGCTAAATTATTGGGGACTCCAGTACCATTCATGCTACGTTATACACAGTATCAAATATTGCTCAATAATTATTGTCCTATAAATTTGTTTGTGTATATTTTATAGGGCTACTATTTCTGAATCGTAGTCCTATATTTCTAAAGAAACTATCAGATTTTTGCAACTTCAAACTCGTGGTACCACCTACATTAATTTGCAAATATTTCCCTGTTTTATCGTTCTGATCATTGCTCACAACTAGAATTTATTGTTACTAATTAATTCGCATAACTTACCTGTGATTAATTTATCTTAGCTACAGGAAGTAAAGAAGACGTTTATGGCTCAACCTTACGACATCACCAAACCACCTTTTCAGTTAGAGCCGTACGTAGCCCAATACGGATTCTTACTGCTAACTGTGTGTGTAGGAAGAGTAAGAAACCCAGCAAGTCGCAAGGGTTACCTTTGATGTGGATAACTAATTCGTGAACATACATAGTGTGATTAAACTCCTCTATATTTTGAACAAATCTTTACAATGAACTTGATTACCATTGTTGGTTATTATTCTTATGATCCTTTTGAGTAGTCTGTGGTTTGTGTATTTGTTCCCCAGAAAAGCGTTATGTAGCAAAGAGTTGAGTGTAGATATGAATAGCACGTAACTAAAAGACACTAGGTGTTAAACAGTGACGACAACACGCTAAGGACATAATATGGTGATGAGATTCTGTTTGCTGGTATTTTTGTTCTGCCACACTACTTCTGCTGAGAATCAATATTCATTCCCAGAAATTGTGTGTTTGCTGCACAGTCTAAAGAAGCACCACCTACACTTAATTCAGCAACTCTATTTTTTCCTCTCCAAACTGAAATTTATGCACTTTTCTTTCTTTATGTTTAATGTTACTTTACTGCTTATAAATCAATTGTAAAGTTCTTTGAGTTATTTACTTTCTGTGCAAAGAGTTCACTTGTTTTCTCTGTGACCATATTATTAGAGGCGTCAGGAAAGTGAATTTTTTTCCAAGACTAACAGTATTAGCATAGTCATTTATATACACATAAACCGTTTTGGTCCTAATATCCAACCTTGATGAAGTATTTCGCTCTTAATCTTACTAGAAGTCTGTGTTATCTCTACTCTTCGCATCCTATCCACAAGGTTTGACTGGAATCAATTAGCTACGTCTCTAATTTCTTATTCTTCTAGCTCATATAGTTGAGTCTTACGGTCAACAGTACCAAAAATCTTGAAAAGATGTGCGAACATGCCACGGACTCACTATTCCTTGACAAGAGCGTTGTACCACTTTTGTGGAATCTGCGGGTGCTAATCCGTACTTCTACCACTTAAGTTGTATTTGATTAACTCATTCATTAATCTGTTTCTCATAAATGACTATTCTTATTTGGAAGGATGACAACAGGGAAACAGGTCCGGAGTTTTGTATGTCTCCTGCGTTACCTTTCTTTAACAGAGACACAGCTCTCGCATGTTTTAAACGCTACGCAGATTTTTCTGATGATCGTGAGTCACGTATTATTTTTGTTTAGGGTTCTTTTACACTCTGTCTGCATTGTTTCATCACAAAGATTGCTGGTTCATCGAAGCCAGCGGACCTCTTATTTTTTAAAATTTTGTTCAGTTTTACTGACTTTATGCTCTACGATTGGTGACAACTCATTGCATTTACGAGTAGTTCACTTTTCTCTACACGTGATGTGCTTGTTTTCGAAAATTATTTAATTTCTCTACAATCCCTGAAAAATACTCATTCACACACCTTAACTTGCTGGTTTTTGTGAATCATTAAATATTTCATCCACCCCCCCCCCCCCCCCCCCCACCTTGTAAGTGTGTTGCTCCGCTTTTATTTGTCTCTCCCTGTTTCCCATTCAATAATATTCTATACTGCTTTTTTTATTCTCTACGCTGTACTTTATTTTTTCATCAAATGAAGTTTTGTAACGGACAACACCTTCGTCAGATCTTTTTGTAGTTCCACCAAAAATATGACTACTTCTTTTCATGGAACTGAGATACTTAAAAGTCTGGGACAACTTTCTGATTCCTGCTGTTATCCATTTCTTATTTAGAGACGTTGTTACTGGTGCAGAAACTTTTGGAAATCTCTTTTCCAGGCTGGGAACTTACAGAATTATGCATTCACACTGACTTATCTGTATACTTCAACTTAAGTTTGGTTTCTTAATACGCCTGAAAAATTGTGCACATTGAATTTTAACCTTTTTGTGGATCTACAGTTTATGGATGTCTTCAGTATCTGATTTTACTGTAACTATTTCGTAGACTTGGTATGGGAGCCCAACATCACTTACAACTACACCATACTTTCCCTGACCATATTTATGGATACGTTGTCCATTACCGATGCTGTCATTGGAGTTATCCTTGTTGTACTGTTGACGAACAGAGACATGAACGATGCGGATGAGGAAGGTACTAGTTCCATCTGTATTTATGTTTATGTCGCTACGCAAAATTATTTTAAATTTCGTAACTGAGACTTAATCTGTCAATTTACTAAAAATAGCATCCACACTACCACTGGGCGATCGACACACACACACAAAATAATGCATTTTCTGTTAACGTAAAGTCCATTTAATTCAATGGCTGACATTTTCAAGTGTTTGTCTTGAGTAACTGTGGTAAGGTCACAACCGGAATCAGTCAGCCCATACCTAGGTGTAACAACTGTAACTTTTCCGTGTTTCATCTTGTGAACTGAACCTGGACTAAATTGAACTTCTGTGCTTTATTATTCATGTATCTGTGGTGTAACCCTGAACAATGCAAATAGTGTAGCTACAGAAACGCTATGTGATTAAATGAGTCGCCAAACTTGAAAATGTGTGGATGTATTTTACGTAACTTTAACAAAGTTATTAAAAAGGCAAATCTGTAAACTAAGTAAGCGACTGTGTGGAATTTTGTGTTGTGTAATGCCGTACTACAGTGCTTGATGTCACAAAACGTGACTTACAATTCCAACACACGAACAGACAGGATAGCTGCGTTACATAAATTTACCAAACGAATTCTACAAGTATAAGTAACCAAAATGTTTCTACTAAAAGGCCTGCAAATTTTCGTACGAAAACTGGCTGAATAAATTTCAGACGCTGAATAATACTCAAGCGGATATAACACAGCACTATGAAAAGACAGCGGTATCTGCGTTTGAAATCAAATCTGAACAGAATTTTATCCAAACTGACGTGGTAATGGTAATGAATTTATAAAAGCAACATCTAATTGTAAATTATCCTACTATTCCGACTGTACTGTAGCTGCCTAACGGATTTTCAAGGCTTACGTTTAGCAACAGAAACTTGGTACCGCTCAAAGTGGTGAACATAAAATGTGCATCGCAACAGTAAGCATGCTAAATAGCAAATAAGAATCCTTGAGTAGAGCAATGGAATAAACCGTAACAATTCTAAACAGATCATGCTTCACTTTTTAAGGAACTGTGTTCCAACCTCCACAATGTGGCGTCACACATAATCAGAAAATGTGAAAACTCTTTCGTGAGGAAACGGTGGTGGAATTTAAATTTGCTAAATTATTGAAAGTAATTTATCATTTAAGAAACCCTATTACGGAAACTCATAATAATTCCTTAACAATTACAATGACCTTTACAAAAATTATGCTTTATAAGAAAAATTTCTCTGCCACGAAACAATTACTGAAAATGGTAAAGGAATCATAAAACTAACTTCTGAGTGCAAGCTACGTAAACCGTTAGCTGTACTTATTCTCGTCTGAACAATGAACTAACCCAAACCAATAAAAAAAAGTTCATTAAGACTTTTCGTTATTGAAACACATCATAACCATGTACAAGCAAGCAGTGCAGTAGCAACATTACCTCATATCTTCACTTGTCAAATTGCTCCTTACCAAATCATATTCCAAAAGGCCTCATCATCTGTTTCTTTATCTCTGTTCTCTGCAAGCTATTCCAGACCGCTCAGTAGCACAGTCAACACCCAACTCACTAGTTTCTCTTTGAATGCTGGAGCAACGACAACGCTACCAGCAACCAAAGATCACAGTGAATGTACTCAGAACCTCTGTGGCGTGACATATGGACTATTGAGAACTACAGTTTGAAAAAGTCTTGCGTACAGCTACGAAATATTGAGTATTCAATGAACCATGGATGAAGCCCGACCAACAGGCATTAGATGCATTGAGTGCAAAAAATAGTGTATTGAGAATAGCTAGCTTCCAGCCGAAATTTAGATCTGCACAATAAAAAATTTAAAAAGGACGACTGATCGCTGCAATCTATAATTTACAAGATATGAAATATGTCACATGGAATGAAAGGTTAAAGTTCACATCACTTTTCTTGAGTACTAGATGTAAGCTAAAAAAAATTACAAAATTTGTAGGGACAGGAAATGGAACAATCACACAGGCTCAATCGCAGGTAAAGCATGTTGCAGATTTGTATTCACTAGTAGAATGCAAGGAAAACGCAGTCATACTATGAAGTAGATTTCTCAAAATGTTTTACTCTGTGACGCATCCCAGAATAATTTGTGCGGGATCCAAGCAAAGTAGGACTGACAGGGAATAACGAAAAAATACAAAGAAGGGCAGCACGAATGGTCACAGATTTATTTCACCGATGAGGGAACTATAGGAAAGGCTGAAAAACCTGGCCAAATACTGGCATAACTGCAATGCCAGGCAACCTGAGACGTACGTGGGGCATGCTATTGTCCTCCACCAGCAACCAAAGATCACAGTGAATGTACTCAGAACCTTTGTGGCGTGACATATGGACTATTGAGAACTACAGTTTGAAAAAGTCTTGCGTACAGATACGAAATATTGAGTATTCAATTAACCATGGATGAAGCCCGACCAACAGGCGTAAGGAGGGTCTCTTTCTGGTGGTGGTGCAATGTCAGGTCAGTCCACAATATTCCAGTAGTCATCCTGGATGAACAAAAGCTGTGTTTGCTTTCTTTTCCCCAACTATTTTCCTACCACTTTGGAAACAGGTGCTGTTTTAGAGCTTCGTACGTAGCGCTGGTTTTTAGTATGTATGTTTGCAGGTATCTCAAAGAGTCATGTCAACGTCTTCCACATGATATACTGACGTAAGTCTGTGACATTTACGTCACGTGAACGAGAAACCAAACGTGATTAAGTTCCTTGCTTCTAGGTGTTGTGATTCCGAACAGTTGCGAGTAGTGAAGTTCAGGGTTGACAACGAAGTAAACTGCCTTCAAGTTATACATCGAAACGATAAAAAATGATCTTATACCAATTATATATTCTAAGAATAGATCCACAGAAGTGAAGAACATTTGCAACTAATAGAATTAACAAAACTAAAGAAATATTAAGGTATTCGGCACGAGCTGCGTCTCTGCGTCGTTTTGTGTACCTATAGAAGCTATAAGCTTGTTATCCTCTAAAATAATTGCAGTGGTGTCCGAAACGTGTGTGTGTGTGTGTGTGTGTGTGTGTGTGTGTGTGTGTATTTGTGTGTGTGTGTGTGAACGTTCGTAGATTCAAGAGAGGTAATTCAGATGAAATGTTGTTGCTTATGTCATGAGTTGGAATAAGTTAATAACGAAGCCTCGTGAGATACAGCCCATCTTAATGGCTCTTGCATCGTTCTGGCTGGGCGTATTTCATAACGGTGACACGTGGCTTACGTAATACATTCTCGCAGGTCTTTTCTCGTACCCTAAGGAGACAGACCGCACTTACACATCTTGATGTCGATTACATATGGAACTCCTCCCTTTCGGCGAGACAATGAGATACTGTTGATGAGGTGGATTTGAATCGCTGACAGAGTAATGTATTAGGTAGTGGAGTCGAACGAATGAAAAGAATTTGAAAGTGATGTACTTTTTTGATCTCAACTTTGGAAAGTTTTCCTCCTTTTGCTAGGGTCCCGTGCCTCAATTGCTAGAAACGGAACCCTTATAGGATATCTCTGTTGTCCGTCTGTCTGTCTATATTTCCGTCGGTTAAGACCCCCTTCTCTCACGAACAGGTAGATGTCTCAAAGCCTGCGGTCCCCTCGCTATGCAAAACATGTAGGCTTCTAACTCAAAGCAATCAAATGATACCGCCTTTTATATAACACATTTTGGTACTCTCAAATTCACTCACCAAAACCTATAGGTTGCTTCCTGTTGTCCTAGAAACATGGAATTTGGCAAGAAGATAGGTTTCACAGTACAAGAAACGAGAAGTCCGAAAACTGTTAAATTGTAATTATATCACAAAAGTATATATTTGTCATTTTTTATCCGGACAGGCGCATCGAATTGAAATTTATGTCACACGCTAAGAGCCACGGTTTCATGGTGGTGTAAAATGTGTAAACTTCCAAGCTAATCCATTCAGAAGATACGGTCATTAATGTGACATATTTTGATACTCGAGAACTCAGTCATTAAAACGTAGACAGTACTTCCCGTTGACCTAGAGTCATGGAATTTGGCAAGAAGCACTGTTTCACAGTACAATAAAGGGAAAGAAATGCGAAAATTGCTAAGCTGTAATTATATCAAGTAAAAAATATCATTTTTCCATTAGATCTTACATTATCTGTCAAAAGCGTAACAGAGAATATTACTGCATGCAAACATAAAATGTAAGTTCTAGTCATGTTTTAGTTAATAGACACTCGACTCGCGCAATAGATCAACCATCTATATACATATTAAGTTCGTGCAGAACCCTCAGTGCGCTATTACTACTAGTAAATGGCCAATTTTTTTAAATTTTGCTCTGCATTTCTCTGCTTAATATTTTTTCATCGATGGGAGTTAAATGTCTAATAAGAAAAGGAGAAAGTAAGAAGATTAAACGTCCCTGTGACGACAAGGTCATTAAAGACCGAGCACAAGTTATCATTTCTCAAGAAAGGGACAGGATATAGTTCACTTGACGAAGGCTTGTACCTGCCCGTCGTAAGTATTTTGGTTTCCCACAGAAAATAGAAACCCAGATGCTCTGGCAGGAATTAGAAGGACCAGTCTTCTCGAAAGCGACAGCAATGTGTTAACTTCTGCTCAACATCATTCAGTAATACACACTGCCTGACAAAAAACGTGAATCACCCCGAAGACATGGCCAGAGGCTAATGTAACGTTCACTCCACCAGTGGGTGCGTATATGATTAGTGTCGCTATTTTCTATGATAGACAGAACGACCACAAGAATGCACTAGCGACCACAAGAATGCACTAGTACTGTTCGTGTTCATTGCTGTTACTCCTTCTGGTGGGGTATATAACAGGCCTGAACGGTGTTCTGAATGACGACTGCCAAGAACACGGATATACCACGAACTCATGTGAGACAGCGTTATCAGTACCTGACGGAGTCTGACAGGCACCTCATTGTCGGTCTCCATTCGGACACCATATCGAATCGTGCAAATATCCTGATTTATGGGTTATTCACACGTGACTATTCCTCGAAGTTGGACTGTGCAGCACGATTTTAGCAAAGACGACTTTTAGAAGAGACTATTCCTAAATCTTGGGCGGCTCAGGCACCCTGTCGACACAGTTTATGAGGACATGGGAGATGTCCATGCAAATCGACTTTGCTCAAGGATTCCACGTTTCATAACAGGTGGACATTTACAGAAGAAATCATCAACATTGAAGATGGCAGTACTGGCTGGTGGATGCACCACTCTCCCCTCACGCTAGACATGCCGTCAATCAGTGTGGGTATCCCGGGCTTCCACTTATAATGGAAGGTCGAACCAGCTGAGCAGTATCAGAACTGGACTTGGAAAATATGCAGTTAAGCTTCATAACTGAGTGAAACTAAGCTCAATACAGCTCGTCTTTGATGTGGACAAACGAACCATTACATATACTGTAAAAGAGTGTCCTGGTACTCCCTTGTTTTCCCTGGCGGGATGTGAGGCGTCAAGAAATTATACTTTGAGTCAACATTTATACTTGACGGTATTTTTTCATATTTGTACTTGGCATTTTCTTAAATTTTGCAGTTATTTTCCTCATAAATCTTGCACTAAAAAAATGGAAAAAATAATAATCGCAGACTGGCAGTTACACGTACAGCTAGTTAAGAGGGATAAAACCAGGCTTGAGAATATGACTACTTCGAATTTTAAACGTAGCCAGACTAAGTGATGGATGGAAATTCTTTTCTGCATTCCTCGTGATACGAAACGACCTATACACCGTCGACTAGAGTACACCAGAGGGTCATTCACAATGTTCAGATACTTTGAACACACCGAAATATAGCAAGGTGTTTCGCGTGCTAATTTTTTGTACATGCTTCGAATTTTCTTGTCACTTTAAAATTTATTTTAGTGCTAGACAATATCTTTGTTACATTTACAAACATCTCATTACCAATAATGTGTCTACGGCTCGGGCCACACGTAAACAGCCCAGGTGTAAGGGACAAACAAAGAGTTTATTGAAAACAATTTCCGCAAAAAGTAATCTGCGCAATGCAACAAAAGAAAGGATGGTTCTTCGATAACTGAACTAAATGGATATTAGTTCTTTAGTACGTGAAAGAAAATAAATGATGGTTTGTAAATAACAGAGCTACTTAGTCTTCCAGTACCGCAAAGTAAATATATAAGTTCTGTGATACTTGAAAGAGTCATCCACGCCTGTCAACACAATCTTAAAGTCTTAAGAGCTGTACTCGGGAACAGAGAATTAAGTTTCTGAAGTCACTCGCTCTTTAATGAGCAGATTCTTGAAGTCCTTATAACTTTAGATTAACACGGTGAAATAAGTTTCTCACTTCAGGTTTAAAACCCAAGTCGGAACCCAAGCTTTAGTCGAGAAGCATAAGTACTTAACAACCCTTACAGTGTACTCGCTGTTGAGAGTCCACAGTAAAGTATTATTTAGTATAAGAATTTGAAACTTCGAGTCTGACACTATCTTGTCGGCTAGAAGAACAACAGAACGATTATACAAAGTCTCAACGAGCATATCGCTGATCACGTATAGATTCCCAGCTGGGGCGGCGGTGTGCTGTCTAGAAGCCGACGGTCCAGTCCTTGGTACAGCATGGTAGAGACCTTAAGCCTACTGTTTGCAGCGAAACTGCTGACTGGAGCTCGTGCTCCGGCCTAAATACCTGCCTCGCGGACAGATATCTGCGGGCCTGTTTTTGGCACGTGACATGGCGGATGTATTAAGGGACGCGGTTGGGCAACGACCCCTATCGTCGCCCGTGAATGCTGAATGGTCACATGCTCAGAGTGCTGTTGATACCCTCTGCTGGTCTGGTAGCTGAGTTGTGGGGTTGCGAAGTTCCGTAGTTCCATGTCGTCTGCAAGGTAGCTCCCTGCAACCTGCACGACAAGTTGTGCCTTATGTTCTTGGCACTGAATGTCTAGAATGCCGTGGAAGTAAGTTGTCTAGAGCCTCCCACTTTTTCCTTCAACTCTCTGTTCCCATCAACCATCACACGTATGTCTGGGTTTCGTAGTGAGGAACATACCACTTAATACTGTCACAAGCGTGACGCAGAGCTATTTTCCTTCTTTTGCTGCCCACGCCAGATTTCCTTTCCAAAAATGTATTTACTTTTCACATATTGTGGTTAATTACATATTAAATGATTCCTATTTATGTTACTTACCCAAGTAGATGATAACGTTTTATTAAGTAATGAAAAATAATAATCACTTGTGACTGTTTGCAGCGAGACTGTTAAAATAAATATTTGAAAAATATACAGTTGAGGCATCTCTTGTGGCAATAAGTCATCTTATACTAGAACTCTGAAAGAAGACGGCTAATGTGACACTGGTGAAGGCACACTGTTTTTCATTAGCATGACTACAACAACTTTGGAAAGGATTTATCCTGTAGCTGACGAAAAGTGGGTGGTAATGGTCGTCTGATCTACGTTGCACGATTCCCCTCGAACCATAACTATAGGACGGTAAGTCGCAAGATGCCGGGTTTATTCGCGCGATGGCATAGGTTGTTTGTGGCATTAGCGGTTTTATAAGCTGTGGTTGTATGTGCTTGCGCAGACGGATTCTGTAACCTACGGAATCCAGAGGATCGAGATTTGCTTTGTACTATTCAACAACAATTGACCGCAACGTATACCTCCAGCTCTGTGCACTGTTACGCCAGAGATGCCCCAAACACTCTGCACAGGTCAGGTGCAACTACATCAGAAGGAACAAACAAGAACTCTAAGGTCGCCAACCCACATCAAGCTAATTCAGGATATTATCACCTCGTGGCTACTATGTATTGTTGGTTTGCTTTTCGAGAGCACTATTTCTATTGAAAGAGGACAGTCCCAATTGCCATGACGAATTGCAGGTAGTTTCGGCCATAAATGTGAATGCATTTGCAAATCTGATAAATGTACTCAGCATCTTTTCAAACAACTTACAGGAATTCAACCAGGTAATATTTACAGAGACAACCGATATTTCGGCGGGAGTACACCCCGACATTTTCAAGGCACAAACTGCAACGGACTGGCGATGTACAGGCAGATTTAAAACCTCGGTTCTTGGAGTAATTCAGGAACGATAACACACACACACGCTAAACACTAGTGCTACCAAACATGACCAAAGTCAGAGGTATTGATAGTGAAAGACTACGAACCAGCAAGTGAGGTAACATTGACTTTGTCCCTCTGTTTTTTGACAAGGGAAACAGCAGGATTCCAAGCAGAGTTTAAACAAAAGCCTCCATCCCTGTTTACAAGGTCCTCGCTATCTCAACAGCCTCCTTAATAACACTGTCCCAATAGCTGGACGTGCATGCCAATATCTCGGTATTGTTATATAACATAGGGTGACCTATATCCAAACAATGTTCGGCAAGAGCAGATCTACTTGGCTGCTGTAATCGCGTGTGCCGTTTATGCTCACTACATCGGGCCTCCACGGTCCTGACAGTCTGACCAATGTATACCACGCCACAGCTACAAGGAATGCTATATAAACCCGCCATATGCAAACCAAGATTATCCTTAACAGACCCCAAAAGCACTCTAATTTTAGATGGAGGTCGGAAAACACATTTCACATCGCATTTCCGTAAAATACGACCGATCTTGTTGAAAGTGCTTCTTACGTAAGGCAAAAAGGCAGTAGACTTAGGTGTCGACTGGGTATTACTATCAATCAGCCGATGCACAGTTGGTCGATAGTGCAACGCACGTTCAGTCTTTCACTATAATCATTTTGACGAAATGTAGCTTCAAGATGGGCCAGCTCTGCTGGCAAAGTCTCAGTGTCGGAAATGACATGTGGCCCGCGTATCAAGGTATGAAGTACCCTTTCACGCTAAGCCGGATGGCGACAACTATCAACCAGTAAATATAAGTCAGTGTGAGTTTATTTTCGGTAAACTGCATGTCCCAATTATCCATCAACCTTCCTCCTAACCAAAACGTCAAGAAAGGAAAGGCAACCATCCTCTTTCACCTCCATCGTGAAACGAATGTTCTAAAAAGGCATTCAAATTCTCTCTACCATGAGGCCAAAAAACAAAAGTATCATCAACATATCTGAAGAAACAGGCGGGTTTCAAAGGCACCGACCCCAATGCACGTTCCTCGAAGTCTTCCATAAGCAAATCTGCAACCACAGGAGACAACGGACTACCCACTGCAACTCCATCTGTCTGCTCGTAATACTGGTCACTGAATAAAAAGTAAGTGTATGCCGACACACGCCGAAAGAGATTAGTTAATTCAACGCAAAACCTAACTTCAATTAACCGCAACAAATCACACCACATCAAAACTTACTAAAATATCATTGTCATTCAACCACATTCTCTCCAAACGACGTAAGAAATCAGCTGAGTTCCTGATATGATGTTCACATCGACCAAGTCCACAAGTTGGTCGATAATATTATATCCTGTAATATTATATTCTTTGCTCAGAGGGGCTACTTATTTCGAAGAGAGTTCTGTGTGCTCAACCTGGGTATGTATGTGGTTTGAAAAGGATGGGAGCTGGGGTGCCGTTTAGTCGAGACAGCATTATTTGAAATAAGTAAAGAAAATGAGATTACATTAACGGAAAAAGTAAGAAGATCAATTTTAAGATAATAGAGTTCTTTTATTATATTTTTGTAACTATACATCTTATTATTGGTAGAACATTGCATGTGGTTGAAGTTTATGACAGAAATCCTATAATGCAACATGTAGTTCTATCTTATAGTTGTAACAAGTGTCAAGGAAAGTAATTGTACACAATAAAGTTATTAAGAAATATTTTGCTAACTTGTCTAGGTGTGAGAAGTTTATGAAAAGGTACATTGATGTTGTGGCTTAATGAAGCATAGTTTAACTTGGAATTTTGTTCTCATTTATCAGTCGTTAATATTAGCTCCCCATTTTCATTCACTTTCAAGACTATGTTTCCACACTCGCGTTACACATCGCGAGTTGTGTACCGAGGAGCATTTTATGAAAATTGGTAAGATACCGACTTGCATTGAGCATTGCAAGTATGACAAATGAAATTTGAATTTTGAGAGTCTCATCATTATTCTTATAATGACAGGTTGCAGAACAGGTAGGCCAACAAATTTAATTATCAACAGAATTCATGTCCACTGTAAGGTACAGCGGTTGTCAGTGTGTCTTTACGAAATTAATGTCAGTATCAATTCAGAGGCTTAACACCAATAAAAGATTTCAGTAAAGCGCTATTTTGTAAGTTTTCAAGCAGTTTTATCACATAGTCAGACGAATTAATTTTTTATGTCAATTTGCCGTGTGACTACAATAACATTTCTGATGCAAGGCTAAAGTTGAAGATGAGCATTATTTAGGACGAACATATTAATCTGAGTTATTTCTTTTGCAGTCAGATGGTATATTTCATATAAAACAGATTACTTTCTGCCCGGCGAGTTCTTTGATGTACCAGCTAATCTGGATTTTGAATCGTGTAGCTTGCGCCCCAAATATTTCCATTCACAATTAATTTTTCGCACACTTCTGTTGCTCTTCACCTAGGTGTATTTACACTGTTCGATATCAATATAAGTTTTAGACCCTTCTCACATACCAAACTGACACTTACAAACACGAGTTTGAGTATAACAGGAGACTGTAAATATCTTGTGTAAATTATTTGCAATAAAGTGACTAAGTCACTAATTGTTAGTGGATAAGGAAAATCAATGGCAATGCAGCAATGTAAAATATACTCGACACATCAGCGGTGTTGCGAGCCACTAGTCAAACCTATCTGCCAATTGACAAGTGTCGATAAAGAAGTCTTGCACATTCGCCGCTCATGAGTGTGCAGGACGAAGTGTCCTTTTTCAGCAAATCGTTTCGAGACTGGCTAGCACTACAAATGCGCCAGCACATCAGGGGCCAGCACCTCTTCCACGCTGAAAAATGTTCAAATGTGTGTGAAATCTTATGGGACTTAACTGCTAAGGTCATCAGTCCCTAATCTTACACGCTACTTAACCTAAATTGTCCTAAGGACAAACACACACACCCATACCCGAGGGAGGACTATAACCTCCGCCGTTCCACGCTCATTTAGCTTCTAAAGACATTTAGCAAACAGAACACAGCATGTTGTTATCAATGGAGAGACGTCTACAGACGTTAAAGTAACCTCTGGCGTGCCACAGGGGAGTGTTATGGGACCATTGCTTTTCACAATATATATAAATGACTTAGTAGATAGTGTCGGAAGTTCCATGCGGCTTTTCGCGGATGATGCTGTAGTATACAGAGAAGTTGCTGCATTAGAAAATTGTAGCGAAATACAGGAAGATCTGCAGCGGATAGGCACTTGGTGCAGGGAGTGGCAACTGACCCTTAACATAGACAAATGTAATGTATTGCGAATACATAGAAAGAAGGATCCTTTATTGTATGATTATATGATAGCGGAACAAACACTGGTAGCAGTTACTTCTGTAAAATATCTGGGAGTATGCGTACGGAACGATTTGAAGTGGAATGATCATATAAAACTAATTGTTGGTAAGGCGGGTACCAGGTTGAGATTCATTGGGAGAGTGCTTAGAAAATGTAGTCCATCAACAAAGGAGGTGGCTTACAAAACACTCGTTCGACCTATACTTGAGTATTGCTCATCAGTGTGGGATCCGTACCAGGTCGGGTTGACGGAGGAGATAGAGAAGATCCAAAGAAGAGCGGCGCGTTTCGTCACTGGGTTATTTGGTAACCGTGATAGCGTTACGGAGATGTTTAACAAACTCAAGTGGCAGACTCTGCAAGAGAGGCGCTCTGCATCGCGGTGTAGCTTGCTGTCCAGGTTTCGAGAGGGTGCGTTTCTGTATGAGGTGTCGAATATATTGCTTCCCCCTACTTATAGCTCCCGAGGAGATCACGAATGTAAAATTAGAGAGATTAGAGCGCGCACGGAGGCTTTGAGACAGTCGTTCTTCCCGCGGACCATACGCGACTGGAACAGGAAAGGGAGGTAATGACAGTGGCACGTAAAGTGCCCTCCGCCACACACCGTTGGGTGGCTTGCGGAGTATCAATGTAGATGTAGATGTAGATGTAGATTTTATAGTAACTGTGGTTTCGAAAAAAATAGTTAATCATTCCAGGTGAATTGGTGGGAGACAGAATCTTTTGGTATATTTCTTGAATTGAGGAATTAGTTTTTATGGTAAGTAGGTCGTACACAATATAAATGCAAGGTTGTGATTCGTTGACTCCCTTTTTTGTCATTTCACAACAGGCTGTTCTGTTTCTTCAAAACCCCCGACAAACGTGGCTGGCCTCTTTTCACTACGGTATGGGCCCTAACGTAATTTTAGAGCATACACACAGCACCCTACACTTAACTTATGTACTCAGTTCCAGTACGTTGGTAAGGAACCAAGTCTTGGTTGCAGTCTGTCGAGTGAAGTAGTCCGACGCACAGTGCGCAACAGACTTAAAAGATAACTTTTCCGATACCTCGTAATCGCGTCCTGATGCGACACATTTGGCTCCAATATGCGTACAACCTTCCCCTGTAACTGAGCAAAAGCAAGGAGGCCTGCACGTCACCCTCGGACTGGACGAAGCTTCAAACAGCAATGTCTCGACACATGCGAAAAAAAGACCAGAACTCAGAAGTTAATGTGAAATGAAAGGTGGGTTCATGATGTCACATCGTCACTAAATTTCACTCTAATTCTGCCCAAGGCCAACGTGGACGTGCTACGCGATGGGAAGGTCGTTACATCCCCTCCGCCGGCCGAAGTGGCCGTGCGGTTAAAGGCGCTGCAGTCTGGAACCGCAAGACCGCTACGGTCGCAGGTTAGAATCCTGCCTCTGGCATCGATGTTTGTGATGTCCTATGGTTAGTTAGGTTTAACTAGTTCTAAGTTCTAGGGGACTGGTGACCTCAGGCGTTGAGTCCCATAGTGCTCAGAGCCATTTGAACCATTTTGAACATCCCCTCCTATCCACACTTCGTCCCTTCTCTTGACGTTTCTGCGTCGTAGGTCAGAACCCTGACGCCCAGCGCTTAAATCACGCGGTTCTGATATGAGCGGCCGAGGAAAATATTTCAGGCACAACGCCGCCCATAATCGGCTCGAGAAGTCCTCAGTGGCTGGCACAAGAGGCGTCAACGAAACCGTCATTTTCACTGGGTAGTCGATTCCCAAATATTTCGCGGTCGAAAATATCAGTTCACAAGGCGGTGTGCAACAGGAAGACGTTCTTGGTGACCTTTGACACTGCTGACAACCTCAGACGTTCCAAGCGTTCTCTAAGGGCATTACGCGGCTGCGTTCCCACTGAAAGTGATTGCACTCCTTTGGAGCGCAGCACAACCGCAGTTTGGCAAAAACCTTGGTGGCAGCCTCGCATCTTTATAGAGAATTTTAAAAATTATTGTGTACAGAAATAGCCGGTAAAGTAGTCTGAGGCATGTGCAGTTAGCCAGTCCTTTGATACCTCTGCGATTCCAGTTCCCGCTTGAAAGAACCTCATATTACTTTACAGGTTCTACTGATGAACGTTGATTTTTTTAAAGCTGTCAGTAAAGGTCGTGCGGCGGGCGGCACCGAGCGTTTTCCCAGACTTTGGGATCTTTGCTGGACCCTACACCATTTCTCCATGCATGTCAGTATCGTGATGACACCAAAGGGGGACTCGAAAAGCATAAGCACCCATTGCTACTTCGGGTCACCTTCGTCGAATTCTTTCGAATGGTCCCTAGTGGTTACTACCTGTGCACAAGAGCAAAAACTGCTGTCGAACTGCACTCCAATTGCAATCGATTGGATTGAAGAGTTCCTAGATAACAGGACGCAACATGTCATTTTCAATGGAGAGAAGTCTTCCGAAGTAAGAGTGATATCAGGTGTGCCGCAGGGGACTGTCATAGGACCAATGCTATTCACAATATACGTAAATGACCTTGTGGATAACGTCGGAAGTTCACTGAGGCTTTTTGCGGATGATGCTGTAGTATATCGAGACGGAAAATTGTATTGAAATGCAGGAGGATCTGCAACGAATTGACACATGATGCAGGGAATGGCAAATAAATCTCAATGTAGACAAGTGTAATGGGCTGCGAACACGTACAAAGGAAGATCCTTTATCATTTAGCTACAATACAGCAGGTCAGCAACTGGAAGCAGTTAATTCCATAAATTATCTGGGGGTAGGCATTAGGAGTGATTTAAAATGGAATCATCATATAAAGTTGATCGTCGGTAAAGCAGATGCCAGACTGAGATTCATTGGAAGAATCCTAAGAAAATGCAATCCGAAAACAAAGGAAGTACGCTTGTTCGCCCACTGCTTGAA
This sequence comes from Schistocerca americana, assembly GCF_021461395.2. Classification (NCBI taxonomy): domain Eukaryota; kingdom Metazoa; phylum Arthropoda; class Insecta; order Orthoptera; family Acrididae; genus Schistocerca; species Schistocerca americana. The sequence continues at coordinate 802,927,582 of NC_060122.1, forward strand.
TATTGCTCACCAGTGTGGGATCCGTACCAGATGGGGTTGATAGAAATAGAGAAGATCCAACGGACAGCAGCGCGCTTCGTTACAGGATCATTTAGTAATCGCGAAAGCGTTACGGAGATGATAGATAAACTCCAGTGGAAGACTGCAGGAGAGACGCTCAGTAGCTCGGTATGGGATTTGTTGAAGTTTCGAGAACATACCTTCACGGAGGAGTCAACCAGCATATTGCTCCCTCCTACGTATATCTCGCGAAGAGACCATGAGGATAAAATCACAGAGATTAGAGCCCACACAGAGGCATACCGACAATCTTTCTTTTCGCGAACAATACGAGACTGGAATAGAAGGGAGAACAGATAGAGGTACTCAAAATACCCTCCGCCACACACCGTCAGGTGGTTTGCGGAGTATGGATGTAGATGTAGATGTAGAAAGATTTGCGATCACCGTTAATGGGGACGCAACCCTACAGGAGGAGGGGTGAAACGTCCTGGGGTGTCAGCAGTGTCAAATGTAGTCAAGAACGCCTTCTTGTTGCTCATCACACTGCGACCTGTCGCTTTGGATCGCGAACTGTGTGCGGGAATCAGCCAACGTCCCAGGCAAAAGGGTGGCTCTATTGAGGCCTTTCACGCCTCGCCCTCATACGTTTTGTCCCGATAGTGAGCGACGATGCGACTGGAATGTTTTCCTCGCGTGCTTTCAACACTGGGCGTCGACGTTCTGACCTCTATCACATAGGTGTCAAGAGAAGGGGCGAAATGTGGGTAACAGGGGGTGTGACAACCTTTCCATCGCTTGACACTTCCACGTTGGCCTTGGCCAGAATTGTGGTAAAATGTAGTGCCAATGTGACATCATTAAGCTGTGTTACACTTCACACGAACTTCTGAACTGTGGTGTTCTTTTTCCCCACATGTGTCGATACGCTGCTTGCATCGCGGTCAAGCCCGAGAGGACGTCGCTGGTTCCCACGATTATTCACCTTTACGGAAAATGTTGTACGTACCTTTGAGCTTAATTTACACTACTGGCTATTAAAATTGCTACACCAAGAAGAAATGCAGATGATAAACGGGTATTCATTGGACAAATATATTATACTAGAACTGACATGTGATTACATTTTCACGCAATTTGGGTGCATAGATCCTGAGAAATCAGTACCCAGAACAATCACTTCTGGCCGTAATAACGTCCATGATACGCCTGGGCATTGAGTCAAACAGAGCTTGGATGGCGTCTACAGGTACAGCTGCCCCTAAGCTTCAACTCGATACCACAGTTCATCAAGAGTAGTGACTGGCGTATTGTGACGAGCCAGTTGCTCGGCCACCATTGACCAGACGTTTTCACTTGGCGAGAGATCTGGAGAATGTGCTGGCCAGGGCAGCAGTCGAACATTTTCTGTATCCAGAAAGGCCCGTACAGGACCTGCAACATGTGGTCCTGCATTATCCTGCTGAGATGTAGGATTTCGCAGGCATCGAATGAAGGGTAGAGCCACGGGTCGTAACACATCTGAAATGAAACGTTCACTGTTCAAAGTGCCGTCAATGCGAACAAGAGGTGACCGAGACGTGTAACCAATGGCACCCCATACGATCACGCCAGGTGATGCGCCAGTACGGCGATGACGAATACACGCTTCCAATGTGCGTTCACCGCGATGTCGCCAAACACGGATGCGACGATCATGATGCTGTAAACAGAACCTGGATTCATCCGAAAAAATGACGTTTTGCCATTTATGCATCCAGGTTCGTCGTTGAGTACACCATCGCAGGCTCTCCTGTCTGTGATGCAGCGTCAAGGATAACCGCAGCCACGGTCTCCGAGCTGATAGCCCACGCTGCTGCAAACGTCGTCGAACAGTTCGTGCAGACGGTTGTTGTCTGGCAAACATCCCCATCTGTTGACTCAGGGATCGAGACGTGGCTGCACGATCCCTTACAGCCATGCAGATAAGATGCCCGTCATATCGACTGCTAGTGATACGAGGCCGTTGGGATCCAGCACGGCGTTCCGTATTACCCTCCTGAACTCACGAATTCCATATTCTGCTAAGAGCCATCGGATCTCGACCAACGTGAGCAGCAATGTCGCGATACGATAAACCGCAATCGCGGTAGCCTACAATCTGACCTTTATCAAAGTCACATTTCTGCTCTTTACTCGAGGCATCACAACAACGTTTCACCAGGCAACGCCGGTCAACTGCTGTTTGTGTATGGGAAATCGGTTGGAAACTTTCCTCATGTTAGCACGTTGTAGGTGTCGCCACCGGCGCCAACCTTGTGTGAATGCTCTGAAAAGCTAATCATTTGCATATCACAGCATCTTCTTCCTGTCGGTTGAATTTCGCGTCTGTAGCAAGTCATCTTCGTGATGTAGCCATTTTGATGGCGAGTAGTGTGCTTACTCGTCGTAAGTGAAGGCAATTACGGCTTTTCGAAAAAGTGTAATTCGTCACGTGCTGCGCCGGTATCGCTTATTTTTAGTTTATTGACTTGGAGTGAGCCGGCAGACGTAACGACGCGCAAATTGCCCAGGGACGGAGTGCGTCCGCCGGTGTCCGCTACACATGTCCTCCCGCGCTCGCGCGCGCCGTGCAGGATCGCGGCAGGTTGCACAACCGCGCGTTTTGTAACGACGTGCCGCCGCCACTGCCGCCGCCGCCGCCTCCACCGCCGCCGCCGCCGCCGCCTGCCTTTGAGCGCCTGCGGCAGGATTTCCACGGTGCTCCGCCGCCAGCGCCAGGTCGGCCGTCCCAGCAAAGGAATAAAGGAAAGTCCCTGCGAACGGCCGCCGCCGCCTTACGCAATAATCTAGTGGCCAGCAGATCCGATTTCTTACCGACTGCATAACCGGATTGGGCGGTGGAGCGGCCCGCCAAAGGATACGAGCAACAGGTCAGCCACTGAAGTTCTCTTCCCGTCAGAAATGTGTCGGCCGCTCTGCGAAATGTCTCAGTGCCGATAACAGTCTGTACATTGGGTGGCTGAACCACAAAGCGTTAGAAAAGTGTTGTCTACACCTTGGGCCGCAGTTTTGAAGAGGAAGAATCTTACGTTTATGCTAAAAGACGTAAAGGTGAATCGACAGTGACAGTTGTTTGTCAGAAAGTGCCTCTCTCCAAGTATCCGATACCCAGTTACCTCCATCTGCAACCCTCACCCACCACCATTGGCCACATACGCTGTCCAGTTACGTTAATGTGACTACCTGTCAGGCCGGCCGGAGTGGCCGAGCGGTTAAAGGCGCTACAGTCTGGAACCGCACGACCGCTACGGTCGCAGGTTCGAATCCTGCCTCGGGCATGGATGTGTGTAATGTCCTTAGGTTAGTTAGGTTTAAGTAGTTCTGTTCTAGGGGACTTATGACCACAGCAGTTGAGTCCCATAGTGCTCAGAGCCATTTGAACCATTTGACTACCTGTCAGAAGCCTGAATAACCAAATTATAGAAGGTATCGACAGGGATGTAGAGCCAAACCCACTCAAATGTAGCGGCCAGCTGTGCTAGGTTTCTCGCTTGAGGATCCATGTAGCGAAAAGTCACATCGAGGTGGTCCCACAGATTCCCCATTTGGTTTAAATTTGAGGTGCCTGGTAGCCAAGGAAGTACGGAAGTACGATAAACTCTTACTGGTCCTCCTCGAACCATGCAAGTACACTGCGACCTGTGTCACATACTGGCTACCCTGATTGGTAGATGCCATCGTGCCGAAGAAAAACAAACTGAATGTATATGTGAGCATCGTCTCACCTCCCCCCCCCCCCCCCCCCCCTACGCACACAGATGCAGACTTCTGTTGATCTACTGTGCCTCCAGAACGCCACCTAAACGTTTCCCTGATCACAATGTTCCCTCCTCCAAGATGGACCTTCCGACGATTATTGCAGGGTATTTGCTTTCAGACGTTCCACGTCAATAGACCAAAAAACGTGAATCGTCTGAGAAAGCCACCTATCGTGCCTCAGTGGATGTCCTGTTCCGGTAACGGCGTGAAAATGCCAGCCTTCGTTTCTGATGAAGATAGAGTAGGTGCATGATCCAAACACCTGCTGAAGACATCGAAATGTGGCAAGGTTCGCTAAAGACTGTTGAGAAGAGTCACTATTGGTAGTCCCTTGATTCACCGGGGGGTCAGATGCTCAACAGTGCAAGTCTCTTTGTCCATACACATCCCTGCACCCACCGTTCACCCCTCTCGTCTATGGCCCGTGGGCCGGCCGTTGTTGCCGAGCGGTTCTAGCCGCTTCAGTGAGGAACCGCGCTGCTGCTACGGTTGCAGGTTCGAATTCTGCCTCGGGCATGGATGTGTGTGGCGTCCTTACGTTAGTTAGGTTTAAGTAGTTCTAAGTTCTAGGGAAATGTTGACCTCAGATGTTAAGTCCCACAGTGCTTAGAGCCATTTGAACCAATTTTTATGGCCCGTGGTGCACCACAGTTTTGAATAGCGCCATTTTGCTACGTACTGTATACTTCAAGCACGACGGCATGCTGATAGCCGACAACCTTAGTCATTTCAGAAATGTTTCCACCCTTGGCTCGAAAGCCAATGATGATGCCCTTCTGGAAGTCGGGTAACTCGCTCCGTTTCCACATCACGACGACGAGTGCACTGTTTTATGTCCTCCTGACATGCTTTATATACCCTCCACTGCTAGTGCTTCCATCTGCCGTCTGTAATTGGTTATTGCTCGTTGACGTCGAACATAGGCGGTGATCACATTAAAGCGACTGGACCGTGTAGTAAGGCCGGCCGAAGTGGCCGTGCGGTTAAAGGCGCTGCAGTCTGGAATCGCAAGACCGCTACGGTCGCAGGTTCGAATCCTGCCTCGGGCATGGATGTTTGTGATGTCCTTAGGTTAGTTAGGTTTCACTAGTTCTAAGTTCTAGGGGACTAATGACCTCAGCAGTTGAGTTCCATAGTGCTCAGAGCCATTTGGACCGTGTAGTAATGTCGCCCAGAGGGCTGTGGTCCACAAAACTCGCAAACTGCCAGAAAAAAGATACCTTCATCGGAAATCTATGATACAAACGAATAGTTTTGCAAAGTACTGAGAACGCAGATCGACAGAGGGAGAGCTCATTACGACACTGCATAAGAGAAACGGAAAAAGAACGACGAACGTAAAGGGTCTGTTTTGAGCCCTGTACTGCTACTCGACGAAAACAATCGGTGGACAGCTGAGTGCGTCCAAGGCAATTACTGTCACAAATTAACATAAACGCTTTCTTTTGTAAGACAGAAATTATCTGGGTCCCGAAACTCCGGGAGTTCGCCTCATTCGGAGTCAGCGTGGCATTCTACTAGTGATACGTGTAACGCGTCACCAACACGTGGAATTTTTACATACACATTAAAAATTTCCTTTGTTAAACCTATTTATGAGAAACGTGAAAATAAGTTCTACGCAACTATCGTTAATTTTCTTTATTGAAATTTTGTCTAAAATTTTCGAGAGGCATCACTTTTAAATTGAGTCAATGGGTCCGAGAAGTATTGTTCGAGTGACAATGTCATTTATCTACTTACTCACTAAATATTACCTGCCTTAAATAGTTACTTATCAACATTTGGAAATGATTTTGTTTCTGAGTTCGGAACAGGTAAAGCCTAATCCTTGAACGAAAGATGATTACGATGATGGTAATGATGATCATCAACTGGTATTTCTTGTGCTCCGTCCAAAACATTTGACTGAATAGATAATGCCACTCTCTTCTACAAAATTAAATCGTACGAAGATGATGGTAACAGAAATATATGGTCTAAAAATACACCCAATACAGAGATTGCAAAAAGTGGTTCTGAATAATTCAATGCTCAGACCAATGCTATTCTTTATGTGTAATATTGACGTTTCGCTTTACGTTCAAGAGTCAGAGTTGATAAAATGCAGATGATAAGAAGGTTACTATTATATTAGAGAGGCAGAAATAAACGAAATGGCCAATATCATTTTTCAAAGTCGCTATCCGCAAACCGATTTGCCATTAATTTCGAAAAAACATAGTATACTGAGTTTGGTTCAACAAATCAAATAACAGCGAAGATTAATACAGGACATAAGCAAGAGTCAGTGACTGGCGTAGAGTGTTCAAATTCTTCGGTATACATATTGATGAAGATGTGATGAGTAACAAACTTTCTATTTAATTTCTCAAATAGCCAGCACCAGTTGCTTCTGCACTAGGCATAATTACTACTCTCGAAAAAAATAACCATATTAACAACTGCTACATATAGCTGTTTAATTAATGGTTCAAATGGCTCTGAGCACTATGGGACTCAACTGCTGTGGTCATCAGTCCCCTAGAACTTAGAACTACTTAAACCTAACTAACCTAAGGACCTAAGGACATCACAGACATCCATGCCCGAGGCAGGATTCGAACCTGCGACCGTAGCAGGTTTAATTAATGCTTACAACATTTAAGATTCCAGTACTCCTCTCGAAATGCGTTGAAAAATAGATGCATCATATTATATTCCTTCTTACCGAATTTTGTGTATGAACATCTGCCCTTCATATTGGTATTCATAACCAGCTTCATGCAACTGAAATGGTCAATATTTCTGAAATAGGTACGCATGTGGCAGCATATGTTACTTAATAAGTTCCGAAACGTCTACATAAAAACGGTTTCTTTTCAGAGCTCGAAGGGTCAAGGGTTGAGAAGAGTCCTTGGCGTATGGACCATTTTGTATACCTAACAGAGGCTCCTTACTATCCTAAGCCGGCCGGGGTGGCCGAGTGGTTCTAAGCGCTACAGTCTGGAACAGTGCGACCGCTACGGTCGCAGGTTCGAATCCTGCCTCGGCCATGGATGTGCGTGATGTCCTTAGGTTAGTTAGGTTTAATTAGTTCTAAGTTCTAGGGGACTGATGACCTCAGCAGTTAAGTCCCATAGTGCTCAGGGCCATTTGAACCATTTTGAACCTTACTATTCTACAGTACAGGGACAAAACATTAGTGTTACACACTTCCTTCTTCTTAGGCAAATGGGGCAAATCGTTGGTTATTTTGCACTTGATGTGTACTTTAAAGGGCTTTTGGCGGGACCGTCAGTCCATGGGTGGATCCTTAGAAAACCTCAAAAAATGTTTTTTTTACCATTTTTTCGTACCAAAACAAGGTTTCCCATTCCAAAATGGCTATGCACACCAAATGGCTATAATTTTTATGATAAATTCCTATGATTCCGATGTCGAACAATCTTTAAAAATGTCATTGATATCTTCATTCATTTCGGAGATGCAGAGGTTCAAAGTTAACCTTACATGCACACGTAGAGTGAGCACGTAAAATCCAGTGTGAGATGAAATCTAAATAACAAATATCCGCAGAGAAATTGATCGGATTTTGACATTACATTCTCTAGGCGTTTATCTAGAGGTGCCATATTCCGTTTTCAGAACTCTTTCTCCATTATCGAGAAACACCCAAAAAAATATGGTAGTGGGTACCAAGACCGAGCCGCAGACTCCAAGACAGTGACGCCCACCAAATGTGTGTAATTTTTACATGTTCCTGATATTCAGATCTCGGAGAATCTTGAAAATTTTCTTGACATCTTTATCCGTTTCCTAAATACAGAGGTTCAAAGTAACCCTAACTTATACACGTAAAATACGCAAGTAAAATCCGGTGTGAGGCAAAAACGTAGTTCATAAAGTGACATAGCACGAGAAATGTGCTGTAAGGTGTCTCCGCTTTCACGAGAAGCGTTCTGGAAAGCCGATGTTGTACTACTGATATATATGCAAAATTATTTGTGAGTGCAAAATCCGGTATGGGATGTGAAATAAGTTCTGCGTTACTTCAATTGTGCGTAAGTAAAGTACCAAAATTTTACTGGGCGATAATGTTCTTTTCATATAACGAAGCCAGAGGAAAACTGCTCCTATCGGAGCACGAAAAAGGCCAATATGCTCATGTTTAAATGATTTGGGATACCAACTGCCTCATTCTACCTTCCTCAATCATTTTTGAAAAGCTTCCCCAAAATTTTGGAATGCGAACATATTCCTGCTATTTTTTATACCGAGAGAGAAAGGGACTGTGGCAGTGGGTGGGAGAAGGAAAAGTAATAAATTCTGGAAGACTGTAGACAGTGGTTTGCAATGTAGAAAGAGCGATGTAGACAATAGGAGCGTGGGAGAAAGAGAGGGACACAGGCAATCGAACATAGTTGACAGTGACAAAACACTACGAGCAAAAAAAGGGAAGCAGACAGTGGGAGAGAATTAAAGAGAAGGAGAAAGTGGAAGTGTGTGAGAGCAAGTGATAATGAAAGACAGAGTCTGTGCCAGTGACAACGAGGAAGAGAGAGGTAGTGACAGCGAGAAGAAACAGCAACAGTGGGAATGAGTGAATGATGTAGCAGCAGTAAGAGAGAGAAAGAGACGCGCACACTGACAGTGAGAGGAGACAGTAGTAGAGGACAGAACGAGGTAGACGATGGCTACAAGGCAGGGGACACTGTCAGTTGGGGAAACACAAAGCGACAATGAGTTAGGCTGAATTAGTGAGGGAGAATAACAAATGGGAGCGGATGAGTATGAGCGACTTACAGCGATGAGTAGTGGGTGAGCGAGAGTTACATTAGAGAAGCTTGTTGGAGTGAGCAGTGAGTTGCATGTTAAGAAGAGCGCGAATATGTTCACAAGGCAAAATTTTTGGGAAAATATACTCTGTTGGAATCAGTATGGTTTTCGAAAAAGACGACAGTGTGAAACCGAGCTCGCGCTATTCGTCCACGAGTCTCAGAGGGCCATAGACACCGGTTCCCAGGAAGATGCCGTGTTTCTTTACTTCCGCAAGACGTTCGATACAGTTCCCCACAGTCGTTTAATGAACAAAGTAAGAGCGTATAGACTATAAGACCAATTGTGTAATTGGATTGAAGAGTTCCTAGATAACAGAACGCAGCATGTCATTCTCAATGGAGAGAAGTCTTCCGAAGTGAGAGTGATTTCAGGCGTGCCACAGGGGAGTGTCGTAGGACCGTTGCTATTCACAATAAACGAGCTTGTGGATAACATTGGAGGTTCACTTAGGCTTTTTGCGGATGATGCTGTAGTATATCGAGAGGTTGTAAAATGGAAAATTGTACTGAAATGCAGGAATATCGGCAACGGACTGACGCATGGTGCAGGGAATGGCAATTGAATCTCAATGTAGACAAGTGTAATGTGCTGCGAATACAAAGAAAGAAAGATCCTTTATCATTTAGCTACAATATAGCAGGTCAGCAACTGGAAGCAATTAATTCCATAAATTATCTGGAAGTAGGCATTAGGAGTGATTTAAAATGGAATGACCATATAAAATTAATCGTCGGTAAAGCAGATGCCAGACTGAGATTCATTGGAAGAATACTAAGGAAATGCAGTCCGAAAACAAAGGAAGTAGGTTACAGTACACTTGTTCGCCCACTGCTTGAATACTGCTCACCAGTGTGGGATCCGTACTAGATAGGGTTGATAGAAGAGATAGAGAAGATCCAACGGAGAGCAGCGCTCTTCGTTACAGGATCATTTAATAATAGCGAAAGTGTTCCGCAGATGTTAAACTCCAGTGGAAGACTCTGCAAGAGAGACGCTCAGTAGCTGGGTACGGGCTTTTGTTGAAGTTTAGAGAAGATACCTTCACCGAGGAGTCAAGCAGTATATTGCTCCCTCCTATGTACGTCTCGCGAAGATACCATGAGGATAAAATCAGAGAGATTGGAGCGCAACCAGAGGCATACCGACAATGTTTCTTTCCACGAGCAATACGAGACTGGAATAGAAGGGAGAACCGATAGAGGTACTAAAGGTACCCTCCGCCACACACCGTCAGGTGGCTTGCGGAGTACGGATGTAGATGTAGATGCAGAAAGGTGCTAGGAAGGTAGGATGTGGCAGCATTCACGTTTGTTGTTTTTACGATAGAAGTATTTTTACGCTGATATACAATGTCTCACCAAAACTACTTTGATACCGCGATGCAATGCCAGATTGAAAACCAGATGCCAGGAATCTGGGAGCGTGTATGTTCAACAGATAAGCATTAATAAGCAGAGTGGGCCAGTCGGGAGAGGTCAGTGACTTTGTAGGTGGACTAGTCTTTGGATCTCACCTGAGTAACAACTCCATCAGGAACACCTCAACACTTGTAAAGCTGGCCAAATCGACTGTTGGTTATGTGATCGTGAAGTAATGGACACGCGGAAGAACTACTACAGCTAAACCAACACCACTCAAACTTCGTGTACAGAGGAATATGGACTGTCGAGCCTAGCGGAATGTTGTTCTAAACAATCCCATGAAATCAGCAGAAGGAATCATTTGCGAGCTCCGAAGTGCTACCAGCATTCTGGCTGGTGCAATGTACATAGGGAGGAAAAAGTAATGGGATGCAACGATCAAGCACCTCCCCATAAGCCACACATTTCTGCAGCCGATGCAAAGTGACACTTGAGGGAATTTAAAGGGCGATCCCACAGGAGAGTGGGTGACTTGGAATGAGTGCTTTGAGGTTATGAATCACTCTGTACCTTGTGACAGTTGGATGGAAGCGTTTAGGTTTATCCAATGCCTGTAGAAAGTTACCTGTGGTCGTGTGTAGTGCCAAGAGTGAAGTACGGAGGGCATGGTGTTACGGTGTGGGGGCATTTTACGTAGTTAGGGTATGGTGCGCTGATTGAATTTGAGAAAACCCGTTTCACAGCATAGTATACTGCGTACAGCAGCGGAACAAATGTGGGACCATGATTGTTTGTGTAACATCATGAAAATACACCTTGTCGTACAGCAGCATCTGTGGGGCAATGGTCTGTGGATAATAATATTGCTGAAATGGAGTGGCTGGCCCAGATTCCCGACATGAACCTCATGGAACACCATTGCGATGAGTTAGAACTTCCACGTGGCCGCAGACTCCAATGTTCAACATCACTACCTTGCCTGGTTTCGGCTCTCGAAGAACAGTGGTTTGCCATCCCCTCACAGACAGTCAGCCACCTCACCGTAAGCATCGACAACAGCGTTCAGGTCGTCATAAAGGCGAAGGGTACGTGCACCCCGTGACAGTACCCACCAATAGGTGTGCTGAGACTTTTGATCACATACTGCACAGCGTAAATGGTAACGGTCCTGTCACACTCCTTTGGAAGAAAACTGCAGCACATGGACCATCGCAGGATGTTAGACTACAGGCGCGCGAATTGGACTTTGTTCAAGGGAACGCTTGACAGTCGCATCCCAACCACCCACGCGGTTAACGAGACAGCTCACATTGATTCGGCCGTTGAAACCCTCACTAGCGTCGTCCAAGACGCAATAGCCGACACCATACCAATCAGCACGCCACAACAACACAGTGCTGACCTGCCCCAGGTGATCCAGGGCCTTATCTCCATGAGGAACCACCTCAGGAGACCTTGGCAGCGTACCAGGCGCTAGAACTTCAAACAGCAAATGAACAGGCTCCAGGGAATAACCCGGGACAAAATACAAACATTCAAAACACAACAGTGTAACCAGAAACTCGAAGGGCTGGACACCACGCGACCTGGCGTATGGCAGACGGCCCGAAACTTCACCTGGGAGAAACTGTACCCACCCACGCAACAAGGACCCGACGGACCAGCATATTCTGCGGAAGGAAAAGCGGAACTGATGGCCCTCACACTTGCAGCGTCATTCAAACCGAACGTGGATCCCTCAGACCCAGCGTTCACACTTGCGACCAACCAGGAGGTTATTAAAATATCCACGGGTATGCTGCCGGTCTATAGTGTCCAACGGGCACAATATTTCGGCGATCATACATGTCGCCATCATCAGGTGAACTGACGGACTGAGCTCCTATGAACGTGCCGGCACGGAGATCCGTACGCTATGGCTGCTCAGAGGGAACTGCGTTCGGTCGCGGCGGCGGCCGATTTAAATACCCTCCGCCCGCGGCGCGCTCCCTCCGCCGTCCGCGCCCCGCGCCACGGTCGCTCGGTGGAACAGATTGCGACGGCGTCTGAGATGACGTCGGTGTGATGGCTCTGTCCGCCGTGGTCCTCACAACTATACGTTTGCTCGATTTACTCTTGATTAACCCGATCGCTGCTTCCCAAGCCTTGCTAAGATTATAGCCACAGTCACGATTTATGAGGTCGTCATTGGTGCGAATTTCGATGGCCTCTCTAACAACGGTGTCCCAGTATCTCGACGTCTGTACCAGAATCCTCGTGCGGTCATACTCCATGGCGTGATTTTCCGACAAACAATGTTCAGCGACCGCCGACTTGCTCGGATACATCAGTCGAGTGTGCCTCTGGTGTTCACGGCATCGATCCTCGACGGTACGCATCGTCTGACCAATTTACGACTTGCCACAATGACACGGAATCTGGTACACGCCGGCCTTCCTCAAACCGAGGTCATCTTTGGCGCTCCCCACCAGTGCACCAGGAGGTTACACGCATCTTGGGCCAACCATCGCGCAGCGACATCCGACAGGCTATCACAGCTGAAGTCAAACGGGCCATCATGCATACCACAGCTAGGAAGGCCCCTGGTCACGATGGCATTCAAAACCTTGTCCTCCAAGAGTTCACGGATAAAGCAGTAGAATACCTCACACACATCACGAATGCCATACTTTAACACCAACACTTCCCCGCCTTTTGGAAGACGGCCAAGGTCCTGATGTTCAGGAAGCCGGGGAAAGACCACTCCCTCCCACAAAATTACCGACCCATCAGTCTGCTGAGCGCGCTCAGCAAGATCGCTGAGAAGGTAATACTAAAACGACTCACTAGGCACTGCATTACAAGCTACACTGTAAGGCCAGAGCAATTCGGCTGCAGGAATCGCCACTCGACAACACAACAACTCCTCCGCGTCCTTGAATACGTAACAGACGGATACAACACAAACAAAGCAACTGGGGGGTGTTCCAGGACATCGAAAAGACCTTCGATCGTCTGTGGCACAACGGCCTCATACGCAAACTCAGCGACGCAGGGTTCCCCGACGGGCTCGAACGTCTCATACACTCATATCTCACGGACAGGAGTTTCAACACCGACGTGCAGAACAAACAATCACCACGGCATGGTATCCAGGCTGGAGTACCCCAAGGGAGCTTCCTATGGCCCTTACTGTTTAACCTCTTCATTAATGACATCCCAGCTACACCAACACGACGGTGGCAATCTACGCAGATGACACTGCTATCCTTGCGTAAGACTGGAAGCCGTCTAACATTAACTCACGACTGCAGACTGCACTCGGAGCGTCAGAGCCTTGGCTGGTGAAATGGCGCGTTGGAGTAAACGTCGACAAGTGCGAAGCCGTTCTGTTCACTAGAAGACCGAAACTACTGCGCAAACATCAACACTGCAACCCAATAACACTACATGCACGTCCAATACGTTTCCGCGAGAGGGTCAAATACCTCGGTGTCTGACTGGACCGGAAACAACTCTGGGGGGACCACATTCAACACGTGACCAACAAAGCAAACGCGAGGCTCAAACAACAGCTTAACAGGCGTCGCACACTAAATAGGAGGGTGTCCAGGTCCATGTACCCCACAATTATCAGACCTCTGATGACGTATGCTGCTCCCGTCTGGGCATACGCTGCGCCCACACGTCTGCAGCTCATACAGAACAAAGTACTCAGAATCATAAGCGATGCTCCGCGTTACACACGCATCGCTGATCTTCACCGGGAATATCGGCTAGATACCACCTTGCAGGTATTCGAAAACCTCTCCACACAGCTGTACAGAAACACGAGACACTCGCGTAACCCGTTTATCCTTTCTCTGGGTAACTACGACCATGGAAACATAATAGACCAAAGACACTATTAGCAAGAAACTAACCATCTATGGTCCATAGCACGCTAACACGACAGTACTGGCGAGCCCCTGCAACACAGCTACTACTGGGAACCCCAGATCCTCGACCCGCCAAAATAACAGGCGATCGCGGGGAAACCGTACTGTACACAGCACGCAAACCAGCCACACACACACCCTACACAGTCTGTGAGCCGATCTATGGCCGATCGCCCACTAATGTATGACGACCTTGAACTGTTACAGGGACGCAGCAGGCTGCAGCAGGCCCTACAACGAGCACCCGCAACGACAAAGGTAACGGTGTACGTTACCTCACACTAACATAACCACACCTTCCATGCACTGTCGCAGCTAGCAAGCCGCTACTGCCCTTACTACCCGTCCTACTGTCGCAGAGGTTTTTTCCCTTGGCGCTTGCCTTGGCACTTTTTTCCCTCTGCCCTTTCAAACCGCTACCCTTCGATCGCTTTCGCCCACTTTCTGTCTCCTGATGGGCCATGTCAACGAGTAATACTACCCAGACGCATGGACAACATAACAGGCCGCATCCTGTGACTCACGATTTGAAGACTAACATGTTATACGGAGGTGACAGTAGAACTTTTGATTTGGTCAACACGTTGGTGTGGGCGTGGAGGGGCCCCATCCTTAATTTGGGGTACTACAGAAATTACTTCAAGATATGTCGATTCTGCAGCTTAGAGAAGAACGCTCTGGGTTCTATCCCGAATCGTGTCACAAATCTGATCTGATACTCGGTCCACCAGCATTTTCTTTATTAAATGCCAGAGTGGAACTATATCTAATATCTTTTGTAGGTCGAGGAACACGATATCAACGTGTGCCATTGTCTACTGCACATTAAATTTCATGGACGAACAGCGTGATCAAAGTATTCCAAGACCTCTGTGGATCAATGTTGATTCCTACTGCGAACATTCTCCTTTCTCCAAAAACTTCATAATGTATGAGTATGAAACGTGTTTCATATTTCTGCTGCAGACGACTGACCGACAAGAGTCTGTAATTATATGCTTCTGTTCGATGCCCCTTCTATCATCATACAGGTTTACAAAATTTTACTTTCTAATTAAGTCAACGCTTCTAGCAGTCTAACATTACGTTCATTTTGGTTTCGTTTTGGTTTTAGTTCATGAACAATGCTTCTGCTTCGCTTAAACCTGTGGTGAAGTCCTCTTTTCTTTCGTAGTTACTTTCTAACATCATATTGAGCCATGTCGTGTCTCTACCAGACATCTCATGACCTAGCATGGCGTACTGTACGGTGCTTTTGAGTTTTATTCATTGTTCCCTATATCTTCGACCCCAGAGATCGATGTTAGGAGTTGACTGGTCAAGCAAACTACAATCTTTTTCTCGTCCGGCAGCCCAAACAAAGATATTGCATATTCAGTGCAAAACCTATGTCAGCCTTATCCTCACCGAATCGTTCTATCCCCGCCTTAAAGTTCGTACTTGTTAGTTTTTACGATATCTAAGACGTTGCCATCACGAATCGGTTCTCCACCAAACTACTCGTAGTAATTGTCAAAATAGACGTTCAAAATAACTTCTCCAGAATCCTTGTACCTGGAACCAGTTTTAATCGAAAGAGTCTACCAATTTATAGCCGACAAATTCAAGTCCGTCCCTATTACAACAGCATGACGAGAAAACGTATCCCCAATATTCTCCAAGATTTCTCTAAAGCGATCTGTGGCTACATCTCCTATGGCAGTAATTATAAAAGCATCGCAGTACCATGTTTGATACACATGTGTCGATGCTTACCTTCGTCCAGATTTTTGGCGTTTGGATCCTGTAATAACCGAATGCGGTATAACGGAGGTGTCTGGAACAAAAAATATGCCACCCGCCCTGGCCTCTGCTGTATCCCCGCGACATATATTCCAATATATGATACATCTGATTTGATGTTGCTTTCTGTTCCTTTTAATAAACATGATTAATTCTACGACGTTTCCGTACACGCACCTGCAGTTTATTAATACCGTACTCGCATTTTCTCTTTCTTCTCTACAAGGACCAATTGTGTGATTTAAGTGGCTGATCTGTTCATCTCTTCGCTTACTTCATGTAATTCATTATTAGAACTATGGAGGGGTTTCTCTGTCCTAAGCAACCCCCTTGTGCAAGTCACACCAAGAACTCTCCTACCCGAACAGTCTCCTCCTTTCTACACGGTATGCCTCACAAGAGGGGACGAGGAGAGGTGGCGGGCAAGAAGGAAGGAGTGGCGACAGGCAAGAGGACCTTGAAGCCCTCTAAACTACAACGAAGGTAGGGAAAAACGTACTCGATATGGACACCGACGCAACTATTCAAGCATCTGGGAATTACATTGCCATCTTAGTGTACATACGCGCCTACGAAAGTCTTACTTAAAAATGTGAATTATTTGAACAACAAAAGTGCCATTAACTCAATTATCGCCAGAGAGAAAATGATACATTACAATTCCCCAACCATGATTATGCACTGTCCTAAACGCACATTTTCAGTAACCTAGCAAATATGAATAGAAATGTGCGGGATGAATCTCAGATTTAAAAATATAAATTGAAAGACTTCAATGTGGCACACTCACTTCTTTATATTTTGTGCACAAGTTTCACGCACCAGTACAGAACCTAACACTAGAATATAGTACCCACAGTATGTACATTCTACGATACACTGCCATATATGGGCTTTATTCCTCTTTATCCACTTACAGATACAGAACCACTCACTAGACGTCCATATATTTTTGCAGGACAGGTCATCCGAGAGGTAAATTCAAAGTAGTTCCAATCCTTCTCTTCCGATCAAGGTTTATGAGGGGTTACCCTTGGATATAAAGCAAATACCGAAACTAGTAATTTTCTCCAACGAATTCCGAGCGGAAAATCTCCTTTTCCCCCTTCCATTTCACTGGACTTTCACTGGAAAGCTTTGAACTCTCCACTAGACCGAATCTCAGGCTGGCCTATCATCGGACATGGAATCGAAAAAAAGTCACAAAAACTCATGCTTTTCGTTGTGTTCTGCAACCTGTTGGTCCAAAGGAAACTGAAAATAATAAATAACCAAAAAAGGGATCCTCATTTTCTTAAAAAATTTTATACTTTTATCATACAGGTAAATAGTTGTAAGGAATAGCTTTTTTGGGGAAGTGCGGGTGGGAGTATTAATTAACATCACCATCACGAACGGCCTTTGAAAGTATTTTCTGATCCTAGTAGATAGCGACTGGTGAAATCACCTTGCCCTCAAGTTGTTCAGAATTTTTATTCACTCCTGATGTTTTTGATTGTCCACATATCAAGAGGACTTGTTTTTGTATGGGACGTAGATAACGCTGAGCAAACATCCGGTCATTGAACACCTCCTACGATACATTTGTTAGAGCTGACAACCTTGGTAAACAACCTATACGTCCATACTGGCCAGATGTAAAGCATTAATCTATTTGTCCTATCGTCGTAGGCAGTTTACTTGCAGCTAGGATAGCTAAGATGCAAATGTGAGGCAATTTTTGAAAGGAATATTCGTTCTCACTTCCTCATTAACAGATGCCACACAGCTGTTCAACAAGATCTAAATTGGCTAATTCGATAATGTATTTTTAGCAAGAATGTGCATACAAGCTGCACTGTAGTAGGAATTTGTGTTACCGCTTGTCTGGTTCAGCCTCACTTTTATTTCACAATGGCAGATTTCCTGAACGTTAATAGCGTCAGAGTGTTGTATGTTTTTCCAATATTTTACAGTGATATATTTTTCTAAGCGTTGGTAGAGAGGGACGTAACTGCAGTACTTTTAACAAGAAAGAACGAGACGTTCAAAGCTGTAATGTATAATGCTACTTGAAATTAGCGTTGCGGTAGCGGCTTGTTGTATGACATACATGTCGACTGTAAGCGCATTCTCTGCTTTCTCAGTAACAGCTGCTGACCTTCACACTATGAAAAGAGATTGAAATGGAAAAGGCAAAGAAGACAAAGAGAGTTAAGGAACAAGACAAGTGACTGCAGATGGGGATCAGCAGATGACGAAAGAACACCTTCCTGTAGATTTATCGCCGCCTGTTTGAAAATCGTTAAGAGACGTGTCCTCATAAATATAGCCGAGTCAATACAACTGGTCTAGCAGGCGACTTGCCAAGGGGGAGATTTAGCAATGTGTCAGGGATGTAATTACAATTGTTCACACAACCATAGTTTTCCTTTTTCGTCTTCATCTATCAACAAGCGCGTAGTTGTTGGTACAGCATGCACAAGGCCGTTTCTAAACGTTCTCCATCTAACGGAGAACGGCATATGTACGGTAGAAATATTATCATCTCTGGAAAGTGCGGTTCTTTAAATACGCATTCTATTCAGATAATTTAGTTGCTTGATTCCGGCGACTCTGTAAGCAATCATGTGTTAAGGTAAAGTGAATTACGAGCTAAGACAAATTACCTCGTTTTAAAAGGGAAAAATCCAAGTAGTAAACAAAAGATGAGTGAGAGTCATCGTAAAAGGCTTCAATCCTTTCGTTTTCGAGGGTTAAAAAGTGAGTTACTCCTTTCACTGGAGTTGAAGGTCATGCGAGACACGTTACAACCAATATGACCGACGAGAATAGAGCGAAAATTCGCAACACCACACTCAGTGATAATTGATATAGCGTACTCCAGGTCGCTGTCATTCCGAAGTTCTATCTACGTCTACATCTACATCTACATCTACATGGATACTCTGCCAATCACACTTACTTGCCTGGCAGAGGGTTCATCGAACCACCATCACAATAACTCTCTATTATTCCAGTCTCGAACAGAGTGCGGAGAAAATGAACACCCACACCTTTACGTATGAGCTCTGATTTCACTTATTTTCTTCTAGGGGTTCTGCCAATAAAACGCAGTCTTTGGTTAGCCCTCCTCATAATATTTTGTATTTATTTCTTTCCAATTTAAGTTGTTCATAATCGTTATTCCTAGGTATTTAGCTGAATTTACAGCATTTGATTTGATTGATTCATCGTGTAACCGAAGTTTAACGGATTACTTTTAGCATTCGTTTGGATGACCTGAAACTTTTCATTATTTAGGGCCAAATGCCAATTTTCGCGACATTCAGATATCTTTTCTAAATCGTTTTGCAATATGTTGTGACCTTCTGATGATTTTACAAGGCGGTAAACGAAAGCGTCATTTCATATTTGATCTACAACATTTTTCGGGAACTTTTGAGCACGAGTAAGCAGTCGATGAAAGCGAAACTTCCTGGAAGATTAAAACTCCTTTCTTTCACGAGTGCTAGTTCTGCAAGCTTCGCAGGAGAGCTTCTGTAAAGTTTGGAATGTAGGAGACGAGGTACTGGCAGAAGTAGAGCTGTGAGGACGGGGCCTGAGTCGTGCTTGGGTAGCTCAGTTGGTAGAGCACTTGCCCGCTAAAGGCAAAGGTCCCGAGTTCGAGTCTCGGTGCGGCACACAGTTTTAATCTGCCAGGAAATTTCATATCAGCGCACACTCCGCTGCAGAGTGAAAATCTCATTCTGAGTAGATGAACGTGTTCTGTGTTTTTAAATATCGATCAAAAATGGATCTGAATGAATGTTGCTCAAGAGTATTTAGATTTGTTAGAGCACAGTTCCCACGTGTTTTTCCAAAACGCCATATTAGTAAGTGAAATATGGCTTCATTATTAGGTGCCAGAGAGGAAGCAGCCTTCAGAATAGTACCTTATTTTCTGCTGTCAAAATCCTGTCAACCTATAAAATGATCAATTCTTGTAGTTTCTTTTTCTTGTAAAGGATTAAATATTCTGTTTTCATGTTACTCTGCATGTTCTGCGTCTGACGATCATGCAGAGCAGAACAGTCTTCGTCTCACACTCTATAAATAACTTCATCGGGATGAGTTACCGTACCGCGCCCCCGTAATCAAGGTCTGCAACTTACGAAGCGTGGTGTCACCGCCAGACATCACACTTGCTAGGTGGTAGCCTTTAAATCGGCCGCGGTCCGCTAGTATACGTCGGACCCGCGTGTCGTCACTGTCAGTGATTGCAGACCGAGCGCCGCCACACGGCAGGTCTAGAGAGACGTCCTGGCACTCGCCCCAGTTGTACAGCCGACTTTGCTAGCGAAGCTACACTGACAAATACGCTCTCATTTGCCGAGACGATAGTTAGCATAGCCTTCAGCTACGTCAATTGCTACGACCTAGCAAGGCGCCATTTACCTTTTGCTGGTTATCTTATAAAGCCTGTACCGTCAGACCGATGTTCACCAATTATGGAATAAAGTTAAGTATTACTTCAACTACGTACTTTATTTGCTACTATCAAGTCCCTTAACTGTTCCAGACCTCACGCCAGCCTGCGTGAGCTTAAACGCGTGCATTTCGGCCTCCTTTATGAACACGGTGTTGGCTCTTCTGCCAACACTACACAAAGTCCCTTTCCGTCTGCCGGAAATTGGGGCTATGGGTGAGAGTTACGTACGTTTGTGGGTGGTAATTTATAATTTCTGATGGAGTGGAGAGTTTTACATTCACTTTTAGAATTAAAAAAACTGAATTAGCGATTGAGTAATATTCGCGGGAGTTTGGTCTTGGTATCGGTTGGGATGGTTCCTAATGTTCGCGTTAGTACATGAGGGGAGGTTGCTGTTCTACTGTAGAAGATCGAAGCTTTGTGTCGGATGATTTGCGGTATTTTCGGATGGCTGAGTTCACTGTAGATGTGAGAATAGAAAGGAACCGGGTTGCATCAATGGCTACGCGGAAGATCCTATTCTGCAGCTTCTGAAGCGTACTGGTATTTGTGTCTGCATTTACTACCCTGATTTCGTATCCATAAGTGGTAAGAGGCACGTGTGGAACAGTCTGATGTTGTTAGGATGCCCGTCGTCTTTTATGAGGAGTTACATCTGGTATATGAGTCTTTGTCCTCTATTGCAGATGTATTCCAGATGCTTTAAAATGTTATACGGGAGTCGAGAACATACATGTTTCGTATTGGTTTTCCATGAAACATCGTTCCTACTGGGTGAGAGTATGGCGCCGGAGGTACTCTTTTGAATGGCGAAGAGGACAGCTTGAGCTTCAGCTGAAATGTTATCGTGATGTTGTTGACGTGCGTCCAGTTGTAATTTTTTTTTCAAATGCTAGTTTTTCTGCGATTTAGGTCGGATTTGAACTTCTCTTGTAAACAGCCGTATCGTCAGAGCACCGTTCTCCCAGCCCCCGTCAACTTTCCAGGTGCTCAAGCCGCTATTTCTCATTCAAGTAGCTCCTCACTTGACCTTATGAGGCTGTGCACACAGTTCCAGTCCTTCCACCACGAAGAATCACTTCGCAGTAAGGGAAACAAATCCTAGGCCCTCCGCATCCTCGTTCATCTACACAGGAGGATTTTTTTTTTTTTTTGTAGATATGTAAAATAATGTTTAGGAAGTCCAGGAGTGCTGAGGCAAAATAACTTGCATCATCTTTGTGCATGCTAAGACGTGTTTTATGTGAACGTCAATCCTTCTTTCCAGTAATAGCATTTCCCGCCAACATATTTCAGAGGAATTCTCAAGAAGACTGACCCATTAATGAGACACGGCAGCAACGACATGACATCGGCACATGTAAATTTTCTCTGTATAAATTACTATGATAATGCTTTGTGCGAGATGGGTGCAAAATTTGTCGTATGCTGAACCAAGGCAGATGCGGAAGAGAATATCACAATGTCATACGCACCTATTTTACGAAATTCATTTGGTATTCTACACAAATTGGCTACTGCGAGTGAGCCGTGGCCAACCATTACACGCCAGAAACGAAACTTCAGTCAAAGCAACATGTAGAGGGCCGTGGTCCTGCACCTAGTCAGTTTAATTAATACGAAATATTACGTCCTGTGTTGTCTGGAAAGAAAAAATGCCGCACACATTAATGAGGTTGGACTAATAGAAAAAAAAGTCGATTGAAGAGTAGCACGTTTCGTCATGGGATTAACTTAGTCGGCGCGAGAAAGTTAGAGAGGTACTCTAGAGATCCCGCTGCAAGAAAGCGTTGTGCTGTGTTCACAAAATACTCTAGACGCCCAACATGGATGTGGCGGGAAGACAATCATCTATCTCTGGAAGTAGTTGCTGTTAATGAGATGGCTTGCTTGCACTCAGCAACTACACTGTTTCGTCACAGGCCAAAATAAATTTATACAGCACAAATTAGGGCATCACAGACTAGCAAAAATTTATACTAATTAATTTAGAAAAAAGAAACACGTTATGTATATGGAGTGTGAACATGATGCGTGGCAACCTTGTCAGAAGTTCGCACGCACTGACCTAGCTTTCAACACTGGCCTAGCCCTGCGTCTAGTGAACCATGACGAAAATAGCTAGTAGAATGCCTAGTTGATTTCTTTTGCACGGCGACTGAGGATGAGTCCTGATGTTGCCTTGAGACACGGTGTTGTTACTGTCGAACTGTTGATATATTAAGATTGAGCGGAGGCGAAAGTCTCCTTACATTCGTGTCAGGCCAGTAGTTGTGCACTTGCGAACTACACTACTGGCCATTAAAATTTCTACACCACGAAAATGACGTGCTACAGACGCGAAATTTAGCCGACATATGATATGCAAATGATTAACTTTTCAGAGCATTCACACAAGGCTGGCGCCGGTGGCGAAACCTACAACGTGCTGACATGAGGAAAGCTTCCAACCGATTTCTTATACACAGATAGCACTTGACCGGCGTTCCCTGGTGAAACGTTGTTGTTATTCCTCGTATAGGGAGGATAATAGCGTACCACCACGTTCCCGACTTTGATAAAGGTCGGATTGTAGCCTATCGCGATTGCGGTTTATCGTATCCCGACATTGCTGCTCGCGCTGGTCGAGATCCAATGACTGTTAGCAGAATATGTCATCAGTGGGTTCAGGAGGGTAATACGGAACGCCGTGTTGGATCCCAACGGCCTCGTATCACTAGCAGTCGAGATGACAGGCATCTTATCCGCATGGCTGTAACGGATCGTGCAGCCACGTCTCGATCCCTGAGTCAACAGATGGGGACGTTTGCAAGACAACGAACATCTGCACGAGCAGCTCGACGGCGTTTGCAGCAGCATGGACTATCACCTCGGAGACCATGGCTACAGTTACCTCTGACGCTGCATCACAGACAGCAGCGCCTGCGATAGTGTTAGCAACGACGAACCTGGGTGCACAAATGGCAAAACGTCATTTTTTCGGATGAATCCAGTTTCTGTTTACAGCATCATGATGGTCGCATCCGTGTTTGGCGACATCGCGGTGAACGCACACTGGAAGCGTGTATTCGTCATCGCTATACTGGCGTATCACCGGCGTGATGGCATGGGGTGCCATTGGTTACACGTCTCGGTCACCTCTTGTTCGTATTGACGGCACTTTGAACAGTGGACGCTACATTTCAGATGTGTTACGACCCGTGGCTCTACCCTTCATTCGATCCCTGCGAAACCCTACATTTCAGCAGGATAATGCACGACCGCATGTTCCAGGTACAGGCCTTTCTGGATACAGAAAATGTTCGACTGCTGCCCTGCCAACACATTTTCCAGATCTCTCACCAATTGAAAACGTCTGGTCAATGGTGGCCGAGCAAGTGGCTCGTCACAATACGCTAGTCACTATCTTGATGAACTGTGGTACCGTGTTGAAGCTGCATGGGCAGCTGTACCTGCACACGCCATCCAATCTCTGTTTGACTCAATGCGCAGGCGTATCAAGGGCGTTATTACGGCCAGAGGTGGTTGTTGTGGGTACTGATTTCTCAGGATCTATGCACCCAAATTGCGTGAAAATGTAATCACATGTCAGTTCTAGTATAATATATTTGTCCAGTGAATACCCGTTTATCATCTGCATTTCTTCTTGGTGTAGCAATCTTAATGCCTGGTAGTGTATTTGCGTGACTTACAGCAGAAGCGGAACAAAGTCCGTGTTGTGTGGCGCCTTCTGTGCATATGGCTGAATATGGTGTCTTACGGCGGACAGAGTGCGTTCTGTATGATGCAGATGTTTACTATTGAAATTTCGACAGCATGTGTTCCAAGAAGATACGAGAAACATTACTTTTTTCCGCCTAAGTCTCACGAAATGACCGTGCCAAGGAAATCAGATGCACGAATCTTATTCGGAAAGTAAGGTCGGATTAGACGCGAAACGGAAAAACCACTGTGAAAATCTGATAGAACTTTGTACAGATGCAGTTCAGAGCGCAAAGTGATCATATACAAATGCCTAAAGCACCAACATCTCCCGCCTAGTATGTGGATCTGGTGAGAGATTTCTCCTGAAGCTATGCAGCCCACACAACGTAAATGTCATGTGTTTCTTTCTTCTAGACAATTTTCAGCCGCATTCTGCAGGGGCAAATAAGACGCTCCTGCAGCGTTTTCGATGGGAAGTGTTTGATCACGAAGAATAAAGCCCTTAACTGGCTCCCTCCATCGTTCATCTCCGCTCACATGAACCGCTGGCTACAAAGACAACATTTTGGCACAAACAACGAATGGCAGACCAGCGCAGAGAATTAGCGGGAAGCACAGGCGGCCGCTTTCTGTGGAGAGGGTACTGGAAAGTTTGCACAACACCACGACAAACGTGTAAGTCGGAGCGGCGACTATTTAGAGAGGTGGCTGAAAGGTGTGGCTAACTGAGCGAATAAAAAGTTTTTGATTTTCACTGTGGTCTTTATTTCTCTATAGATTGGGCCTTACTTTCTGAACAGCCCTTGTATTATCTCATAGCGTTTTTCTCACACACAGCTCGTGAATGGAACAAGAAAGACGAAATAAGAAACTGGTTCCAAAAGTGCCGTTGTCCACACTCAAATTGGTCTAACATGCGCTTTCGGTATGTGAAACGCTTAAAGTGTGTTATGTATGCTATCGTGTTTTAGGTGTATATATGCTGAATTTCTGAGGGGCACATGGGTCACCATCACTACATTTTCGTGAACTGTGAACTGTATCAGCCACATCCATGTTGGCTTGACTTACAGAGTGAATATCGCTATACTGCTAGTGGCTTTGTCTGCATTCGGTTTATCTGTGGTTCTTACAAGTTATCACTCTGTACCTTACACTAAACGAGGTTAAGCAGATCGATAAATTCGAACATTTAGTTTGCTTTATTTGTATCATCTTCAGTGGGAACATTGAAAAGAAGACCAGACTACACATATCTACTAAAGGAATTACGAATAAATGAAAATTTAACTATATATGACGGTAGTATCTGTTCCCGAAAGAACAGTTAGTGTTGATAACCTTGCAGCTTTGCTAGAAATGAAATGATAATTAAATGGACACCCTAGCTGCAAACAGGCGTTGATATACTTCATTGGGGACATGTTGAAAATGTGTGTCCGACCGGGACTCGAACCCGGGATCTCCTGCTTACATGGCAGACGCTCTATCCATCTGAGCCACGGAGGGCACAGAGGACAATGCGCTGCAGGGAGACTTATCCCTTGCACGCTCCCTGTGAGACCCACATGTCCACACCACTACATTGCAATAGCCCTGATGTTTAATTCTGAATAGTCAGAGGACAGTTGCTGATATTTTTCTTTTACACAGAAAACAATTTGTAAGTTAAGCTTGCAAAACAGTGCTTTCTGCACAAATATAATCGATGCAACATGCGCAGGTCATGGCACATCAGAGATTTCACAAGAATTCTTGTTTCCAATGTCGACAGTCTCGCAGAGACAGCGCATAAACCGCCGCGTTAGGCGCACACAACTGTCTGACGGCCGGACGTAACCTCACGTTCGCGCAGTGCCATATTCATATACGAGGGTTGCCCGGAAATTGATGCGCCGTATTTTTTTCTTCAATAATTCTTTATTGATCATAATGAGAATTACACATGAAGGAACGGTGTTTTATCTACATATCATATTTTTCCACATAATGTCCATTCGTTCTATGGCCTTCCTCCAGCGCGCAACAAGGGCGTGTATGCCCTGTTGGTACCAGTTCTTGTCCTGGTGGCGGAGCCAGTGTTTCACTGGGCGAATCACCTCCTCATCGTCCTCAAAATGTCTTCCACGACTGACATCCCTTAATGGCCCAAACAAGTGGAAGTCCGAGCGAGCTAGGTCAGGGCTGTAGGGTGGATGGGGTAACACCGTCCAACCCTGTTTTGCGATGTGTTCACCAGTCCTCGGACTTGTGTGGGGCCGAGCGTTACCGTGTTGCACCAAAACATCTCCAGGGGTGTTTTGGCGTCGAAATCATCGGAAGCGCTTCTTGAGTTTTGTTAATGTGTTAACATATGCTAATGAATTAATGGTACCGCCTGTTGCCAAGACATCAATGAGGATCACACCTTCACAGTCCCAGAACACAGTGACCATGACCTTGCTGGCTCAAGCAGTTGTTTTGAATTTTTTATTATGTGGGGAGTGGGAATGGCGCTTTTCCATCGACTGTCGTTCTGTTTCGGGCTCAAAATGGTGAACCCAGTTTTCATTACCTGTCACAGTCCGGGACAAGCAGGCCTCCCCGTCAGCTTCAAACCGTTGCAACGAATCAAGGCAAATGTTTTTTGGGTGTGATTTGTGATCCACCGTTAGACACCGCGGGCCCCATCTTGCACACACTTTTGAATAGCCGAGAGTGCGGGTAATTGCATCCACACTTCCTTTGCTGCCGAGTCGTAATGCGTCTGTCCTCGCGAATGATAACATCCGCTTTAGGTGTGAGAGCCGTGGATGGTCTCCCCGACAGCTGCAGATCGTGGAGCTCCGCCGAACCGCCTTCTGATGACCTCATCCTCCGTGCCCAGCGACTAACTCTACTTCTGTCGACAGCATCTCTCGACTGCAGATGCTCCATACTCTTTGCAGAAGCGTTTGTGAATATTTCCTACAGTTTCTTTCTCTGCTTTTAACGTTCATCACATGTAGACGCCATTTTGAAACTGTCCTACGGCTACGCTATCTGTCGGAAGTGACGGAAACTGGGCGCGCTCACTCAGAAGACTTCAGATAATGAATACGTAACGTTTTGCATTCGCAGCATTGTTTTCGGCACATTACTTTCTAGCAATCCTCCTATATGCCGTTAGCCACATCATGTCGTTTTTGGAAACCCAGAACCTACTATGTAGGAATCAACATGGATTCCGGAAACAGCAATCGTGTGAGACCCAACTCGCTTTATTTGTTCATGAGACCCAGAAAATATTAGATACAGGCTCCCAGGTAGATGCTATTTTTCTTGACTTCCGGAAGGCGTTCGATACAGTTCCGCACTGTCGCCTGATAAACAAAGTAAGAGCCTACGGAATATCAGACCAGCTGTGTAGCTGGATTGAAGAGTTTTTAGCAAACAGAAAACAGCATGTTGTTATCAATGGAGAGACGTCTACAGATGTTAAAGTAACCTCTGGCGGGCCACAGGGGAGTGTTATGGGACCATTGCTTTTCACAATATACACTCCTGGAAATGGAAAAAAGAACACATTGACACCGGTGTGTCAGACCCACCATACTTGCTCCGGACACTGCGAGAGGGCTGTACAAGCAATGATCACACGCACGGCACAGCGGACACACCAGGAACCGCGGTGTTGGCCGTCGAATGGCGCTAGCTGCGCAGCATTTGTGCACCGCCGCCGTCAGTGTCAGCCAGTTTGCCGTGTCATACGGAGCTCCATCGCAGTCTTTAACACTGGTAGCATGCCGCGACAGCGTGGACGTGAACCGTATGTGCAGTTGACGGACTTTGAGCGAGGGCGTATACTGGGCATGCCGGAGGCCGGGTGGACGTACCGCCGAATTGCTCAACACGTGGGGCGTGAGGTCTCCACAGTACATCGATGTTGTCGCCAGTGGTCGGCGGAAGGTGCACGTGCCCGTCGACTTGGGACCGGACCGCAGCGACGTACGGATGCACGCCAAGACCGTAGGATCCGACGCAGTGCCGTAGGGGACCGCACCGCCACTTCCCAGCAAATTAGGGACACTGTTGCTCCTGGGGTATCGGCGAGGACCATTCGCAACCGTCTCCATGAAGCTGGGCTACGGTCCCGCACACCGTTAGGCCGTCTTCCGCTCACGCCCCAACATCGTGCAGCTCGCCTCCAGTGGTGTCGCGACAGGCGTGAATGGAGGGACGAATGGAGACGTGTCGTCTTCAGCGATGAGAGTCGCTTCTGCCTTGGTGCCAATGATGGTCGTATGCGTGTTTGGCGCCGTGCAGGTGAGCGCCACAATCAGGACTGCATACGACCGAGGCACACAGGGCCAACACCCGGCATCATGGTGTGGGGAGCGATCTCCTACACTGGCCGTACACCACTGGTGATCGTCGAGGGGACACTGAATAGTGCACGGTACATCCAAGCCATCATCGAACCCATCGTTCTACCATTCCTAGACCGGCAAGGGAACTTGCTGTTCCAACAGGACAATGCACGTCCGCATGTATCCCGTGCCACCCAACGTGCTCTAGAAGGTGTAAGTCAACTACCCTGGCCAGCAAGATCTCCGGATCTGTCCCCCATTGAGCATGTTTGGGACTGGATGAAGCGTCGCCTCACGCGGTCTGCACGTCCAGCACGAACGCTGGTCCAACTGAGGCGCCAGGTGGAAATGGCATGGCAAGCCGTTCCACAGGACTACATCCAGCATCTCTACGATCGTCTCCATGGGAGAATAGCAGCCTGCATTGCTGCGAAAGGTGGATATACACTGTACTAGTGCCGACATTGTGCATGCTCTGTTGCCTGTGTCTATGTGCCTGTGGTTCTGTCAGTGTGATCATGTGATGTATCTGACCCCAGGAATGTGACAATAAAGTTTCCCCTTCCTGGGACAATGAATTCACGGTGTTCTTATTTCAATTTCCAGGAGTGTATATAAATGACCTAGTAGATAGTGTCGGAAGTTCCATGCGGCTTTTCGCGGATGATGCTGTAGTATACAGAGAAGTTGCAGCATTAGAAAATTGTAGCGAAATGCAGGAAGATCTGCAGCGGATAGGCACTTGGTGCAGGAAGTGGCAACTGTCCCTTAACATAGACAAATGTAATGTATTGCGAATACATAGAAAGAAGGATCCTTTATTGTATGATTATATGATAGCGGAACAAACACTGGTAGCAGTTACTTCTGTAACATATCTGGGAGTATGCGTGCGGAACGATTTGAAGTGGAATGATCATATAAAATTAATTGTTGGTAAGGCGGGTACCAGGTTGAGATTCATTGGGAGAGTGCTTAGAAAATGTAGTCCATCAACAAAGGAGGTGGCTTACAAAACACTCGTTCGACCTATACTTGAGTATTGCTCATCAGTGTGGGATCCGTACCAGATCGGTTTGACGGAGGAGGTAGAGAAGATACGAAGAATAGCGGCACGTTTCGTCACAGCGTTATTTGGTAACCGTGATAGCGTTGCGGAGATGTCTAATAAACTCAAGTGGCAGACTCTGCAAGAGAGGCGCTCTGCATCGCGGTGTAGCTTGCTGTCCAGGTTTCGAGAGGGTGCGTTTCTGGATGAGGTATCGAATATATTGCTTCCCCCTACTTATACCTCCCGAGGAGATCACGAATGTAAAATTAGAGAGATTAGAGCGCGCACGGAGGCTTTCAGACAGTCGTTCTTCCCGCGAACTATACGCGACTGGAACAGGAAAGGGAGGTAATGACAGTGGCACGTAAAGTGCCCTCCGCCACACACCGTTGGGTGGCTTGCGGAGTATAAATGTAGATGTAGATGTAGATGTGGTATGTCGTGGAGGGTAATTTGTATAGCCGACATTTCCCCCTTCTCCCGTCACAGTCACGAGTGGCAAGAACGATGGCTATTAAGTTTCCGTGTGAGATCGAATCTAATTTTACCTCCACTGAGAGGTAGTTCAGATGGCGCAATACATTGCTTCACGCTTCCAGGAACGCGCGCTCTCGGGGCTTTAATATTAAACAACGCCGTGACGCAGAACGCCTCTCTTGCAACGTCTGCCTCTGGCGTTGGCTCAGCATCTCAGTGACGTTACCGCGCTTATCAAATGAACCTTTGACAAACGCGCTGCGATGCCTTGAGTTCCCTCTCTTTGTTCTTTCTGGTACGGATCCCGGACTGACGAGAGATTTTCAAGTATTGATCGAACGAATGTCTTGTTAGCTACATACGTTGAAGGTTGACGGCATGTTGGGTTGGGTTGTTTTGAGGGAAGAGATGAGACAGCGAGGTCATCGGTCTCATCGGATTAGGGAAGGACGGGGAAGGAAGTCGGCCGTGCCCTTTCAAAGGAACTATCCCGGCATTTTGACTGGAGCGATTTAGGTAAATCACGGAAAACCTAAATCAGGATGGTAGGACGCGGGATTGAACCATCGTCCTCCCGAACTCGAATCCAGTGTGCTAACCACTGCGCCACCTGAGAATTTTTCCAATGACTATCATCAGCCGGGCATCTGCCTAAGTTACATTCAGTTTCATGTGGTCGTTCCACTTTAACTCGTTCCACACGCACAGTCCTAGAAATTTCGTGAATGTGAGTGCTTCAAAAATGGCTCTGAGCACTATGGGACTCAACTGCTGTGGTCATCAGTCCCCTAGAACTTAGAACTACTTAAACCTAACTAACCTAAGGACATCACACACATCCATGCCCGAGGCAGGATTCGAACCTGCGACCGTAGCAGTCGCACGGTTCCGGACTGCGCGCCTAGAACCGCGAGACCACCGCGGCCGGCTCTGAGTGCTTCCAATGACTGTTCTGCAATCATGTAATCATACAAGAATGGATGTTTTTGCCTATTTATGAGCAGCAAAATGTAACATTTCTTATGTTGAGGGTCAATTGTCGATCCCTGCTCCGAACGTCGAACCTCTGCAGGTGTTTCTGCAATTGGCTAGAATTTTCTAGTATCGCGACTTCTCTGCATACAACAGCATCGGCCACGAAAAGCCTCTTGGAACTCACAATGTTGCCCACCACCCCATTTATAAATAGTGCGAAGAGCAATGGTGCAATAACACTCCCTGTGGGTACGTCTGAAGTTACCTATATCTCCAGCGAGCCAGGTGGCGCAGTGGTTAGCACACTGGACTCTCATTCGGGAGGATGACGGTTCGAACCTGCGTCAGGCAATCCTGGTGTAGGTTTTCCGTGATTTCCCTAAACCGCTTCAGGATTATGTGGGGATGGTTCCTTTGAAAGGGCACTCCCGATTTCCTTCCCCTTTCTCCCCTAATCCGCTACGACCCATGACCTCGCTCTTTGCTCCCATCCCCCAAATCAACCAACCAATCAACCTACATCTCTGAAAATTTCTCTTCATTAAGAATGATATGCTATGTTCTGCTTGCCAGGAACTCTTTAAGGGGAGGTTTGCTATGTTTTGGTTCAAAAAATCGATTTTTTATTGCATTTTTGGATCCATAAAAGTGTTTAGAATCCGCCCCTGAAACGGTTTTTCCGAATTCGGAACGGAATTGTTTGTTATTCGCGGTTGAACAAAAAAATACACCTGCCTAAAATCGGTCTTTTTCACGCACCAGTGTTTTTCTTTCGGAGGACGATTAATTGTGCCGGTGCTTGGGAGGAAACATACAAAATTCAAATGATAGTTAGAACGCGTGTGTTTGGAAGTTAGCCCCCAAGAATTTGCATTCTACTGAGAAGACTGTGGAGACTGCCACTTTCCTGGCAGTGAGCAGCTTCAACGAAGGGTATTCAGCAATGCTGAAGACCATGACAACGATGGACGTCGCCCTGGGGCTCTATTCGACGCAGTTTGCCAAGCATTCGGACGACCACCAGATTCAAGCGGCCGAAAACCGCTTGTCACCACCCGTAGGAGCGGCTCTGGAGCAGCGCAGGATGGCCAAGATCGAGCAGAACTCCCTCTATGAGGAAGAGGAAGGACTAGTTTATGGACCCGGAATAGCAGATTCAACGTAAGTTGCATAATATTGCATTTATATGGAGTAAAAACTTCAAACTCGAAATGACGTTTTCTTTATCGCGCGGTATGGTAACTTCAAATGTACTGAACCGATTGGCATGATTCTTTGTTTCCTACGAAGCTAACTAAATTGTCTAGGAGTTGTACCACTTTTATTCCGATACATCAACTATAAATATTTTTACTTGGCCGAAGAAGTCGAAAAATCGATGAAAAAAACCATATTTTTTCAAATGGCCGCCGTTTTGTTTCCTATGGTCCAAATAATTTAAGCGGGGTATAACTCCTAAAGAATCTTATATACTTCGCTAACGTCAACTCAATTTTGATTTCAGACGAGCCGGCTGAACTGTGAACTACCGCGTGTGGAGGTCTACATCGAAATTTTGTTTCGTTCCTTCCGCCTTCGCTCTCCAACATTTCATGTCGAAAAATTCCAGTTTGTAGAGGAAATATCAATAAACCTTTTTACCAAATTTGAGATTGATATCTATAACACATCCCGAGAAAAAAATTCTGAAAGAACATGCTTTTTTCGGGCCAAAGATAGTAAACCTCCCCTTAATATCATCCGACAGCTGAACCGATATTCCGTTTGCTCGTATTTTGTTCACAAGGTGGCAGTTCGGAACTCCAGCACATACGTTCCGGAAGACAAGCAACACGGTATGAACCTCGTCCACGTTTTCTGCTGCTTTCTCGGTCTCCTTTAATGGGAAGAGTGAGCTGTGTTTTAAACGATGGTTGCTTTCGGAACTAATGTTCATCCCCACAGAGGAGATTTCCCGACTTCAGAAATATAAAACGCGAGCATGTAACACGTTCCAAAACTCCACAACGGTACAGACGTCAGATATATAGGAGTACAGTTTTTTGCGTTTGTTCGAAGACCCTTCTTGAAAGCAGGAATGGCCCGTTCTTTCTTTTAATCACTGGGAACACTCCGCCAATGCAGTGACCTATGGCAAACAGTTGCAAGACGAACAGCAAGTTCTTTCGAACTCATATCCCGTCAAGTGCAGTGGCCATTACATTGTTGAGCGATTTCAGTTGTTTTCCTACCCAGTGGTCGCCTTTTTATATTTACGTCATTTTGGCGTGCGGGTACCGGTTTATAGGAGGACTACAGTGGGATTTTTCTCAGCGAAACAGTTTTAGAAAAAAAACGTTTGACATTCGGCCCTTTCATTGTCATCTTCCGCTTCTATGCCAGCATAGTCAGGGAGTGTCTCGACGGAAGTGTGATCATTAGTCCATCGTGAGTACCAGGTTCGAATCTGGGGCGTCACGGAGGCTAATGACCTGGATTAGCTTCAAACAGCCGATGACCACCTCGTGTCACGGCGCTCTCCCACTGACTTTGGTTACTCAGTGTAACATATCTTCTGGTAAACCTTCCGGGATGTAAGGTCGTGGTCCGTGAAACTCTTCAGCTCAACGTTTCGTCCAGAGCTGCGCTGGACATCTTCAGAGGGGTGTTTCTCCTCCGGTGAGTCTTTCCGACCGGAGGAACACCCCTCTGAAGATGTCCAGCGCAGCTCTGGACGAAACGTTGAGCTGAAGAGTTTCATGGACCAGGACCTTACATCCCGGAAGGTTTACCAGAAGATATGTCATCCGGTCATGAAAGCCTTCATACTATACTCAGTGTAAAACACAAATATAGGCCTGGCGTTTTCTGTTAGAAAATGCTGAGGTATAGTTCCCTCATTTAATTTGAAAATCGGTTCTCTTTCGAAAACACTTGCGGCTTTTCCTTGGCCAAATCATTAAACACGGGAGACAAATCTTAATCGTTGTCACACAGTTAAGACAGTATGGATTTCTGTGGAATGCGATTGGCGCTTAACGTTCCGTAGACGACGAGCTAACTTAGGACGGTGCACAAGTTCGTCTGAGGGAAGGACGTGGAAGGAAACTGGATTCGTGCTTTTCAAAGGAATCATTTCGCTATTTGTTCTACAAAGTTCTGGGAGAACCTTAGGATGTCTGCAACTTCGGCGCAGTGTTTCCTGCACATCTTCGGTCTAAATGCTCTGAGCTCACGTAGTTAAAAGACCACCGACACATGCGTTGTGTACTTAGATAGCGTTGCGCATGCGTTACTACTGTGCATGCGTTACTACTGCGCATGCGTGTCTGCTGCAAGTCTGTGAGCTGCGTCGCGCGGCCTCCATGGTGAAAGCTCGCCGCTTCGATATCCGTTCGATTGCCTTCATCGATAAAATCGCAGAGCGACGTTGGCTGCTCAGAGCAGGAAGTTTTTCCATGACAGGATTCCACGCAGAATTGAAATAGAAGCCATCGTCCAGAATGAGATTTACACTCTGCAGCGGAGTGTGCGCTGATATGAAACTTCCTGGTGGATTAAAACTGTGTGCCGGACCGAGACTCGAACTCGGGACCTTTGCCTTTCGCTGGAAAGTGCAAGAGAGCTTCTGTAAGGTTTGGAATATAGGAACTGGCAGAAGTAAAGCTGTGAGGACGGAGCGGGAGTCGTGCTTGGGTAGCTCAGTTGGTAGAGCACTTGCCCGCGAAAGGCAAAGGTCCCGAGTTCCAGTCTCGGTCCGACACACAGTTTTAATCTACCAGGAAGTTTCAGAAGCCATCGTCTTGACTGATAAGTGACTCACATAGATATATTTCCACTGGTTCATTGAAAATGGAGCTGCAGAGGTTTGAGACATGGGCCACGATTTTTGTTTCATTATATCAGTAAAACGACCTCTGGAAATACAACGTTCGGCAATAACGGCCTTGTTGGGTTGTAGGAGGAGCGAATGCCGCAGAAGTTCTACAATGAGAACCTGCATTGTGCGCGTCGTTTGCCCTGCATAAGATTGGCCGCATTGACACGGAATCCTGTAAACCTGTAAACACAGGCGTTTTGCAGCTGTAAGTCGCCTCTGAAAGAAGTGAACAGTGCCAAGATTTCGGAAGAAGGACGAAAAATTATTTTAACTTTACGTCTACTTAATATTCTCGGTGGCCGAGCGGTTCTAGGCGCTTGTCAGGAACCGCGCGACTGCTACGGTCGCAGGTTCGAATCCTGCCTCGGTTCAAATAAATGGCTCTGAGCACTATGGGACTCAACTGCTGAGGTCATAAGTCCCCTAGAACTTAGAACTACTTAAACCTAACTAACCCAAGGAAAACACACACATCCATGCCCGAGGCAGGATTCGAACCTGCGACCGTAGCGGTCGCGCGCTTCCAGACTGTAGCGCCAGAACCGCTCGGCCACCATCCTGCCTCGGGCACGGATATGTGTGACGCCCTTAGGTTAGTTAGGTTTAAGTAGTTTTAAGTTCTAGGGGACTGATGACCTCAGTTGTTAAGTCCCATGGTGCTCAGAGCCATTTGAACCATACCTAAGCCGGCCGCGGTGGCCTAGCGGTTGTAGGCGCTCAGTCCGGAACCGCGTGACTGCTACGGTCGCAGGTTCGAATCCTGCCTCGGGCATGGATGTGTGTGATGTCCATAGGTTAGTAAGGTTTAAGTAGTTCTAAGTTCTAGGGGACTGATGACCACAGATGTTAAGTCCCATAGTGCTCAGAGCCATTTGAACCATTTGAACCATACTTAATATTCTATTTTCGCTGAATCATTCCCAGGAGATGGTAGATAGCAGTCGTTTTGAAGGCCTGATCCTGTCCTTCGTTCTGTCGCTTGTATGTCTGTAGCCCCCTCCGTTCGCAAGTGTTCAAGTTCATTCATAGACTATCAGCATCTAAGATAGTACGGGCCTGGTGGATTTATGTCCTCAGGAAGCCCACCGTTCGTGCCGGATGGTGGCAACCAGAAGCGTGTAAATGCATGTCTGTATGAGCACTCTCCCCAAACACCGAATGCCAGAGTGTGACATCGCTCTTACGTCGCACCAAGACGTCTAAAAGCGGGGAGGCAGTCGAACAGACATCGGTGCGGCGAGGTTTCACCAGGAGGGCCACAACGCAGCGCAGAGACTGACAGCAGATGCGCTTGCAGTGAAGCAGCGCATGTGCAGCACCAACTGAATACACCACGCATGTGCTGGCGGGCTCATACATACGTGAGCTCATTTTCGACAGTATTCATCCGACGGCTGTCACAAGACTTCGCGACGAAATTTTGTGGTAGGTAGTTGAAGACATCCGGCAGTTCTGCCGTAATAGAATAATTTGTAAGCCAGACGAGTTTTGGATTCACGTTGCGCTATTTGTTTTACACGACGTACGAAGACCAAAGAAAACCTTCTGAATGGCCGGAATAGGGGGAAAATGCGCCATTTCGCACGGTGCACGGCCGGTTTTTAAACAGCAAGATTATCGAGAGCATTTTATAATGGCGCAGTGCTGTTGATAGTACAGTGGATGGGGTAATAGCGGTGTTAGCGGTAGGAGGTGGGCAGCCTAGACCGGATGTGGTGGGTAGCTGGGGGGGTGGGGGGGAGAGGGGCAACCGGTTAGTCCTAACCGCAGCTCAGCTCCACGGGCCGGGCCGGCTCGGCTCTCGCGGCGCGCACCAAACAAATCATACTGATTTATATTCTATTTGCATGCTGGGCCGACTCGCCCACCCGACCACATCGCCCCATTCCCTTGCCGTCTCCTCGCCTGATGAAGAACGCTGGCAATCTTATTTCCCGGCCCCTCCGTCCGGAGTCTGTGTGTACACCTGTATATGCGTGTGTGTCTGTGTTGTGTGTGTGTGGCGGCGCAGCCTATTTCCATTGCTTCGGAGATCTGGGGATTTATAGGGAAAAACGCCAGAGAGCGGAGTGGCCGGTGGCTGATGTATGGCGGCTGTTGCGCCCCCCCCCCCCCCCCCTCGAACGCCTAAACGCCTACAGAACGCAAGCAGATCCCACAGCACAGTCTGCAACCAGCTTCTCTCTGAGCCATTCTGCTTTCTCTGTCGCGGAGCTCTAGCCAACCGATTCAGAGGAACCAATATTCTTTGAATGTGATTACGTAGGCTTTTCCGGCGTAATAAGTCTTGAAAGTCTCTTCGGGTTTGCTGCCGGATCCTAAAATCAACTTGATATTTCGGCGATCCAACTGGTCGCCATCTTCAGGAAATGCTGCTTCTGCTGATGAGTCCTGCTGAGAACTGACGCCTGGCTGCGAATCGACGTCCTATATAGGCCGCCGTTCAGTACACGGCGCATGCGCCGCCCATCACGGTTGCTGCCCTCCAAAACAGGGAGGTGGCTCTGAGCACTATGGGACTTAACTGCTGAGGTCATCAGTCCACTAGAACTTAGAACTACTTAAACCTAACTAACCTAAGGACACCACACACATCCATGCCCGAGGCAGGATTCGAACCTGCGACCGTAGCGGTCGCGCAGTTCCAGACTGTAGCGCCTAGAACCGCTCGGCCACCCTGGCCGGCAAAACAGGGAGGTGGCGCAGCCCTTAGTGGAACACTGCTGGCAACGATATATCGCACTCAGGGCCGCACCGAATAACGTTCAGTTTTGATGCGAGATAATACAAGATTCCACGTCTTGCTAAGGGGAAACCCATGCTCTCTGTTGATTAAATTATCAGCCAACCTAATTTCAATCGCCTCTTTATAGACACTGTTCCAAAAACCGGAAATGTTGGCAACTACCACAGTTTCATCAAATGCCATTTCCGACGCGGACAGCTTAACCCAAAAACTTGCGCATTTGATGGCTGTTTTTTAGGGAAATGGGTACTCCGAGAAGCAGATTCGTCGGGCTATGGAGTTTGGACCATCTCCGGAGGTGCATGAAGAGGAACATAGATCGGTGGCCTTCTTCCTTGTGCTGGAGGCTTATCGTTTAAGACTGGAATTTTAAGGAATTTTCACATTAAGAGTGTGTTCCGTCCACCTTCTAAGATTAGGGCTCTGCTCGGATCTGTGAAGGATGCTTTGGGGCTTAGGAAACCCGGTGTGTACAAAATTCCGTGTCGGTGTGGGAAAGCTTGCGTCGGCCGTTCGATTCGCACAGTGCATGACAGGTGTGTGGAACATCGCCGTCATACGAGGCTACAACAGCCGTAAAATTCGGTAGTAGCACAACACTGCTTAAATGAGAGACAAAGTATAAAATTTCATGAAACTGTGGTAGTTGCCAACATTTCTGGTTTTTGGAATAGTGTCTATAAAGAGGCGATTGAAATTAGGTTGGCGGATAATTTAATCAACAGAGTCAGTGGGTTTCCTCTTAGCAAGACGTGGAATCCTGTATCATCTCGCATCAACAGTGAACGTCATTCGGTGCGGCCCTGAGTGCGATATATCGTTGCCAGCAGTGTTCCACTAAGGGCGGCGCCACCTCCCTGTCTTGGGAGGCAGAAACCGTGATGGGCGGCGCATGCGCCGTGTACTGAACGGTGGCCTATATAGGGCGTCGATTTGCAGGCTGGCGTCAGTTCTCAGCGACACTCATCAGTAGAAGCAGCATTTCCTGAAGATGGCGACCAGTTGGATGGCCGAAATATCGAGTCAAGTTGATTTTAGGATCCGGCAGCAAACCCGAAGGGACTTTCAATATTTTTTGCAGTCGTACATATTTCAGAAGAAGCCTTATTCCGCGAATCGTTTTCAAGACAGCCGTTTTCATCTTGTCTGATGAGAAACCCTATCGCCTCCTTGACCTCTGTATGCAATGCACATCCCATGTCTTCAATTCTAGGGATGCCTTCATCCACTATCCTACATTTTACACTTCTATTACTTCGTCTAGTGTACTTACTTTTAATGTCCCACGCGTTGGGCCTCATCTCATGGACCTGCCCTAACAGCTGATAGAACTTTCAGGAACTACATCTATATCCATACTCCGCAAGTCACGGCATGGAGCGTGGCGCACACTGCCCGGTACCATATAGTCGTTTCCTTTCCTGTTCCACTCGCAAACAGAGCGAGGGAAAGAGGGTTATCTATACGCTACCGTACGTGCTCTAATTTTTCCAAAACTGTTTCACAGAGGAAGACTGCTCTGTAGTTCCTTCTCCAGATTGTCGCACAGATGACAAAATTGTGGATATCGAAATAGATGACAGGGACCGGCCGGAGAGGCCGAGTGGTTAAATGCGCTACAGTCTGGAACCGCGTGACCGCTACGGTCGTAGGTTCGAATCCTGCCTCGGGCATGGATGTGTGTGATGTCCTTAGGTTAGTTAGGTTTAAGTAGTTCTAAGTTCTAGGGGACTTATGACCACAGCAGTTGAGTCCCATAGTGCTCAGAGCCATTTGAACAATTTTTTTGATGACAGGGGGATAGAAAAACAATTAAAATCGCTCAAAAGAGGAAAGGCCGCGGGACCTGATGGGATATCAGTTCGATTTTACGCAGAGTACGCGAAGGAACTTGCCCCCCTTCTTGCAGCAGTGTACCGTAGGTCTCTAGAAGAGCGTAGCGTTCCAAAGGATTGGAAAAAGGCACAGGTACTGTAGGTACTGTAGACTCTAAACGTCGATCAGTTGTAGAATTTTGGAACACGTATTATGCTCGAGTAAAATGACTTTAGAAATCTACTCTGTAGGAATCAGAAAGGGGTTTCGAAAAAGACGATCGTGTGAAACCCAGCTCGCGCTATTCGTCCATTCGACTCAGAGGGCCATAGACACGGGTTGCCAGGAAGATGCTGTGTTTCTTGATTTCCGCAGGGCGTTTGATACAGTTTCCCACAGTCGTTTAATGAACAAAGTTAGAGCATATGGACTATCAGACCAATTGTGTGATTGGATTGAGGAGTTCCTAGATAACAGGACGCAGCACGTCATTCTCAATGGAGAGAAGTCTTCCGAAGTAAGGGCGGTTTCAGGTGTGCCGCAGAGGAGTGTCGTAGGACCGTTGCTATTCACAATATACGTTAATGACCTTGTGGATAACACTGAAAGTTCACTGAGGCTTTTTGCGGATGACTCTGTAGTATATCGAGAGGTTGTAACAATGCAACATTGTACAGAAATGCAGGAGGATCTGCAACGAATTGACGCATGGTCCAGGGAATGGCAGTTGAATATCGATGTAGACAAGCGTAATGTGCTGCGAATACATAGAAAGAAAGATCCTTTGTCATTTAGCTACAATATAGCAGGTCAGCAACTGGAAGCAGTTAGTTCCATACATTATCTGGGAGCAGGCATTAGGATCTCGTGGTCGTGCGGTAGCGTTCTCGCTTCCCACGCCCGGGTTCCCGGGTTCGATTCCCGGCGGGGTCAGGGATTTTCTCTGCCTCGTGATGGCTGGGTGTTGTGTGCTGTCCTTAGGTTAGTTAGGTTTAATTAGTTCTAAGTTCTAGGTGACTAATGACCTCAGCAGTTGAGTCACATAGTGCTCAGAGCCATTTGAACCATTTAGTAGGCATTAGGAGTGATTTAAAATGGAATGACCATACAAAATTAATCGTCGGTAAAGCAGAAGTCAGACGGAGATTCATTGGAAGAATCCTAAGGAAATGCAGCCCGAAAACAAAGGAAGTAGGTTACAGTACACTTGTTCGCCCAATGCTTGAATACTGCTCACCGGTGTGGGATCCGTACCAGATAGAAGAGAGAGAGAAGATCCAAATGAGAGCAGCGCGCTTCGTTACAGGATCATTTAGTAATCGCGAAAGCGTTACGGAGATGATAGATAAACTCCAGTGGAAGACTCTGCAAGAGAGACGCTCAGTAGCTCGGTGCGGGCTTTTGTTGAAGTTTCAAGAACATATCTTCACCGAGGAGTCCAGCAGTATATTAGACCTTCTACGTATATCTCGCGAAGAGACCATGAGCATAAAATCAGATAGATTAGAGCCCACACAGAGGAATACCGACAATCTTTCTTTCCACGAACAATGCGAGACTGGAATAGAAGGGAGAACCGATAGAGGTACTCAAGGTACCCTCCGCCACACACCGTCAGGTGGCTTGCGGAGTATGAATGTAGATGTAGATGTAATTTCTCTTATCTTCGTGATCCTTAATCGAAATGTACGTTGGCCGCAGCAAAGCCGCTCTGCTCTCAGCTTCAAATGCCGGTTCTCAATACTGTTCCTTTACCTACTGAGAAACATATAGCACACCGCCTCTGAATTGCTTCGAAGTCTTCGTTTACCTCGACCTGGAGCGGATCCAAACACCCGAGCAGTATTCAAGATTATATCGCACCAGCCTGCTATACGCTCTCTCCTTTACACATGAGCCACACATTCCCAAAATTCTCCCTGTAAACCGAAGCCGAGCATTCGGCTTCTCTACCACACTCCATACATGCTTTTTCAATTTCGTATGGCTTCGCAACGTTGCGCCTAAATATGTTTTTGAGAAAATCACCCCTAAAGGTTGTGACGAGCAATCGACTTAAAACTGAAGGGATCGATAGATAATTGTAAATAGAGCATTTTTCGTACTTTCCCAGAAATCGAGGTAAGAAACTTTTGCAACTGTACTGTACTTTGTAACCTCCCCCCTCTCTTATCGACCTTAATGACAGTGAAAAATTAAACCGCGTGTACCTAATGGAAATTTGGGAAAAGCAATCGTCACCGAAGTTAATCTATCGGTAAAGAGGGAGGAAAGGGTTACATCTTAATGAAAGGAAAAATGCAAATGAAACTGGTGGAAATTAATTTTGAAAAGGGATAAAGTTAATAAAGAAAGTAAATGTGCGGCCGTTACGTTAACAATTTACTAGCGATAATTAGATATTTGAGATTTGGGGGAAATCACGGTCGCCAGTCCTAAGGACAATTACTATAGTAACTGAAAAAGAAAGGTTATTACACATATAATTAACACTAGAAGCGTGGCAACTGAAGGTTGACACGTGTAGTGTGAAAACTGAAAGTTTGTCAGAAGTAATAAATTTCGCTACACTCTGACTTAATTTAGCAAAAGAATTAATAAAACCGGAAAATCGAAAGTTAATTTAGTGACTGAAGTTAATAGTGAGCTTTCTTTCTGAAGCACATCGAAATCCAGTAAAATACGGTTAGTCTTGGACTACCTCAACAATCATTTCAAAAGCAACTTGACTCTACGCAATTTAGAAACAAGAGATTTAACTTTGAACTTGAATTAAATGATTCTGAACTATTAACAATAGTAAAATTTAGTACGTACCAAGCTGAGCTGCAGTCACAGGTAACTAAAATACGGTAACAAAACTCGCACTCTTAATTTGTGCTTGTGCAATCTAAATATTGTAGCCAGCTGAACTTTGAAATTAAAGCAGTGAAATGGAATTATGCTGGCGTTTGAATTTCAACGACACTCGGGTTCATTTCGGAAAAGGAAGGGACCCTGCTTGGCAATGCAATTGGGACAATGAGCAACAAAGGTTCATGCTAAGTTGCTGTAATTTTGCGAGGCAAATGGAACAATTTGAAAAGCTGAGGTCTGCCATACAGTT
The DNA here is from genome assembly GCF_021461395.2 of Schistocerca americana. Lineage (NCBI taxonomy): Eukaryota > Metazoa > Arthropoda > Insecta > Orthoptera > Acrididae > Schistocerca > Schistocerca americana. The sequence goes on from NC_060122.1 coordinate 802,969,776, forward strand.
CTGAAACTTTACGTGCTTTTAGTCTTCCTTGTTGGTTGATTGAAGGTTTGAAGCCGTCGATCGAGGAGGTGGCGACAGTCACTCATTGTCGGCCGTCGCTGTTGCAGAAGCTGGATGTTGGCGCGCCTTCTTCTCGACACGGTCACCAGGCGAAACGGGCTCTTGATGTGCGCCAGCTAATGCTTCCCGTCCGCGACACCATGTCAGAAACTATCATCGCGAGTCGAGCGCAATTACATGCTGCCAAACCCCGAAAGCGCGGCAACTCGCGGGAGCGTCACACAACACACCTGCTCCACTCGCTACTCCCGCCAGACTCTCACTTCCCAGCCCGCGCTCCACGCGGCAGAGTTAACACTACCAAAGATCCTACACACTTTGATTCTTCACACGACCTATCGACGTAATCGTTCGATAGCAGTTTTCCCTAGGCAAGACCCAGCGTAAAAATACAAATAATATTTACGAAACAAACCAATTATACATCGACATAAGTGCATAAATATATATATATCCAAACAGTAAAGCAATTACAATATATAAAGAGACAGAAATGTCATATCTTGAGGTAACAAAACAAGGAAAACAAATTATAGTACAATAGATGGAAATAGGAGGATATGCATTTCCGGCGTTACACGTGCCCCACATTGTCTGAGGATGTTCGTGTAACGTAAACAGACTCAGAAAATGTCCCAAAAAAAAAAAAAAAAACAGCGGGAATGCATATGCTCAAAACATCAACAAAATTTAGCATTCGTCTAATTAAGCAAAAACAATTTTTAGACCATAATAATTGAGTGGAGACACTCCTAATCTTATTCCACTCTGTCATCTTGCACAAAATAGAACAGGTTGACAACATATTAAAATTCATAGAAAACATAGAAAATGGTTTAGCTATTCTAAAATTGTCAAAATTCCCAACAGTATCAAGAAATGGAATACTATTTACAAAATTAATCAGAGTACATGATCATAAAAACAGGTAGATCAAAACACGCAAATAAATAATTAAATAGACTACACATTTTATATAACCTTTCCTAATTAATATTCTCGTCACGAGAATCTATTTAACGCTAAACAAGAAATTAACACACATCAGATCGAAAAAAACACAAATATTGACAGTAGAATTCTTTCAGCTGTCCAGGAAGAAAAACAATTCCGCCTTCCGTACTCGCAAGTACAAAGAATGCCGACAGCGGCCCAAGAGCCGACAGCGGCACCGCCTCGCCAGTATTGTTGCGCCCGCCTGTGCGGCACGCTTGATCTCACTCGCCTGTGTAACGGCATTTCCAGAACGTCCGTTTCACTGAATTCTTTCGGAAAAACTCACTCCCGAGTAATCTCAAGGAGTCCCTTAATACTATCACAGTGGATAACTCAACACTGTCCATCATCACACGCATGTACTAGCCTGAAACTTAAAACAGCGTCTAAGTACATCGGCAGTGACTAGTAAAACACATATTCATGGGATCTTACAGCTAGTTACAAAATCATATTTACATTGCTTAATCTACTGTGACTCAGCTGAAAACTTAAACTAGCAGCTTGGATTTTTCAATTGATAAATAATCACTCTCTCTTAAATCATTTAGTCAAAATTAATTACTTATTAATTACAACTTCTTTAATGTCCTCTTGGTCAGGCAAAAGCATGGAAATCTAGCAAACCTTAAATCTTACACTCTATATTTACATATTGTACTAATTACCCATTGTGTGGTATTAATCGATCCTAGGTTGGTACAATTTCAAATCTACTATATTTCGTATACCTAATAGCTTTCCAGAGCTTGGATACTCTAAGCAATAAGCATTTGTGTGAGGTATACCAATGACTTTATATGGTCCATTATAAACAAACTTAAATTTAGAGATTTCGTTGTCTATCTCGCTCGATTTCTCATGAGCTTTTACAAGTACTAAGTCTCCGATTGCAAACTTAGCAAAACGCGCTTTAGCGTCATGACGACGTATGCGAGCATCAGCTTTTAGCTTCATTACTTCTCGCAAACGATCTTTTTTCACACCAATACTAATGTCAATCCGTGGAGGGAATTTGATTATCTCTTCCAATTCACTTTCTACACTTTTGTCAATGCCGAAATTCCTCATGTTACGGCAGTTCAAACTCATTCCTACGTCAATGTCATCCGGCCAGTTAACAATGTGTATAGGCTGGTATTGCCTATGCACACCGTCTCCTGCCTCGTTAAAACTAACTACTATTGTTTTATCTTGGGACGTACATGTCAAAGTTTTGCTTTCGCAGTTAATCACTGCACGGTACTTTAATAGCCAATCTAACCCGATAATTACTTCCGTAGTTAAGTCTGGCACGACGACAAACTCTTGTTCAAATCGTGCCCCACATATCTCGAAGTTGACAAAAATCTGTTTTGTGACCGGTTTACTGGCCTTCCCGGTAGCACCGATAATTTTCACTCCTGTTACTGGCATAACTACGATGCCAGGTCTGTCTTTCAGTAACTCAAATATTTTCCCAGATACAGCACTCAATTCTGCACCGGTGTCAATCAACACGTTTAGTTGTAGGTCGTGCATATTAACAGACACTACTATCTGTCTACACTTGTCCTCGACTGTTTCTTTATTTTCCCACAGTAAATCCTCGTCTATATCCAGGTCATTCCAGAAAAAACCATCCGGCTTTGATCCTAAATCCGGTTTATCTGGCGGCTTTTTCAGCCTCTGTTCACTTACAGTTTTAATTTCAACACGTTTGTCCTGAGGCTTAGTCTCTAGCTTCGCCTCCAATACCGAAACCTTTTCCTGTAACTCGTCAACTAGTGAGTGTTGCTTTGCTATCAATTCACTAATTGTCACCTTCGTTGATTCCACTTTGGTCAGATTGATCTCATCTGCCAATCTACCTGGAGGAATGTGCCCAGTAGCATCTGAAATTACTTCCTCTGGATCTGCGCAACCCACACTGCTATCGTATGACTGTATAATGTCAGCTCTAACCTCATACACGCTGCAATCTATGTGCTTTTCTACCAATCGTGTCCGGCTATCACTAAAATTTTCGTAATCTTTCTCCTTAATACTCTCGCATTGTTTAAACTGGATGTTCGCGTCGGATGGGTCGGCTACTTCTCCCACTACAACTTTCGGTAAAGTCTGCCGGTTAGGGCCAGAACTTTCCGTTACTACTTCAACATTCAACTCCTGCGGGACGAAACACGACGCATCTTGCTCGTGCTCCCCCTTAACATCAACTATTTCTAGTAAAGTCTGCCGGTTAGGGCCAGAACTTTCCATCACTTCACAATCACTATCTTCCTGCGGGACGAGACGCGGCAAATCCTGCCCGCGCTCCCCATAAACACTTCTCCCGTACAGGCCCCTATAATCTCTTAGTTCATCGTATAAGCGACCGAACTGTCTTAACCAGACCTCATCCCTCTCTGCATCCCCTCGCTCGATGACGGACGTTTTATCCGACATCTGATCTTCTTTCAACACTTGCGAATCATTCTTAAACTCAATCTCCAGTTCCGCTGTGGGTATTACAGCTGCCACTTTATAATCGATTTCCGGAACACTACTTAAATTGTTCTCACTGACAGTGAATGTATTTTCTACTGCCGTGTCTACAGCTGATCTACTACTTGTGGGCGCACTCCTTTCTCCTAATACTGGCACACTCTCCCGCCGTTGATTATTCCATACGGAATTTTCATAACGACGACACCTGGGTTTTCTCCTGTTATTGGGCCGCCAAAATTTCTCCACGCCCGGTCGGCCCCTCACCGGCGCGGCTAATGGTTTCCCTGTCTCGTCCCAGCAGATACGCTCCCCGGATACTGCTGAGGCGGCTGGTCACACCCTCTGGCGTTATTACTATTCTGCGCAGCCCGTATCACGCTAGTATGATACTGGTTTCCGTCATTCCGGTTATTATTTGCATTGTACCGATTGTTATTACGGTCCGAACCATTATTGTTATTGCTGCCATGGTTGCGGTATGCATTATTCCCATGGTTATTGTTGTTGTGGTTGCTGTGGAACCCGTTGTTGTTACCACGGCCTCTACCACTGTCGCGATTATTGCTCCAATAGTCCTCGTCCTCAACTCTTCCCAGGAAATCATTGATTGTCCTGTGATTGCTCCCTACGTAGCGTTTTGTATCATCTGGAAGCTTTTTGTAGAGTTCCCAGACTATTTCGGATTCCGAGCGGCGGTCACGCAAATATTCCAACTTGCGGATCCAGCCCTCACAAAACTCCCTCATCGAACCGCGCGAATTCGCATCGAAAGGCCCCGATACGACAAATTCGCGCCAGACACTTTGCTGCTTTTGCTCTGACCAGTATTCAGCCAGAAACAAATTTTTAAACTCGTCAAAAGTCAGGTTCGTAATGTTGAGGTTTAAGCCCCAACGCTTGGCATCACCAGCCAGAACATCAATAACCGCATTAATTTTTCTCTCATTAGTCCATGTTCTGGGTAAAACTCTTTCACAATTTTTAATGAAATCCGTCGGGTGTATACCGCCTTTTTTCAAGGGGTCGAACCGCTCCTCTTTCGTCAACAACTCCGAACTATGTGCACAGATTGGCACATAGCTCTGTTTTTCGTCAAGTTTCCTTTCTAATTCCGACACCCTCGTAATCACTTGGCAAGTGGTTGTCGCAAGCGTTTCCACTTCCCTCTTTTTCTCTTCGCAGGTATTAGCCTGCTTCCTCACTTTGGTATCTACTTCGGATACTAAAGCCTTTAAAGTTTCCACCTTCTGTTGATCCTCTTTTCTCACTAATTGAATTTGTTCCGTCACCTTATTCTCGATGATCGGAGCAACTGCGTCTCCTACACTTTTCTCGATTCTGCTAATTTCGGAATCAAAACGAGTATTTATGCTCGCAATTTCCGCCTGAACGCCCATCATTTCCTGTTTAAGATTACCGATTTCGGTATTAATCACGACAATATCGTCTTTGATTTTATCAACTTTTGTGTTAACAACTTCAACATTGTTGTTAACAACATTAATAGCTTTGTTGTGACTGTCTAGCTTTCGTTCAATTTTTTCAGACTGAGCTTCTTGCTTGGCCGATTGACTCTTGATTTCGTTAATCAAAACATTCAATAAATCAGTTAAATTCCCGGAAACTACCGGTTTTACTTCCTTAGCGGCTTCCTCTTTATTTGTCCCCCCGTATTCGTCATCAAGGGATTCAGATTCGATTTTCACTTCCGATTCCGAAACAATTTCTAAAGTTTGGAATTCCATTTCTGCTCTTTGTTGCGTTTCGGCGGTCGCGTCTTTCATGCTAGCCGCCTGCCCCTGAACAATAGGTACCGTGGTGCGCGTTTCCCACTGTTCGACCGATTGTTCCGTATCCAAGTCTACCAAATTTTGGCAATTGTTGCCTTCACTCATTTTAATATTTTTCAATATAAATGCCAAATCTCAAATCTAATTAGGATTACTCCCACTACTTATTCTCGCTGACGTAACGGCCTGTACGTAACCAGTACTTCGTTACGAGATTTGCAACATACAAAATTCGTGTCCAGAACAACCTCAAATTTGAAGATTGTCCTGTCACGAGGTCGCCACGTGTAACCTCCCCCCTCTCTTATCGACCTTAATGACAGTGAAAAATTAAACCGCGTGTACCTAATGGAAATTTGGGAAAAGCAATCGTCACCGAAGTTAATCTATCGGTAAAGAGGGAGGAAAGGGTTACATCTTAATGAAAGGAAAAATGCAAATGAAACTGGTGGAAATTAATTTTGAAAAGGGATAAAGTTAATAAAGAAAGTAAATGTGCGGCCGTTACGTTAACAATTTACTAGCGATAATTAGATATTTGAGATTTGGGGGAAATCACGGTCGCCAGTCCTAAGGACAATTACTATAGTAACTGAAAAAGAAAGGTTATTACACATATAATTAACACTAGAAGCGTGGCAACTGAAGGTTGACACGTGTAGTGTGAAAACTGAAAGTTTGTCAGAAGTAATAAATTTCGCTACACTCTGACTTAATTTAGCAAAAGAATTAATAAAACCGGAAAATCGAAAGTTAATTTAGTGACTGAAGTTAATAGTGAGCTTTCTTTCTGAAGCACATCGAAATCCAGTAAAATACGGTTAGTCTTGGACTACCTCAACAATCATTTCAAAAGCAACTTGACTCTACGCAATTTAGAAACAAGAGATTTAACTTTGAACTTGAATTAAATGATTCTGAACTATTAACAATAGTAAAATTTAGTACGTACCAAGCTGAGCTGCAGTCACAGGTAACTAAAATACGGTAACAAAACTCGCACTCTTAATTTGTGCTTGTGCAATCTAAATATTGTAGCCAGCTGAACTTTGAAATTAAAGCAGTGAAATGGAATTATGCTGGCGTTTGAATTTCAACGACACTCGGGTTCATTTCGGAAAAGGAAGGGACCCTGCTTGGCAATGCAATTGGGACAATGAGCAACAAAGGTTCATGCTAAGTTGCTGTAATTTTGCGAGGCAAATGGAACAATTTGAAAAGCTGAGGTCTGCCATACAGTTCTGAAACTTTACGTGCTTTTAGTCTTCCTTGTTGGTTGATTGAAGGTTTGAAGCCGTCGATCGAGGAGGTGGCGACAGTCACTCATTGTCGGCCGTCGCTGTTGCAGAAGCTGGATGTTGGCGCGCCTTCTTCTCGACACGGTCACCAGGCGAAACGGGCTCTTGATGTGCGCCAGCTAATGCTTCCCGTCCGCGACACCATGTCAGAAACTATCATCGCGAGTCGAGCGCAATTACATGCTGCCAAACCCCGAAAGCGCGGCAACTCGCGGGAGCGTCACACAACACACCTGCTCCACTCGCTACTCCCGCCAGACTCTCACTTCCCAGCCCGCGCTCCACGCGGCAGAGTTAACACTACCAAAGATCCTACACACTTTGATTCTTCACACGACCTATCGACGTAATCGTTCGATAGCAGTTTTCCCTAGGCAAGACCCAGCGTAAAAATACAAATAATATTTACGAAACAAACCAATTATACATCGACATAAGTGCATAAATATATATATATCCAAACAGTAAAGCAATTACAATATATAAAGAGACAGAAATGTCATATCTTGAGGTAACAAAACAAGGAAAACAAATTATAGTACAATAGATGGAAATAGGAGGATATGCATTTCCGGCGTTACAACTTACATGGTAAAAGCTTTTTCACCGACAGAGCCGATAGCGCAACGGCCAAGGTGCCGGCACGGTAGCTCAGCGTGTTCGGTCCGAGGGTTATCTGCGCTCTGTAATAAAAAAAAACTGAGTTAATCGATCAACAACGAACTTCAACGGATGTCTCACGACGGCTGGCCGGAGCAGATGCAACTGGCTGGGAATCGGAGAATCCGGGTACGAACCTCGAAGAAAGCTAGCGGGTGTTCTTCTTCTCGTTTGTATTTTTCCATATCCCAGTTGATAGGGATAGGAGGGTTAATACGGTAAGTAGATCAATAAGGCAGGAAAATAAATTTTTCTAACCTCTTGGGATCGTCAACAACTAAAGTGTTATTCTATGTCACTTTAAAATGGCTCTTCCAGTCACTGTTATGTGTCCTCACTTTTCTTCGAACAAGTAGATGGATGGTACTTGTCATATAAACATTCGAAACAAATATTCTCACGGCACCAAGAACGTCCAATGAATGCAATCTTTCGATAGATACACTGTTCCTTCCGAAGAGTCGGCGGAAAACAAACTTGGTTTATATTTAAAAATGTCTTTTCCGGGAATTAATTTCGATGCATACCACGCATACGATATTATTGCCTTGAAAAATCTGTGCTGAAAGTTGGTTATGAATTATACTGTGAATAGTTTCTGCATCCGTGCATTTGTGCAATTCCTGTTGGGTTTCCAGAAGCCTGGAAATAGTTTTTAACCTGGTGATAGAAATAAACATCACACGGCTGGCACACAGGTGTGAAGTTTGACGCTATTACTTTTACTGTGTACGTCGGCTGACCCTCGTCATCTGTAAACTTTGTCTCATATATTGTAGTATTAATTTGTCCACTCCAGGAATCCAATATTAGACAAAACTTGTTATCAGAAACGTATTGTTTTAAAACATTATCAAGAAATGTTCTGTAAATCGCTTTCGTCAGTTTCCCGGATTTGGAGCAGGTAACGTAAACCTTTTTCAACGAGTCGGATAAACGATTGGCCTCTTCTATAACCCGAGGTCCAAATGTAATATTCGTTTCTTGTACACAGGAAAGCCTTAGGCACACTTTTCCAGAGGCTGTGATGGCATATTGCGCCGTGCACGAATGTGTCAAAGCGTTTACCATGTGGGTACAGAACCGACAGTTGTAAAAGTTTCTTTCCTCAATTTCTGGAAAAGTTTGCGTTTGTGGACTCCATACCTGATGATGAAAAATGCTCTATTTACAATTATCTATCGATCCTTTCAGTTTTGAGTCGATTGCTCGTCATAACCTTTAGGGGTGATTTTCTCAAAAACGTGGAGGTGTTGACCCAAAATATCTTAGAGTCCGTCGTTTTAGGTTCTACTCAAGCGATCTGCCAAATTTGAGCCGAATCGGTTGGCCGTGTCTGAGACCTTCCGCTTGTAAGTCATCCTTTACCCTCCTACAGTGACTCAACTTCGATATGTTCCTGTACATCACACCATCATCAGTAAAATACCGGACATCGCTGTCCATCTTGTCCACCAGGTCATTTATCTATGTAGAAAGTAAAGCGGTCCTGTTCCACTTCCCTTGTACCGGATGAACACCCGTTCTCGAGGACAACATACTGGGTTCTATCACTTAAGAAGTCTCCGAGCCACAGTCTAAACTGGGAATCTATTACGTATGCTCTTACATTCAAAAGTCTGCAGAGAGGCACCCTGTCCAATGCTTTCGGAAATCTAGGAATATAGAATCTGCTCTTCATCCAGAGTTTGCAGCATATCATCTGAGAAGAGGGCAGGCTGAGTTTCACACGAGCCACTCCACTTAAAACCGCGCCGATCCGTGGACAGAAGCTTTTCCATCTCGAAGAAATTCCCTATGTCGCCTAAAAACTGTCCTCTCTGTTCTTCCAACTGCCAACTCCCTTCCTAACACTTATCTCAAGGACCTCGTATATTTCTTTCCCAAAAAGTTCAGCTCGTTTTCTTCTTAAAAGTGGAGTCTTTTAATTTCAAGGTGTTATTTGAAACCGATATACTTTTTTTATTGTGAAATAGTTTGTTCGTCTACGATATTTTGCGTTCTACGACTTCCTTGCTTCAAACATCACGTGTAATTTCTCTCATTAGGCAGTCAGGACGAACACGAGCTAAAAGAGTCGGCCTAGGCCTGATGTTTGCCACTACAGAAGGCTTAATGGTTCATATGTGAGAAAAATCGATGTTCAACTAACTGCAGTAGTGACAACGGTAGGATGCGTCGGCTCTACTGCTCTTGACTGGTTACCATGTATGACCAAGCGAGGTGGCGCAGTGGTTAGCACACTGGACTCGCATTCGGGAGGACGACGGTTCAATCCCGTCTCCGGCCATCCTGATTTGGGTTTTCCGTGAGTTCCCTAAATCGCTTCAGGCAAATGCCGGGATGGTTCCTTTGAAAGGGCACGGCCGATTTCCTTCCGCATCCTTCCCTCACCCGAGCTTGCGCTCCGTCTCTAATGACCTAGTTGTCGACGGGACGTTAAACACTAATCACCTCCTCCTCCTCCACCATGTATGAGGCACGTTACACCACCGGATCTGCGAAGACAGGGCGCTCTTCTTAAGAAATATGAAAAATCAGTTAAAATTCTCGATTTCCTCGTCCACTCTGATGTGTATGCAATTAGAATGAGCCGAGTAAAATACAGGTAGTCAACCATCATATTATCAAAATCGCTGCAGGCAATGTATTTAAAAATGAACAGGAAGTGGTCAGAAACGCTAAATACCATTTCCCACGAGGAAGCCTCCGATGATGGCAAAATGCTTCTTTTTGTCATTGTGAATGTGACAATGAACATCACACGATAAAGAACCTGTATCCGACGAAATTACACTTGAAACCCAGAAGATTTCTTTGAAGTAACTGACGTGAGCTGTGCTAGCACGCCTCTGGCAGTCAGTTTCAGAAAGGCATGCTGCGATTATTTGGAGCTGCGCTCGCGAACGCTAAGCAAGGCTGCCCTGAGCTCTGCGCATCGTGTGCCAGCTGTTTATTTCTCCGCCGCTTCTCGGTGTCCACCCGCTTCGACGTTGTGGAGGCTGTCGGGCTATCAGTTCCTTGGCGCCGTGTACCGAATACCACACCCGGGTTGGTGCTGTGGAATCACCAGCAGCGAGTGTAACCTGTCGGCTTGCCGTTTCCTCGCTGGTGTTAGTCGGGAACGGCACTCGGTTACGTTAGATTGGCACTCAGTTGACGCGCGAGCTCTAGCCGTCATCATGATTCGTACGTAGTTGTGTCCTTCGTGTTATTGTGTCTATTAAGTCATGTTCGTGTCGTTCAGTTTTGTTAGTGTTGCCTGTGTCGATATTATTAAACTGGGTATGTTAGTTTGTTGGTCTCTCTAATAAGTGAGGGGGTCTGTTAAGCCATGACAAGCTTCAGTCTCGCTCGCTCACTTTTGCTACAGTTACTGTTAAGTTTGGCTATCGTAGCACCTTCAAGTGTTTATTGCGACGGTAGCGCTGGGGTCGCCTGTCACACGGTTCGGTATATGTTGTTGATCTCAAGGTGGCACCAGTTGATTCTATAAAGTTTGATGCCCCAGTGTTATGTAAAGATTTCGATGTATTTTAAGTTAATTGATGTACATGTCTTGTGCGTTCTTTTGATGTAGAGTTTTGAGTAAAGATTTATTTTAAAGTATTTGCTGAACGCTTGTAAATGTCTTCCACGATTCGCAAGGGAAAGTTACCACTGGTTGAGAAGTGGCTTTTATTGTAAATTGAAAAAGTCCTTGTGATATTCTGTTTTAATATTGCCCATTAGCACCACCTTTGTTGTCACCTTTGGTTAATCGTTGTGTCTTAATACTAAATGTACAGACGTGTTCAAATTATTAGACTAAAGACATTTTTTCCAAAACTCAACATTTATTACACATTTACATCCACATACAGATTATTTGTACATCCAATACTTTGTATGCATGTCTTTGTCTTAATCAACATTTTTATCCTGTTTCGCATAGTTTTTATTAACTTTATGTGGTGTCACCGCCAGACACCACACGTTCTAGGTGGTAGCCTTTAAATCGGCCGCGGTCCGTTAGTATACGTCGGACCCGCGTGTCGCCACTATCAGTGATTGCAGACCGAGCGCCGCCACACGGCAGGTCTAGAGAGACTTCCTAGCACTCGCCCAGTTGTACAGCCGACTTTGCTAGCGATGGTTCACTGACTACATCCTTTCTCATTTGCAGAGACGACAGTTTACCATAGCCTTCAGCTACGTCATTTGCTACGACCTAGCAAGGAGCCATATTCAGTTACTATGTCTTCTGAACAGATAATATTGTGACTCATGTACTGTCTAGAGCGACGTTCATCATTAATGGATTAAAGTTAAGTATCAAACTAATTATGTCCTATTTCTGAATTCTAATTCCTTGTCATGTTCCAGACCTCACGTCAGTATAGTTCTTCCCTCCTCACGCCAGCCTGCGTGAGCTAAAACGCGTGCATTTCGGCCTCCTCTAGTAACACGGTGTTGGCTCTTCAGCCAACACAACACTTTTCACATGATGTTTTAATATCATTGTCATGGTACCAGATTTGCTCTAGTTTCTCCATGAGATATCGTTTGGTGGTTATTGTAAATTTCCATATGCTCTGTTTCACAAGAGCCCATAAATTTTCGATGGGGTTCATATAAGATTTATTCCCTGGCTAGGGCAACACTTCCAGTTGCTTTTCTTCCAAGTACTTGGAAACACTTTTGGCTTTGTGGAAAGGTGCCCCAATATGCATAAAAATGGCGTCTTTATCAGGAAACCACTCATTTATTTGGGGGAAAAGTTCTTTTCAATGATTTCTTTATATTGTTCTTGCCTCATTGTTCCTTCAACAATGTGTAATCAGCCAGGACCTTTCACGAACATCCCACTCCAGACCATAACGGAAGTTGGATGCTTCACACATTTCTGCACACACACAGCTTTGAACTGTCTGCGACGAACATATTGGCTGCTTTCTTCCACCACAGTGAATACAGATTCATCACTGAAGCATACCTGAAGCATGTGTACAAAATTGCAAGTTAGAAAAGTTGGGAATAGTAGCATAGGAGGCCTCAACAGTCACAAAATTCAAATGTGCGTTTCTCCAGTATCAATAAAACATCACAATTTCAAGCCAAAACTAACTTTAGGGATCAGACCCACATAATTTACCATATCATTGCACGTACCTTATAGCTCACTCCCCACTGCTCTACTCCTGAAGTTGTTTAACCCACTGCAATCTTTTGATTTTCGTGGCAGGTGTGATATTCTGTTTTTTCCTTGGTCGGCATGCCTTTAACCCACATTCAAACACCTTCTCCTCACTGTCACAATTGAAACATCAACACCCAAACCTTCCGTCTGACGGCTCATGTCTATAGAAGTAAGTTTACGGTTCATTGTTGTCGTGTTTGTAAGTCTTCTCATTCTTCTAGGACCTATTTTTGTTTTATGTCCACGTTTTCCTTTCCTGTTTGTCTTGTATTCACCACCTCTCTGCACTGAAAGTTTGATTCTGCTGACAGTTTTCTGTGATTCTCTCATTCTGTCAGCAACTTCTTGCTGTGTATAATGATTTTCAGCAAGAAGTGCTACCACAGCCGAAACTTTCCGAGGTGAAACACCTTTTGTCTTCCCCACAACCTCACTTTCTTTAGAAACTCCACGATTTATTCCTATAGCTAAAAACATGCAAGTTCACAAGCTGTATAATGTCTTGTTAATGAGGCAAAAAGTTGACAGAAAAAATAACAAGCTGAAGTACACCACAGAAACTTAAAACATTACTGTAGAAACAGTTTCAAAGTAAGTACACAGACAACTAACACCAACACGATTTGCACGGAAAATGACAAATGTTACCAACTGTGAAAAATTCAGTAATCTGTGAGTTGCTTGGAAGGGATTTCGTGCCACCAATCAAGCCATTAAAACAAATCAATCATTACACTTTTCTCTCCTTTTTATACACCAGAAAACTTAATAGAATCAAAAATAATCGTTTAGTCTAATAATTTGAATACGTCTGTACGCATGAGTTTCGTTATTTTTTAAAAAAAAATAACCTGCGTGAGAGATTACAGCCACATATTTTGCAACCAGTTGTAAGATCAAAGATTTGTGATTCTACAGCCAAATGTGTTCAGACATTTTGCGAGATAAGACTGCCGAGATCGGCCTAAGTGAAACAGCTCTTACAAATGTGTGTAATTTTCACGTTTGGTTTCTGTTAATAAATGAAGAAATGAAATCATCTGTCCAACAAGACCACCACCACGTACCACTCCCCCTCCACCGCGCTCCTCGCCGTTTGACGAGGCGGCCCTTGAATGAATTCAGAATTTAGATATCAATTTGCAGACGTGCTGTTCTAGTTTCGTTTATATTTTAAAATTACGCAGTTCATGTATATTAGTTGCATTTCAATTTGTAGTTCCATTTACTACATAAATAACAATCACACTACTGGCCATTAAAATTGCTACATCACGAAGATGACGTGCTACAGACGCGAAATTTAACCGTCAGGAAGAAGATGCTGTGATATGCAAATGATTAGCTATTCAGAGCATTCACACAAGGTTGGCGCCGGTGGCGACACCCACAATGTGCTGACATGAGGAAAGTTTCCAACCGATTTCTCCTACACAATCAGCAGTTGACCCGCGTTGCCTGGTGAAACGTTGTTGTGATGCCTCGTGTGAGGAGGAGAAATGCGTACCATCACGTTTCCGACTTTGATAAACGTCGGATTGTAGCCTATCGCGATTGCGGTTTATCGTATCGCGACATTGCTGCTCGCGTTGGTCGAGATCCAATGACTGTTAGCAGAATATGGAATCGGTGGATTCAGGAGTGTAATACGGAACGCCGTGCTGGATCCCAACGGACTCTTATCACTAGCAGCCGAGATGACAGGCATCTTATCCGCATGGCTGTAACGGATCGTGCAATCACGTCTCGATCCCTGGGTCAACAGATGGGGACGTCTGTAAGACAACAACCATCTGCACGAACAGTTCGACGTTTGCAGCAGCATGTGCTATCAGCTCGGACACCGTGGCTGCGGTTACCCTTGACGCTGCATCACAGACAGGAGCGCCTGCGATGGTGTACTCAAAGACGAACCTGGGTGCGCGAATGGCAAAACGTCATTTTTTTCGCATGAATCCAGTTTCTGTTTACAGCATCATGATGGTCGCATCCGTGATTGGCGACATCGCGGTGAACGCACATTGGAAGCGTGTATTCGTCATCGCTATACTGGCGTATCACCCGGCGTGATGGTATGGGGTGCCTTTGGTTACACGTCTCGGTTACCTCTTTTTCGCATTGACAGCACTTTGAACAGAGGACGTTACATTTCAGATGTGCTACGATCCGTGGCTCTACCCTTCATTCGATCCCTGCGAAACCCTACATTTCAGCAGGATAATGCACGACTGCATGTTGCAGGTCCTATAAGGGCCTTTCTGGATACAGAAAATGTTCGACTGCTGCCCTGGCCATCACGTTCTCTAGATCTCTCACCAATTGAAAACGTCTGGTCAATAGTGGCCGAGCAACTGGCTCGTCACAATACGCCAGTATCTACTCTTGATGAACTGGGGCATCATGTTGAATCTGCATAGGCAGCTGTACCTGTACACGCCATCCAAGCTGTGTTTGACTCAATGCCCAGGCGTATCAAGGCCGTTATTACGGCGAGTGCTGGTTGTTCTGGGTACTGATTTCTCAGGTTTTATGCACCGAAATTGCTTGAAAATGTAATCACATGTCAGTTCTAGTGTAAAATATTTGTCCAATGAATACCCATTTATCATCTGCATTTCTTCTTAGTGTAGCAATTTTAATGGCTAGTAGTATACCTTAGTCAGTAATGATCCACTAGCATTTATTTTCGATTTACCAGCTGGGTTCCATAAACAGCAGAAGACTGGAGGCGTTGATGAAACATCGGCTGCGGTATCCATGAATTCTTGAATAGATGTTAATACGGCAGTGAAGGGGAACAATAGTAACGATAAAACTATAGTAGAACATTCAAAACAGATTATAAAAGATGTTGAGTGTAAATAGGTTCGCAGAGAGTAAAAGAGAAACAGGAAACAGGAAGAGGAGGACTTTGACCATAGTGTGGTCCTGGGATAAGTTCCACCAGCAGAAGACGCTAAATATGCAGACATCGTAGACATGTGCAAGACGACCTACTATCCAGACCACAAACGGATTCCCAGAAGCTTTATTAAAATCGATAAACGAGCACCGTCCAGCAATGTGAATTACAACTCGTTCTGGGATGTGGTGATGGAAATGAAGCCGTGGGAGGCTGTGGCAAAGTCTGCAGTTGCCAAAACTGTAGAGAAGAAGACATTGACGACTGGATGACGCAAGATTCTTTACCACTGTCTGAAACAGCAGATGCTAGTATTTTTTAACAGCTTCGTTGATGTTGTGTTGTTTGGCAAATGAATAATTTTGAGTACTGTTTTTGTTATACTAGAAAACAGTATTCAGTATTAAAACATGGAACTGTTCTGCCAAGAAGTAGCGGAAGAATCCAGGCATAAATAATAATACAAATGAGTAAGTGTGAGTGCATCGCAGGTCGTCCTGCGGACTGGGAGAGGTAGCGGCTCTTTGTCTTCAGCCGAGTGACGCCGGAGGTGGAGCAGCTTTGACACGGAGAGAGGTGCCGCCATAATCAAACAAGTGAGCCGCGTTCGGAAGGATGGCAGTTAAAATCCCGGTCAGACATCTGCATTTAAATTTTCCTTGAATTTCCTAAAATCATAAAGCAAATACGGAGGTGTTGCCTTTGAGAAGGACACAGACAAATTCAATCCACACCCTTTTGCACTCCGCTCCTGCACTCCGTTCCTAATGACCACATCATCGACGGGACGTCTAAATCTAATCTTCCTTAATTTTTGTTACAGTCTGGTGGTGGCGGTTAAAGAGTCAGAAGTTGCTTAACTTTGACCAACAAATGTGCTATCCAGTGGTATCGAAAAATAAAGGTAACTTGAAGAAATTAAAATAATGCAATTGCCAAACAGTGACATGTTTCATAAAATGAAACAGTATTAAGACACCCAAGTATGACGTATGTACTAGGCAATATTGTTTCCTCGTGTATAATTATTGTCTCAAGAAAGTAGCGGAGGCGGAAACAGTTATTGTCAGACATATATATTCTCTTCGTGAGGGCTGTAGCACGGATTCAGATATTGCTTTATCCAAACATGTCTTGTCAACAGCACAGTCAGGTGAACAGGCGCATTTGGTCTTCCTAAACTTCCGAAGGTATCAGATAGATTATATAATGGTACGACAGAGATTTAGGAACCAGGTTTTAAATTGTAAGACATTTCCAGGGGCAGATGTGGACTCTGACCACAATCTATTGGTTATGATCTGTAGATTAAAACTGAAGAAACTGCAAAAAGGTGGGAATTTAAGGAGATGGGACCTGGATAAACTGAAAGAACCAGAGGTTGTACAGAGTTTCAGGGAGAGCATAAGGGAACAATTGACCGGAATGGGGGAAAGAAATACAGCAGAAGAAGAATGGGTAGCTTTGAGGGATGAAGTAGCGAAGGCAGCAGAGGATCAAGTAGGTAAAAAGACGAGGGCTAGTAGAAATCCTTGGGTAACAGAAGAAATATTGAATTTAACTGATGAAAGGAGAAAATATAAAAATGCAGTAAATGAAGCAGGCAAAAAGGAATACAAACGTCTCAAAAATGAGATCGACAGGAAGTGCAAAATGGCTAAGCAGGGATGGCTAGAGGACAAATGTAAGGCTGTAGAGGCCTATCTCACTAGGAGTAAGATAGATACTGCCTACAGGAAAATTAAAGAGACCTTTGGAGATAAGAGAACGACTTGTATGAATATCAAGAGCTCAGATGGAAACCCAGTTCTAAGCAAAGAAGGGAAAGCAGAAAGGTGGAAGGAGTATATAGAGGGTCTATACAAGGGCGATGTACTTGAGGACAATATTATGGAAATGGAAGAGGATGTAGATGAAGATGAAATGGGAGATATGATACTGCGTGAAGAGTTTGACAGAGCACTGAAAGACCTGAGTCGAAACAAGGCCCCCGGAGTAGACAACATTCCATTGGAACTACTGACGGCCTTGGGAGAGCCAGTCCTGACAAAACTCTACCATCTGGTGAGCAAGATGTATGAAACAGGCGAATTACCCTCAGACTTCAAGAAGAATATAATAATTCCAATCCCAAAGGAAGCAGGTGTTGACAGATGTGAAAATTACCGAACTATCAGTTTAATAAGTCACAGCTGCAAAATACTAACACGAATTCTTTACAGACGAATGGAAAAACTAGTAGAAGCCAACCTCGGGGAAGATCCGTTTGGATTCCGTAGAAACACTGGAACACGTGAGGCAGTACTGACCTTACGACTTATCTTAGAAGAAAGATTAAGGAAAGGCAAATCTACGTTTCTAGCATTTGTAGACTTAGAGAAAGCTTTTGACAATGTTGACTGGAATACTCTCTTTCAAATTCTAAAGGTGGCAGGGGTAAAATACAGAGAGCGAATGGCTATTTACAATTTGTACAGAAACCAGATGGCAGTTATAAGAGTCGAGGGACATGAAAGAGAAGCAGTGGTTGGGAAGGGAGTATGACAGGGTTGTAGCCTCTCCCCGATGTTATTCAATCTGTATATTGAGCAAGCAGTAAAGGAAAGAAAAGAAAAATTCGGAGTAGGTATTAAAATTCATGGAGAAGAAATAAAAACTTTGAGGTTCGCCGATGACATTGTAATTCTGTCAGAGACAGCAAAGGACTTGGAAGAGCAGTTGAATGGAATGGACAGTGTCTTGAAAGGAGGATATAAGATGAACATCAACAAAAGCAAAACGAGGATAATGGAATGTAGGCTAATTAAGTCGGGTGATGCTAAGGGAATTAGATTAGGAAATGAGACACTTAAAGTAGTAAAGGAGTTTTGCTATTTGGGGAGCAAAATAACTGATGTTGGTCGAAGTAGAGAGGATATAAAATGTAGACTGGCAATGGCAAGGAAAGCGTTTCTGAAGAAGAGAAATTTTTTAACGTGGAGTATAGATTTAAGTGTCAGGAAGTCATTTCTGAAAGTATTTGTATGGAGTGTAGCTATGTATGGAAGTGAAGCATGGACGATAAATAGTTTGGACAAGAAGAGAATAGAAGCTTTCGAAATGTGGTGCTACAGAAGAATGCTGAAGATTAGATGGGTAGATCACATAACTAATGAGGAAGTATTGAATAGGATTGGAGAGAAGAGAAGTTTGTGGCACAACTTGAGAAGAAGAAGGGATCGGTTGGTAGGACATGTTCTGAGGCATCAAGGGATCACCAATTTAGTATTGGAGGGCAGCGTGGAGGGTAAAAATCGTAGAGGGAGACCAAAAGATGAATACACTAAGCAGATTCAGAAGGATGTAGGCTGCAGTAGGTACTGGGAGACGAAAAAGCTTGCACAGGATAGAGTAGCATGGAGAGCTGCATCAAACAAGTCTCAGGACTGAAGACCACAACAACAACAAACTTCCGAAAGCCGTTCGACGCTGTACCACTGATCAAAATACGTTCATACCGAGTATCTTCATCAGTATGTGACTAATTGATTAATAGAATACCGATCTGTGCGATGGCGTATATTCCACAGAAACTAAAATAATAACCGGAGTGCCCATGTGAAGCGTGATAGCACATCTCATATTTTCCTTCTACACAAACGATGTATCAGACAGGATTAGCAGATTATAAGATTGTTGGATAACAATCCTGTTGTCGACAGAAAAGTATGGCGCAGGATGGTAGTAAGGAGTTGCAAAGGGACAATATTCCCACTTGGTGTAATAAACGACAGTCCTTTGTTAAATGTAAGAAAGTGCCAATCACACATAGAAAGATTCAAAACGTAACAGGGATGTCTCCGACTGCTACTTTTATTCGTGCCAGAAGACCTTATAATGACTCAATGAGTGTCACGCACGCCAAAGTTCTATGTATTCCCAGAAATGAGACTCCAGGCCAAGGATTCGGCGAGGCATCATCAGGTGAGACATAAAATGCATCGAAGCTAGTGGTGGTCATACTGTATGTAGGCTGTTTAGGTTTTTTATTGGTAACGCCACCTTTGTATAAAAATCACTGGCTGTGCTGTGTGCAGTCTGTGGCTAGTTCGCATTGTTGTCTGCCATTGTAGTGTTGGGCAGCGGCAGCTGGATGTGAACAGCGCGTAGTGTTGCGCAGTTGGAGGTGAGCCGCCAGCAGTGGTGGATGTGGGGAGAGAGATGGCGGAGTTTTGAAATTTGTAAGACTGGATGTCATCAACTGCTATGTATATTATGAGTTTTCAACACTATTAAGGCCTGCTCCCATCCTTTCCAAACCAAATACATAGCCAGACTGAGTACACAGCTACTCTCTTCACTAGATGTAGCCCCTCTGAGCAAAGAATGTTATATTACAGAATATAACATTACCGACCAACTTGTGGACTTGGTCGATGTGTACATCATATCAGGAACTCAGGTGATTTCTTACGTTATTTGGAGGGAATGTGGTTGAATGACTCTGATATTTTAGTAAGTTTTGATGTGATCTCTCTCTTCACACGTGTTCTTCTGTCATAAGTAGGCTATTTAGGTTTTCTTATTGGTAACGCCTCGTAGCGTCCTGTATGAAAATCACTGGCTGTGCTGTGTGCAGTCTGTGGCTAGTTCGCACTGTTGTCTGCCATTGTAGTGTTGGGCATCTGGATGTTAACAGCGGGTAGCGTTGCGCAGTTGGAGGCGAGCCGCCAGCAGTGGTGGATGTCGGAAAGTGGGATGGCGGATTTTTGAGAGCATCAGAAACAGTACATTTGTAAGAATGGATGTCATGAACTGCTATATATATTATGACTATTAAGGAAAATACATTGTTTGTTCTCAATTAAAATCTTTCATTTGCTAACTATGCCTATCAGTAATTAGTGCCTTCCGTAGTTTGAATATTTTATTTAGCTGGCAGTAGTGACCCTCGCTGTACTGCAGTAGTTCGAGTAACGAAGATTTTTGTGAGGTAAGTGATTTCTGAAAGGTATAGTTTAATGTTAGTCAGGGCCATTCTTTTGTAGGGATTTTTGAAAGTCAGATTGCGTTGCGCTAAAAATATTGTATGTCAGTTTAAGCACAGTCTTGTATAATTGTTCAAAGGGGACGTTTCAATACTGAGCACTTCCTGTAAGTGAATTAAACTAGTGTTTACTGGCAGGAATGTACATTCTCTTATTTACTCCTTGTCGAGCTTGTGCAGTCCAAAGCGCCCACGTCACCCGTATCCACGCTACCATTCAAACGAAGCATTTTCGAACATAAGCTTATTAGCCAAAAATACTCATATGGTACCCATCTACAAGTCACCACGCCTTGTAACATACCCTGGTGCACCCTGTAGAGAGTCATTTCTTCCTCGCTCCCTCCTGTGTACCAGCATGGAATAGGAACGAAGTCAATAACACTGGTACGCTGTACCGCCCACCACTCAGTGTATAGTGTCTTGCGTAGTATCCGTGTAGATGTCTCTGTAGTTTTAAAAAGGCAAAACTGGTCAAATTTCTGACTTGTTACCATGATGGCGATGCAGTGAAGGCCCGAATTCTCAGTGATGACATTGTAAATGTGTCGCCTGCATTTACCATCAGAACATTTTGTATTATATGTAGGGCGCAATCCACCTGAAGATGAGAACGTCAAATACAACTTTTTTTTTTTTTTCGAGCATGCTGTGTGCTGTGTTAATAGCAGGAGAGCAACTTGTGTTAACCAGTTTGATGTAAAATAAAATGAAATAAAATAGAATAAAAACACAGCCAAATCTGCGAAATTTTCAGCAGCAAACTGATCGACAAGTACTTCTTTTTATTTATTTATTTGCTATTTTTTTCAGTCTGTTACCCAGATACAAGGAGAGACGAAATCTTGTCCATGAATTGGCTTGAATATAGCACATAATATTTTAACATAATTTGAAATGTGTTAGTATCACTAAGCGATATGGTGTTTGAGGAAAAAACTACATAAAATATCTACATACAGAGGAAAAATGTTTAAAAAGAAAATAAAAAAAGTCTACATACTCAATTAGACCTGGCGTACACACAGGCCTATATGCCCATTTGGGATCCAGAAGACACATACTGCTGGTCTGCTACACCATGCTGTATTGCAGGATCACGACTTTTCAAATGGTTCAAATGGCTCTGAGCACCATGGGACTTAACTTCTAAGGTCATCAGTCCCATAGAACTTAGAACTACTTAAACCTAACTAACCTAAGGACGTCACACACATCCATCCCCGAGGCAGGATTCGAACCTGCAACCGTAGCGGTTGCGCGGTTCCAGACTGTAGCGCCTAGAACCGCTCGACCACCACGGCCGGCATCACGACTTTTGTAATTTATAATTCTGAACTACACTACTACACAACACTACACAGCACAGTGCTACACTACTTTACTGTACTTGGTATCAGAATCAAGCCGGATTTCTCGTCTGTCTGGATAGTTACTCTCCGGCAGCAGAGGTACAACTCAGGATTCAAGGTCTGTGCTTCTGTGCCACCCAACGTGTAGATTAGCAGATGGTTGTCAGGATCTCAGGAAACCCTTCCTGGTCGTCCCCGAGACTCATCTCCTCACTGCTTCTGGAGGGTTGTTGCAAGTGGATGTTCTGTCGTGGTGCGTCTCGTTGTTATAATGTATGGCCTCTTCTTGCTTATCTCTGTCATGAAGGCAGTTCATAAGTTCTACATCTACATCTACATCTACATCTACAACTACATACGTACTCCGCAATCCACCATACGATGCGTGTTGGAGGGTACCTCGTACCACAACTAGCATCTTCTCTCCCTATTCCACTCCCAAACAGAACGAGGGAAAAATGACTGTCTATATGACTCTGTACGAGCCCTAATCTCTCTTATCTTATCTTTTTGGTCTTCCCCCGAAATATAAGTTGGCGGCAGTAAAATTGTACTGCAGTCAGCCTCAAATGCTGGTTCTCTAAATTTCCTCAGTAGCGGTTCACGAAAAGATCGCCTCCTTTCCTCCAGAGACTCCCACTCGAGTTCCTGAAGCATTTCCGTAACACTCGCGTGATGATCAAACCTACCAGTAACAAATCTAGCAGCCCGCCTCTGAATTGCTTCTGTGTCCTCCCTCAATCCGACCTGATAGGGATCCCAAACGCTCGAGCAGTACTCAAGAATAGGTCGTATTAGTGTTTTATAAGCGGCCTCCTTTACAGATGAGCCACACCTTCCCAAAATTCTACCAATGAACCGAAGACGACTATCCGCCTTCCCCACAACTGCCATTACATGCTTGTCCCACTTCATATCGCTCTGCAGTTTTACGCCCAAATATTTAATCGACGTGACTGTGTCAAGCGCTACACTACTAATGGAGTATTCAAACACTACGGGATTCCTTTTCCTATTCATCCGCATTAATTTACATTTATCTATATTTTGATTTAGCTGCCATTCTTTACACCAATCACAAATCCTGTCCAAGTCATCTTGTATCCTCCTACAGTCACTCAACGACGACACCTTCCCGTACACCACAGCATCATCAGCAAACAGCCACACATTGCTATCCACCCTATTCAAAAGATCATTTATGTAGATAGAAAACAACAGTCGTCCTACCACACTTCTCTGGGACACTCCAGATGATACCCTCACCTCCGATGAACACTCACCATCGAGGAGTTGATATTTTATCAGTCGGCGAGTTCAGCTTATGCCGAAGTTCCTCAGATTTGGAAGAAAACCAATGATCTTCCTCACAGATAAATCAAATCCTAATTTTGCTCGATTGGGAACCAGAGTTGGGGCAGCAGCGCCCCGTCGTCCCGCCCGTGAGATGAGAGCCAGCTAGGTAGGCAGCAGACGGACGTCACATTACCACCCCGCGCCCGCCTGCCTCTATCTCCCATCGTCCATCGCGCCCCCCGCGGTATGAGACGCCGCCAGACGAAAAGAGACCGCCGCGCTTAGAACAATGGTATCGGCCCGGCGCACCGCGCACCACAGTCATTAATTAGCGGGCCAGATGACGTTATTAGATTGGTACCGGGCATTTATTACCTGCTGAAGTAGCACTATCTGATTTAATAACCGCCGCGGTGACTGGTCACAAATGCCTCTTGTTTGTTGTACTTGGGTGACCCAGTAGTGACCATGCCGAAAAATGTAATTGAAGAACCGTCTCCGGAGGTAATAAGAAACCCTTCATCAATCCTGTCGTCACCTGGAATCCAGTCTTCTCTCTCATTCAAACGTACTACAGGTTAAAAATATTAAATATCTTCTGCTGTACCTGCAGCTGAGTCGAGATAGCCTGAATCCTTTACTACAACATTAAATATTGCGGATCATAAAATAAATGGCCGCCTCATGGTCCATCACTGTGAATTCGCTCCAGCATCGGTGACAGACTGGCAGGTTCTTTCCATTTGAGCAGAATTTGAAATTTAATAAATCTGCTACTGACAATGGTAGGAGGGCTATTCGGAAAGTAATGAACGATAGGTCGCGAAATGGAAACCGCAGTGAAAATCAAAACTGTTTTATTTGCAAAGGTTAGCTACACCTTCCAGCTACTTCTCTACACAGTCGCCGCTCAGACATCTCGTAATGTTGTATTAACTTTCCAATTCCCTCGTTGTAGAAGACAGCCGCCAGTGCTTTTCGACAATTTTTTACTCTGAACTGCAGCTCGTTGTCTGTCTTAAAATATTGTCTTTATAGCCAGCGGTTCATCTGAGCAGAGATGAACCTCAGAGGTAGCCAATTACAAGCTGTATTGTGGGTGATCCAACACTTCCCTCGAAAACGCTACAGGAGCATCTTCATTGCGCCTGCAGAGTGCAGCCGAGAATTGTCTGTACAACGAAGTGCATGACAGTTATGTGGATTGCATAGCTTCAGGCGAAATCTTTCACCAGGCTCTCATACTTGGCGGGAGACGCTAATTTCTAGCCATCTTTACGTCCTCACTGTGAGCTCGGAACCGAAAAGAGCGACATGATGCGATCGACATGATGCCCAACGCATCTGTGCAAATCTTCATCAGATTTTCACTGTATTTTCCATTTCGCGACCGATCGTTCCTTACTTCCCAAACAACCTTCGTATAATATGCTCATCAAAAGGCCAGATTCAGCACGCAGAAAATTCAAAATAACTTTTGGGGAAATTAAAAAACAAGAACGTCACCATTAAGACCGCAAAAGAAAGACTGCTGCCAAATGGACAGTACAGTACAATGAGGGCCTCTATACGAGATGAAGAAACTGCCAGCTGATGTGATGAAAGAAGCAATGGTTGACGATTTGGACGACTTGAGAAATACTGAATTAGCCACACTGAGAGGTCTGGAAGATTTGTGGTCAAACAGGGAAGAAATCACAGAAAAGATTCCTGTGGAACACCCAAAATCACTGTGGGAAGTGGTAGCCAAACGATTATTCAGATTAATGCGTATGGAGCTATCGCACAATCAGCTTCGCAGTTCTAGCATCCAAGTTGTTGACGATAATAACACAAAAGAATGGAAAATTGCAATTAAGGATTTGTTGGAGGTTCCATTTGGCTTTAGGAAAGGTAAAGAGGGACAGAGAGACAGTTCTCAGATTGCAAGACAGAGAAAAATCAAAGCACCTTCAAAGGATTTGTTGACCTGGAAGAAGCGTTCGGCAACGTGAAGTGGCACTCGACTTTGGAAACTCGTTGAATATTGATACACGTTAAAGAAAAAGACGAGTAATGTACAATATGAAGTTGAAATCTTCTGGGTTATGAGGCCGCGTCATATTTCTTCTAAAATGATCGACGTTTCGACTTCTCTGCTGGGATCTTTTTCAGGATCGTCTGGTGTCCACTACTGTTCTAGCCTTTAAGAGCTGACCTGTCCAGCAGGACTCATGGCTTACCCTTACAGTTTCATTTTCACCAGTACCTCTCTCCGACCTTACAAACCTCAGAGTGAAACGCAGCAAGCAATTTCGCACGCCTTTTTCATTCAGTTCGAGGTTGATTAGGTAACTACAGAGTAGGAGGTCTTCCTCCTAGATGTGGTTAGCAGTAGTTCGCCATGCATTTCTGTCTTCGGCTTTCATTCTGAGAGTTGTATAGATGGTACAGCTGGTGTACTCCTTGACCTGGTTGATGTATTCTAGGTGTACATTTTACTTTCTACTTTTCCCTCAATGGTTTAATGATAAGATCATATCTCAGCAGATGTCGACCCATTTTTCTCTTCTGTGTTTTATTACCTTCATGAGACAGGGCTTCTCTTCCTCCACTCTGTGGAACACCCTTTCAGAAAATTTCGAGCATTCAGCGGTAGCACCGCGTCTCGAAGGCTGTTGCTTTAGGTTTTTCTGCTTCTCTGGACATCCATGTTTCACTTCCGTAAAATGGAAAATAGCACACTCCAAACAAACGTCTTTATGAGGTTTCTCCTGAGATGTTTGTCTGTGGTGCTGGATGTAAAAAGATTCTTTACCTTCTTAAAAGCAGCCTTTGCCTGGTAGATTCGGATTGCAAAATCCCCTTTTGTGGTAATTTTACTCCCTGTGTAGGCAGAGGTCTCTTGTCCATCATTGCTAAGTGAGCATTGGGCAACGGTGTTTCGTCTGCTCACAACTAAGATTTTTATCTTTCTTAATTTTCATATTGTAGGAAGATCTGAAGGTAATTTCCACTTGGCCCAGCATCACTTCTAATTGTTCTGCACCTACACTTAACATGGTGTTATCATTAGTAAATTTCAGCATGTCTATTTTCACACCATGAATTTTAATCCCCCCCCCCCCCCCTCGCCCATTAATTCCCCCCACAGCTCCTAGTTTCTCCTTAGCTTCAATTACTACACTCTGAATGTATCCGTTAAACAAGATATGAGATAATGACGTGCTCCCTGCTTAATAGTACTATCTTCTTGATGTTCTCCACACATTATCACAACCTCCTCTTCTCTATACAGTCTCTGCATTACTCTCTCTCCTTATACATCTCTCTCAGCATCTTAAAAAACCTTTCGTCAGTCTATCCTGTCAAACGCTTTTCCTAAGTCGATGAAGGCAATATAATTGTCTTGTCCTTCTTTAGTCTTTTCTCAAGAATTAATCATAAGCCGAGTACTGCTTCTCGTGTGCCTACACCATTTCTAAAGCCAAACTGGCTGTCCGTGATCATAGCATCTATCCTGCCTTCTATCCGCCATAGAAAGATAGAGGTCAAGATTTTCGAGGCGTGTGTTGCCAAATTAAGGCTCCCGTATTATTCACATCTGTTTGTGGATTCCTTCTTTGGTATTGGCACTGTGCTACATTTTTTAATGTCTGTTGGAAGCTCCCCAGTTTTGTATATTACTGGGGAGCTGCCAACAGTAGGAGATCTATATCTACATCTACATTTATACTCCGCAAGCCACCCAAAGGTGTGTGGCGGAGGGCATTTTACGTGCCATTGTCATTACCTCCCTTTCCTGTTCCAGTCGGGTATGGTTCGCGGGAAGAACGACTG
Organism: Schistocerca americana; assembly: GCF_021461395.2. Lineage (NCBI taxonomy): Eukaryota > Metazoa > Arthropoda > Insecta > Orthoptera > Acrididae > Schistocerca > Schistocerca americana. Next base: position 802,996,623 of record NC_060122.1, read on the forward strand.
TCTGAAAGCCTCCGTGCGCGCTCTAATCTCTCTAATTTTACATTCGTGATCTCCTCGGGAGGTATAAGTAGGGGGAAGCAATATATTCGATACCTCATCCAGAAACGCACCCTCTCGAAACCTGGCGAGCAATCTACACCGCGATGCAGAGCGCCTCTCTTGCAGAGTCTGCCACTTGAGTTTATTAAACATCTCCGTAACGCTATCACGGTTACCAAATAACCCGGTGACGAAATGCGCCGCTCTTCTTTGGATCTTCTCTATCTCCTCCGTCAAACCGATCTGGTACGGATCCCACACTGATGAGCAATACTCAAGTATAGGTCGAACAAGAGTTTTGTAAGCCACCTCCTTTGTTGATGGACTATATTTTCTAAGGACTCTCCCAATGAATCTCAACCTGGTACCCGCCTTACCAACAATTAATTTTATATGATCATTCCACTTCAAATCATTCCGCACGCATACTCCCAGATATTTTACAGAAGTAACTGCTACCAGTGTTTGTTCCGCTATCATATAATCATAGAATAAAGGATCCTTCTTTCTATGTATTCGCAATACATTACATTTGTCTATGTTAAGGGACAGTTGCCACTCTCCGCACCAAGTGCCTATCCGCTGCAGATCTTCCTGCATTTCGCTACAATTTTCTAATGCTGCAATTTTCTAATACTACAGCATCATCCGCGAAAAGCCGCATGGAACTTCCGACACTATCTACTAGGTCATTTATATATATTGTGAAAAGCAATGGTCCCATAACACTCCCCTGTGGCACGCCAGAGGTTACTTTAACGTCTGTAGACGTCTCTCCATAGATAACAACATGCTGTGTTCTGTTTGCTAAAAACTCTTCAATCCAGCCACACAGCTGGTCTGATATTCCGTAGGCTCTTACTTTGTTTATCAGGCGACAGTGCGGAACTGAATCGAACGCCTTCCGGAAGTTAAGAAAAATAGCATCTACCTGGGAGCCTGTATCTAATATTTTCTGGGTCTCATGAACAAATAAAGCGAGTTGGGTCTCACACGATCGCTGTTTCCGGAATCCATGTTGATTCCTACATAGTAGATTCTGGGTTTCCAGAAACGACATGATACTCGAGCAAAAAACATGTTCTAAAATTCTACAACAGATCGACGTCAGAGATATAGGTCTACAGTTTTGCGCAACTGCTCGACGACCCTTCTTGAAGACTGGGACTACCTGTGCTCTTTTCCAATCATTTGGAACCCTCCGTTCCTCTAGAGACTTGCGGTACACGGCTGTTAGAAGGGGGGCAAGTTCTTTCGCGTACTCTGTGTAGAATCGAATTGGTATCCCGTCAGGTCCAGTGGACTTTCCTCTATTGAGTGATTCCAGTTGCTTTTCTATTCCTTGGACACTTATTTCGATACTGCATATTTCTTGGGCAGTGTACCGAATGACAATGACTGGGCATACTGTATTCTTTCTATGTCCACTTCCTTTAGTTAAACATGGTGCTGCTATGGCTTTTTTTTCTGGATGATATTTTTGTGTATGGGAAAGCACAGCGTGTTGGATCTGTGACAGGTTGGGTAGAGGAGACTATGAAAAAATCGGTCCTTTTCCGTCAGCGCAGACTGGAGCATGAGGTATCTCCCTTCACAGAAGTCGGGACAGCAGGGGTGAGCCAGAGGTTTTCTGGCTATTTCGTATTTACAACTTGGGCCCTTGCTCAACGGCTGAACTGTGGCCTAGGCGCCATGTTATCTGCAGGAGGGCGCAGCTCCCTTGTGTTTTACTGAGAGCTTTTTGTAGATAACAATCGCTCACTTACCGAAATAAATGCAACTAGCAGAAAATAATGTCCTAGCCTCGTGAACTGCTTTCCCTGTTCAGAGGACTTCTAATTTGAGTATAGTGCCGGGTTACGAAAACTCTCCGTTGGTAAATTAGTCAGTGATGTCATGCGAATGGCGCTGGGAAGGCCATTTTTTAGAAATGTGAACGCGTTTTGACGTGTGATTGGCGTTGTACCACGACGTGTTGGCTTGGTGAGATTCTGTAGGCTGGAAAGACCCACGCTACTGGGGTAGCGTGTATGCAGTTTTTCGCTATTGATAGGCATGCAGTGTTTGGCAGGAAAGAATAGCAGGGCATAGGAATCAGTGAAAATTAGTAGCTTTGATGGTTACGTGCACTGGATGGTGGATCCCTAATAAACGTGCAGCTGTGCATATCTTGTGCATATCAGCCATGTTCACAGGGGACTGAGATCAGCACGTATCCTAGAAAATGAACGGGTGTAACAATTGTGACACTTAATGTAACACTTCTGTCACTAAATGTAACTGGGTTTTCTCTTTTGATGCCGTAAATTGTCAGGATGAGCATTCTAAAACATTCTGTCAGGGTGAAAATATTAAATAAATTAACTTTTCTCTCTTAACAACATGTGGGCAGGGTGGGTTCTTCCTTGGCTCGGGTATGAGGTAGAATGAAACAGCATTTTTACATAAGATAACTTTTATTGAAAGTTTCGTACAACTGTATCTTACTGGGTGTTCTGGCTCAGAGAACGGCAGCTGTGTCGTTTGCGAAGCCTTCTGCTGCGGCAGCGGCGGCGTCTGATTACGCGTGGCAGTGTGTATCTCCTGTCGCCGTCTCGCCCAGCTGACTGGAGACGCGCAGCGCGAGGTGGTCCGTTTAATTATTGCGAGCGACGTCGTGCATCAGATGGTGATACCTTGGATGTGGCGTCCCAGTGTTTCTCTTCTCTAAGCGGCCGCGTGTGTTGTGCGTCGGCCAGCGGAGCAGCGCGGCGGGGGAAGGCCAGTGTCCCGGACTCGAACAACGGACTCCCGCTTGCCAGTCTTCGACTGTCAGATGTTCATCCCAGCTCACAGGTGACTGCTGATGTAAGGCCGTCTCCTTCCCGTCCTCACGAGTCACCCGGGTATGTAAAAACCAGGCTTAAAATACCTTTTAACTTCTGTCTTCTGGCGCCGCGGCTGCTGCTTGCTATTCCATTACAGCGGCGGACTTGGTGCGTCTGTGCATGATGCAGTCTCCTCTTGCATGACGGTCTTCAGCAGCGAAACTGACTGAAAACAACTGCTACGCTTCTTCACTTCTTCGTCTTCTTCGCCTCTCGTCTCCGTCTCCGTCTCCGTCCTCGTCTTCGTCTTCGTCTTCGGGCCCACCGCGTCTCGCGTATTTATTCACTTCAGTTCACTGGAGGTGAACGACTTCACGGCCATTGCCTCTTCTGTCACGTTGAAAAGCTTCCCGAAGAATCTTCTTAACGTCGGTCATTGGCTCTTGGGATGTAGGCGAGGGCCTTTGCTCACATGCGACAACTGAGAAACACGTGAGCCGGTCGGGCGATGCCCTGACGAATGAATCGACAGCGCCCGCTAATGTGGAAATTGCTGACTTCACGGTCATTGTCTCTTCTGTTGTGCTGTTTTGCCCGCTGTTTGCCAGTATGTAACTCTCTCAACTAAACCAAGTTTTTCATTTATATTCTAATTTCTAGTTCACTTCGATTTCACTAATTTATTTACTTAAGTACCACTCAACACGGGGTCCGGAGCTGCGGCAGCAGCAACCCGCACTCCGCTTCTCTACGGCAGAGTCATTCGCATGACAGCAGTATTCACCACGGTTGTCCGTGAATAATTGCGGTGAGCATAACTACACTACTGGCCATTAAAATTGCTACACCAAGAAGAAATGCAGATGATAAACGGGTATTCATTGGCCACATATATTATACTAGACCTCACGTGTGCTTACATTTTCACGCAATTTGGCTGCATAGATCCTGAGAAATCAGTACCACCTCTGGCCGTAATAAAGGCCTTGATACGCCTGGGCATTGAGTGAAACAGAGTTTGGATGGCGTGTACAGGTACAGCTGCCCATGCAGCTTCAACACGATACCACAGTTCATCAAGAGTAGTGACTGGCGCATTGTGATGAGCCAGCTGCTCGGTTACCATTGACCAGACGTTTTCAATTGGTGAGAGATCTGGAGAACGTGCTGGCCAGGGCAGCAGTCAAACATTTTCTGTATGCAGAAAGGCCCGTACAGGACCTGCAACATGCGGTCGTGCATTATCCTGCTGAAATGTAGGTTTTCGCAGGGATCGAATAAAGGGTAGAGCCACGGATCGTAACACATCTGAAATGTAGCGTCCGCTGTTCAAAGAGCCGTCAATGCGAACAAGAGGTGACCGAGACGTGTAACTAATGGCACCCCATACCATCACGCCGGCTGTTACGCCAGTATGGCGATGACGAATACACGCTCCCAATGTGTGTTCACCGCGATGTCGCCAAACACGGATGCGACCATCATGATGCTGTAAACAGAACCTCGATTCATCCGAAAAAAATGACGTTTTGCCATTCGTACACCCAGGTTCGTCGTTGAGTACAACATCACAGGCGCTGGTGTCTGTGATGCAGCGTCAAGGGTAACCGCAGCCACGGTCTCCGAGCTGATAGTCCATGCTGCTGCAAACGTCGTCGAACTGTTCGTGCAAATGGTTGTTGTCTTGCAAACGTCCCCATCTGTTGACTCAGGGATCGAGACGTGGCTGCACGATCCGTTACAGCCATGCGGATGCCTGTCATCTCGAAGCTAGTGATACGAGACCGTTAGGATCCAGCACGGCGTTCCGTATTACCCTCCTGAACGCACCGACTTCAAATTCTGCTAACAGTCATTGGATCTCGACCAACGCGAGCAGCAATGTCGTGATACGATAAACCACAATCGCTATAGGGTACAATTTGACCTTTATCAAAGTCGGAATGATGGTACGCATTTCTCCTCCTTTCACGAGGCATCACAACAACGTTTCACCAGGCAACGCCGGTCAACTGCTGTTTGTGTGCGAGAAATCGGTTGGAACTTTCCTCGTGTCAACACGTTGTAGGTGTCGCGACCGGCGCCAGCCTTGTGTGAATGCTCTGAAAAGCTAATCATTTGCATATCACAGCATCTTTTTCCTGTCGGTTAAAATTCGCGTCTGTAGCACATCATCTTCGTGGTGTAGCAATTTTAAAGGCCAGTAACGTAGCAACTTCAAAGCTATAGTTCATTTGTCGGTCCGCACTTGTAGACATCTATACAGTCGTCTTTCTTGCGTCCATCATTGCTCTATTGAATGTTTGACCTTCTTGATTATCCAGCAGGTTTACAGTCACTGTTTTCGTTTGGGGATGGCAAACATTGACATTCATGTTCAAATGAATGTGTTAGGAGGGCGTATTTTCATTATTCGATCAAGTGACTCTGGGAATCGTTAGATATCAAATAATTAAAAATCATTTCTATATACCCATTCCACAGTTTTTCATAATCTGTTCGATATGATTATGTTTATTGAATAAATTAGTGTATTAACTGAAAGATTGTTTGTGTTAGATACTTTGAATTCATATTAAAATATTCTTTATGTAATTCTCCACTTCAGGAACAACATCTAGGGCCTTAAAATCGCATTTTCCATTAAAGTTGAGTACGTTACAGTCTGTAGCTTATATTTTAAAGGCGTGGCCAGCTCACAATTACTTTTCTGAGTCAGGGTAACTTTCCATACGCAGCAGAGTTTCACAAGAGGAGTTCACCTGAATGCCTAGCACCACTGGAAGAAAGGACACTGGAGATAATTGACCTAATCACAGCGTAGGAATGTATTTCCCTCCGCAGCGAGCTGTGTGCTGATTTCAAATTTCCTGGCTGAGTAAAATTGTGATACTCAATCCTGGCACGTTTACGCTTCGAGGAAAAGTGCTCTATCGAGTGAGCTATCGCAACACAACACTTCCAGCTTTGCTTCTGCCAGTGGGCCTCTCCTACCTGCCAAACTCTCAGTTATCAAAATGGTTCAAATGGCTTTGAGCACTATGGGACTTAACATCTGAGGTCATCAGTCTCCTAGAACTTAAAACTGCTTAAACCTAACTAACCTAAGGGCATTACACACATCCATGCCCGAGGCAGGATTGGAACCTACGACCGTAGCAGTCGCGCGGTTCCGGACTGAAGCGCCTAGAACCGCTCGGTCACCGCGTAAAGCCGAGTATTTTGGTCTAATTTCTATTTGCTAGCAGGCCCTGAAACTATTCACAAAGCTGGCTCAGTGTTGTGCAAGGTCGTCTTTTGATCACTAGGTGAGCCTGTGGAACAGTATCGAATGCCTAAAAGAAGTCAAAGAAAACGGTATCAAGCTTGTTGCTGTTATTTAAGGGGCTCCGGAAAGGCTCAAAATCATGAACAGTTCAATTTTTACTTTTTTGCGTTTTCTGAATCTGCAGACTGTTACCTTTTAATAGATATGTAATTTATTCAATTCCGAAGACTGCAACTATTTTTAATTTTTTTTTTTTTTTGAAATGTGTTCTACATGGGCGTGACCCACTGTGGCGCTGTTAAACTGCTGTCAAATGGTGTTATTATTAACGTCCGTGTTCATCAGGTACATTTTAGTGATGTGAGATAAAGTATGTGTTGTGGCTAACCTGTGATGGTTCAATATATATCGCTGGTGTGATTGTCGATTGTTTCATGTTTATTTACTCTGTCGTTATCTCGAAAATATTCGTAATTAATTCTGTTTCTTGAGTCTCTGTTTTGTTGAAGTATAATAATGAGTAAAAGTAAAGTTATTAGAAATCCTCTGAAGGCTTTTAAGAAAAGGAGAAATGTTGGAAAGCCAAAGGTATGTGTTATTACTGTAAACAATAAAGACGATAACCAAGTGAGTGAACCTAACCTCTCAAGTACACCTGCCCTTAGCAGTCAAAGTGGGAAAGAAAATACTTCACAGAAGAAGCTTGGCTCAATGAGTGAAAACTATGAATGTTTATGGGCGAATCGGATGTGAATGAAATATTTGATATGTCGGTTCTCAAAGGAATTTTTTCAAACTGTGTAAGATGTATTCATTGTAGTGAAGTTGGTCTGGAACTCTCCATAATAAAGCACGTAGGACTTGCTAGTGAAATACAACTGAAATGTGATAAGTGTTCATACATGACCACCTTTTGGAACAGTGTTGCAGTAACTGCAACTGAAGAAAATGGTAGCAAAATCTACGAACACAACAACGAGCGATGCTTGCTTTAGACAAGGAACGCCTTCGGGCTGCAGACAGGGCTGTAAAGAGTCTAGAAATACAAGCAAGAGTAAACAGGAGGAGGAACAAGAGGAAGCTGGAGGAGGAGTTTGCAGAGGATGAAGATAATCCATCGTATGGACCTGGAATGCACTAAAAAGTTAATCCAATCTTTGTCGCTCGATTCCCAAAACTTTTATTTTCTCATACTAATTACATGTTTTCTAAGGATCTTCCAAACATATTTGTTTCAAACTTTCAGTAAATGTTACACAGTACCTTCTGCATAATTTAACACAGCCTTTTTCCAAAAAACTGTATATTTTTGAATATATAAATAAAAAATTGCAAAAAAATGTTGTGAATTTTCATTACAATTGAAAAAAAAAATCATCTTTAATAACTGAACTAAAATTTTGTAAAATCCCTGTGTTAAGTTGTAGCCCATATTCCAATAAATAATCTGTAAAAAGTTCAACTTCGTACCTCAAATACTTTGTGAGGAAAGATGTAATTTATAAGCGTTATTTTAACATAGCAAGTATAGGGCGTTCCGGAGCCCCTTAATGCCTCATTGACGACGTGGATACTTATTCAACAAGAGGTCGGTAAAGAATTGAAACGAGTATGTGGAATACGTGGCCTTGCACCACGAGAGCTATCGTGAAGTTCTCTACGAGGACTGCCGCAGCGGCGAGAAACGTAGTCACGACTACAACATTGACGGGAAACTGCCTGTAATACGACACTTACAAGAACCAATTTGTGGGAGTATGAGCGACGTAAAACAAAGGAAAATGGCGTGCGATACGACGATGAGATGCGCTCGGATGGTCAAAATAATAAGCGGATGCACGCGTAATCTACCATCGGCCTCTATGTTACGACCGAGCCGGCAGTCAAAGAGGCTGATAAGACTCTATTCGGCAACGCTCCGTGCTCGAGACGCGAGCAGAGGCGCTGGTGTGTGGACCGGTCGAGGAAACAGACCATGCAGACGGCAGGCAGTGTGTGGAACCGCGTGCGGCGATTGTCGTCGTCCAGCGCGGTGGGGCGTCGGCGGGCGGTTGCTAGGGGCGGCGCCTCCCACTGGGGTATCTGGCGGGCTGGCCACCCCCGCCCGGCGGGCGTCATAAAACGGCGCGACCCGGGGCGGGCGAGGCGAAGCGGGCCAGATGCTGTGCCAGATAGCAGAGGCCGAGATGGCGCTCCAGATGGGCGTTCGTGCCGTCTATTAGGAGGCGAGTGGTGGCTGGACCCGGGACTCGTTACCGGCTGTCCGAGCCGCACAAGTAGCTCTGCGGCCCTGGGTGGCGACGTGAAGGTGCCATAGTACAGGTGGGGCTGACTTAACGTGAGCCACACGGCGCAACAGAATTAAGGGATAACTTCTTCGAAACCTCGTAATTGTTTTCCACTGTAACATTGTTGTTGTGGTCTTCAGTCCTGAGACTGGTTTGATGCAGCTCTCCATGCTACTCTATCCTGTGCAAGCTTCTTCATCTCCCAGTACCTACTGCAACCTACATCCTTCAGAATCTGCTTAGTGTATTGATCTCTTGTTGTCACTCTACGATTTTTACCCTCCACGCTGCCCTCCAATGCTAAATTTGTGATCCCTTGATGCCTCAAAACATGTCCTACCAACCGATCCCTTCTTCTAGTCAAGTTGTGGCACAAACTTCTCTTCTCCCTAATCCTATTCAATACCTCCTCATTAGTTACGTGATCTACCCACCTTACCTTCAGCATTCTTCTGTAGCACCACATTTCGAAAGCTTCTATTCTGTTCTTGTCCAAACTGGTTATCGTCCATGTTTCACTTCCATACATGGCTACACTCCATACAAATACTTTCAGAAACGACTTCCTGACACTTAAATCTATACTCGATGTTAACAAATTTCTCTTCCTCAGAAAGGCATTCCTTGCCATTGCCAGTCTACATTTTATATCTTCTCTACTTCGACCATCATCAGTTATTTTACTCCCTAAATAGCAAAACTCCTTTACTACTTTAAGTGTCTCATTTCCTAATCTAATCCCCTCAGCATTACCCGATTTAATTCGACTACATTCCATTATCCCCTTTTTGCTTTTGTTGATGTTCATCTTATATCATCCTTTCAAGACACTGTCCATTCCGTTCAACTGCTCTTCCAAGTCCTTTGCTGTCTCTGACAGAATTACAATGTCATCGGAGAACCTCAAAGTTTTTACTTCTTCTCCATGAATTTTAATACCTACTCCGAATTTTTCTTTCGTTTCCTTTACTGCTTGCTCCATATACAGATTGAATAACATCGGGGAGAGGCTACAACCCTGTCTCACTCCTTTCCCAACCACTGCTTCCCTTTCATGCCCCTCGACTCTTATAACTGCCATCTGGTTTCTGTACAAATTGTAAATAGCCTTTCGCTCCCTGTATTTTACCCCTGCCACCTTCAGAATTTGAAAGAGAGTATTCCAGTTAACGTTGTCAAAAACTTTCTCTAAGTCTACAAATGCTAGAAACGTAGGTTTGCCTTTTCTTAATCTTTCTTCTAAGATAAGTCGTAAGATTAGTATTGCCTCACTGTAACATATACAGGGGATAGTCGAAATATGTGAATGGTTTATTAGTAAGGGGTTGGACCCCCATTTGCCCGTAATACAGCTGCAATAGTGGCATATAATGATTGTATAGTCTCCAGTGGAATGTTACGCCACTCTTCGATCAGAACCTCTTCAAGGCGGAAGTGTGCTCCGGAGTCAGCGCTCCAGTTGTAAGTAGGCTGTTTAGGTTTTTATGTTGGTAACGTCACGTGGCGCTCTGTATGAAAATCACTGACTGTGCTGTGTGCAGTCTGTGGCTGGTTTGCATTGTTGGAATATTTGCTATTGTAGCGTTGCGCAGTTGGATGTGAACAGCGCGTAGCGTTGCGCAGTTGGAGCTGAGCCGCCAGCAGTTGTGAATGTGGGGAGAGAGATGGCAAAGTTTTGAGAGCGGACGATCTGGACGTGTGTCCGCCAGAAAGAGTAAATTTGTAATAGTGGATATCATGAACTGATATATACTTACTCACTGGTCATACCGGAATCGAGAGTCCATTACCACAGCAACGTATTTTCGCCATCTGTCCCCACCGAGCTATTTCCTTCCATTCACCTCCAATACCTCGGCTCCTCAAATCAGCCTTCACATTGTCCTCCCATCCACGCCTCGGTCTCCCCATAGGACGTTTTCCCTCTAGGTGCCCTACCAGTACTCTGCGCGCTGCCCTGCCCTAACCCATTCGAGCTACGTGACCCGCCCATCGCAGCCTACGTGATTTAATAATACTGATCATGTCAGGGCTTGAATAGAGTTCGTGAACCTCTTCGTTATGCAGATTTCGCCACTTTCCGCTAATGTCATCCCTTTTTTCTCCGAAATTTTTCCTCAAAATTTTGTTTTCAAATACACGAAACAGCTTTTCATTTTGCACAGTGAGAGACCCAAGTAGAATAATAGTTTCGTATATTCTAATCTTTAAATTCCTAGACAATATCCGTGATGAAAGTAATTTATTCAGTGAGAAGTAGTTCTAACTACTGAAGGCACTAACTACTGATAGGCATAGCCAGCAAATGAAAGATTTTGATAGAGAACATATATATATATATATATATATATATGCCTATCAGCAGTTAGAATTTTTTACTTAGCTGGCAGTAGTGGCGCTCGCTGTATTGCAGTAGTTCGAGTAACGACGATTTTTCTGAGGTAAGTGATTCATGAAAGGTATAGGTTATTCTTAGCCAGGGCCTTTCTTTTGTAGGGATTATTGAAAGTCAGATTGCGTTGCCCTAAAAAAAATAAAGATATTGTGTGTCAGTTTAGTGTTGATCAGAATAAGTAAAGAGAGAAATGTATGAGTGCCTTCTATTTTCCTCAGCTGTTTGAAAATCAAATAACGTACAGGTTTTCCAGCACGTTCATTTATAAATTTTTCTAAGGGGACGTTTCACAATACCTCCCACAAGAGTTTGATGATGTTCGTCCGCGGACATTGCTGGCCAGGAAAGACACTTCAGTTCGGTCTCCTGCTCCTCATACCACAATTGTACTGGCCTGGTTCCGCGAATTGGTGCATCATCACCCTGAAATACGGCATCATTGTTGGGGAACAACATTTGTATCACGGAGTGCACTTTAACACTTAAAATGCTGACATAATCGTTGGTTGTAACACGGCCTTTGAGAGTAATGATGGGACCAGCAGAACATCATGATATGGCTGCCCACACCAACACACTTCCACCTCCGTTGGAATGAAGAAATCAGGATTGTAGCCTTCTTTTGGCGTTCTCCAGATGAAAACCTGACCCAGTGTCGGAAGTAACGAAAACGTTGACTCGTCGGATCGTACAACGTGTTTCCACTGATCACCCATCCAGGATTTATGCTCCTGACACCATATTTCACGCTTCTTCACGTTGATTGTTGTCACTAACGGTTTAGGTATAGCAGCTCGTCCACGAATATTCGCTTTATGCAGTTCTCGGCGGGCAGTGTCGATACATACGGGGTCTCGAAGATTGCTATTGAACTCTTCAGTCACTTTAGCCGCCGTAGTTTTTAGTTGTTTTGGGACAATTCGTGTTAGCGTACGACGATCTTTGTCATTTAGTTCTCATTTGCGCACACTATTACGTTTAGACGATGATGTCTCCATGTTTTGTGTAGGCTATCATGACTGTTGAAACAGTCGCTCTTGAATCATTCAATAAGTTGGCTATGTTGATTACTGATGATCCAGCTAATTTGGCCCATAGAACCTGCCCTCTTTGGAACTTTGCTGGGACTTTCAATGCACGTCGACCTCGGCCTCTGAATGCAAATAAAAAGTGTGCACTACTCGTAAATAACCTGCGCTAATGCACAGTCCAGCGCAACACATGCCTTACATGCATTGCTGACCGTCAAACACAACCATCCCGTTACTACCACTGTACACATTACTTTGCCTATCCGCTGAAAGTCTGACATTGGGCTCAGAGGTGCCTACAAACTTCCACTGTAATGACGCAAAAGCGAGGCGCTCTGAGACGTCACTCTCTGGCCTGGCGACGCTTCAAACAGCAAAATGTCGTCACATGCGGAAACAAGGCCAGAACTCAAACGTTCATGTCAGGTGCAAGGTTAATTATGTAAGGTATAATGGTTAATGATGTCACAGTGGCACCACGATTCCGCCCAACGTCACGGGTACATGTTATGCAAATTTCACCCCACTTCTGACGCGTCTGCAATGGAAGTGGAACCCAGAACCACAGTGATGAAAACACGCGATTTTCTTACGAGTGGCCGAGGAAAACATTCCACATACACTGCTGCTCAGGATCAGCACGAAATGGCCGCAGGAGGTGGCATAAAGGACGTCAAAGAAACCACCTCTGCCCCTGCTGTGTTGATTCTCAGACATGCCATAGCAGAAAACAACAGTTCGCAGTGCGAGACACTGCTGACTTCCTCAGACGTTTAAACCCTTTTGCAGAGACATTTTGGGGCTGCATCCACATCTAACGTGATCTGACCCCCTTGGAGAGCAACGCGACCGCAATTTTTGCTGTCATGTGCAAGCTGGAACTAACAACGACCGTACAACACCATTCAACGAAATTTGAACGTGATCCGAAGCAACAGAGGCTCCTAACGCTCTTCAGATCTCCCATTTTGTGTCCTCCTGTGGCGTCATCACTCGTGGGGGAGGGGTACGACATCGACGTGTGAATAAAGTGGCAAAGGCTCCTTCGAAGACCCGGCACACAGCTCAGAAGTTCATGTCAGGTGCGCGGTGGTTTAACCATGTCACAATGGAATCAAATTTTACACAACGCTGCTCAGCTCCACCGTAGACAAGTCACACGATGGGACCGTCGTCACACTTCCCTCTTATCCACATTTCACCCCCTTCTTTTAACGCCATCGTGTTGGAGGTTTGAATAGCAACGCCCAGCGTTAAAATCACGCGGATTTCTTATGTGTGACCGAGGACAACATTTCAGACACATGGGTGCTTACAAGGGAACCTCCCCATCGCACCCCCCTCAGATTTAGCTACAAATTGTCACAGTGGATAGGCCTTGAAAAACTGAACACAGATCAGTCGAGAAAACAGGAAGAAGTTGTGTGGAACTATGAAAACATAAGCAAAATATACAAACTGAGTAGTCCATGTGGAAGATAGGCAACAGAAACGACACTGTTAGCTGATGAGCGCCGTGGTCTCGTGATTAGAGTGGACAAATGCGGATCGTAAGGTCCTTGGTTCGAGTCCTGCCCGGAGTGAAAATTTCACTTTCTTTATTTTCGCAAAGTTATGATCTGTCCGTTCATTCAATGACGTCTCTGTTCACTGTAATAAGTTTAGTGTCTGTGTTTTGCAACAGCATCGCAAAACCGTGCGATTAGTAGATGAAAGGACGTGTCTCTCCAATAGGAACCGAAAACATTTGATCGCAAGGTCATAGGTCAACCGATTCCTCCACAGCAAAACACGTCTGATATATTCTTTACGACACTGGTGACGGCATGTGCGTCACGTGACAGGAATATGTTGTAGACCCACACACTTGGCGAATGGGTAAAAAGATTCTTCTACCTTACCCGATTTAGGTTTTCTTGTGGATGTGATAATCACTCCCAAAAAAGTGGTGAAAAGTAAGAGTTTGTCACATAAGGTGCATCAAATGAATGCAACAGTTTCACAGTCGCACAGTTTTCCCTGTGCTCTGTCAAAACATATGTTTTTTTTACGTTTTCAAATGTTTCCGTGCGTAGACCGTCAAATCCTGTATATGTCCAAGCAAATCTGAATATGTCCTGGAATTTTGGAGAGCAAAGTTGATTATGTGTGAGTGCCTGAACTTTGATAATTATCTGAAAATAAAAAATTAAACTTTTCACTAGAGAAAAGATATGAACCCAGAACCTGTCGTTCCACAGCTGCTCACGCTAACCACAGGACCACGGCGCTCGTAAGCTAACACGCTTCTTGATGTTGCCTAGCTTGCGCATGGACAACTCAGTTTGTATATTTTGCTTATTTTTTTCATAGTTCCACACAACTTCTTCCTGTTTTCTCGATTGATCTGTGTGCAGTTTTTCAAGGCCTATCCATGTGCCAACTTATAACTAAATCTGAGGGGGGTGCGATGGGGAGGTTCCCTTGTTAGAATTGACACGAAAAGAGCTTTGGCGTGGCTTAAAAGGGCATCAACGTGATCACGCCCTTTTGGAGTGCAGTGTGACCATAGTTTTTGCTCTGGTGTACTATGTGGAAACACAAGGGACCTTTCAAAACCATTCCACTGAACTGTTGATTCCCACACATTTTATGATCTAAAACGATGGTTAACAGTGTGATAAGCAACGGGATAACGTTCTTGACAATCTTTAACACTGCTGACCCTACAAAGACGTTTCATCCCTCCAGCAGCCCCACTGAATGTGAATGCACACTTTTGGAGTGCAGTGTGAGTGTAGTTATGGCTCTGGTGTTCAGTGTGGAACAACAATAGAACTTTCAATACCATTCGACGAAATTTCAACACCACTCGAAGCAGCAGAGGGTGCTTACGCTTTCTCAGACATCCTGTTTTGCGACCCACTGTGGCGTTAACATAGAGAGGTGCGACATTGACACAAACATGAATAAAACGACCAAGGAACCCTCTCAGACCCTTCAGTTCTGCAGCATCCTCAGTGCCAACTGGCCACCTTTTTCCATCACTTTAAAAATGTACCTGTACAGAGAAAACCCATGACGAGAGTCCTAGACCCCTGTAGGTAGGCAACATCTTGACATCTCTCCATTCCAGCATGCCTACTAGCAGGTGGCCAGGACTCTCTCATAGGTTTTCTCTCTGCAGGTACATTTTTGGAGCGCTCAATAAACTTGAGTGAATGGCGCTGACAGGATTGAAGAAGTGGGGGATCTTGGAGGGACCCTTTTCCATTTTCTTCACGCATGTGTCAATGTAGCACCTCTCCAAGATCACGCCTCAGAAGGTCACAAAGCAGGACAGCTGAGAAAACATAAGCAACCTTTGCTGCTTCCAGTCGTGTTCAAATTTCCTCGAATGGTTTTGAAACGTCCCTTGTTCTTCCACACGGATCACTAGAGCTGAAACTACAATCACACTGCACTGCGAAAGGGTGTGATCACCGTCAGTGGTGATGCTTGCCCATAATGTTGTTAGAAGACGGTTGACACGTCTGTGGTGGGTCGCGACCGCATAATTTGTGGAATCAGTGTGTCAAGGGAAAGGGTGATTGCACTGACGCCATTTATGCCACCACCTGAGGCTATTCCATGTCGGTTGTGGGCGGCAGTGTGTCTGCAATCGTTTCCTTGGCCACTCATAAGAAATCATGAGGTTGCAACACTGGGTATCGCCGTTTTAACCTTCATCGCAGAAGCGTTACAAAAAAAAAAAAAAAAAAAAAAAAAAAAAAAAAAAAGAGAGAGAAAAAAAACTGGGTCGAAATGTGGGGGTATGAGGGTGTGTGGCAACTTTCTCATCATGTGACACGTCTGTAGTGGCGCTGCGCAGAATTATGGCGAAATTTGGTGTCAACGTGACGTCTTTCACCCTCCTTACACCTCACATGGACTTCAGAGCTCTGGCCTTCTTCCGCGTGCGTCGACACCTCACTGTTACAAGCGTCGCTGAGCCCGGGGGTGAAGTCGCAGGGTGCCAAGCTTTGGCATCAATACAGAAGAAGGTTGTAGGCAACTTTTAGCCATACATCAAACTTGACTCGTCGCAATGAGAAATAACTACGGAGTTTCGAAAAAGTAATCATTTTATTTGGTTGCGCAGTGTATATTCGCTCTTTACGAATACTACTGTAGAGATAAAGACTTTTTACTGTTGTTGTTGTGGTTTTCAGTTCGAAGCGTACATTAAGCTCCCCGTCCTCGTCTGTTCTGTAATTTATGCAACCTAAATTACTGTGACCCTACTGACTGTAATTAGTCTCCCGATACGCTTTTTGCACCCTACACTTCACTTCTTCACCAACATCAAAGATGTGTTACGTGAAAGGAGCCTTTCTTCTGATCAAGTACTGTCACGTATTTCTTTTTCTCCCCCAATTCGACACAGAAGCTTTTCATTACTTACCAAATCTCTTCACATAACCTTCAGCGCTCTTCCGCAGTATCATAACTCAAAAGCTTTCACCCTCTTCTTGTTCAAGCTGTTCATCGTCCACACGCCACATGCCTATAGCCCATTTTCTGTTAAGATATGTCTCTTTTTCAGAAATGCAGCTCTTGCTATTGCCAGTCTGCATCTAACGGCCTCTCTACTTCGGACATCGTCAACTATTTTGCTGCACAAATAGTAATACTTAGCTAGATCAGGAAGGAATCACTAAAAATGGTAGATTACGTTTACAAAAAAATATGTAAGAAGGACGACGGAGCAAATGCCGAAAATTATTGAGAGATATCTTTACTTAAGTCGAGGTATAAGATATATGTTAGAATATTAACCAAAAGACAGATCCTCGCAAAGGAGTACATTCTATTAGAGGAACAATCTCGATTCAGCAGCTGAAGAAGATGTGCAGACAAAACATTTATACTGCAACAAATTGTAAAGAAACCCAAGTAATACAATAATGAGAGACATATTCTTTTCCTAGATTGCATAAATGCCTTCTATAAAGTAAATGCAGCGATTTTAGAATAAGAGGCTTACCTGTACATCTTATACAGGTAAATGATGTCTATGATAATAGAAGAATCTAAATATTAATTTTATTTTTTATTTTGGCTCCAGTACAGCACTCGTGTCTGCCGCATTGCGGTCGCGAGGTGGGGCCGAGGCAGTGCCAGATAAGTATTACAGTTTGACGATAATTTATGGATTTGTAGTTTTAGCTTCACGATGTCCACTATGGACAAACAGTAGACACTGTGATGACTAACTGAAAACCTCAGCTGCCGACAGGTGTTGTTGACATACCTCGATGTGGACAGCTGAAAATATGTGCCCCGACCGGGACTCGAACCCGGGATCTCTTGCTTACATGGCAGACGCTCTATCCATCTTTTTTTCCCCCTTCTGATTTTCGATAAATTAGTGTAATCGATGTTCTGATTTCATTTCTTTTTTGTTTCATGCCATTATGTTAAGGAAACTATAAACAACTTTAGATGTGAATATTAATATTTATGTCAAATTTCAAGCAAAGTTATAACAGAATTGAAATGTAAGAAACGTTGAAACTATTGTAAGATGTCAAAATTGTAAATGTGTGCCTGGTCCATACGTAGGCAATGTATTAGTATATGTGGAGTGCAAAACCTTGGGTGAATACCCTGTCTGTAGGGGAGCGGTAAAAGGTGGATGGCAGGCGAGCGCGGGAAAATGCACACGGGCGCTGCACGGCATAACGGGCTCAGCAGTAGTAGTCGGAGTTAGGCATTGATCTGAGCAACACGTTCTGGATCGAGGAGGCTCTCCTGGAAGACGCAGTTTCATTGAGCCTCGGATGTGCCGTTTCCGACGACTATACAGCATGGAAAAATTACATAGGCTCTAAATGAAGAAATATTGCGACGCTACATCTGAGCCACCGAGGACACAGATGAATAGCGCGACTGCAGGGACTTATCCCTTGCACGCTTCCCGTGAGACTCACATTCCCAGCTGTCCACAATTCTACATATATATTGCACCTTATAGACACTTGCCCAACCACTCATACTCGCGCACGCTTTGGCGATTCCTGTAAGAGTTTGGGCAACCTGTGCGCATTCGCACAGACGAAGGTCAATGGCTGGGTAGCCTTTAACTATACATGTGAAGACAGTAACTGTTGTCGAAAGAACGGAATACTGTTGATGACCGTGCAGCTTTTCCCTGGAATAAATGATGACTAACTGAAATCCTCAGTTGCCGACAGGTGTTGTTGATATACCTCGATGTGGACAGTTGAAAATGTGTGCCCCGACAGGGACTCGAACCCGGGATCTCCTGCTTTTATGGCAGACGCTCTATCCATCTGAGTCACCGAGGACACAGATGAATAGCGCGACTGCAGGGATTTATCCCTTGCACGCTTCCCGTGAGACTAACATTCCCAACTGTCCACAATTCTACATATGTGTTGTACCTTATAGACATTTGCCCAACCACTCATTACTCGCGCACGCTTGAGGAGTCGAATATACCGTATAACTCCCCACCCTTCAAGCTACAAACGCATATTTTTCACCCCTCTTCTGGCTACAAAACCCTATTTTTCAACATAATTTCCCTTCATTGTGATGACCTTACGCCACCTTACTAGGAGCGTCTGCATTCTCGCATAGTGTCGTCGGAGTCAATGTCTTGCTGCGTCAATAACCGTCCCATCATCCAAGTACTGCTTTCCGCGGAGTGCATTCTTCACTGGGCCAAACAGACGGAAGTCGGAAGATGCGAGATCCAAGCTATAGGGTAGATGAGGAAGAACAATCGACTGAAGTTTTGTAAGGTCCTCTCGGGAGCAGCGACTTGTGTGAGGCCTTGCGTTGTCATGGAGAAGTTCGTTTGCGTTTTTGTGCCGACAAGCACACTGAGGATAGTACAATGAACTTCAGACTTGATCGTTGCACCATGATGGAGCACAGGAAGCCGAAAACCCCTTCAGAATCGGGGAAGGCCTTTGGCATGACTTTACGGGCTGGGCGTGCGGCTTTGAACTTCTTCTTCGGAGGAGAGGTGGTGAGGCACCACTCCATGGAACAGATGAGCTGTTGCTTCCTTGGCTGTGACGATGTTCGATAAAAATTGTCACGATCAGTCTCATAACGCGCAGGCAATCCGTACAGTTGGTCATTTGTTGCTCTTTGTGTGTTATTAGGCGGCGAGGAAGCCAGTGGCCTCACACCTTTGAAGACCACAACTGGTGAAAGAGTTTGTCAGCACTACCAACAGAGACGTCCAGATGTGCAGCGAGGTGTTTGAAAGTAATCCGTAGATCACCTCGAATGAGTGTGTCAGCGCGTTCCAACACTGCAGGAGTCACAGCATTGTGCACGCGGGTGATCGGACTGGTTTGCTTGATCTTGATGCGTTGATGTCAGACGATTTGCCCAACGACTCACCGTGCTTTTGTTGAATGCCAGATCTCTGTAGACACTATGCAACTGCCTTCAAATGTATGGGATGGTATTATGAAATGTCCTCTTTGAACAATTATACATGACTGTGCTTAAACTGACACACAATATTTTGTTAGTGCAACGCAATCTGACTTTCAAAATTCCCTACAAAAGAATGGCCCTGACTAACATTAAACTATAACTTTCACAAATCACTTACCTCACAAAAATCTTCGCTGCTCAAGCTACTGCAATACAGCGAGCGCCACTACTGCCAGCTAAATAAAAGATTCAAACTATGGAAGGCACTAACTACTGATAGGGATAGTTAGCAAATGAAAGATATTAATAGAGAACAAACAATAATGTATTTACCTTGATATCATCATATATAAATATAGCAGTTCATGACAAATTTCAAAACTCCGCCATCTCTCTCTCCACATCCACCACTGCTGGCGGCTCACCTCCAACTGCACAACGCTACGCGCTGTTCACAGCCAGCTGCCTAACACTACTATGGCGAGTATTACAACAATGCAAAGCAACCACAGACTGCACACAGCACAGCCAGTGATTTTCATATTGAGCGCTACGTAATGTTGCCAATAAGAAAACATAAACAGCCTACTTACATAGAGAAAACATAAACAGCCTACTTAAACAGCCTACTTACATAGAGAAAACATAAACAGCCTACTTACATAGCCCCCATGCTCCCCACAAAAAATTTTTACAAATGGGATTTGGCAGTGGCCAATACAGATTTGAAAAAATTTTTCATAATTACAATAACAAAGAAATCAAATGCACACACTTATTGATACAATGTTGGTCAAAAGCTCAAATTTTCTCACAGTCCATAAAGACGGTCCTGATCGTTCATCACGGTAAAATAGTAGTGTTTTTCTCAAAGTCTGAGCAATAGAAGAAAATGCACGCGGAAGTAGTGGATTTCCATGCAGTCTTGAAGAAGTAGTGTTGTCCTTCCAACGGAAAGACAGTGCTGACTCTCGACATGCAGACAAGTATTGGGTCACAACAGAGCAAACCCACAGCAGATTCATTCGAAGTTTGGAAGAATATTGGTAGGTAGGTCATCACAGAGCAGACCCACTGTAGTCCTGGTAGAGATTACGGTATTGGTGGGCCACCAGAGGTGCAGACCTACTGTAGTCCTTGTAGAGATAATGGTAATGGTGGGCCATCAAAGATGCAGACCCACTGTAGTCCTTGTAGAGATGATGGTAATGGTGGGCCACCAGAGATGCAGACCCACTGTAGTCCTTGTAGAGATGGCCAGCAGCCAACTGTTGCGATTGTGCAGGTGCACATTCACCATCGAAGAGTCTTGCGGAGAATATAGCAAGTCCATAAACCACCACTTGTGCACTCACAAAGTTTTTGGAATTGTCCTTAGAACCAGCAATGCTGTTATCCAGTCCCTTGCTGAATTAGTAACACATGTGCAAACACTAACAGTCCCTACTTCTCACATATTGTCCATATACTATGACCAACGGAAATGTGTGCAGTGAAATGAATGCGTACAAGTTACTTAGTTTGATAAACTGGTGTGAATAACAATTTTATAACATGAGAATACAATAACAAAGGTACAGAATACATCATTAAAGAACATAACAATACAGATAACATTTGTAGTAAAACAGGCTTTACAAAAGAATCGAACTAACATATACATCAGTGGAATTATGACATGAGTACATACATAAAAGATCACAATAACTTTTGAAACATCAACTTACACATGACCATTAAACAGAACAGAATTAATAATGTCTAACATCTTTACAAAGTAAATAACATATTATTAATGCCAATTATATTCGAGGATAACAGTATTCCTCATCATAGCGAATGTAGCTTAATATTAAAAGAAGAAAAAATTCTATGAAACTACACAGAGACAGGAAGAAAACAACTACACAAGGGTACACAAACACATAGGGGGATAACACAATGGAAAGGACAGGGTTCGGTTTCAGTGTAACTGTTGGTACTGCAGTATTTTGCGAACAAAACCTTTTTTGTTCTTGGAGATCTCCCTTCGTTCATCATTATTCCCAAAAAGTCCTATCTAAGCCTGCTTTCTGTATTCTGTTCACATCCTCTGTCAAAAATAGTTTTTCTCCACTGTACAGTAACCTTTTTTTTTTTTTTTTTTTTTTTTTGCCAGACCATTTTCTGAGAGCTTCTCAATGCATTTCTTATAAATTCATCATAGTTAGTTTCTTATATAGTCTACCCCCTCTTAAGCTAACTTAAATCTACTGAGCTCAGATGCTAAACTAAGGAACAAGGCAATACAGCAGCACAAAACAATTAACACAAACAGCAATGACAAAAAAATGCCAATTTGCAAAGCAAGCAGCTGTAAATCTAAATTAACAAAAAAAATGCAAAATTACAACTAATATAAGGCACTGTGCAGGAAACAAGAAAAACTAGCTTAGAAGAGTAACACAAAGTCAAATTCAGTAACACTATGCCTGGCAAACAGCAGCAGCAAATGCTATGACGTATACCTAAGCATGACAAAGCTCAAGCAAAAAAAATATTTCAGGAAAAAGAACACTAAGGGAAATGTATATTCACATCTTAATGTCTATGTAATTAAAGTGGTGCACCACAACAACTTATTGTAAAAAAAATATTACCATGTACTTGAAAAGAAAATTATGTGCCCAGTTACTGTTACTAGTCTCTTCTTATTGTTCTTTCCTTTCCAAGTGCTCCTTTTTTTAAAGAATGTGGATCATAAAACAATTATTTAATAGATCTGTTGACAGAAAGTGTTCACATTAGCAAATGCATTTTATTTTATAAAAGCAATGCTGCAACACAGCTGGAAACCAGATATCAAATGAAATAAGCAATTACGCAAACCAAAGCATAAAAATATCATTCAATAGTCATGTGGCATTTCGTAAGTCAGTAGCTCTCAACTCTCGTAGAAAGACACTTGTCATTATAATGGCCTCCCCTTTTTTTTTTTTTTTCTACCTCTGCCACTGAAAGGCTAATGGCTTTTTTTCGGGCGGCTGTCGCCCAGGTGGGTGCCCGCGACGCATTACGTGCAGGTGGTCACTTAACTTTCTTACGGAAATATTTACGACAGCAGTTTCCGCTACAGTGACAGTCTCACATAAAAATATTTCACAGGTCAAGAATTAGCGTTGCAAATCTGCAGAAAGAAAATCCTGTAAATGTAAGTGTCCAAATAAAATATTCGTCAGCATTGTGATATAGTCACGCATTTACGCACATTTCATAACTCTTAAAGTACGAATCTTGGTTTCCAACAACCTTTTTCACAAACCAGAGTCCCTAAACACTACTCATTGTTCCTTACCATATTCGTCGACACTTCTTCAATATTTCATCATAACAGCTACGTGGTTTAATCAAATAACTCATATAGCATCAGCCTATTAATCATAAACATACCTCAGCAGCGTAATACACATCGTCGTCGTAATAATAACATCATAACACCTCAGTCAAATCTCAAAAACGTCGTAGCTTTCTGCAATAATTTCAAAACCTAAAAAAAATTCTCTGCTCATTTCAATAGTGTCATCTACCTCAAACGTACTTTAAAAATCATGATCTCATACCAAATACATCATTCAAAGCTCTCATAGTGTCACAATGGATCTGAAAAAATATGAAGAGTTCACACAGTACAGACAAAATACAATTTCATAAGTGTGAAGTTACCCAACTGTGTATTGCGTAAACATGTGTCACTGATGTAGTAAAAAAAATGTTTATCTCTCAGTTAAATGATCAGATAGCTGTGTAATTTGTGTGTTAGAGAAATATGGTACCGATGTGTAAAGTTTTATAAGCAAATACCATATTAGCTAGGGTTCCTTGTGGTTGCCACACACATGGTACACAAAGTAAGCATGTACCCCCCTGAGGATTAATGTAATTATACCCTCAGGTGTTACAGATTACAGCAATGGAATGAAATGTATCACGGAAAACTTTCTTTGTAATTCAAAAATCTTTAAAAATAAATGTTTTAAGTACAAAATTAATCACTGAAATGCGTGTCCTGTAGTGCTAAATATGCATCTTGTTGTAAGATAATCTCTGTGGAAGTGTCGTAGTTATTTTCCTCCGAAAGCTAAGTTCTGCAGAAGCCAATGTACTTACCTCATGATAAACAAAAGTGAAATGCTTTGTGTAGAGATATCTTAGTTATTATGCTTATTGTTGTGATGATGAAAGTACTGTGCTGTAACGTATTGTTGTGCTATGGAAAAGGCAATCTCATTGTAGCTATACCACAAAAGTTACTACTAAAACATGTTTTACTTTCCAGAATAATTCAGAAAAATTGCGCAGATATAAAACAGAAACACTGCAAAAGCAACATTGTAAATTTTCACTCATTAGTAGCGTCGTGATAAAACCGTGTAGTTGTCACATAAACTAACCACTGTGTCGTCTGGTATCTCACAGAATGTACTTTAAACCCAGAATGTATTTTCAAGTAAACCAAAATGTTGCATTAAAATCTCATTAGCAGTACTGGTAAATGTTCTGAGTATGTGAGCCTTATAGTCGTTACGTAATCGTGCAACTAACAAGCAAGAATGTACACACACAATAACACTGTGACGTCTGTTCACTATAACAATGCATTCGTAATTTCTGTTTAAAAATGTTCCCTAGGTTCTAGACTGGATATTTAACTTCAAACATAGTTGTATGTTAACAGTTTCTTAAGTCTGACACAGCATACTAGTAATGTAAAGTGAAAAGTTATACGGCAAAGACAAAGTTAAAAAGCAGATTATCTTTCAATAAACGGTTTTACATGTGAAATGTGGTGTAAACCTTTACTCTTCCTAGTGCACAGAGTTTCAACTTCAAAGCAATTGTCATGCGGTATACGTCGGTAATGAATACTGGAATTTTTTCTCCAGGTTAGCGTCTACGTTATTTTTCTCTGAGCCAGCCGGCGCAAGCGGCTGCCTGCGGTGCGAGTCATTGTCTGTCCCTTTGTTGTCGCGCGTCGTTATTGGGATTTGGAGACCTAACTTCTACAAATTCACCGTGACGAGAGGGCCCTGCCCTGTTTGAATCCCGCCAGTTCTGATGCAATTCAGGTCTGTCGTTACGATCACATCGTCTGTCGTCATGTCGGTAGTTCCTGTAGTTTCTTTCTTGTCGGTTAAGTGGTGGAGAGTTTCTCCCTGAATCGTAACTGTGCGCCGAACTGTTGTGTCTGAAGTTATTCTGCCTCCCTTGATAATAATTGTTTTGGATCCCATATTGTCTGTTTCTCTGATTGTCTCTGTGATAGTCATTACTACGGAAATGCGATCTTTCTCTGTAACTATTATTACTCTGCCAGCGGTTGTCATATGGGTGGTGTCTGTTTTGGTCACGATTTGCGTTGTAAGAATAGCCTTGTCGTGTCCAGTTATTGTTTCTGTCATCACGGAATTGTGAAGTATGTGACCTGTAGTGATTGTTTTCCTGTTTTCGCATCTGGCGACTGTCTGTGTCAATTTCTAATTCCTGTAAGAGTCCTTGAAAAGCTTCAATGTCGTCTTTGCAACGTCCTGCTAAAATAATATTTCGTAAATGTTCAGGCAATTTGAGTAAGCAAATGCGGATGAGTTCTGAGGGGCTGTATGGGTTTGAAAGATACTGATTCTTATGCAACATGTCTTCAAAATATTTCACAAGACTGGAGAATTCAGATTGTTCGAAATGTTTCATCATTATGATGCCATGTTTTACTCGGTCTTGTGTCGCTTGAGACCAATATGCTGAGAGGAAGGCATGGTAAAATTCTCCTTCACTGTGGCAATCGTGAATGACCGATCGCATTCTTACAGCTGGTTCATTCTCTAAATAGCCACACATGAATTCTAATCTGTGTTCTAACGACCAGTTGGGAGGAAAACAATGAGAGAATTGATGGAGCCATGCTTGTGGATGAATGTCGTTGCCAGAATTCTTAAATGTTTTGAATTTACGTGTAGTAATGAACAGCTTATAGTCAAAGTCATCATGTCGGCGAGTCGCATATCGGTCATTGTTACGTCGTTTCGGCGGTTCCATTTCAAAATTCGGTGCACCTTGCCAATTTCTTTCATAACTTCCGAAGTGTCCTGTGTTATTATTTTGTGGTTGTTCCGTATTTCTAAGTCCCTCTTCCCGTATTGGAGCGCGAGTGGCCTCTGAAATACGTAATTCTTGTATTACCTGAGTCAGCTGATCTTGTACTTCCCGGATTTCTCTTTGGTGTTGCGTATTAATTTGATTCTGATTTTGTTTGCATTTCCTAATTTGTTCGCACTCTTCTGTGTCATTAAAGACTACCGGTTTTGTGTCGTTCAGATTATCGTCTACCTTCGTAGATAAGTTAGTGAACTGATCCGAAAGTTCGGCTACTTTCTCCGATAGTAAACACATTTCCTCAATGTGTTTTTCTGAATCAAGTTTCAGAGTATCTACTGTGTCCTTTAAGTTTTCCTGAGTTTTTGCAAGTTGCGTAACCGAATCGGTAGATGCAACTGAGTCAATTTTAGCCCACAAGGTCTCATGATTTTCATGAACAATGGTTTGCAGTTCTTTTATGGCTGCTTCGTGATTCTGTAATGCATTTTCATGCCGCGAAAAAATAGGTTGAAAATGCTCACAAATTTGTGTTTTTACGTCATTACAGACTTTTTGACATTTCGATTCAATGTTACGTAACTCAGTAGTTAAATCTTCACGTGTTTGTTCAAGTGTGGTGTCTAACTTTTGAAGATTTTGTTCCATTGTGTCTAACTGTTGCTGTGTTTGTCTCTGGTGTTGTTCCATTGTGTCTAACTTTTTAAGATTTTGTTCCACTGTGTCTAACTTTTTAAGATTTTGTTCCACTGTGTCTAACTTTTTAAGATTTTGTCCCATTTGTCTCTGATTTTGTTCCATTTGTTGCATTAATTGCAATAATAATGTATTAGTGTCTGGAATCTGTTTCTCTACGGTTTTCGGCAGTGCATTTGCACCGGCAACATTCACATTTTGACAAGCAGAAAATGTGTCTTGACTTATTTGAGAAAACGGTGATGACCCAAAACCTGAATCTACAGTATTTGCGAAATTGTGTCCTGTCATTTCGAATCCCTGAGGCGAGCTGTTGCCGACCGATCGATCGATAATGCTTCCCTGTTCACTACCTGTTTCAATGTCTACACCATTGTTTGCAGCCCGCTCCATTTCCCTATGCACAGTTACCAAATTACTACTTTGAATGTCTGTTAATTCATTACTCTGCGGCGCTAACACACTGCTTTCGTCTTCACTGTCATTTCTCAGTTTACTTTGGAGCCTAGTATTACGTTTTTCACACGCCATTATTGTCACAGTATTTCACACGACAACACAGAAAAACACAATTTGAAGATCAAAAATAAGAGAACACATTAACATAGCACTGAAAATAATATCTAGTTAATTGCAGCTGCGAAATACTTGGTGCAAATCTACATGCATGCCACAACTGTTTTACTGTACAACAATGAAAGACTGCCACTACAAAGGAGATTTTCTCTACAATTACGCGCTAGCAATAAACAAAATCTACACTAATTACACAAACTACAACAAAAAATCAGAAGAATCCAGTGAGGTATCCTCGGCTAAGGGTCGACATATGAAACGTCCCCTTTGAACAATTATACATGACTGTGCTTAAACTGACACACAATATTTTGTTAGCGCAACGCAATCTGACTTTCAAAATTCCCTACAAAAGAATGGCCCTGACTAACATTAAACTATACCTTTCACAAATCACTTACCTCACAAAAATCTTCGCTGCTCAAGCTACTGCAATACAGCGAGCGCCACTACTGCCAGCTAAATAAAAGATTCAAACTATGGAAGGCACTAACTACTGATAGGGATAGCTAGCAAATGAAAGATATTAATAGAGAACAAACAATAATGTATTTACCTTGATATCATCATATATAAATATAGCAGTTCATGACAAATTTCAAAACTCCGCCATCTCTCCCTCCACATCCACCACTGCTGGCGGCTCACCTCCAACTGCACAACGCTACGCGCTGTTCACAGCCAGCTGCCTAACACTACAATGGCGAGTATTACAACAATGCAAAGCAGCCACAGACTGCACACAGCACAGCCAGTGATTTTCATATTGAGCGCTACGTAACGTTGCCAATAAGAAAACATAAACAGCCTACTTACATAGAGAAAACATAAACAGCCTACTTAAACAGCCTACTTACATAGAGAAAACATAAACAGCCTACTTACAGTATGGTTTTCTGCCAAAAGAGACTCAGTTACAGCTCTCTGCTTGGAACGCATCTTCGTTACAGACGCCATTTTGAAGGCTACGTATGACGCCGGCACCTATCGGAAATTCGTGAAACTATAGGGGCCGAAGCGCAAATATTCCACAGAGTCCCTCAAAAAATTCCGAATTTTTTCAACCAAAGTTGGCCGAGAAAAAAATATGTTAAATTACTTATTGAACGACCGTCGCAACGTTAACTTTAGTATTTGTGAAATGTCCCATCTCGGAATAAATATTAAGATTCTATCTTCGCAGTGTATTTGTCGGGAAGAGTCACAGCACCGATTTTCATTTGAACTGTGGCGTCGATAGTTGCGATGCCACAACGTAAGTGCACGCTGACCCCCAGGGTAGCCGAGAGCGCTAACGCCCGGCGAATTAAAGACCAGGGCCGATGTGCCGGCCAGCCTGGATGTGGCTTTTAGGCGGTTTTCCACATCCCGATAGGTGAATACCGGGCTGGTCCCCACGTTCCGCCTCAGTTACACACGTCGCAGACATTTGAAACACATCCGCACTATTTCACGATATTCCTTCCCTGGGGTACAGGGTGGCGGCAGGAAGGGCATCTGGCCACCCCTGAAACTAACCTTGCAAAAACCTGTTGTAACCACGCCGACCCTGCGATCGCTGCGGGACTGT
Organism: Schistocerca americana; assembly: GCF_021461395.2. NCBI lineage: Eukaryota > Metazoa > Arthropoda > Insecta > Orthoptera > Acrididae > Schistocerca > Schistocerca americana. Next base: position 803,024,859 of record NC_060122.1, read on the forward strand.
GGTGCAAGCAAAAGAAAGAAAGAGTGTAGGTGCACGCTCTCGTAAGCTGGCACTACGAGAGGAGACTAACTATGCCGACCACAGCGAGAGTTCTGGCCGACACTGTGCAGCTCAGGGAGTGCCGTCTTGATTTCAGTACATTTCATCAAGAGCAGACGGCCTGGAAATATCGCTTCTACTACCGAGTGGGCTAGCTTGCTATTGGGACTTTGTATTATTTACGTTCAGTTAAAGTTTGATATTTACTTATGTCTTTGACTCTATTAAAAGTGTTAAAGTATCAGGCAGTACCGAAGTGCGCCACCTCTCCTGCTCCTAATCGCTTCCTTCACTCTCGCCCTATATTTCAGAAGCATTTCAAAGGAGCAGCCCCACGCACCGCCTATCCAGGTGGGATTCAAAATGAACTATTTGAACTGTTTTGAGAGCGAAGCCCTAAAGTTTCTGCCACGCGGTTTTAGGCGCATTGTATGTGGGCATCTGACAGCCTTGGGAGAGCCAGTCCTGACAAAACTCTACCATCTGGTGAGAAAGATGTATGAGACAGGCGAAATACCCTCAGACTTCAAGAAGAATATAATAATTCCAATCCCAAAGAAATCAGGTGTTGACAGATGTGAAAATTACCGAACTATCAGTTTAATAAGTCACAGCTGCAAAATACTAACGCTAATTCTTTACAGACGAATGGAAATACTGGTACAAGGCGACCTCGGGGAAGATCAGTCGGGATTCCGTAGAAATGTTGGAACACGTGACGCAATACTGACCCTACGACTTATCTTAGAAGAAAGATTAAGGAAAGGCAAACCTACGTTTCTAGCATTTGTAGACTTAGAGAAACCATTTGACAATGTTGATTGGAATACTCTCTTTCAAATTCTGAAGGTGGCAGGGGGAAAATACAGGGAGCGAAAGGCTATTTAAAATTTGTACAGAAAGGAGATGGCAGTTATAAGTGTCGAGGGGTATGAAAGGGAAGCAGTGGTTGGGAAGGGAGTGAGACAGGGTTGTAGCCTCTCCCCGATATTATTCAATCTGTATATTGAGCAAGCAATAAAGGAAACAAAAGAAAAGTTCGGAGTTGGTATTAAAATCCATGGAGAAATAAAAACTTTGAGGTTCGCCGATGACATTGTAATTCTGTCAGAGACAGCAAAGGACTTGGAAGAGCAGTTGAACGGAATGGACAGTGTCTTGAAAGGATGATATAAGATGAACATCAACAAATGCAAAACGAGGATAATGGAATGTAGTCGAATTAAGTCGGGTGATGCTGAGGGAATTAGATTAGGAAATGAGACACTTAAAGTAGTAAAGGAGTTTTGCTATTTGGGGAGCAACATAACTGATGATGGTCGAAGTAGAGAGGGTATAAAATGTAGACTAGCAATGGCGACGAAATCGTTTCTGAAGAAGAGAAATTTGTTAACATCGAGTATAGATTTAAGTGTCAGAAATTCGTTTCTGAAAGTATTTGTATGGAGTATAGCCATGTATGGAAGTGAAACATGGACGATAAATAGTTTAGAGAAGAAGAGAATAGAAGGTTTCGAAATGTGGTGCCACAAAAGAATGCTGATGATTAGATGGGTATATCACAAAACTAATGAGGAGGTATTGAATAGAATTGGGGAGAAGAGGAGCTTGTGGCACAACTTGACTAGAAGAAGGGATCGGTTGGTAGGACATATTCTGAGACATCGAGGGATCACCAATTTAGTATTGGAGGGCAGCGTGGAGGGTAAAAATCGTAGAGGGACAACAAGAGATGAATACACTAAAGAAATTCAGAAGGACGTAGGCTGGAGTAGGTACTGGGAGATGAAGAAGCGTGCACAGGATAGAGTAGCATGGAGAGCTGCATCAAACCAGTCTCAGGACTGAAGACCACAACAACGACATGTGGGCATCTTCGACTCTACTTTACGACATCAGGCAGTCTGTAAAAGAAGTTCGGCGAACGATGAAAGCCTTCTGTCATAACCTGGACACTGTTGTTCCACAAGGACACTTGGCAGCTGGTGCGTGACAGTAGTGGACCCTCGCGGAATTAATCTGAAGGCGGTGGGGCTCTGGAGTGGGGCAGCCTCCGAGGCGACGACGGCGGCCGCGGCCATGCATCACGGCAGGTACCTCCCGTCCCCCACCCCCCAACCGCACCCCACCACGGCCCGCGCCGAGCCGTGGAAAGCGAGGAAAGCAATCGCGCCGGTCACATACATCACGCCGCCTAACGAAGCCCGCCTCGGCGCGGGAATTGAATAGCCCGCCCGCGGCCTCGTGGCCCTCCGCCGCTCTGCCTCGCCGCTGACCGCAGCTCCACACCACACCGAGGCGCGCTGAGCCGGGTCGGGCCGCACTGCCGCCTGACCTAGGGACGGGAAAAACCGACCGGTGCTTGTCGGTATTTGTCTGCTCAAGGTTGTAACAGGTGTTTTCAATTTTTACTAATAACCGGATAGAAAAACAAAAATATCTATTACCCGTAGCTGCAGCACTAAGATTATTCGTTTTTAAATAAACTTTTTTAGAAAGAATAATTGTTATTCGTAAACTTTGCAGAGCCTTAAGAAATTGCGTTATTACAGAAAATGAGGAAAAGATGCCAGTGCTATTTTAACAACAACTGCGACACAAACGAGCCATAAACACATGAACTAAATCACTCACGGCCAGCCTTCATGAAAAACGGATATACCAGCAAGGAAATTGATCGAGCCGTCCATCAAAGAAGAAAAGAAGCCAGAAGTCCAGAGCAACAACGGTCACCTACTGGAAAAGTTTTCCTACCGTTCATTAATAAAGCCACGGACCGTATCGGGAAACTTCTGGCCAAGTATGGGATCCAAACAATCTTCAGACCCACCACGAAGATTATGGACTATTTAAGATCTGCAAAAGACGCCCGATACCCCCTAGCAACACCTGCGGTATACAAAATTCCATGCAGTTGTGGACAAGTATATACTGGAACAACAAAAAGAAGTGTAAACACCCGCTTAGTCGTACATAAAAGAAATTGTCGCTTAGGACACATCGAAAAATTGGCCGTAGCTGAGCATGTTTTTTGAGATGGGAACCACGAAATTAAATTTAATGAGACAAGCGTTATAGGACGAACATCCCACGATCATGCGCGCATATATAGAGAAGCAATAGAGAATCACAAACACCATAACAATTTTAGTAGAAAAGAGGAAGTTTTAAAGTTAGACAAAATATGGATCTTGACGATGCGCGAGCAGAATGACAATCGATTAATCTTAATCGAGAATGATGACGCCTTCCAAGGATAGGCATCACGTGACGAATGGTGGTGCCATCTATCAGCTCTATAAATGCGAGAGTACCTGGAGCCTTAGTGGCAGTAGCCGGACGACCTCAGAACATGTTTCCCGCAGATGGAGACGAACGTTAAGTGGAAATTTTATACATCGACCACGGTCTCTCAGCCCGAAAGTTTCAACCGTAGATATAAGAATTGATAAGCACTGCTGAAACAATAATGTAGCTATTACCATGTGGCGTGATCTATTAGATGATAAGTGTGTGCATGCGGTATGTAAGACTTGCCCCATCTCGTCTGTATGGTGGTTTGTCATTGCTGTCTTCGCACATCGTTTGTATTACAGCACTGTACCACTCCCAGTCTGGAAGTATTTTACGAAGTGCGGTATCAGATACAATGCTCCATTTGTTTAAAAAAATTATAAGCGGTAACAGCCACAACTAACTTGCGACGTAATATAAGCAGAAAAGTTAAAACTTATTAGGTCATTCATACTTAACAATAAAAATAAGAAGCACCTGATTTGTTGCCTGTCTGGATAACATGCCTTTCGCTGCTTGTAGCTCTTCAAAGACAAATTAACTTGAAAACTAGACTTCTGCAACCTCAGTTTTCTATCTTTAGCACTGACTCTTCGTAATGCCTAAGCAGTGGTATGATGCACGTTTACGACATGATTTTTAAAGATAGTCTCAAATTAGAACCACTAATTTTTTATAGTAGTCAACATATCAATTTTCGAGAAAAACAGAGAATGCTGGAAAGCCTTTCTTTTATTTGCCTATTTAATTTAATATTTCTATTCTAAGTTGCTTGATCCTGACGGAGTGAAAATTTTTCAGTCCTTGTCCGATTTCTACGTTTATTACAGGAAATAACAGGAACAAAGAAGTCTAAAATCAACTATTGCAGAAACTTGTTATTCTGAGCGGTTTTAGCCTAGTTAGAGTGACATTAAAATAGAACCATGTAACCGAAAACCCCTCCCTTCCTCTACCTATCAGCTATCACCTATACCTAAGGACACAGCAGAGCCGGCCGTTGTGGCCGAGCGGTTCTAGGCGCTACAGTCTGGAGCCGCGCGACCGCTACGGTCGCAGGTTCGAATCCTGCGTCGGCCATGGATGTGTGTGATGTCCTTAGGTTAGTTAGGTTTAGGTAGTTCTAAGTCCTAGGGGACTGATGACCTCAGATGTTAAGTCCCATAGTGCTCAGAGCCACGCGAACCACGTGACTCAGCAGAAATATCTATAGTATCGAGCACTTCATCTCGATAACGAAACGTTTTTACTCGACACTTTTCAAGTGATGCTTTTATTCATATCAGTAGGGGAGAGTGCTGTACTTCGGAACACTTTTCACACTTTCTCCTCTAGTCCAGTAACAAAAATGTGACTACTATGTCCGACATCAACGTGCAATAGCCATTCCCAGACGGCAGTTGACACCACTAGCAGTGGAGGGCGTATAAAGTGTGTGAGGGGGATGCGGAAAACAGTGCAGTCGTTGTCTTAAAGCGGAAACGGAGCGTTTTACTTGACGTCCAAGAGGGCGTGATCATTCCGGCTAATGGTGGAAGAATTTCCGAAACGTCTGACTCTGTAGGCTGCTCCCGCGCCGCCATGGTTAGAGGACACCGTGCGGGACAAAACAGCGCTATTCAAAAACGGTGCCTAGACAACTGTCGTGCAAAACGGGCCACAGATGACAGGGGTTCAAAAATGGTTCAAATGGCTCTGAGCACTATGGGACTTAACTTCTGAGGCCATCAGTCCCCTAGAACTTGGAACTACTTAAACCTAACTAACCTAAGGATATCACACACGTCCATGCCCGAGGCAGGATTCGAACCTGCGACCGTAGCGGTCGCGTGGTTCCAGACTGTAGCGCCTACATCCGCTCGGCCACACCGGCCGGCACAGGGGAAAATGACGGCTGAGGAGAGGTATACGAGCGAATAGACGCGCAACTGTTAAATAACCGACCACCCAGATGAACCAAGGGGCTACCAACGGTGTCTGTTGCTGTATATTGGCCTCCGCAGCCGCAGCGGGAACCTGGTTCATGCTCCCAGGCTGACTGCGATTCATCGTAGGCGAAGTCTGTGATTTGTACCCCAGTATCACAACTGGACGTCCAGTGAGTGGCAAGAGTGCGAGTTTTCAGGTGAATCACACTTTATGCTCAATCGGATAGATGGCCGGCCGCTGGCGTGTACAACGTGATACGTCTGAAAGGAAACACCATGCAACAATCGTCGGAAGTGTCCATCCTGGATGAGGCAGCGCTATGATCTGGGGAATGTTTTCGTCATTCTGGAAGACACAATGGATTAACTCAAGAATGCATCTGTGCTTTGGGACCATGCAGTTTTTTTATCGTCGACACGATGGCATCTACCAGAAAAGCAATACAATGTGTGAAACAGCTCGTAGTGTACGTTCCTGGTTCGAAGAGCACGAAGATGAGTTTACCGTATTCCCCTGGTCGCCAAACTCTCCGAGTTTAAGTGCAATCGAGTGTCTGTGGGACCGCCTCGGTCGGGATGGTCAACAATGGATACTGAGAGAGACAAGAAACCTGGCGCAGCTCGCCACGACACTGGGGTCGGCAAAGCTCCACATTCTTGTAGGTACCTTATGGAAACCTTCTGGAAGTGGAAGAGGATGTAGATGAAGATGATATGGGAGATATTACACTGGGTGAAGAGTTTGACAGAGCACTGAAAGACCTGAGTCGTAACAAGGCCCCCGGAGTAGACAACATTCCATTAGAACTACTGACAGCCTTGGGAGAGCCAATCCTGACAAAACTCTACCATCTGGTGAGCAAGATGAATGAGACAGGCGAAATACCCTGAGACTTCAAGAAGCATATAATAATTCCAATCCCAAAGAAAGCAGGTGTTGACAGATATGAAAATTACCGAACTATCAGTTTAATAAGTCACAGGTGTAAAATACTAACGCGAATTCTTTATAGACGAATGGAAAAACTGATAGAAGCCGACCTCGGGGAAGATCAGTTTGGATTCCGTAGAAATGTTGGAACACGAGAGGCAATACTGATGCTACGACTTATCTTAGAAGAAAGATTAAGGAAAGGCAAAAGTTTCTAGCATTTGTAGACTTAGAGAAAGCTTTTGACAATGTCGATTAGAATACTCTCTTTCAAATTCTGAATGTTGCACGGGTAAAATACAGGGAGTGAAAGGCTGTTTACAATTTGTACAGAAACCAGATGGCAGTTATAAGAGTCGAGGGGTATGAAAGGGAAGCAGTGGTTGGGAAGGGAGTGAGACAGGGTTGTAGCCTCTCCCCGATGTCATTCAATCTGTATATTGAGCAAGCAATAAAGCAAATAAAAGAAAAGTTCGGAGTAGGTATTAAAATCCAAGGAGCAGAAATAAAAACTTTGAGGTTCACCGATGACATTGTAATTCTGTCAGAGACAGCAAGGGACTTGGAAGAGCAGTTGAATGGAATGGACAGTGTCTTGAAAGGAGGATATAAGATGAACATCAACAAAAGCAAAACGAGGATAATGGAATGTAGTCGAATGAAGTCAGGTGATGCTGAGGGAATTAGATTAGGAAATGAGACACTTAAAGTAGTAAGGGAGTTTTGCTATTTGGGGAGCAAAATAACTGATGATGGTCGAAGTAGAGAGGATATAAAATGTAGACTAGCAATGACAAGGAAAGCGATTCTGAAGAAGAAAAATTTGTTAACATCGAGTATAGATTTAAATGTCAGGAAGTCGTTTCTGAAACAATTTGTATGGAGTGCAGCCATGTATGGAAGTGAAACATGGACATAAATAGTTTGGAGCAGAAGAGAATAGAAGCTTTCTATATGTGGTGACACAGAAGAATGCTGAAGATTAGACGGGTAGATCATATAACTAATGAGGAGGTATTGAATAGGATTGGGGAGAAGAGAAATTTGTGGCACAACTTGACTAGAAGAAGGGATCGGTTGGTAGGACATATTCTGAGACATCGAGGGATCACCAATTTAGTATTGGAGGGCAGTGTGGAGGGTAAAAATCGTAGAGGGAGACCAAGAGATGAATACACTAAGCAGATTCAGAAGGATGTAGGCTGCAGTAGGTACTGGGAGGTGAAGAAGCTTGCACAGAGTAGAGTAGCATGGAGAGCTGCATCAAACCAGTCTCAGGACTGAAGACCACAACAACAACAACAACAACCTTCTAGAACCTCTTTGACTCTCTTACTGTACGCCTCGCAAGAGTCCAAGCTGCAATAGGTGGTGTTTTAGGCTTTCAGCAGGTTTTCATATTAAAGCGAGTGGACAGTGTAGAAATTTAATATAACTCCTTATTCGATATTTCAATGTGAGATTTAACTTTCAATGTTTGTGTCGTTTTCTGAAATTACAAAAAAATTACTCTGGAAAAGTAAAGTTTTTCCAAAAATTGAAATATTGCTAACTGAAGCTATGCGACCATTGTAAAATTTTGAATAATAATTTATTACATGACGATCGCTTGGATGTACAAAGAAATATTCGCTTTATCAGTTTCGGCAAGTAGTGCTTAATCCTCTAAAAAGCTCCCTACAGTTAAGTTTTTTTTCTTTCTTTCTTCTCTACTATATTTTTCTGATGACGGGTTTCAACTGGAAGCCCTTCGTCTTGTCCTGTTCTGAGCATCTTCATACATCTGTTTGTACGTTCATCCTCTTCTAACGTCATCCATCATTTCAATTCTGTTCGTACCTCTTCCTATCATTCCTTTCACTTTTCCCTCTACAATTGTTTGTTCCAGACAATTCCTACGCAGTATATGTCCGAGCATAGATTTTTTTTTCTGTTTCTGATTACTTCCAATATTTTTTTTTTCTTCCCATATTTTCGTCACCTTCATCCTTAAGCTTTTCACCCCACCTCCAGCATTCCCGATGTCATGTTTAGCCAATCTTCTCCTCAGATCAATTGAAATTCTTCTTGATATGAGTAACTGCTTCGCCTTTCCAGATACTCTCTTTTCGAAGGATATCTTCCCCTTATTTCTTCTGTATGGCTTTCATTCCGTGTTATTAAACTTCCCAGGTACAGAAAGGATTTTACTTGTTCTTTTTACGTCTAGGAACATATTAACTGCAGCCTCCTGCTTCCATGTTATTATCACTTTTATCTTCCCACTATTTATCTTCGTTCGATACTTCTTGGCCCTCCTTGCGTACTCAACACGTTCTGTAGCTCCTCTTCTGATTCCGCCAGCTCTGCTTGATCATCCGCCTATTTTTGATGTCTGTACCCTTGCCGCTCAGATTATAATACCTCTTACATCCCCTACAACCTTATCTATAAGTTCTTCTCTATACATTTTTTATAGCTTTGGTGTCAGTGACATTCTTGTCTTACACCTCTTCCAATGCTCTTCTCTTCCGTATCAGATGTAAGGACAGCCTAGCTCATAAACTCAGCATTACCTGGGCATTCATTTTGCCAATTTATAACAGAAACGAAAATAAATGAACTGTGTTTGTAGTGCAAATATCGAAAAAATTTCATTTCCATGTATCCGCGAAAACACTACTGAAATTATGAGACAGTCGTACAAAGAAATACGGATAATGTTGAAAGGTGTAAGCACAGGTGCTTCGCGTGTCTACAACGCTTTTTTGTAAACGTCTCTATGGAAACGGCTCTTCACAGCTCTACAGACGGCTATTGTCATCGCATTCAGCCGTTTGCGCTTCGTTGTTGACAGCTATCAAAAGCGGTGTCAAGTGTCAGGGGTTTCCTTAAGAGGACCTGCACGTGAATAACTGTCAAAAAATCGATTTTTTAATTTTTGTCTTAAGAATTCTCTGTAGTTTTCTGAAAGAGGAAAAAATTACTTTCAGAAAAGTGGAGCACAGGAAGTACCAAAATCAGAGGAATTTATAAAATTGGTGGCACGTACCACGACGTCCCCATGGCACACAGTCAACTTTGTTGAAAATGAAGTTTTGCTCTCATTTGTTTCGTTTCTATGACTTTTCAGTCCCTTCAGTTGGCTAGCCTGCGAAAGCTTCACAGTTACTCATCCTTTGTTTAAACAGAGAGTTTAGTCATTGTTTGCTTTGTTTTGGAGCGAATATTTTGTTAACAGCGAAGTAACTGTGTGCGTGAGTTGCTTATTGTATTATTATCGACAAGCCATAAGACAAAATCAAAACGGCCTTCAGTGAATGGAAAAGTTAGTATGGGCTACCTTCTTTCATAAATCCTCCACAGATGACAACCCACGTCATGCACTCTGCCCACCTGTCAGTCATGGTGTGGCTACCAGAGGGCTGTTACTCAAGGTGAGACATACAACCAAAAACATACTTTGCCGTTTGCTACGATGGAAGTTATAAAATCTATTTATAGGGATTTTAGTGACATAAAATTATTAGAGAAATGTTTACATGGTAGGACTCAAAATCTAAATCAGAGTTTCAGCAATTGTATATGGGAACGGATACCAAAAACTGTTTTAGTTGGACTAAATACTTAGAAAATAGACTTGCTATATGCTGTTCTGTATTTCAGTGGCGGTGCAACGTCAAGGCTTCATGTTATGGAACTGAGGGGAGTGCCTGGTTGACTAAATACGCATAGAGCTCTTACACCCAATGACCGAAGGAGACTCTTCAAAGCACAAAAATCAGTGTTGGAGCCACCAAAGAATCAAGAATAAAAAGTATGAAAAAGGAAAGGGAGGAAGAACTACAAAGGAAAAAGACGACTGTGTACCTCGGATGCATTAGTGCCATGCAACTTTCATAGGAGAAACAAGTTTTAACTTTAAATTTTACGAAAGTTAAATTATTTCATTTTCTTGTACAGTTTGGCTAAAAACTACTAAAGATAGAGAGCTGAAATTTTGCATACTGTCTTAAAACATGCTTAACTAAAAAGTAGACTACTCCTGTGACTTAACTTTGAAAATAAAATGTTTCTTTGAAAAAAACCCCTGAATAAATTTCCAAAACTTTTGATAATCATACCTAATTTTTTTTTTTGTATCGAAGTTTATGATAGTATAAGGTTTTCAATAGTCTACATTAAATATAATAGTATGAAGAACTTACAGGAAAAAAATAAATCTTCTACTTTGTTTGTGGCTCTGAGCACTATGGGACTGAACATCTGTGGTCATCAGTCCCCTAGAACTTAGAACTGCCTAAACCTAACTAACCTAAGGACATCACACACATCCATGCCCGAGGCAGTCGCGCGGTTACGGACTGAGCTCCTAGAACCGCTAGACCACCGCGGCCGGCTTTGTTTGTATTTTGAGTAATGTGTACCTATGATGTACAAAAATAATTAGCATGGGTTATTTCACCTGCAACAAAAAAGCACAATTAAATAAAGTGAGAGAGCTAAAGCTGTGGTTCACACATAAAAATTATCCCAAGAGATGTATTAAAAGATGGTAAGCATTATATGGGCTTACAAATCTTATTCTTTGAGTGGCACTGTTTAGAAAACTGTCAATTTTTTCAAGGTTTCCCCAGGTATTCACGGACCAGTCCCCTTAAGCTGACTCGACTATAGGAGTGTCTTAGTAGTGAACGGTAACTGTATTAAGACTTCATGCATGATGTGGGCATTTTTCATACGTCTCAGTGTTTATGACGTCGTATCTCTTGATCTAACTGTTATTCAACTAAAAATTTTGAATGTGCATTTAGCGGCGTATGTGGATGTTTCTACGAAATTTATCCGAATAGAGTTAGTGGCACAGAAGTAATTAATTTAAAAGTCATGCAGAATGCGACAAATTTTCACTTGTCTCATTGTTTATGACGTCATATCTCCCGAACTATGAAAGGCAGGTGGTTGTCACTAGCACAGCGATTGTTGCCCGACAGGAAGGGATATGTGTATCAGGAGTGGTTGAAATCGATCCAGTACTGGTTTTCGAGGAGATGTGGAACATTCACAAACATACATTCATTTTTACAACAGGACTATATAGAAATGTAGCCGGGCACTTTGAATATCATGAACTCATTTAGTGAATTACGTACGTCTGAAGATGGCATCTACTTGCCGCAAACATGCATGTGATTATTTTCTTAATATTCCTAAGCAAGTGTGACATCATCCATTATTGTACAAAGGCTTTTCCAAACTCGGAAAAAATGTTTGAAAGTACGATATTGTATTGAAACTTTTAGTGCTGCAATCGACAAAACCTGGTTAGTAGCAAGTAATCGTCTGTCTGATACAGTATTGCTCTATTACACACTAACAATCAATAACTAAAATAAAACTAACTAGAAATATTACCAAAAACCCGTTACAAGTTGAATACATTTTGAAATAGATGATGTTCGAAAGAAACATACATTTCCATTTTGAACATAGGTAAGATTGTTAATACATATCACGTGTCCTGTGGTAGAAGACCTTTCGTTCCAAAGTACAAGATGATGCAAGGCCGACGAAGTATGGCTTAACCGATCACGCGTTATATGACTAATTTTAATTATACACAGAATTTTTCTCACCATAAAATTTTGTTACTAAAGTATAGACAACACCTCCCAAATAGCCTTAATACAACGGCAATGAAATGTGTAGAATTCAAATTTTTTTTTTTTCAAATACTGCACAGAATACAACCTCATGTCTCACAAGGACAACAACAAAAAAAAAAAATTGTAGAAAATACTTCACACTGCTTACGGCAGTCTCTAGAGCACGTGCCTTCATGTGATTCTAACATTTCATCACTAGACTGAACACAGACCAGGAAACATCGTATCATTTTTAGGTGCAACACTTTCCCCTACTTCATAGTAAGTATCGTATCGAATGGTCCTATAGTAATGATTAGCTACACTTTTATTATTCATCCATAATTTAAATCAGTTCTGACATTGTCAGTAAACGAATGTGCAAGCATCTGCTTGCCAACAATTGAAAAAGCAGTGAGGTAGCGGACCACAGAGCGAGTGTACGAAAACATTTCTGACACTTAGCCCGAATTCGGCAACTTTTCACTCGCAGTTCGTTCACTTGTATTCCCCCGTTTTCGCTATTAAGTTACTGTTTATTTTTATTGAGTAAAACAGTTTTAGTGCAAGAGTTACTGAATCAGAGAGCTTAAGTTTGTTGAGACATTTAAAGGAAAAGTCATGTGAATCCATAGAATAAACTGCGTTCAAGACTCCAGTGCGATCTATCGCACAACAGTGATCTAGTGGCCTGTCGTAAGATATAGAAGAATTTCTGAAACGCGGTGGAGAAAAGATGAAATTATTCTCACGAAATCACTGTGAGCTAATCCTTTAGACCAGTGGTCGTCAAACGTTTTTGGTCGAGAGCCAATGCTGACATTGCGGGGTGGCACCTCGGGTCATAAATGTACCGATCTCATTAGTAATTGGAAACCTACACACATTATGAGCTCCCAGTAGCGTTAACAGTCGGCACCAGCCAGAAAACTTCATGTCGACTATTCTCTGCAATCCCTTTCAGTGACCCCAAAGGTGCCATACTGTAATTTTCTGACGAAGTGTTGTGCGAGCGGGCGATCAATCGATTAATAATATTAACTGTACTTATAATGCAATACATTATGCAGAAAATGTTTACTAAATGCGTTGAATGTTATTTTTCTCTAACCACTGCGTTGCATTGAAACAGCCTTCATTTAATTCCATATTCCTTGATACAAACTGTTCAAAATCGTTCAAATGGCTCTAAGCACTACGGGACATAACATCTGAGGTCATCAGTCCCCTAGACTTAGAACTACTTAAACCTAACTAACCTAAGCACATCACACACATCCATGCCCAAGGCAGAATTCGAACCTGCGACCGTAGCAGCAGCGCGGTTCCGGATTGAAGCGCCTAGAGCCGCTCGGCCACCACGGCCGGTGCTGCAAACTGTACCCCGATGAAGATGACCATCTCTGCAATGCGCATTCACAAATCTATGTTACTTCTGTAACAAAATTTGTACCACAGCAGCTGACGGATACGAGTTCCGCAAGTCCGTGGGTTGTCAATGCTGAAAGACAATAAAACATTCCCCCCCACCAAGTGGTCGCGCTACTAAACCTCTGTCTCTGAGGTAACGGCCAACTTCACCTACCTCATAGGCGAATTCACCAACGTCAATTCCAACTACGCACATATTGAAATATTACTGACGCAATATTTTTGTGCCGGCCGCGGTGGTCTCGCGGTTCTAGGCGCGCAGTGAGGAACCGTGCGACTGCTACGGTCGCAGGTTCGAATCCTGCCTCGGGCATGGATGTGTGTGATGTCCTTAGGTTAGTTAGGTTTAAGTAGTTCTAAGTTCTAGGGGACTGATGACCACAGCAGTTGAGTCCCATAGTGCTCAGAGCCACTATTTTTGTTTGTTACTGAGCAGGAAAGCAGCACGCTTAACAGGTTCGTAACATTTGTTGACGTTTTTGCAGTACGCCCGCGGGTCGCAGTTTGACCACCACCACTTTAGACTCACAAGGGGAGGCCGCCAATTGTGAAATTCAGATTCGATTCATACTGCGCATAATGAAAGCTCATGGCCAGAGGTGTAATGTGGCAAAGCACCAAGATGCACTTCTCAGCCGTTGTCGAGAAAATCGACAGTTGAAAGAAACCGTTGCGGTGAAATACTCTCTACCATTACTACCTTTCTACAGCGTCGTGGCGCAGCGGTAAGCGCTCGGGTTCGTAATCCGAAGGTCGCCGCGTCGAATCTCACGCTATGCAACTTTTTTTTATTATTAGTTTTTTGTAATTCAATATATATATATATATATATATATATATATAAATTATTAATGAATAATGAATTGCTTATGCATGTTGGTGAAGGCGGATCGCTCTCCAATTGTACCGCCTCCATTTTTCCGTTTTTTTAGCAGGGTGTACCAAAGCTCTCCCGTCCGCACTGATTTTCGACGATGTTATTAGTTGCGCTAGGGACCGCATCTACCTTCTTTCGAAGTTAGCAGGCAACTACGCTGTTATGCGGTGGCTCGTTTCGGCCCATTCAACATCTGTCCTTCAAGTGTAACGAGCAAGTAACGGAGTTTATATTTCATACCTGCCACAGCAAATTTGTGTTCGTGGGGTCTCTATTCTAATTCTAACGTTTGACTTACGCTATACGTATTCGTTTCGGAATATCGTTTCTACGTCTTCCGTTAATTATACGTGGTTAACATTATGAAGACAATTAATAACATTTGTGAAATACAACTTTGTTTGCGGAAAACATAATGATGCTCGAAGTCGCCAGTTTTTCCACGACAAACGACTTTCAACAACTTATTATATGCATAATTGTTGCATTACAAAAAAAAAAAAAATAAAAGGTCGCATGGCGCGAGATTCGATCCGGCGAGCTTCAGATTACGAACCCGAGCGCTTACCGCTGCGCCACGACACTGTAGGAAAGTGGTAATGGTAGAGAGTATTTCACCGCAACGATTTCTTTCAACTGTCGATTTTCTCGACAACGGCTGAGAAGTGCATCTTGGTGCTTTGCCACATTACACCTCTGGCCATGAGCTTTCATTATGCGCAGTATGAATCGAATCTGAATTTCACAATTGGCGGCCTCCCCTTGTTAGAGCAACGCGAAGACGAGAAAGTTTATTCCCCCAGTTGTACAAAACTGCTCAACGAGTACTGAAAATTCCAGCGACAGCATTGCCTTCCGGGCGCAAATCTTAAAAGGTAGGCAGCACATTATTTAAGTCTCGTTATAGATTATCAGCGAAACGAGTAGCTAAAATATTATTTTTGCGTGACCAGACGGGAAGACAATGGGAAACGTGGGTAAGATTTAATTTATTTACTTCTGGTCGCTATGCTACTGTTTTTCTGATACTCTGTTCTGTAATTTCACGTTTCACGTTCCAGATTTTAAAAATTGCAGCCAGTAATGAAAATTTAAAAAAATTTAAAAACTGTGAAAACGACTACATCCCTCTATTATAAATTGACACTACAGACAGAGATGGGAAGATTGTAGCTCATAGAGAGTATCTACTCCAGTCTTTTTATCACGTATCGATGCGTCGAAATATTGGTGATTTTCTTTCGACAATATGTCCGCCCCTGGTACCTGAGTGGTAACCGCAACGGAATATCGTGCAATAACGGCCCGGATTCGATTCCCGGTTGGGTCAGAGATTTTCTTCTCTCGGGGACTGGGTGTTGTGTTGTTCTCATCGTCGTCATTCCATCCACTCGACACGCAAGTCGCCGAAGTGGCGTCAACTCGAAAGACTTGCACCAGGAGAACGGTCTACCCACCGGGAGGCCCTCGCCACGCGGCATTTCCGTTTTCGACAGTGTGATAAGTATGATAGTTTCCTTACGACACTGCTCATGAGTATTGATAATTTTCGTTTTGTGGCGTGCCCCTACCTACGCCATCTGGCATGGTTCAGTGAACAAAGCTGGCCAGTGGGTGAATACTTTTCGTAAACACGCGAGCCAGTGCACTGTAAATTCCGATGAAAATCTGGCGCTATTCTTCCAACCATAATCGTACAGTTCCAAACGAAAGACAGTTAATACAGATGAAGAATACTGACAAGTGTAGTCTCGCATGCATCTAAAAATGACTGCCAGCTATAACGAGCTGAAGAGACCAGCTGATAACAGGACGCCCTGAATAACGGTTACTGCAAACCGGTCTGCGGACTCATCGTATGAGTAGAAACTAATTACAGCAGCTACAACAGATCTACTGCACTATTGAAATAGCGATTAAAATTATTTACTTTCACATGCGTTTATCATGGTAACATGTGAAACTTTTGACTCCATTAATCTGTTAGAACAAATATAACGTCATAAAAATACTATAGTTGAATAAACAGTCCTCCGTAGGCACAATAATGACACATATATGAAATAGGATCATTCGTCGTGTAACATGATGCCCAATCAAAACCGTTAACTGAGAAAAAAAAAAAAGATCCGGAACCGCGGGACTGCTACGGTCGCAGGTTCGAATCCTGCCTCGGGCATGGGTGTGTGTGATGTCCTTAGGTTAGTTAGGTTTAAGTAGTTCTAAGTTCTAGGGGACTTATGACCTAAGATGTTGAGTCCCATAGTGCTCAGAGCCATTTGAAACATTTTTGAGAAAAAAAGAAAATCACAGAGACCCGTCTGAAGTGTTTAGTACTCGTTGTGACAGCAAGACACTGCTGCACTGAGTGAGTGAACTCGCCACTTTTCAGTTTTTGAGCCCCATTTATATAGCAAATGCATATAACAACTACTGGCGTAGTTAATAAGTGTAATCTTCCGTACTGTGTATAAATGTATGATAGTTTACAATGGTTCACGTAGCCTGTTTACGATCTACATAGCTCCAAAAATTTTTAATTATTCCATTGTTACAACATTTTAACTTTTTTTTTTTTTAATTTGTGGTAAGGTCTTAAGGGACCAAACTGCTGAGGTCACCGGTCCCTAAGCTTACACTAAGGACAGCACACATACACACGCACACACACACACACACACACACACACACACACACACACACACACACACGCACACACACACACACACACACACACACACACACGCCCGAGGGAGGACTCGAACCTCCGACAGGGGAGCCGCGCGAACCGTGACAAGGCGCTTGAGACCGCTCGGCTACCCCGCGCGGCCAACATTTTAAGTTTTTCTATTAACAGTGAAGAAGAATAAATCTTTGAAGCAACGTACCTTTAACATGATCTATTCACCAATATAATTTAAGATATACAGTAAAATATGTGCTACCCCAAGTGGGCTCAAAAAATTGAAATGATCCATTCGGCCCCACACTACCCTATGTTTACAATTAGGTAACCGTAAATTGTATCAGACCCGTTAATTTTTTTTTTTTTTTTTTTTTTTTTTTTTTTTTTTTTTTGTTTTTGTAATGTGCATCGAATATCAGCCACAGTTCATCTACAGACTCTCAAACAGCGAGTGGAAAAATGAACTCCTTGCGATGTCTGATGTCTCTCATGTTCTCAAGATGATCATTTTCCCTGCGTAGGCGACAGTCGACAAAACCTTTAGACATTCGGAGGAGAAAGTTGGTGACTGAAATTTCGTGTAGAGTTCTCGCTGCAATGAAAAATGCCTTTGTTTTAATGACTGCCATTCCAACTTGTTTATTCTCTTCCCAATGTCGTGACAATATAAGAGTTTCCGTTTCTTGAATTTATTCAGTGTCTTGCGTCACTCATGGTAAGGATCCCACACAGCGCACCAATACTCCAGAATAGAATGGACCAGCGTAGTATAGGCATTCCATTTAGTATATCTGTAGCACCTTCCAAGCGTTTTGCCAATAAAGCGCAGTCTTCATTCACCTTCCCCAATATATTTTCTGTGCGACAGTACCAATTTCAGTTGTTCATAATTGTAATTCCTAGGTATTTAGTTGAATCGAGAATCTTTGGATTTATACGATTTATTGTGAAACTGAATTTTTTACAGTTCAAGGTCAATTGCCACTTATCGCACCATGTAGTTAATTTGTTCTAAATCATTTTGTAATTCCGTCTGATCTCCGCACGACTTTACTAGAAGAGAAACATCAGCATCATTTTTAAACAGCCTGAGAGGTCAGCTCAGATACTTTCACAGGGTGGTACCACTTTTCTAGTATCCTACATTTGAACGATAGCGTATTGAGGATGTTACGCTCGTATTGTTGAAAGAGAGTGATGTACACTGAAGAGCCAAAGAAAGTGGTACACCTGCCTAACATCGTGTAGGGCCCCCGCAAGCACGCAGAAGTGCCGCAACACGACGTGGTATGGACTCGACTAATGTCTGAAGTCGGCTGGACTGAACTGACACATTGAACCCTGCAGGATTGTCCATAAATCAGAAAGAGTACAAGGGGGTGGAGGTCCCTTCTGAACAGCATGTTGCAAGGCATCCCAGATATGCTCAATAATGTTCATGTCTGGGGAGTTTGGTGGCCAGCGAAATTGTTTAAACTCGGAAGAGTGTTCCTGGAGCTTAAGTGCAGTATTTATGGGCCTCGGACGCTGCATTTGGTCCTGGAAAAATTTTATTTCGACGCCGAGAAGATCAGTAATAGGGCGAGGTCAACAGTACTGCCATGACAGCGTCGCCGTCACGTTACCAGCCACTGCAAATTACGCCGCCAGTACCACCAGCCTTCCACTGAATTGTTTATATTGTCACTCTGTAAATATATCAGGTATTTGTGAAATCTGGTTGATTTTAATAATAATTGTGGTCTTGCTAAAATCTCCATCTTACAACCGTGATTATCCCAAATTACAAATGTGGACGGGAATCCTATCCTAGTGAATATAATACCGAGTGTTCTAATTTACTATCAGAAAGTGGTTGAACTTGAATTTAATGTTGTATTGTCAGTTGCACAGCCAATTATATTTTTGTTTAGGTCAAAAGACTGCTTATGAAAGCACATTTGTTATTTAAAGAGCTATAGTTTGTTGTGCGTTACTTAATAAATAATTAATGCTAAGAATACTTCTCATACATACTGGTGTAGTTTTCATAATGAGTATGGTTCTCCAAACCATGAAAGTTTAAAGGTCCTCATGTACTAGGCTAGTTAGTTAATGAAGAAATGCAAAGGCTCTTTCAGAACCAGTGTAGATAGATTTTCATTCTGTTTAGTTGCTTTAAGCCGAGTTTAAGAAAGAACTATTTACTGTGTTATCTATTCTAACGCAAGTTGGTTAATGCACAGGCATAGAGACCCTGTACTAAGCAATGAAGTTAAGCATTATGATCATTAGCAGACCTCCCTGATTTAAATTCAGAATCATTTCAGACTTTTCCCTGTTCAGTATTGCTACTAATTTCATGTGTATCGGTAATTGGTTTTATAACCTGTTACACCTAGTGCATTTAAGGTACGTGTTGTTGAGAGGCATATGTCACTGTTTACTATCTCATTGGCTATTTGTTGGTAGCACATTTATCTGCACTATTAGATGCCGGTACGGTAGCTCAGCGTGTTCGGTCACAGGGTTAGCTGCCCTCTGTAACGAAAAAAACTGAGTTAATCGATCAACAACGAACTTAAGCGAATTCCGCCCCGAGCAGATGCAACGAACGAAAGCGAACAAAAATGAGATTACAAAAATAAGATTACAAAAAAAAAAAGGTTGCTGTGTTATAGTATGAACAGATATAAGGTAATAGTTCTGTGTATTTCAAGGATGGTTAGGTTAGCCTTAGCACTGAATTCTGTATATCATTTTGCTTGACGCAAGAATGCCTAATTAGGCTGGCAACCGGTTTTAATATGTAATGTTACAAGTTGCTTTTGTGCTGGGAGAAAGTCTGTTCCTGACCCACCTGTTTACTGTTAGTTACACTCTGCTGGAGTGTTTGGGAAACGAATCCCATCTTGACTGTTCTGTTTCCATTAGGTTATCTCACGGTCACAAATAACTAAAAATTCCTCGCAGAGGTATAACGTTAGTATCGATTGTCGTTTAAGGCGACTGGTGTTATCGCTACAACTTGTTGTCTTATGTAGGCGCTGCCGACCGCAGCGCCGTATTCTGCCTGTTTACATATCTTTGTATTTGAATACGGACACCTATACCAGTTTGTTTGGAGGTTCAGTGTATTTCGACAGCTGGAGGTAACATTCTCAGTACTCATTCAAGAGTTAGTTGTGCGATGACCTCGCGACGGAGAACTAAACTGTGTGACATGCTGTACCTACTAGTGAACCTATGTGATCAACTCGTTTCATATCCCTAAAAGTTGTTACACCCAGGTATTTCCATGAATTGTCTGATTCCAGTTGTGAGTCACCAATCACGATGGCGCTTTCTTCGACCAGCAGGATTCAAAACGGATGTGTCAGATGATCGCCATGCCACTGCGGTGCATTACCGAATCATACTATGAAGGGCAGACAGGTCAGAGCTGACACTTAGAAATTAAGCCTTATAACATTTTTAGTGGATGGTGTTTCAATTCTGACGTCACTTTAATGTTTCATGTTTATTTCTAAACTCTTAAAGTGCAATTCAAAGCACTTAATTACAAGCAGCAGTTATCCCATTAGATTTCCTTTCCAATATCCGCAGAATGAAATACGACACAGTAATTTACAGGGAGGTGGAAAGTCTTCGGAATGCTACCCTACGGTTTAATTTTTGATGCGGAGCCCTTTAAAAGCCGGTCGGGAGTAGCTCAGCGCTGAGCGGTGGCCGTTTGCCGGCGGGCAGCGGCGACGCGCTAAACACAGGTATTAGGCGGCGTGTTTGCCTCTGCCTTACGGTTTAATTGCAGCGGGCCCGTGCCCGCCCTGTAATCAGCAAACCGAGTTATTTATGTCGACCGAGGCCCTAAAAATCATATTCTCCAGTCTCTGCCCTCGGCTGGTGCGTTCTGGTCCTGCCGAAAGGATCCGTTGCTTATATTCCGCTCAGAGGAGGCATTATAAAAAGTGTGGTCTACGAAGACAATAAATGAGCCATCAACAGCCCCTTTTACATTTTTTTATCCATTTGACTGGTTTAGAGAGTTTCAAATCATTATCAAATGTTTCGTGGATAGTTATGTCGGAAAGCGGAAAATTGGATAATTCGGTGATATATGCGTTTTTGGATGTTTCGAGAGAAAACAAAGCTCAGCACATGAACACGAGTGCGATGAGAGTAGGTAAATTTAAAATATATACAGGCGCAGAATATAATCTACCAAAAAGTCCAAAGAAGGAATATCAGAAGAGGATGAGGATGATGTTGATTAGAATGAACTGCTTCTCGATCCTTTCGTGAAGAGTGTGTGTGAAACGCTCAGATTGTTATCAGATCGTTTAATACATGGAGTTTTACATCCGATTTGTACAGAAACCAGACTGCTGCTATAACATGCAAAGACGCCAAAGGGAAAGAGGAGTTGAGCAGAGACTGAAATATATTCGAAGCCAAGGTCTGTTTTTTTACCGCTTACTCAGAGTACTGAATGAGTAAGCGCTAAAAAAACAGAAAAAATACTGACGTCAGGGACAGGTAATAATAACTTAAAGAATAGATGATGAACTGTAATTCTGTCAGAGACGGAAAAGCATTTGGAAGCTCAGTTCAATGGAATACAGTAGATAGTGTCTTGAAAGGAGGCTATAACGTGAACAACATAAGTAAAACAAAGTAATGGGGTGTAGTCGAATTAAACCAGACGACACGGAAAGAATTAGATTAGTACATGAGGCAGTAAGTGTAGTAAATGACTCTTGCTGCATCCGCAACAAAACAGCTGACGATGGTAGAGTTAGAGGGGATACAAAATGCTGACTGGCAATAACAAGCAAAGCGTTTCCGGGAAAGAAAAATATTTCAACAGATAATACGTATTTAAGTCTTAGTTTTACTTTGGAGTGTAGCTTTTTATAAGAAAGTGAAACGTGGATGACAAACCCTACAGACAATAAAATGTTACAAGTCTTTTTTTCTGTTTTAAATATGGTTATACAGGAGAACGCTGAGGATGAGATGGACAGAACGGATAACTAAAGGGATTGGTTGAAGCAACACATCCTAAGGCATCAAGAAATAGTAATTTGGGTATGGAAGAAAGTGTAGGGGATGGTTGGGGTGACAAACTGTGTATGCATCAATGTAAGCTTGTTCGAGTGGATGTTGGTTGCAGTAACTATACAGGGATGAAATGGCTTGCAACAGGATTAACTAGTGTCTTCTATTTGAAGCCCTTAACGTAATTGTCAGTATTCAGAATAAAATATGGCTCTGCACTGCATCCCTTTGTCGGATTTTTTACTATTAGATATAACGATCTGTTACTGTTGTTGTTGTTGTCTTCAGTCTAGAGACTGGTTTGATGCAGTCTCCATGCTACTCTATCCTGTGCAAGCTTCTTCATCTCCAAGTAGCTATCCTCCACTCTACCCTCCAATACTAAATTGATGAACCCTTGATGCCTGAGAACATGTCCTATCAACTGATCCCTCTTCTAGTCAAGTTGTGCCACAACTTCCTCTTCTCTCCAGCTCTGTACAGTAACTCCTCATTAGTTATGTGATCTACCCATCTAATATTCAGCATTCTTCTGTAGCACCACATTCCGAAAGCTTCTATTCTCTTATAGTCTAAACTACGTTTCACTTCCATACATGGCTACACTCCATACAAATACTTTCAGACACTTCAACCGATACTCGATATCCTTTCCTTGGCATTGCCAGTCTACATTTTATATCCTCTCTATTTCGACTATCATCAATTATTTTTATATTTTTTTGCCAAATAGGGAAACTCATTTACCATTTTAAGTGTCTCATTTCCTAATGTAATTCCCTCAGCATCACCTGATTTAATTTGACTACATTCCATAATCCTAGTTTTGATTTTGTTTATGTTCATCTTATATCCTCCTTTCAAGACACTGTCCATTCCGTTCAACTGCTCTTCCAGGTCCTTTGCTGTGTCCGACAGAATTACAATGTCATCGGCAAACCTCAAAGTTTTTATTTCTTCTCCGTGGATTTAATTCCTACTCCAATTTTTTTCTTTTGTTTCCTTTACTGCTTGCTCAATATACAAACTGAATAACATCGGGGACAGGCTACAACCCTGTCTCACTCCTTTCCCAATCACTGCTTCCCTTTCATGTCCCTCGACTCTTATAACTGCCATCTGGTTTCTGTACAAATTGTAAATAGCCTTTCGCTCCCTGTATTTTACCCCTGCCACATTCTGTATTTGAAAGAGAGTATTCCAGTCAACATTGTCAAAAGCTTTCTCTAAGTCTACAAGTGCTAGAAACGTAAGTGTGCCTTTCCTTAATGTATCTTCTAAGATAATTTGTAGGGTCAGTATTGCCTCGCGTGTTCCAAAATTTCTGCGGAATCCAAACTCATCTTCCCCGAGGTCGGCTTCTATCAGTTTTTCCCTTCGTCTGTAAAGAATTCGTGTTAGTATTTTGCAGCCGTGACTTATTAAACTGATGGTTCGGTAGTTTTCACACCTGTCAGCACTTGCTTTCTTTGGGATTGGAATTACTATATTATTCTTGAAGTCTGAGGGTATTTTGCCTGTCTCATATATCTTGCTCACAAGATGGTAGAGTTTTGTCATGGATGGTTCTCCCAAGGCTATCAGTAGTTCTGATGGAATGTTGACTACTCCCGGGTTGTTTCGACTTAGGGTTTTCAGCACTCTGTCAAATTCTTCACGCAGTAGCATATCTCCCATTTCATCTTCATCTACGTCTTTTTCCAGTTCCATAATATTGCCCTCAAGTGCATCGCCTTTGTATAGACCCTCTACATATTCCTTCCACCTTTCTGCTTTCCCTTCTTTGCTTAGAAATGGTTTTCCATCTGATCTCTTGATATTCATACAAGTGGTTCTCTTCTCTCCAAAGGTCTCTTTAATTTTCCGTAGGTAATATCTATTTTACCCTTAGTGATATATGCCTCTACGTTCTTACATTTGTCCTCTAGCCATCCCTGCTTAGCCATTTTGCACTTCCTGTCGATCTCATTTTTGAGACGTTTGTATTTCTTTTTGACTGCTCCATTTACTGCATTTTTGTGGTTTCTCCTTTCATCAGATAAATTCAATATCTCTTGTTTTACTCAAGGATTTCTACTAGCCCTCGTCTTTTTACCTACTTTATCCTCTGCTGGCTTCACTATTTCATCTCTCAAAGCTACCCATTCTTCTTCTACTGTATTCCTTTCCCCCGTTCTTATCAATCGTTCCCTAATGCTCTCTCCGAAACTCTATACACCTCTGGTTCTTTCAGTTTATCCGGTTCCCATGTGCTATAAATTCCTACCATTTCGCTCATTCTTCAGTGTTAATCTACACTTCATAACCAATAGATTGTGATCAGAGTCCACATATGCCCATGTCTTACAATTTAAAACATGGTTCCTAAACCTCTGTCTTACCTTTGTATAATCTATCTGAAACCTTCCATTGTCTCCAGGCCTGTTCCACGTATACAACCTACTTTCACGATTCTTAAAACAAATGTTAGCTATAATAAACTTGTTCTCTGCGCGAAATTCTAACAGGCGGCATTCTCTTTCATTCCTTACCGCTATTCTATATTCACCTACTACTTTTCCTTCTCTTCCTTTTGCTACTATCAAATACGGATCCACGAAGCTTCTGATAACGGAACTGAATAACGGTTGTGTAAAAATAACACGGAAAGAGATTGTTATAGGTGCCGTGCAATCATCATTTACTGTCTTCCTAATGTATTTCGCGCAGTTCCCCCAGAAACACAGTAACGATTAACAAAACTCTGCGAAAGGTACATTATTTATGTCCTTTTATACCTATATTTAAAAGTTTTTGGCGTTTCCCAATTGCTTTGTCAATTGCCATAAATTGCTATAAAAAAGATGCTAAGGCCAGAAAAATGATGAATGAGCACTACCCTTTGTGCTTCCGAAGTTGAAGAAGGTTGAAGTGTTCTCTCCCTGCCGCAATCACTTTGTTGATAGCAGTGACTTCTTTTTTCATCTCGTTTTAGCGGGGGAGTAATATCGTTGGTGAAGCGATCAGCTTCATATGCCCAATAGTTTCATTCAAACCATTTTAGAAATTGTGACAAAATAGAACACCTGCAGCCGTTCTTATGATTTTATTGCGACCAGTTTCAGCGCTTCAATGCGCCATCTTCAGGCTGTTGTTGATGCAGTACGGGTTGATATGACCCTTATATCTACACTACTGGCCATCAAAATTGCCCCACCAAGAAGAAATGCATATGATAAACGGGTATTCATTGGACAAAAATATTATACTAGAACTGACATGTGATTATATTGTCACGCAATTTGGGCGCATAGATCCTGAGACATCAGTACCCAGAACAACCACCTCTGACCGTAATAACGGCCTTAATACGCCTGGGCATTGAGTCAAACAGAGCTTGGACGGCGTGTACAGGTACAGCTGCCCATGCAGCTTCAACTCGATACCACAGTTCATCAAGAGTAGTGACTGGAGTTGCTCGGCCACCATTGACCACACGTTTTCAGTTGGTGAGAGATCTGGAGAATGTGCTGGCCAGGGCAGCAGTCGAACTTTTTCTGTATCCAGAAAGGCCCGTACAGGGCCTGCAACGTGCGGTCGTGCGTTACCCTGCTCAAATGTAGTATTTCGCAGGGATCGAATGAAGGGAAAAGCCACGCGTCTTAACACATCTGAAATGTAACGTCCACTGTTCAAGGTGCCGTCAATGCGAACAAGAGGTGACCGAGACATGTAACCAATGGCACCCCATACCATTACGCCGGGTGATAGGCCAGTATGACGATGACGAATACACGCTTCCAATGTGTGTTCCCTGCGATGTCACCAAACACGGACGCGACCATCATGATGCTGTAAACAGATCCTGGATTCATCCGAAAAAATGACGTTTTGGCATTCGTGCACCCAGGTTCGTCGTTGAGTACACCATCGCAGGCGCTCCTGTCTGTGATGCTGCGTCAAGGGTAACCGCAGCCATGGTCTCCGAGCTGATAGTCCATGCTGCTGCAAACGGCGTCGAACTGTTCGTGTAGATGGTTGTTGTCTTGCAAACGTCCCCATCTGTTGACTCAGGGATCGAGATGTGGCTGCACGATCCGTTACAGCCATGCGGATAAGATGCCTGTAATCTGCTAGTGATACGAGGCCGTTTGGATCCAGCACGGCGTTCCGTGTTACCCTCCTGGACCCACCGATTCCATATTCTCCTAACAGTCACTGGATCTCGACTAACGCGAGCTGCAATGTCGCGATACTATAAACCGCAATCGCGATAGGCTACAATCCGACCTTTATCAAAGTCGGAAACGTGATGGTACGCATTTTTCCTCCTTACACGTGGCATCACAACAACGTTTCACTAGGCAACGCCGGTCAACTACTATTTGTGTATGAGAAATCAGTTGGAAACTTTCCTCATGCCAGCACGTTGTAGGCGTCGCCACCGGCACCAACCTTGTGAGAATGCTCTGAAAAGCTAATCACTTGCATATCACAGCATCTTCTTCCTGTCGGTTAAATTTCGCGTAAGTACCACGCCATCTTCGTGGTGTAGGAATTTTAATGGCCAGTAGTGTATATCACATCAGTTGCCAGCATAACTGCGTACGTAGATAATGTGTCAGCACTGCAACCATCAACTGCCAACTAAATTGATGGTTGGAGTGCTGGACGTAGACGAATATGGTCCAAGTTTAAGCAGATTGTAAATAGTGAACTGGAGAATCATGTGCCTAATAAGTAGATTAACGACGGGAAAAACTCACCACGGTTTAATAACGAGATTCGGAAATTTCTGAGGGAGAAGAGGCTGTTCCACTCTCGGTTCAAAAGAGAACCTACAAATTAGGACATGCAAAGGTTAGCAGAGATTCGTACAACTGTAAAAAGATCTACCCGAAAAGCGTACAACAGCTACCACCGGTATACCTTCTCAGAAGATCTGGCAGAGAACCCGAGAAAATTTCGGTCCTGTGTAAAATCGCTAAGCTGGTCTAAGGCTTCTAACAAGTCACTTGTTGGCCAACTTGGTGTGGAAATTGCAGACGGCAAAACGAATCGTACAAACATACTGTCGACTGACCATCGGACAGGCTCCCGTATGGACGACGTAGTAATAAGCATCCCTGGCGTAGAGAAACAACTGAAAATGTTGAACACAAATAAGTCGCCATGTCAGGGTTGGATCCCAAAAAAAAAAAAAAAAAAAAAATGGCTCTGAGCGCTATGCGACTTAACTTCTGAGGTCATCAGTCGCCTAGAACTTAAAACTAATTAAACCTAACTAACCTACGGACATCATACACATCTATGCCCGAGGCAGGATTCGAACCTGCGACCGTAGCGGTCGCTCGGTTCCAGACTGTAGCGCCTAGAGCCGCACGGCCATTCCGGCCGGCGGTTGGATCCCAGTTTGGTTTTAAAAAGAGTACTCTACGGCATTGGTGCATTACTCACATTGAATTTATCACGAATCTCTCGCCCAGTGTAAAGTGCTAAGCGACTGGAAAAAGCGCAGCTGACTCCTGTGTAGAAGAGGGGTGAAAGAACGGACCCGCAATATTACAGACCGATATTCCTAGCATCGGTTTTCTGCAGAATCCTTGTACACATTCTCAGTTCCACGAATCAGCGAAAAGCATCGCTCGTAGAAAACTCAGCTTGCCCTTTTGTTGTATAATATACTGTAAAATATGGGTAACAGGCAGATTCCATATTTCTATATTTCGGGAAAGCATTTGACACGGTGCTTCACTGCAGGGCGTTTAAGAAGATGCGAGCATATAAAACAGGTTCTTAGATGTGTGAAGACTTCCTACGTTATAGAACCCAGTATATTACCGGCGTGGCGAGTGTTTATCAGAAATAGGGGTATTGGTAGGAGTGCCCCAGGGAAGTGTGTGATAGAACTGCTATTTTTCTCTATGAACGTAAACTGTTTGGAGGACAGGGTGGGCAGCAATCTGCGGTTGTTTGCTAATGATGTTGTGGTGTTCGGTAAGGTGTCGTTGGGTGACTGTAGGAGGATACCAGATGAATTAGATAAAATTTATGTTTGATGTGATGAATGGCAGCTAGAACTAAATGTGGGATAATGTAAGTTAATGCGCATGTGAAGGAAAAACAAACCTGTGATGTTCGGATACAGCAGTAGTAGTGCACAGCTTGACATAACCAAGTCGTTTAAATATCGGGTCGTAACGTTGCAAAGCGATAGGAAATATAACGCGCATGTGAGGATTTTGGTAGAGAAGGCGAATAGTCGGCTTCAGTTTATTGGGAGAATTTTGGAAAAGTCTGGTTCATCTGTAAAGGAGACTGCAAATAGGCCGCTGGTGAAACCTATTCTTGAGTACTGCTCGAGTGTTTGGTGTCCGTACCAGGTCGTATGGAAGGAAGACATCGAAGCAGTTTAGAGGCTGATTGCCACATTTGTCACTGGCAGGTTCGAGCGACACGGAAGTGTTACAATGCTTCAGTCGCTCAAATGGGAATCCCTGGAGGGAAGGAAAAATTTTTTTCGAGGAACACTATTGACAAAATTTAGAGAATAACATTTGAAGCTGACTGCAGAACGATTCCACTGTCTCCAACATTGCGCGTACGGACAACGAAGACAAGATACGAGAAAGTAGGGCTCATATGGATGTATATAGAAGTCGTCTTTCCCTCGCTCTGTTTCCGAGTGGAAGAGGAAAGGAACTGACTGTAAGTGGTACGGGGTACCCTTCACCAACAGGCCCTACTGCGGATTGTAGAGCGCCTATGCAGAGGTAGATGTAGGTGTAGATGTAGAACAGAAGCTACAGTATTATTCGAAGACAATAATTACACTGAACTCACCGCGATTTAGGATGGCTCCATGGATATCAGAAAAGGCTGGACATGGTTCCTAATAGGATGTATGATCAGCATGGTCGGCAATGCATGCTGTGCAATCTGCCTCCACGTCAGCTACAAGGTCCCCAAGGAGCCGCCAATGAGCGGGTGTCAACGAAACACAACGTACGGTAGGGCGTTCCGTTCCTCGACAGCCGCGGTTAATGACTGCCGGATGGTCCTTGATGCATGTGGACATACCGCAGTGTCTCACCAATGCATTCCGCAAGCGTTCAGTGATATTCCGTTGTTCCAAGAGCTCCTGTGCTGTTCTGTTCGGACGCGCACTGTCACAAAAATTACGTCGGGGCTGGCTGCACGGTTAAAAAAATCCACACTGAAAAAGTGTAGTGTCGCAGTAGCGTTGACCAGCTAGTGTAACTTGCTGAAATATTCGTCAGTACGCCCATTCCTACATCATGGCACCTACACCACCAAACAGATTGTGTTCGACCACGGTCCTGGGTGCATTACCTGTTCCCACCTCTCGCCGTATAAGCGTACGTCCACAATCACTACTCGGATTCAATCTGCCCTCGTCAGAGAAAAGCACGCGATTCCACTCCTTGTTGGCTGAGCCCCTATGTTCTTGGGATCATCGCTAACGGAGCCCCTAGTGTGCGCGTGTCAACGAAATACAACATACTGGTCGTCGGCCAGGGAGACCACCCCCAAGCATTCGTCTACATCTACATCTACATCTACATTGATACTCCGCAAGCCACCCAACGGTGTGTGGCGGAGGGCACTTTACGTGCCACTGTCATTACCTCCCTTTCCTGTTCCAGTCGCGTATGGTTCGCGGGAAGAACGACTGTCTGAAAGCCTCCGTGCGCGCTCTAATCTCTCTAATTTTACATTCGTGATCTCCTCGGGAGGTATAAGTAGGGGGAAGCAATATATTCGATACCTCATCCAGAAACGCACCCTCTCGAAACCTGGACAGCAAGCTACACCGCGATGCAGAGCGCCTCTCTTGCAGAGTCTGCCACTTGAGTTTATTAAACATCTCCGTAACGCTATCACGGTTACCAAATAACCCGGTGACGAAACGCGCCGCTCTTCTTTGGATCTTTTCCATCTCCTCCGTCAACCCGACCTGGTACGGATCCCACACTGATGAGCAATACTCAAGTATAGGTCGAACGAGTGTTTTGTAAGCCACCTCCTTTGTTGATGGACTACATTTTCTAAGCACTCTCCCAATGAATCTCAACCTGGTACCCGCCTTACCAACAATTAATTTTATATGATCATTCCACTTCAAATCGTTCCGTACGCATACTCCCAGATATTTTACAGAAGTAACTGCTACCAGTGTTTGTTCCGCTATCATATAATCATACAATAAAGGATCCTTCTTTCTATGTATTCGCAATACATTACATTTGTCTATGTTAAGGGTCAGTTGCCACTCCCTGCACCAAGTGCCTATCCGCTGCAGATCTTCCTGTATTTCGCTACAATTTTCTAATGCAGCAACTTCTCTGTATACTACAGCATCATCCGCGAAAAGCCGCATGGAACTTCCGACACTATCTACTAAGTCATTTATATATATTGTGAAAAGCAATGGTCCCATAACACTCCCCTGTGGCACGCCAGAGGTTACTTTAACGTCTGTAGACGTCTCTCCATTGATAACAACATGCTGTGTTCTGTTTGCTAAAAACTCTTCAATCCAGCCACACAGCTGGTCTGATATTCCGTAGGCTCTTACTTTGTTTATCAGGCTCGTCTGCGTGGAGCGTGAGATTGCGTGCCAAGGAGTCCTTTTAAAAGTTGTTGCAATTGCACGCTCTGTCTGGCGTGGGTCCCATCTTGCCTCTGCTGCTGTAGTTTGAAAGAGGTCGACCACGCCGACCGCTGTGGCCGAGCGGTTCTAGGCACTACAGTTTGGAACCGCGGGATCGCTACGGTCGCAGGTTCGAATCCTGCCTCGGGCATGGATGTGTGTGATGTCCTTAGGTTAGTTAGGTTTAAATAGTTCTAAGTTCTAGGGGACTGATGACCTCAGAAGTTAAGTCCCATAGTGCTCAGAGCCATTTGAACCAGGTCGACCTCGTCCACTTCTTCGTGCAGCAGTTCCTGTCGTTCGGAACGCTCTACATGCACGCGAAACAATGCTGTGCAGTTTCCGAGTGATTCTTGTTCGTCTGAAGTAATCCTAAAGTTGTCTCGGAGACATGCTGTGATGAAGACAAACATAGCAGTGCGCCGCAACTGCTCGATCATTGACACAGGCTAATAAAACATTCTCGGGTTTCAAGCAGCGTCAAGTGGTTTACTGCCCACGAGCTTTCGGCAGAGATCTCCCCTGCCATTGTCAAGTGGATGACTGTCGTGTGGTTGTCACTGCCGTGCTTGTATAGCCGCGCCGTCGCTCTGACGTCACTGGTGCTCGGTCCCGCACCATATATGGTAATGTTTTGGCCGCGCAACCGCCGCGCCCGCTTCAACTCCCTCAGCACCGGAACCCACGCTGTACTCAGCTGCAATCCACCGTCTCTATTGAAGGTGTTGTCCGAAATCCTAATCTCTATGGCCTCGTTTATCACGCTATCCCTGAAGCCATTAGTCCGTTTAACAATAGACGTCTCATCACATGCAATTCGGTGTCCGTTGTCCAGAGCATGTTCTGCTACAGCTGACGTTTCGGGATAGCGCAGACGGTAACACTTTTCATGTTGTATGCGGCGCTGTTCAATAGTGCGAACAGTCTGGACGACATAGAACTGCCCACATCCACACGGTATCCTGTAAATTCCTGGCGTTCTGGGGCCTACATTGTCTTTCACAGATTTTATTAGTTGCCAGACCTTTACGGGAGACCTGAAGACTGGGTCTATTTTATGCCTCTTCAGGAGCCGACTAATCTTCCCTGTTGTCTAACCACAAAACGGTAAGAATGCAACCTGCTTGGTGTCTTCTTCAGAGGTCTCCTTCCTTTGGGGATTGAATGACACTGCTTGTGAGATCTGTTTGTTGTTGTAACCGTTTTCCTCAAAAACTTTGCGTAAGTGGCTCAATTCTCTCGCCAAGTTTTATGCGTCTGGGATGGTTTCAGCTCGATGTACTAAGGTTCTCAGAACTGACTGTTTCTGTGCGGTGTGATGAAAGCTGGTGGCGTGCAGATACCGATCCGTGTGGGTGGGCTTAAGGCGGACAAGCACGTCCTAAAACCATGTTGTTGTGGATGCTGTTGAGGTGCTCCAGGAACTCTTCTAACTTTTCTTGTCCATGTGGCCAAATGACGAAGGTATCGTCGACGTAGTAAAAATACCTTGGCTTTGCAGGAGCCGTGTCCAAGGCGATGTCTTCGAAATGCTCCAAAAGAGAATGGCTACTACTGGAGCTAATGGACTTCCCATCGCCACGTCGTCACTGTCGCACTATTGAACAGCGCCGCATACAACATGAAAGGTGTTAACGTCTGCGCTATCCCGAAAAGTCAGCTGTACCAGAACATGCTCTGGACAACGCACACCGAATTCCATTCGATGAGACGCCTCTTATTAAACGGTCTAATGGCTTCTGAGATAGCGTGATAAACCAGGCCATAAAGATTAGAATTTCTGACAACACCTTCAATAGAGATGGTGGATTGCAGCTGAGTACAGCGTGGGATCCGGTGTTGAGGGAGTTGAAGCGGGTCCGGCAGCCGCGCGGCCAAAACATTACCATATATGGTGCGGGACTGAGCACCAGTGGCGTCACGAGCGACGGCGCGGCTATACAAGCACGGCAGTGACAACCACACGACAGTCATCCACTTGACAACGGCAGAGGAGATCTCTGCCGAAAACTCGTGGGCAGTAAACCACTTGACGCTGCTTGAAACCCGATAATGTTTTATTAACGGATATCGCCACGAAGGCATGCATTCGTACATTGACACAGACTGTCTTTTCCTGGTCTCTCAAGTATTGCGGTTCCAGTCCTATCTGCCGTTATAGTCACACTGACCACATGCCATGTGACGTAAAACTTTCATTCGTTTCCAACGAGCAGTTACTGTGTTACGTTACTTTATCCATCGCATCTTTAAATCTTGCAGAGTTCTTTGTTCCAAAGTGTAGCGACAGCTCAAATTTCGCCGCCATATTGCCACACTTGCGAACCAAACTCACAAGGAAAGCACACTGACGGAAATGCAAGTGTTAGGCCATGAACCCCTGCCTGGATCTCAGCTGTTTTCGTTTGTGTTTTCGTCAAAGCCAGCCAAACAACTCTCCAGTCCCCTTGCGACGCCACCTGACCCTTTCCCATTCTTCTTACCACACTGTTCTCACATCTTCACTACACACGTTCTTCAGTCACTGCAACCAACGTCAACTGACCTTGCGATCTGTCGATAGGATTAATCATGTGCCAAAGATTCAACGTTTCTCAGAGTCCGAAAGATGCCGATTAGCCCACCGTGCACGTCCTCTGGGAGTTTTGTTTCGCGATCCTCACCTTCAAAATGTGTGTGTCGTAAGAAATGCCAGTTTGAAATATTTGCCGCTGTGAACGCCTCTGGATGCCTAAAAACATGGCTGACACATTTTCTGAGCTACCAGAAACGAACGACTGATTTAATCGGCTGCAGAGAGTGAGTCGCCGTTCAATGGGGAGCTTTGATGAAGGACGAGCTGTACAGAGAATGAATTTTATTTGCGATGCTCTCAGAGGTGTAACTGAATATAGAGGATGGATTTCTGAGATGGTTTTATAGAGGGCGACACTTTTGGGCCGCGTGGAGTGGGCGCGCGGTTTGAGGCGCCATGTCACGGATTGTGCGGCCCCTCTCGCTGGAGGTTCGAGTCCTCCCTTGGGCATGGGTGTGTGTGTTGTTCTTAGTATAAGTTACATAAGTTAGTTTAAGTAGCGCGTAAGTCTAGGGACCGATGACCTCAGCAGTTTGGTCCCCTAGGAATTCACACACATTTGAACATTTTTTGACACTTTTGGAAAGAGGCTATCATACACTGAGTTTTATTTGCTGCAAGCATTAGTCAAATATAATCATTGTACAGTTAAGATTACAATGTGTTAACAAAAAACGTTTTTTTCATTGTTGGTGACAGGAATTCATGGAAAGGACAGACACCAGGTTCAATATCACTTGTGTTTGACAACATGTAGATTTATTTCGCGAAAACGTTTAAAATTTTCCATACGTATACTGAAAAACATTTAAACAAGAGGGTAATATCTAAACACAAGATTAATAATTCAAGGTGATTACAATAAGTTGCCTCCACAAATCCACTACTCGGACAGTGTTAAGACTGACTGCTCATTAAAAATTTCTCTAGATACAAATACAGCACCTTACCAATATAGAGCATTCATCAACACTCCACACTGTCCGCTGCATGACAGCCATTTCCCTGCGTGGCTACGTATGGCCGATATAATTCTAAAAACAATTTTAAAAAATGGTAATAATTTCCCTGTCTATTACAATAGGGCTCCTATTAGTTGGCTCCTTCACAGATCCTTCAACAAACAGTACCACAAGCAACTCAAACAATACTAAAACCAATCTATGTGCACCGGAGACGAACTGCAAGTAATCAGGGGCACACAGAATGGAGAAGTTACCAAAAGACCCAATACACATCCTCCACTTAGATGACCGACTGACCAAGCAACGGTCGTTGCCGATGAAATGACGTGCAAGGGAAGAGGCTGCAAGTCAATTTCCCACCGATAGCACGTTACCAAAAGGTCACTTCGACAGACGGCAGCACAATGGGCAGCAACGGGAACACATTTTAAATGGAAAACCAGTAGCGAAAAGCCTTTCGCGGAACGGAGCCTTTGGTCACTTCCCACACAATTGGCCAACCGTCGTCCAGACCGCTTCAGCTCGGAGCGACAACTTTCTCCCAGCACTGTCCAAACGAGATTCGCACGCCACAAAAATTTGGACCACCGGTCGCGGCGTGGCGGCAGCGCCTCCTGGTGACCAGTGGAGAAAACAAGCAGAAGAAGTTGCCCGGATGAGACATCGATACAAGCCAACACGGATCATCTACGGTTTTGTATCCAGGGCGAACTATCTATAATGTGTTATTATTCTTCACCGTCCACCTTCAGTTAAGTATTTTATTAAATAAGCAAAGAGTAAACTGTACATGATTGAAATACTATTTGTATGAGTTGCTTTCCGTGATGTATAACAATGCTACAAAAAATCAGTGTCTGTATTAGCAGAACTCACTTCTGTGTTATTAAAAGGACTTTAATATAGTTTTATACACTTTTATTCATTTGCGAGATATTTCACTGAAGCTTATATTCAGTCTGACTGAGAATATAGTTTTACTGTACCGTTGCATCGACAGCTAGCTGCATTTTCGAAAGATAACAAATTCTAATTTGCAAAAGTAGCCTAAAGTAAGATAAGGCAAATAGCTGCACAGCGATTTATTCCAGCGTCATACAGGTCAGCATTTCATATTTTTAGAACTTAACAAGACGGAGTAGAGCTGAGAAACGCATTGCAAGAAAAGAAACAACTATAGGGCCTAAACAAACCTTCTGAGGCGAATTTTAATATAATTCAGTAGACACATTTTAATAACAGGGTACGGTTCCAGTATGCAACAGCAAGCTATTGTGAGCAGTGGGATAAAGAGAGAGTCACCCCACTCTGCATTGTTGACAAACTTATCGAAGAAGGCAGATCCAAGATGGCGGAGATAGATGTGGCAATATCGCAATGATGTCATGGCGGGAAGTTCGAATTTTGGTGGGAAAACAGGACAATTGGGCTACCTCCAGTAACCTAACTCAGATCTACTGGTAGTCCTGGGAGCCATCAGCGACACATGCACAAACACAGACATACAGAAAACAGAGAAAGCGCACAGCAACTGTAGATTATGTGGGTGGAGGTGACTGGATGCATTCGCATAGAGCACTATACTATTCTGCCCGACCAGAAAGATTGTGCATTTACACTAGGTGTTGGCAGCTGTACTACATTTACAACCAATTTTAGAAAACGGAATGAGAAGTGATGTCATGATTGTATGGATAGAAGTGACATAAAATAAATAAAGTTACGAAACATGACAGAAAATATGTATGAACTGAGTGGTAAATACACTGAAATGCAGGAAAATTGAGGAAGTACTTGCGTGTGTTCTGGTTGCTGCAGTAGCATGCTTGTACTCTGTAACACGTATGTGACAGCAAGAGGAAAAGGAGAAAACATTGACATGGAAGCATTGGGAACTAGGGGAACAGTCATTTTTTTCGTTCAGACAGCATTCTACTGTATTTATATTGAGCTAATAGTGATACACATGAGTTGAGTGCTGTCTTTGATCCTTTCCTGGAAAAACAGAGAACCATCTGCCTCTAAACTTACTTGCATTTACGTTAAAGGATGACAGAAAGTGGATCGAGTCATCAGTTGATCTGGACTTGTAATGAGGTATGATTTAATGGCAGACTGATGTTGCATTCTAGAGAGAGAGGGAAATGTTGCTGCAGGGCATTTGACCATTTTTCTGATGTTCTGTCAGGATGCATCAACATCGTCTGCATTCGACTCGTATACAACTGCGTGTTCTGTATGTGTCTTAGAGCACTACCTACTTGCGATTGTTAACAACACACCTCTTGGTCGTCAGAGAACTTCCATATCATGTGTAATGAAATGTGACTATCCTATTCTGACACATTCCTCTAAATAAAGACTTATGGGGTGTCCTCCATTCCCCTGTCGCATCTAACGTGCAAAATCGAGCCTTCAGTTTCATAACTAAGATGATTCTAAGTTAGTGACGTGTTCATGAGGCACTGCAATCCCCATACATACACTTGGCGGATGTCCCGTTTACAGAGTTAGTGGCAGCACGACATGAAATTTCACATGTCAAACACCACTACTACATCTTATCTGTTTCCTTGTGTGAGGTATTCTCCATTACTAACGATCATTTTATAAAGACTGATGCATGCATAGTACAATTTCTGAACTGTGATCAGATGTGAACAGTGGATACTGTACATCTCTGAAAAGCTATATTGTGCATGTATCACACAGAATCGATGTTTTAAGGAAGTAGTTTCTTCATTTTACAGTTTGTTACCATATTTTATTGTAGGCAGACCTGCAAGAGTGATGTCATGTACTGGAAATATATTTCTTAGATTGGAATATTAACAGCATTGCATTCCACGTGACTAATAGGTCGGAAACTAAAGCGCTCTAACATTATAGCTCATTTTATGTGCAGAATCGTGTAGCCTTAGGTGTATGAGTGTTTATGTTCTCTTTTACCAATACCCTCCTGGTACTGATCCCAGACACTAGAACAATAGAATTGATAGCATGGTTGTATTATGTAAAATGATTTGAACTCCATCCATCTGGAGATCCATCGTGCATAAAAACCATCCATTTCTTGTTCTTCTCAACCATCTGCAATTACATCACAACATTTTCAAATCTACTGCTATAGACCAATAAGAGGTGCTAACCTCCTCAACATGCGTGCATCTGGAGAAATCCTGTGCCCTTGGATGGGTGTGAACTGGGCAAGATCCATTCATTCACGAGACGTGGTCTGTAGCTGTTTACTCCTGGTCAGCTGCTGATTAAATCGGTAACAGTTCTGTGGGGCAAATTGTTCAAAGACAGTGCAAGGTGATCTTTCAGTCCCTAACTTTATCCTAATAATGCAAGAATGCCCTGTGATGCCCATCCGCGAAGAGAAAAATTTTCAATTACACACTACACTGAAGGTGCTAGAAATATGTAGATCAGTCTGGTATACTTTGATGATTGTTTGAGAATTAACAATGAATGGACATACTGCACAGTCATCTATCTACATTCACAATGGTAATCGCAAAGGAAGGGAGGGGCAGTTTAGCGATGATACTGAAAATGGGGAAGCATGCTGTCGCATCATTGGTCAGTGTTGAAATCACTGTAAAATTGCTAACATTGTCCAGACTATCAACTGTGATGCTTATTATTACAGTACATCGATGGTGTCTTTCCCATTCCATTCATCCATTGGTATGCTGTTGATTACCACATAATGACTGACTGACATTACTTGTTTAAAATGGAGAAAGAG
The DNA here is from genome assembly GCF_021461395.2 of Schistocerca americana. Lineage (NCBI taxonomy): Eukaryota > Metazoa > Arthropoda > Insecta > Orthoptera > Acrididae > Schistocerca > Schistocerca americana. Next base: position 803,062,653 of record NC_060122.1, read on the forward strand.
TTTTGATGGAGGGGCAACACCTTCTGGGGATGGCTAGCACCGAAACAGTGACCACATACATAACTGCAATATGGGGAATCAATTGAAATAGGACACAGGTTCATCAGCTACCTCATCACTGTAACAGATGAGTTTACATATGGAGGTCATCAATCACCTTCAGATAGCAGATTGGAAATGCTCCACAACGGCACAAAAGTCTTCCAGTTTCCTTATGTTTTGCCAGTCTCTTATTTAAAATCATTCAGTGTGTGTGTGTGTGTGTGTGTGTGTGTGTGTATGTGTGTGTGTGTGTGTGTGTGTGTGTCGTGGTAGCAGCAGCAACAACATGATTTACACTCTGAGACGTCTAGTTTTTTGTGAGAGGCAATGGACCAGAATGTGTTGATGTCAGTTTCGGACCTGACACAGATCTGAAAGTCATGGCAGTAAAAACAAAATGCATGACAGTGTACAAAGTGTGTTACAGCAGAAGAAGGAAACGATGTTTCAAACAACCTCTCTTGTGACAGACAGTGTAGTCTGTGGGATACGGTCATCCTCCTCCTCCTACAGTACGAGCACTGACACTTTACACTGGTCTGTGCAAGCGACTTCAATCGTTGGTCGCCACCTCAAGTTAATCAATACCTATATATTTAATAGGTATTATTTTTTGACAATTTTACACGTAATGAACGTGTCTGCGCTTCAGTGTACTGTATTGTTTTGTGAACAGGTCTGTAGGCAGTGCAATGCAGCATTTCTACAGTTTATAATTAGTGATCACGTTTGCGTAGCGTTTAAATCCAGTATTTTGACAGTTTATGAGTTGTTTGCGTGTCTGTACATCAGTTTACTGCATTATTCCCGTAATTTACGAGTAGTTTGCACGTCTGTAGGCTGTGGAATGCATTATTGCAGCAGTTAGTAAGCGTTTTTGCACAGTGTTATAGATGCATTATTTTGACAATTTTATGCATAGTGAACATGTCTATGCATCATTGTACTGCGTTATTTCGGTAATTGACCAGCAGATTGCAGGTCTGTAGGCTATGTATTGTGATCCCAAGCACATCAGGGCAACTGCTTTGTATCAGTGTGATAAATAAACTCCATCCCTATATCAGTTGTTCCAATTTCCCAGTGAAAATAAATAAAGTACACTCTCTGGCAGTTCAATATAGATTGAGTCCTTTTCCCGCCCCTTTTTCCCCATACAGTGATCTTGGACTATGTCACAGGAGGGACGACAGCACCCTCTGGTGGTGGTATTGTGTACTAGGTAAGTTGGACTCCAGACCTCATAGTGAACAAACTGGATTGGGCTACTGCCTATGACAACTAAAATTGTTTAAATAAACACTGCATATAAAATAAAGACTTACATCCATCCTATCCAGTAGCCCAGCACAGTCTGAGTCGTTTTCCCGCCAATTCCAAGGAAGAATTGGTTGTTGGATGACTTAGGTTAGTGGAGGTAGCTCAAGTAACCATTTTTCCCACCATTTTCTTAGCTTAGTGGAGGTAGCCCAAGTGACCTTTTTCCTACCAAAATGTGAACTTCTCACCATTTTCATGGAGGGGAGGGGGTTAGATTAGTGGATGTAGCCCAATTGTCCTATTTTCCTGCCAAAATTTGAACTTCCCACCATGACATCATCGCCGCCATCTTGAATAACTTTGGCAACAATGCAGAGTGGGGCTATACTCTCTTTGTCCCACCACTATCATTCTGCACATTATTGATAACCACTCTCTATACAGAATTTCATTTACAAATAATCGTATTCACTTTATATTAGTCATATCAAACAAACATCAAAAGTAGTTTACCACACATTGTTAATGTTTATGTTCAAAAGTAGCTCAGAGTCCAATGGCTACACTGTAGCGGAATTTAGAAGTACTTGCTTTCACAACGACAGCGAGAGGTTTTTTCGCAAACAGTTTTCAGTTACCGAGTTTAGGTGCGAAAGTTTCAACCTGAGAAATTGCGGTTGTTAACATTACGTACACCACGCTTCATCTGTAGTAATGTCTTCCTTCTGCATTTGAAACATTAAAACTTAGCTTGTCTATGGTAGAAATTTCGGTCACCATATCGCACAGGCCTGGGAATAAAGGAGTATCACTTTGGTAGCATTCGCTCAAGGTGTTCATGGCGTAGCATTTCCAATTCCCGTCAGTGTATTTTTCACTACCCGAATTTGAATTATCTAACTCTTCTGCAGCCTTGGTGACTCCAACTAAATGATTCAATATGGAATCGCATCAGAATCCTTTTTTACGAACTGTAATGTAGTGGCTCGTAAAAATACTGTTCTAATCTGCCGGTCATGCCACTCGAGGTATTTCTGCTGCTTGAGCACAAAATGACATCTTTACACTGGTAGTGCAGATAAACGAGTATCATAAGGTATGAACGATATCGAGGGCTTTCTAGTGGCAACCGGATTGTCTGGAGACTGCTGCACTCAAGTGCAGGCGCAAAAAGTTGCTATACTGATATTTTTGTGCCCGCATCTCGTGGTCGTGCGGTAGCGTTCTCGCTTCCCACGCCCGGGTTCCCGGGTTCGATTCCCGGCGGGGTCAGGGATTTTCTCTGCCTCGTGATGGCTGGGTGTTGTGTGCTGTCCTTAGGTTAGTTAGGTTTAAGTAGTTCTAAGTTCTAGGGGACTGATGACCAAAGATGTTAAGTCCCATAGTGCTCAGAGCCATTTTTTTTTTGATATTTTTGTTTTAACTTATTTAAAGCTTTACATTATTTCAGATACCGTGTGTATTGTCCAAAATAAGTGATTCACTGCGGAACAGGGTTTAAGATGTATAAAGCACTACACGACCCATAGTATATCTTAGTTGTTTTACAATAAGACCAAAATGTTGTCACACTTAGGATTACGCGTATGCACTTTCGCTCCTTTACGGACGAAAAGGAATCGCAGTATAAATTACGAACATTTTATGTGTTTTCAATCGTTCCTTAGTTGCTTACATACGAGGCAGTATAAATAAAAGGCAGTATATATAAAAAAAGACCGGAGTAACATTGCTGTGAGTGAAGTAAGTGCAGTACGCAATTGCACCGCTGGGAATGTGTAGCACAACTCATTGTCAGTTCTTTGCCGCCTGTGTTGTCGACCTGGCTTGTTATATTCATTTGCGGTGATTCTTTTTGCTACTGCTGTTTCGTTTTTTATGACGGCAAGTTTAAGCGAACAACGTGCAGCGGTGGTATTTTGTTGTCTGCTCAGTATAAATACTGCAGAAACCGTTTTAATGTTGAAAACAGCTTACCAAGATGACACAATGGGAAAAACTCACATATAAAAGTGGTTTTCTCGACTTAAAAATGGCAACGTTGATTGATGATAAAACTCGCTCTGGACGTCCATCAACTGCCCGCATCTGACTGACAATCTAAAGCAACGTCGAGTTGAAGCATGCCGTCCTTTGAAACACCAGCTTGAAAATGATCCATATTTTCTGTCAATGGTCATTACTGGTCATGAGTCGTGATGCAATGGTTACGATCCAAAACAAAGCAACAGTCAAGCTAATGGAAGATGTTATCGTCACCCTGTCCAAAAAAATATCGTCAAGTCAAATTAAACAGCAAAACAATGCTGATTTGTTTTTTTGATACCAAGGGCGCAGTTCATTCAGAGTTTGTCCTGCCAGATCAGACCGTTAATCAAATCTTTTATTTGGCAGTTTTAAGAAGATTGTAGAACAGTGTTCGTCAAAAATGACCCGATTTGTGGCAGACAGGAGACCATTTCTTCCACCACGACAACGCACCTGCACAAAAATGGTTCAAACGGCTCTGAGCACTATGAAACTTAACATCTGAGGTCATCAGTCCCCTAGAACTTAGAACTACTGAAACCTAACTAACCTAAGGACATCACACACATCCATGCCTGAGGCAGGATTCGAACCTGCGACCGTAGCAGTCGCGCGGTTCTCGACTGAAGCGCCTAGAACCGCTCGGACACCGCGGCCGGCTGCACCTGCACACGCAGCCATCTTTGTTAGACAGTTTTTAGCTAAAAACGGCATGAATACGCTGCCTCACCCACTTTACCCGCCCGACCTGGCCGAATGCGACTTTTTCTTATTTCCATGCATGAAAAAGGGCATGAAAGGACTCCGATACGACAACACTGAAGCAGTCAAGAAAAAAAGCGAGAGAGGAGCTGTCAGCTATTTCAAAAGATGACTACAAAAAAGTTTAGAAGAGTGGAAGCAGCGGTGGTAAAAATGTATTCGTTGCATGTGTGAGTATTTTGAAGGGGGTATAGTTGTATTGTAACCAATTGGAAAATATATAGCTTTTAAAAAACAATTCTGTTTTCTTCGCTTACCCCATTGTATTTATGGAGATGGATTCCACCTCTGCAACTAAGTGAAAAGCGGTTTGTTTTTGCCATACGATTTTCGCTTCTTTTATTCAGTAGCCTGTAATATCATGTTTTCTTTTTGTATATAATAATTTCGATGCGTATTAATTACAAGTATGTTCCAAATTATATATTTTCTTGTTATTCTTTTCTGTTACAGGTGAGAAACAACTTTTGCAGAACAAGTTTTGTGGAGTTAAATGACAGTTTGATGTTATTCACACTTTCTATATTAATAACATCAGAAATAGTAAGTAAAACCAAATGGTAATTTAACGTCACGAAACTTGTGCTGCAACAAAATAATAAGAAACTGCGAGGGAATGCATAAAAGTAATATTTCTCGATTTTTATGTAAAAAGCCTTACAGCTTTTTCAATAAAGAAAACTTTATTAATATTCTAGATCTTTATCCTCACCCTATTTATTTCTCAACGTAGTCACACTGGTGACAAACACGTTTCAGCCAGAGACCAGATTGATGATGTAGAGTGTGTGACATTGTTGACGGAGCCACAACATCACCTCTGCTTGCACCGCTTCATCGTTATCAAAGCGGTATTGTCGAAGGAGCTCTTTATGTTCTGGAAACATACGGAAATCGGATAGTGCCAAGTCGGGGCTGTATGGAGGATGGTCGGTGACAGTGAACCCAAGACCTCGGATAGTTTCAGATGTCGCGCCACTCGTCCACAGCCTAGCATTGTCATGCTGAAGGAGAGAGTGCACAGTGTGTGGAGGAACTGTCTGAAATCGAAACTCGATTACAGCACGTTGTTCCTCAAGCACCGGCAAAATTACATTGCACACCAACAAGGTACACGCTACAATTCAGAGCCCTCTAGCTGAAGAGTGTTTCCACTTGCGTCAGCGAAGCCGGAAAGTCGATCGAGTAATGTCCATAATATATATGGCAGAACCGATATTGAGAACAGAATAAAAAATTCGGAGACATTACTTTTAAGGAGTACCTCATGTATACAGGGTTATTACAAATGACTGAAGCGATTTCACAGCTCTACAATAACTTTATTATTTGAGATATTTTCACAATGCTTTGCACACACATACAAAAACTCAAAAAGTTTTTTTAGGCATTCACAAATGTTCGATATGTGCCCCTTTAGTGATTCGGCAGACATCAAGCCGATAATCAAGTTCCTCCCACACTCGGCGCAGCATGTCCCCATCAATGAGTTCGAAAGCATCGTTGATGCGAGCTCGCCGTTCTGGCACGTTTCTTGGTAGACGAGGTTTAAACACTGAATCTTTCACATCACTATGCATGAAACTTGCCCGCACGCGTTCAACCGTTTCTTCGCTCACTGCAGGCCGACCCGTTGATTTCCCCTTACAGAGGCATCCAGAAGCTTTAAACTGCGCATACCATCGCCGAACGGAGTTAGCAGTTGGTGGATCTTTGTTGAACTTCGTCCTGAAGTGTCGTTGCACTGTTATGACTGACTGATGTGAGTGCATTTCAAGTACGACATACGCTTTCTCGGCTCCTGTCGCCATTTTGTCTCACTGCGCTCTCGAGCGCTCTGGCGGCAGAAAACTGAAGTGCGGCTTCAGCCGAACAAAACTTTATGAGTTTTTCTACGTATCTGTAGTATGTCGCGACCATATGTCAATGAATGGAGCTACAGTGAATTTATGAAATCGCTTCAATCATTTGTAATAGCCCTGTAATGTATTACATATTTGTAATTACACTACTGCCCATTAAAAATGCTACACCACGAAGATGACGTGATACAGACGCGAAATTTAACCGGCAGGAAGAAGAGCTGTGATACGTCAGTTGTTAGCTTTTCAGAGCTTTCATACAAGGTTGGCCCCGATGGCGACACCTACAACGTGCTGACTTAAGGAAAGTTTCCAACCGATTTCTCATACACAAACAACAGTTGACCGGCGTTTCCCGCTGAAACGTTGTTGTGTAAGGAGGAGAAATGCGTACCATCACGTTTCCGACTTTGATAAAGTTCGGGTTGTAGCCTATCGCGATTGCGTTTTATCGTATCGCGACATTGCTGCTCTCGTTGGTCGAGTTCCATGACTGTTAGCAGAATGTGGAATCGGTAGGGTCAGGAGGGTAATACGGAACGCCGTGCTGGATCGCAAAGGCCTCGTATCACTAGCGGTCGAGATGACAGGCATCTTATCCGCATGGCTGTAACGGATCGTGCAGCCACGCCTCGATCCCTGAGTCAACAGACGGGGACGTTTGCAAGACAACAACCATCTGCACGAACAGTTCGACGACGTTTGCAGCAGCATGGACTATCAGCTCTGAGACCATGGCTGCGGTTACCCTTGACGCTGCATCACAGAGAGTACCCCCTGCAATGATACACTCAACGACGGACCTAGTTGAACGAATGGCAAAACGTCATTTTTTTCGGATGAATACAGGTTCTGTTCACACCATCATGATGGTCGCATCCGTGTTTGGCGACATCGCGGTGAACGCACATTGGAAGAGTGTATTCGTCATCGCCATACTGGCGTATCAGCCGGCTTGATGGTATGGGGTGCCATTGGTTACACGCCTCGGTCACCTCCTGTTCGCATTGACGGCACTTTGAACAGTGGACATTTCAGATGTGTTACGACCCGTGGCTATACCCTTTATTCGATCCCTATGAAACCCTACATTTCAGCAGGATAATGCACGACCGCATGTTGCAGGTCCTGTACGGGATCTTCTGGATACAGAAAATGTTCGACTGCTGCCCTGGCCAACACATTCTCCAGATCTCTCACCGACTGAAAACGTCTGGTCAATGGTGACCGAGCAACTGGTTCGTCACAGTAATCCAGTCACTACTCTTGATGAACTGTGGTATCGTGTTGAACTGCATGGGCAGCTGTACCTGTTCACGCCATCCAAAATCTGTTTGACTCAATGCCCAGGCGTATCAAGGCCGTTATTACGGCCAGAGGTGGTTGTTGTGGGTACTGATTTCTCAGGATCTATGCACCCAAATTGCGTGAAAATGTAATCACATGTCAGTTCCAGTATAATATATTTGGCCAATGAATACCCGTTTATCATCTGCATTTGTTCTTGGTGTAGCAGTTTTAATGGTCAGTAGTGTAGTAAACATCGTAACTATTATAAACCATAAACAGGCCACTGAAAATGCTTGACATATAAAAAAAGCGAAACGCGTATGGCACAAAACAAATTGCTTTTCATTTTGTTCTAAGTCGAAATACATATCCATAAACATGAATTACGCATTTCAGTGTATCTCGCTTAAATATATATTTCTGCTTATATAAGAATGATAGACAATCATTAGTGTGGTATCAGACGTTGGCACAGCTATGCCTCCGATTTTCAAGGATCAAATAGGCACTGTGGAATTTCTATCACTATCTCTTCTGCAACGTACCTGAATAATAACATCGGTTAGACCGGCCTGGGTGGCCGAGCGGTTCTAGACGCTACAGTCTGGAACCGCGCGACCGCTACCGTCGCAGGTTCGAACCCTGCCTCGGGCATGGATGTGTGTGATGTCCTTAGGTTTGTTAGGTTTAAGTAGTTCTAAGTTCTAGGAGACTGATGACCTCAGATGTTAAGTCCCGTAGTGCTCAGAGCCATTTTGAATAACATCGGTTACAAAGTGTTTGCTTTTCTATCTGCAGCGGTGGACGTCAATCTGCTAATGTAAAGACCTATAGAATTCCAATACGCCCTGATCTTTGCGAAAGAGACAAATGGATCGTTCTGTCTGTCACGGGAATCCGGATGCTGGCAAAGTCCACTAAATCCACAGACTCCTTCCACTGAAAAATGAAAAATGTGTGATCGCGAATTTGCAGCCAATAAAATGATCCAGTAACGGGCTAATTAACAAGCTAATTAATAGAGCATTACCGTAAACTGAAAAACCCGTCCAGTGGGGTCCGCTTGTAATGACACACGTCGGTGTATCAGCGTTCCCCTCCCTCCCTCCCTTGATTGGCACAGTTACGCCAGTCAAGCGGGCCCAACCATCACCCAGAGGGGGAGCCCTCCCGCAGTCGCCAATTAGCAGCAGGAACGTGAGGTTGGCGGCACTGAGGGGAGCCAGCTCGTCGGGGAATCCCCTGTATTGGCCTCAATGACTGGCGATCAGTTGTTGCCTGACATTTACTAGAATGTGATAAGGCTGCACATACCTCATACATTTTGTTGCTGAGGGCGTTATTCAAATGGTACGATTTGGCTTCTGTCAGTTGCACAAAATACCAATTTATGGAAGTTGATATAATGCCAAAAGGAAGCATGCTCTATTTTAAATTTTTGTATAATAATTTATTACATCCAAAATCTCCTACGTATTACCGGTTTCAGCACTTTATTACCATCTTCTGATGTTTCCAGAATGAGATTTTCACTCTGCAGTGGAGTATGCGCTGATATGAAACTTCCTGGCAGATCAAAACTGTGTGGCGGACCGAGACTCGAATTAGGGACCTTTGCCTTTCGCGGGCAACTTTTTTTTTTTTCTTTTTACCTTAGGATTGACATTCTGTCACGCTGACCACATTTATTTTTATTTTTTTTTTTTTTTACCAGGAGCAGGGTAAATGAACAAAAGATCTTTATTGGTACAAACTTAAATACAACAGAAATGCCATCCTGCCGGCGAAAATAACACAAGACATTATACTCGTACAAGGCGAGCAATTTTTTTTTAAGAAACAGGGTGTAGTAAAAAATAAAGAAAGAATAATAATAATAAAGATGTAAGCTAAGAGGTGTGAAGCAATATACAGTGGAGTGAGGGAAAAACCAGTGTTTTCTGGTATAGTGCATAAAAGAAAGGAGGCGCGTGTCCATGCGCCTACTCCACTGTGGGTTGCAATATAGAAAGTAGCGCGGGGAGTCTCAGATGTCAGCAGGGGGGCGGGAGTGCTGTCGGCGTGTGGCACCATCCAACTGAGCGGGGGTGACGTAAAGATCGCGTGTAGGTAATTGGCGAAGAAGGCGCGGTAGCGCGGTCGTTGTTCGACTTCACTGTGGGCGGTTTGTAAGTACTGCCAGAAATCGAGGCGTGATTTGTCGTCATCATTATACATGTTGGTGATCGTCCATCCCTTGACCCATACAATCGCATGATTTTTGGTGGCGGGGAAATAAGTGTTCTCAGGATGGATAAAAGTCCATGGGTCAATCGAGTCCGGCGGAACGCGGAGGTAACAGGCAACGAACTGTCGGGCCGGTTTCCAGACGTCACTGGTGGCAGTACAAGTCAGTTTATGGACATCGTCATCCACGAGGTGGCAAATGGAACAAAGTGGAGAGTCCAGTAGTCCGATGGCGTGAAGGCGATGATTTGTGGCGAATTTTGCATTTGCGTCTTGGTACCATGTTGCCCGGACGTTGGAGGGAAGAAAAGGCTGGTGGATGTGACGCCAAACCGTGGGCCACCGCGTGGATGGATGTCTCAGTTCGATATTGTTGCTAGATATGGAACGAAGGAGTGAGGTGTAAAAATCTTTAGGTCGAGGAGAACGCGTGGTCGGTATGTGTGTGTGAGCATAACTGAAGTCGATGTTGAAATCAGAAATGTGCGTCAGATGGTGCTTGATGTGTCCGACTGGTACTGGTGGTGTTGTGGTCGCGGGCGCAAGAATTTCCAGCAAGCTGCGCGTAAGGGAGATGTCCCCGTGCCACTGCTTGTGCATGGTGGACATGTACAAGGACGCCGCGCGGAGTCGCACATTGACAAGGCCGTGGCCCCCCGCTCGCGGGGGAAGGGTGAGCGTGTCGTAGCGGACCTTAAAGAGCGTACCGGCCGTAAGGAAGTATCCGAAGGCAGCCTGGAGGCTGCGTCCAATTGTTGATGGCAGCGGGAGGACCTGTGCGATGTGGACCATTCTGGACGCCACATGTTGATTGAGGTATTGGACACGTTGTAAAGAATCGAGTAGTCGGAGAAGATTTTGTCGCACCGTCGTGCGGATAGTTTGGAGTGCACGCCGAAAATTGATGGCAGCGGAGCGGCGCACGGTGGAGGTGAAAATAATACCAAGGTATCGTAGTTATTGTACACACGGGAGAGGTGCTAAGTCGTCGTGTGAGAGGCCGCGTCCAGTGGGCATCGCCGCGGATTTAGCCACATTCATGTTACTGCCCGCTGCAGTGCCGTACGTTGACATCAAATCAAGTACCATGTGCGTTTCACTCCGTGAGCGAATCAAGAGGAGGAGGTCGTCCGCATACGCACGACATCGAAAACTGTGCTGTCGCAAAGTGAGACCAGAAAGGTGGCTCGTCAGATTCCCGATGAGTGTCTCTAGACTTATGGCATAGAGTGGGGTCGAAAGTGGGCAGCCTTGCCGTACGGAACACCGGATCGCCACTGGTCCCGCCACATGGCCATTAACCTGAATCAGCGATTCGGCGGTGCCGTACAGGCGCCGGATCACGTCGATCAAGGCTGGTGGAAAACCCATGCGGTTCATCACTGAGAACAGAAAAAGATGCCGCACTTTGTCGAATGCGCTGCCAAAATCAATGGCAACCACTGCGGCGCGGAGTCTGCACGCCGCTGCCAGTGCAATTAAATCGCGACATTCTCCTGTGGCCGTTTGTATATTAACTGAGCCGCCCGGAGTTGTCTGTTCTGGGGATAGAATGCTGGCCAGGACCTTGCGGCATCGCGTTGCCAGTAGGCGTGTAAAAATTTTACAGTCTGCGTTAAGCAGAGTCAGGGGACGGTAATGTGCAGTCGTCACACCTGGTGTTGGTTTGTGGATGGGTATACTAATTCCCGTGACGAAGGACGGCGGTACGGCGTTCCGCATCGTCAGCAGTTCATGAAACATCGTTGTCCACCGTGACGCCATTAGTGTGAAGAAAGCGCGATAAAATTCTATCGGCAATCCGTCGACACCAGGTGACTTATTCAGAGCCCCGTTTTTGATTGCAACGTGGACTTCGTCACGCGTAATGGGCTCCATCAGCTCGTCCGCTTCGTCGCTCGTGAGGGTGCGAGTTACGTGTGGTAACACAGACTCCTCAGCGTGGTTGTTGGTAGTCTCCTCCTGGTACATTGTGCGGTAGTGGTCGACAAAGGCACTGACGATTTCGGCCTGGCAAGTGACATGCTGGCCGCGACAGGTGGTGATCTCGGTGATGAGTTGTTGTCGTCGATGTTTCCTATCGGAGGCGATATGATGCATGGTCGGATGTTCTTGTTCCGCCGAATCTTGACATCGGGTTCGCACCATAGCCCCCTGCGGTCTACGGCGTGTCAAAGATACAATTTGCGCCTTAATCCTGGTGCGTTCCCTCTGGGTGTCGGGGGTGGGCGGTTGGGCGTCCAGGTAGCGGAGAACGGCGTAGAAACAGTCGGTAGTGTGCCGGCGCCACACAGCAACTTCCTTTCCATACTGAATCAAAGTACATCGAACAGCAGGTTTGGCACATTCCAGCCACCAGGTCAAGGTCGTGCAGTATTTAGGTAAGCGATGTTCACAGGTGGCCCATGTCTCGGTAACACGTTGAAGACATTCGGGATCATGAAGATGGGAGGTGTTTAGCTTCCACGGTACACAACTACGCCAGACCACATGCTTGGGGAAGAGAATGTTGCAGATGTAGGCACAGTGGTCCGAAAAGGCCAGGGGCCAAAGTTCTTCACCTTGGACTGCAGGTGCGAGTTCCCGAGAGACGTAAATTCTATCAAGGCGGCTCGCGGAGTGACTCGTCTGGTAAGTATGTCCAGGCGCGTCGCCGTGCTGAACTTCCCAAGTGTCGCGGAGCAACAGATCTCGGACGACAAGACGCTGTTCTTGACAGGTATTGTAGTGGGGCACTTGATCTTTAGGGTGCAATACACAATTAAAATCACCCCCAAGCAAGTAATGGTCGCAGCGTTCAAGAAACAAAGCAGCGATTTCTTCTGAATAGAAGAGTGCCCTGTCGCGTCTGCGGGTGGAGCCTGACGGAGCGTAAATGTTGACGATACGCGTCCCCATGACGGTGACGGCCATGCCTCTGGCAGATGGAAGGTACGTGATATGGGCCACTGGAATGCCTTCTCTGGCGTAGATTGCTACGCCGCGTCCCAGGTGGTCACCAGGAGAAGCAAAAGTGTTATATCCCGCGACGTCTGGAAGTGTGGCCAAGTGTACTTCCAGTAGTAGTGCGATATCGACGTCCGACGCCCATATCATCTCTCGCAGCAGTTGAAGTTTCACTGGTGAGCTAATGGTGTTAGTGTTGATCGTCGCTATTCGGTAGATTTGGAGCCGTACCCCGCCGTGGAGGGGAACTCCACCGGCGGAGGATGAAGAGGGGCGAGGCAACGGCGAGCCGTGCCGTATGCCACCTGACGGCGTTATCAGCGGCGTAATGATGCTTCCGTCTGGGGTAACTCTGTCCCCAGCGTGTGGTCCGGATCCTCATCGACGTCCTCACTCCACACCATTGAAGGCGCTGTCGTTGTGATGGTCGTACGTTCCACTTCGGTCGTAGGGGCGGTGGACGTCTCGGCGGCAGTCGCAACGGTGGAGTCCATTGGTTCAGGAGCACCTGAGCGAGCCAGTAGAGTAGGCATCGACACAGCCACACTCGGCGTCATGTTGTCGGTATTCGTATCGTCGTGTAGGTTCTCCGAGGTCTCGTCGGGTCGGACGGCCTCTGGAGCACGAGGGGGAGGTGATCCGTCTCGTTCCGAGACCGTACGGCGCCTCCTCTTGCGCCTCTTAGGTGATCGTTGTTTGCGGGTTCGTCCCTCCGTGTCGGAAGACGGGAGGGAGTCGCGTCGCTCTGAGAGGAAGGCCGTCCCGGGTACGTCAAATGAAGGGGCATCCATATGTTCAGGCGGGTGGGTGTCGGAAGTCGTCGCTGTTGGTAGTGGCGCCGGAGTATCGTCAGGCTTTGAGCGCGACGTGTCGGCCCCGCGGGCATCCGTAGCAGCTGGAAGGGTCACCGGTACGTGGGCCGATGGGCGGCGGTCAGTGGGAGGAGAAGGGAGCGCCGATGCGTAAGTGATCGGTAAAACCGCCGTCGGAGCCGGAGGTGCCACGGTAGCGGCTGCCAATTGGGTGATTAGTCGCTGAAGACACTCAGATCTGAGGTGGCCTTCTTTGCCGCACTCGGAACAGGTCTCGGGTTGGCCGTCGTATATGACAACCGCGCGGCACCCGCTAATTTGCAGGTAGGATGGCACGTGGCGATGGAGGACGGTGGTGATCTGCCGTACACCGTTAAGAATGGGGAACGTTTGGAATTGCGCCCATCGTTCGGCAGTGTGGCCACGTACAGTGCCATAGGGGCGGAAAGCCGCGATAACGTCTTCCGCCGGAAGCTCGAACGGGAGTTCGAAAACTCGTATGGTGCGCATTCCTAAGCCGGCATGGTCGACAGTGACCGCTCCGACATTGCCGTCGGCGTGGCAAAAGCGTAATTCATGGTTGGTGTCACGAAGTATTCTTTCACATACCGCGTCATTGACGACTTTGACGTACACAGTACTGCTTAATATGGACAAATGGATGCCCAAGATGTCGGAAGCTGGGATCTTAGAAACGTCGCTTAGGAAGCGTTCCACTTCCAAGGCCTTTGGTCGTGCGTATTCGTTGCAGAAGTTGAATCGTAACGTTGATTTTCGAAAACGGTTGGCCATGGTTCTAGTGCACGTAAGCGACACGTAAGTGACGGCCGCTGAAATGTAAACAACAGCGAGCGCGCGCGCTCCGCAGGCGGAAACAACAACACGTCCGCACTGCACGGCGGCGAAAGCCGGACTGACCAACTGAGCTACCCAAGCACGACTCAGGCCCCGTCCTCACAACTTTACTTCCGCCAGTACCTCGTCTCCTACCTTCCATCTTCTGATGTGTTTATTTCGCTAAAAACTTCCTCAAGTGCTGCCACTACAGATAAGTTTAATGCAACCCGCGATGCCTTCAAAACCCACACACGAGGGTGTTATAATCTCTCTCTCCCTACTTGTAACCAATTAGTCCTACAGAAGGACATGAACAGGACCTTTCTGTTGTAAATTTAATGCGCTTAAATTTTGATCTGGGATACGTATTCACTGGAGGTCACAGTTTTCAAGTTATTCAAGAAAAATACATTTGAAAGTCACTTCTGTATATTTTGCTTTAATAATTCAAAAACTACTACCCCTAGAAAAAACGTACGCCAGTATAAAATTTAACTGCATTAAATATCCTGTAATAAGGTTCTGTTCATTTTTTCTTTAGGTCTAATAGCTTTCACTTACGATGGGAGAGAAAATGGAAATCTTGCATGTGGCACTCGAAGGTGTTGCAAGTTGCATTAAACTCTTCGATAAGGCAGCTGTATCATGCTGTATAATGATTTCAGATAACGCATTCTGAACATCATGAAGTCTTACAAACTGTCAGTCAATACATCATATCGTCCCATATTAGAGAAGACTTTTCTTGGCGTAGCTGTTAGCGAATTAATCATATCTGAAGATGGCGGTCAGTTGCTGAAACTGTAAGTGTGAACACTGTAATTTTTAAGCGATTTTCGAGGTAATAAATAATTATGTCAAACTGTGAAGTAGGAAGAAAAGCCGCGCGGGGTAGCCGCGTGGTCTAGGCGCTTTGCCACGGTTCGAGCGGCTCCCCACGTCGGAGTTTCGAGTCCTTCCTCGGGAATGGGTGTGTGTGTTGTCCTTAGCGTAAGTTAGCTACAGTTACATTAAGTAGTGTGTCAGCCTAGAGACCGATGACCTCAGCAGCGTACTCCCATAGGAACTTACCACAATTTCCAAAAAGTTTTAGGAAGAAAGCAACTGAAAGTCGCCGGCTACAGACAACTGCCCCATACACTGAACGAAGCACAGAAATCTTGAGGTACAGCTGATAGACATTCTTACATCAAGATTTACGTACGTACCCGACAACCCATTGTACAGTGTGTGGTGTAGGGTACATTATACGATGCTAGTCATTCCCCTTCCCACTACTCTTGCAAATAGAGCGATTCAGAAATGATAGACTCACACTTCTGTGGGATCACTAACTCCCTAGTTTTTTCCTCGAGATGCGAGATGAATGTCTGAGGCAGCAGAATCGTTCTGTAGTTCGTCATAAATGCTGATGTGCCTTTTAGTCTTCGTTGAAGCTCACACAGGTTCTCTGTAGGATCTACCAGTAAAAATCCCGCAGCTCAGCTGCTCTAGCGTCTGCCTTCAATACGACCAGATAGGATTTCACAAGCTGTAGTAGCACTCGCACAAGAGTTGGAATACGTTCTCCTGTTTAGGTGCGCTACACTTCCCCAAAATACTCCCAAAAAATCCTTATCTTCCATTCGTCTTCTATATAACTGACCTTATGTACTCGTTCCATTGCACGTTATTTCGTAACGCAGATATTAAATCTATGTTAATGAGTCAAACAACATTCCATTAACACAGTAATAGAGTATTACACCAATATTTCTCGTCCTATTCTTCAGCAATAACTGAAAAGTCGTGTGGCGAGTGCCTGCCGGTGGGTAGAACCGATCGCCTGGTGCAAGTATTTTCAGGTGACGCCACTATAGCGACTTGCGCGTCGATGAGGTTGAAGTGAGGCATTTGACACCATCCTGCATTGCCGTTTAATGACAAAAATACGAGCTTACGGACCTGCTATTGTATTCAAGACTTTCTTGCAGATGGAAATATACTCGTCGCTCTTAACGGAAAGACGTAAAGGTAATATCCGGAGTACCAGAGGGAAGTGTGATAGGACCGTTGATGTTTACAATATATGTAAATGATCTAGTAGAAAGCGTCGGATGTTCTTTAGGGCTATTCGCAGATGATGCAGTTGTTTATACCAAAGTAGCAACGCCATAAGATAGTAATAATTTGCAGATCGACCTGGAGAGAATTGATGAATGGTGCAGGCTCTGGCAGTTGACCCTGAAGATAAATAAATGTAACATATTGCGCATACATAGGAAAAGATATCCACTACTGTGCAGCTACACTATTGTTCGCATTGACGGTACTTTGAACAGTGGACGTTACACTTCAGATCTGTTACGACCCGTGGCTTCTACATTTCAGCAGGATAATGCACGACCGCTTGTTGCAGGTCCTGTACGGGCCTTTCTGGATAAAGAAAATGTTCGACTGCTGCCCTGGCCAGCACATTCCCAGCAGATCTCTCACCAACTGAAAACTATTGAAATTTCGGGACAGCACATTCCAGGAGGAGTCAGACAACATATTACTTCCCCCCACATACGTCTCGCGTATTGACCACGAGGAGAAAATTTGAGAGAGCCAATACAGAGGCTTACCGACAATCATTCTTCCCACGCACTATTCGCGGGTGGAACAGGGTTGGAGGGATCAGATAGTTGCGCCGAATGTACCCTTCACCACACATCATTAGATGGCTTGCGGAGTGCGATGTAGGATGTACCACTGTGAGCTGCGCTGTTGCGACGTCTTTGCAAGTTTACAAAATAAAAAAAAGCCGGCTTCCATGACTTATCCAAGCTGAAACCGCAGTCTCTATTAATTAATTTCGTCGCCAAACGAATTTCGGCTGATTCTTTCACCGTCGAGACTCAAAAATTAGACGACACTAGAATTTCGTCTATTTCACACAACAGAGAGCGACAAATATGAGTACAGCGATCTACTACAGCCTATTTATTGGGCTGTAATAACCAGGTTTATCTACGGTGTTCCCGGCGGGGTCAGGTATTTTCTCTGCCTCGTGATGACTGGGTGTTGTGTGCTGTCCTTAGGTTAGTTAGGTTTAAGTAGTTCTGAGTTCTAGGGGACTGATGACCATAGATGTTAAGTCCCATAGTGCTCAGAGCCATTTGAACCATTTGAACCTACGGTGTTCCGTGCGTCTTTCATAGACTGTGCAAGTTAAAGTCCTATGTATGAAAGGCCTCACTCTCTTGATATCTTGCAATCCCCAGGCGCTGTAGCATCAAATTATCCTTAACAGAAACCAAGAGTGTTGCTGCATTCGGTGGAGGGCGAAAAATTAATTTTACTTTGTGCTTGCTGAATATACTTCCTAATTTTGACGAGAGGAATGGCAGGAAAGTCATGGTTTTAAATCTTTCTGATTCTGTTTGTGTATTCCTTATGGTCACCTTTGGTTTCATTCGTAGCGCCTTTCTTATATGCTGCGGAGAATCCCGTTGACTTCAAAATTCTTTTCAAGTGTAGAAGCTCGTCCTCCAGACTGCTCTCGACAGCAATTATGTGTGGTCTGTGAGTCAAAGCTCTGAGGATAGTCACCATCTGAGAACGATGATGGGAGCTATTTGCATGTAAATATAAAAGCGTGTGAGTCTGGCTTCGATATACTTCATGTCCGAAAGTGCCATCAAAAAATGGTTCAAATGGCTCTGAGCACTATGGGACTTAACTTCTGAGGTCATCAGTCGCTTAGAACTACTTAATCCTAAATAACTTAAGGACATCACACACATCCATGCCCGAGGCAGGATTCGAACCTGCGACCGTAGCGGTGGCGCGCTTCCAGAAAGTGCCCTCATCTTTACGCCAAGCCACCCACAGCTTCAAAAAACGGAGGAAATCCTTCTTTCTCGATTTATATTATAAACTGGATTTATCCATGAATGGAATTCAGATGGTTTAAATTTTTTTGTAATTTATCTTCACCATGGGGTTACACTACAAATGTGTTGTCAATACATCTCCATACCACTGCGGTCTTCAGGCTAGAAGATTCCAGCGCCTTTTCCTTACAATTCTCGATCAACGAAATGGCCACCAAGAGCGGCATAGGACTACCATTACGACACCATCAGTCTGTTCAAAAAATTGTTAATAAGTAAAAAATTATGTCGAGATCACAGCATGTTTGAACAAAGTTGATATCTCTTAACACAACTTTTGCCAGTAAGGGATAAGGATTCTGAAAAAGAAACCTTTGCGAATAAGGACACCACATCAGAGCAAACTAATAGATCAAAATTATACAGCTTCAGTTTTCTTTTTCTGCGTACGTCAGGAGCACATTTCCCTTAAGAGGTCAGTTCAGTCGTAGTTTTAAGAACCAATGTTACTCACTGTTGGACACATATGAACGTTTTTCTTATGGATCTTTGGAAGTCCATACAGTTTCGCAGGAACTGCACACCTTGTTTTCAATCTTCGCACAACTTCTATCGGAAAGGGGAAGGCTTTAAGAAGCAAAACAGTTTCAGGTACTATCTCATTAGTGGGGTAATTACTAATCTTCCGATATTTGTTATCACTCAGTAAAACGTACATTCTATCACGTTGTTCGCCACGAGACATTAAAACAGTGCCATTATCTTTATCAGCTAAAAGAAACGTCTGGGTATCCTGGCGAAGCTTGCGAAGTGCAGTCCTCTCTGCCACAGTAGCAGAGTGATTCCGTGATGATGTTAGGAACTTACATGGATGATGGAGAAGGGTAAATGTGTCACTTTGCGGTAAGGTGTCCTGGCCCGGTAATGCGCAACAGAGTTAAAGGATCAGTTTTCCGAAACGTCGTAATTCCCACCCATTGTGATGCTAAGTCTGAAACTTGGCGCAGTGATGTGAACACTGGTGTGACGTCACCCCAGCACTCGACAACACTTCAAAGTGTTAGGTGTCGACAAATGCGAACAAAAGGCCACAGCTCAGAAGTTCGTGTGATGTGTAAGGAGAGTTAATAATGTCACATCGGCTCCAAAGTTCGCCAAAATTCCGTCCAACGTTACTGTGGACTTGACGCTCGATGGGCAGATTATCATAATCCCTCTTATCCAAATTCTTCCCCATCTTTTGACGCATGTGGCCAACGGCCTTGCCGCAGTGGTAACACCGATTCCCATCATATCATCGAAGTTAACCCTGTCGGGATAGGCTAGCACTTAGCTGGGTCACCGTCCGGGTCTGCCGAGTGCTGGTGATAAGTGAGGTAGACTCCGACCCTTTGAGGCCAATTTACGACCTACCTGACTGAAAAGTAGCGGCACCAATCATGAAAACACGTTTCATCCAGCACATACTATCGATATTCTTGCTACATGTTTGCCGACCGGTCTTCTGTTGACAGCTTACACCAGCACACGTGGAATGTCTTTAAATTCATGATCTTAAAACTCCAAATCAGCAGCTTCAAAAGTAAGACTAACATTTACAGTTAAATTTATTACCGAGTATACTCTGTGATTTAACACCCTCAATTTTAATCATTAATTGAAGCCTTTCACATTACAGGTCATGTATATACACTACTGGCCATTAAAATCACTACACCAAGAAGAAATGCAGATGATAAACGGGCATTCACTGGAAAAATATATTATCCTAGAACTGGCATGTGATTACATTTTCACGCAATTT
Source organism: Schistocerca americana (assembly GCF_021461395.2). Classification (NCBI taxonomy): domain Eukaryota; kingdom Metazoa; phylum Arthropoda; class Insecta; order Orthoptera; family Acrididae; genus Schistocerca; species Schistocerca americana. Next base: position 803,082,379 of record NC_060122.1, read on the forward strand.
CGGTGCATAGATCCTGAGAAATCAGTACCCACAACAACCACCTCTGGCCGTAATAACGGCCTTGATACGCCTGGGCATCGAGTCAAACAGAGCTTGGTTGGCGTGTACAGGTACATCTGCCCATGCAGCTTCAACACGATACCGCAGTTCATCAAGAGTAGTGACTGGCGTATTGTGACGAGCCAGTTGCTCAGCCACTATTGACCAGACGTTTTCAGTTGGTGAGAGATCTGCTGGGAATGTGCTGCCCAGGACAGCGGTCGAACATTTTCTGTATCCAGAAAGGCCCGTATAGGACCTGCAACATGCGGTCGTGCATTATCCTGCTGAAATGTAGAGTTTCGCAGGGATCGAATGAAGGGTAGAGCCACGGGTCGTAACAGATCAGAAATGTAACGTCCATTGTTCAAACAGCCGTCAATGCGAACAAGAGGTGACCGAGGCGTGTAACCAATAGCACCCCATACCATCACGCCAGGTAATACACCAGTATGGCGATGACGAGTACACGCTTCCAATGTGTGTTCACCGCGATGTCGCCAAACACGGATGCGACCATCATGATACTGTAAACAGAACTTAGATTCATCCGAAAAAATGACGTTTTGCCATTCGTGCACCCAGGTTCGTCGTTGAGTACACCATCGCTGGCGCTCTTGTCTGTGATGCAGCGTCAAGCGTAACCGCAGCCATGGTCTCCGAGCTGGTAGTCCATGCTGCTACAAAATTCGTCGATTTGTTCGTGCAGACGGGTGTTGTCTTCCAAACGTCCCCATCTGTTGATTCAGGGATCGAGACGTGGCTGCACGATCCGTTACAGCCATGCGGATAAGATGCCTGTCATCTCGACTGCTAGTGATACGAGGCCGTTGGGATCCAGCACGGCGTTCCGTATTACCCTCCTGAACCCACCGATTCCATATTCTGCTAACAGTTATTGGATCTCGACCAACGCGAGGAACAATGTCGCGATACGATAAACCGCAATCGCGGTAAGCTACAATCCGACCTTTATCAAAGTCGGAAACGTGATGGTACGCATTTCTCCTCCTTACACGAGGCATCACAACAACGTTTCACCAGGCAACGCCGGTCAACTGCTGTTTGTGTATGAGAAATCGGTTGGAAACTTTCCTCATGTCAGCACGTTGTAGGTGTCGCCACCGGCACCCACCTTGTGTGAATGGTCTGAAAAGCTAATCATTTGCATATCACAGCATCTTCTTCCTGTCGGTTAAATTTCGCGTCTGTAGCACATCTTCGTGGTGTAGAAGTTTTAATGGCCAGTAGTGTACCTCGTCGTCACCAAATGGATGCTGAAGCTCGCTTAGAACAGATGGGTATCACTGGAGTCACATATCTCTTGAGGACGGATACTTTGTAAACATATTGTGAGATTTCTGGACAGTACCACATAAAGAACCACGAGAACAGCTTAAGCGAGACAGACAAACGGTTTCGCGGCTAGTGCAGCAGTGCTCGGCGGTTGTTGACAGAATCGCCTCGGCGGCTTCGGGAGGGCACGCACCCCGCGCCGGACCCTCCGCTGTTAATTAGCGAATGGCCACCCACGCTAGCAGCTAACGAGCGATTAGTCCGCGCCACTAGCTGGAATAACTGCACCTGTTCCGCGTCCCGGCGATGCAGCCGGACGTGAAAAGTTGCCCCAAACTCATTCCGCGACTGTCGCCTCCACGCCGAAGAGCAACAGTCCACTGCTCGCCATTGTTTTGCTACTCGTTAAACTTGTTAAGGTAATAACAAACTTTCCTCTTATGCTTCACTTAATCCTATCTGTTGCAGTTTGATCACGATCAGGTGGTAGAATAAATTCGAAATCAAAAGGTGCAAACAACATCACATAAGGATTTCTGAGAATAATATTTTTACTTTGGGGACAGAAAGTGAGGTTTACAGTTCGTCGCAGGTAATGTGAAAATCTGTAATATTTCACAATATTCTGAAATATGAATACAAGATACACTGAACGGGAAGTGATAACTCTCAAGAAAGGGTAGACGAGGTAATGTCTCTTTGTGACACTGCAATATTGTTCTTAGCACTGTAATACTTTTTTCTTTTTTATTTTCCGGCAGCAGTGCCCGAGCGGTTTTAGGCGCTTCAGTCTGGAACAGCGCGACTGCTACGGCCGCAGGTTCGAATCCTGCCTCGGGCATGGATGTGTGTGATGTCCTTAGGTTAGTTAGGTTTAAGTAGGTCTAAGTTCTAGGAGACTGATGACCTCAGATGTTAAGTCCCATAATGCTGAGCCATTTGAACCATTTTTTTTTATTTTACATTATTTTTCGGCGGCAGCCACTGAACATGAAGTTGGCAATAAAAGCAATTTATAAACGTACTGTAGTAAAATTATTGGAATTATGATGACACCGAATGCCAAGCATAACTTAAGTCCACTATTATTGAACATTTAAACGAAAGTATAAAACTGTCTTTTTACTTTTTGTAGTCATGTAATTGTTGCTCAACCCTTTGTTGTACAGAGGTTTATTTCGTTACAATGTGACTGCGCAATGAAACTTCCTCGCAGATTAAAACTGTGTGCCGGACCGAGACTCGAACTCGGGACTTTTGACTTTCGAGGGCAAGTGCTCTACCAACTGAGCTACCCAAGCACGACTCACGTCCCCTCCTCACAGCTTTCCTTCTGCCAGTATCTAGTCTCCTACCCTCCAAACTATACGGAAGCTCTCCTGCGAACCGAAATTCTCATTCTCATTCTGAGTGCATAATGCTAGGTGAACCGAAAAGTAATTTTTTATTTACGTTGAAATCAAACACTTGAATTGTTAATAAGTTTTTATTTTTAATCAATGACTTCATCACCCTTTTTATCAACAAACGTTTGCCATCTAGTGTGCAAATTTTAAATGCCGGATCGATAAAAATTGATTGGTTTTTGAGCAATATATTAGGAGATGGCATTTTGAGCACCATTCACATTTTAAAATGCTTTGCCGCTTAGAAAATGTTGCAATGGTCGGAAGAAATGGAATCCGATATCGCAGCTTTGGGCAAGTATGGTTGGTGAGGCCATACCTTCCAACCCAGTTCATTGTTTTTTACTTGCGTTTCTCTTGCGCGTTGCGATGCTGCATTGTCTTTTGCATTCGCTGGGTGCTTTTTGATTAAAGACTGATTTATTCGTAGTAAAGTTCTGCATTCAGTTTGTCCAGGCTTCAGCAACTCAAAATAAACGATAACGTGAATATATATATATATATATATATATATATATATATATATATATATATATATGTGTGTGTGTGTTTGTGTGTGTGTGTGTGTGTGTGTGTGTGTGTGTGTGTATAATACACAAACACGCCTTCTTGGGGTGTAAACCTGGTTTAGCTGTAATTCTTGGGGATTCATTCGGAGAGAGCCATTTGCCTTTTGGGTTCTGGATTACCATAGAGGACCCATTTTTCATTTATAGTGATCAAATGATTAAAAACCCCTTCTATCTTGTGTCGCCGAAGCACATGGTGGATGGGCTATCTTCCTTTGTCTTTACCAATCTGCTGTGAATGTTCTTGGGTGGTCGACCAAGGTTAGTTAACAGTGTTTGGCAGTTCTTCTATTGTCTGACACGGATATGCTTCCACTTTGGCCCTTACATGTCATCATTGATCTATACCAGCCGGAAAGATCAAAATTGTGGGATTTGAAGTTATGAAACAACCTTCGGCATTTACGAACGTCTAATGCACTTGAATAACCATCGCAAAAGTTTTTAGTTGCAACTGTTGCGTTAATACACTTGAGAAACTCACAAAACTTACAATGCCGCATATGTACCTCTTCTGGATATTTTCTGGCGATTTTACCATAAATTAAAAAAAAGATTTAATTATTTAAAGGTAAACAGTTCACTATAATCTTAAAATGTCTTAGGCACTACTATGAAGCACACAATGAGCTGTAAATGACAAAAGAACGCCAATATTACTTTACGGTCCCCCTAATATTAGTAAAAGAATCTAAGACATGTGATGTCTATTCTCGAACACAGAATCCCATCGAACTTACGTTTCAGGTTTGTTTTTATCTATCTTCTACGGTGGAAGCGATGGCTTCCCGAGCGTGCCAATAATGTGTTGTATTTGTCCTGTACCGAGTTAGTACATCCTGGTTGAATTCGTCTCTCTCTCTCTCTCTCTTTCTCATCATCGTGATATCAATCTAAATTTCTGTCCTTTATGGAAAGATAATAATGTTTAAAAAGAAGCCCACAATTCTATTCGTTATGTGAGTTACGATTTGTTGTTAATCACTTACCTTCTGGGTACCAACCGACTACACCATTTTTGTGAATCACATCAAACACTAAAATGAACAAAGTGCGCTTTGTCTAGTATTATCTCGTGATATTCGCGCCTATCTTGCACCCTCGACATGACATGTCTGTCATTGCAGCGCACACATCCCTGACGCTGATTGCACGCCATTCACTGTTGCCTGTCCAGCTTATCTCTCTCGTCCACTCTCCGACTGTCCTGCTAGCGGCCCTTTAGGAACATGTTGTCACCTGTGTGCTACCCTTATGATCACGTCAGCACCACGCAAGGGTTCACGTGACAATCTGAGAAGTATAATATTTTCCTGAACAATCCACAATCCTTTTGAAACCAAAGAATTAAGTCAAAGGGGCACTGAGACGCCAATTTTGAATTTTTTTTTTTTTTTGAGTCATCAGTCTCTTGACTGGTTTGATGTGGCCCACCACGAATTCCTCTCCTGTGCCAACCTCTTCATCTCACAGCAGCATTTGCAACATACGCTCCCAATTAATTACCGGGTGTTGAAACGTCCCTTTAGAAAAATTATTGAATTACTGTGCTGATAAATCTCTTACATTAGTTGATTTTCAAACAGCTGAGGAAAACTGAACGTACCCAGACATTTCACTCTTTACCTATTCTGATCAACACTAAACTGACACACAATATTTTTTTAGCGCAACGCAATCTGACTTTCAATAATCCCTACAAAAGAATGGCCCTGACTAGCATTAACCTATACGTTTCACGAATCACTTACCTGACAAAAATCTTCGTTACTCAAACTACTGCAATACAACGAGCGCCAATACTGCTAGCTAAATAAAAGATTCAAACTACTGGAGGCACTAACTACTGATAGGCATAGTTAGCAAATGAAAGATTTTGATAGAGAACAAACAATGTATTTACCTTAATAATGTTCAAAAGTCATAATATATATAGCAGTTCATGACATCCATTCTTACAAATGTACTGTTTCTGATGGACACATGTCCAGATCATCCGCTCTCAAAAATCCGCCCTCTCACTTCCCCACATCCACCACTGCTGGCGGCCCGCCTCCAACTGTGCAACGCTACGCGCTGTTAACATCCAGCTGCCCAACACTACAATGGCAGACAACAATGCAAACTAGCCACAGACTGCACACAGCACAGCCAGTGATTTTCATACAGAGCGCTACGTGGCGTTACCAATAAGAAAACCTAAAAAGCCTACTTACATAGCCCCCATGCTCCCCACAAACAATTTTACAAATTGTTTTGGACAGTGGCCAATACATATTTGTTAAAAAATTTTTTCACAATTACAATAACAAAGAAATCATATGCACACACTTATTGATACAATGTTGGTCAAAAGATAAAATTTTCTCACAGTCCATAAAGACAGTCCTGATCGTTCATCACTGTAAAATAGCAGTGTTTTTCTCAAAGTCTGAGCAGTAAAAGAAAATGCACATGTAAGTAGTGGATTTCAATGCATTCTTGAAGAAGTAGTGTTGTCCTTCCAACAGAAAGACAGACAGGTAATGGGCCACAACAGAGGAAACCCACATCAGAGTCATTCGAAGTTTTGAAGAATATTGGTAGGTAGGTCATCACAGAGCAGACCCACTGTAATCCTGGTAGAGAGTATGGTATTGGTGGGCCACCAGAAGTGCAGACCTACTGCAGTCCTTGTAGAAGTAATGGTATTGGTGGGTCATCAAAGGTGCAGACCCACTGCAGTCCTTGTAGAAATAATGGTATTGGTGGGCCATCAAAGATGCAGACCCACTGTAGTCCTTGTAGAAATAATCGTATTGGTGGGCCATCAAAGATGCAGATCCACCGTAGTCCTTGTAGAGACGGCCAGTTGCCATCTGTTGCTACTGTGCAGGTGCACAATCACCATCGAAGAGTCTTGCGGACAATATAGCAAGTCCATAAACCACCAATAGTGCACTCACAAAGTTTTTGGAATTGTCCTTAGAACCAGCAATGCTGTTAACCAGTCCCTTGCTGAATTATCAACACACTTGCAAGCAATAACAGTCCTCTTTCTTTCACATATTGTGAATATACTATGACCAACAGAAATGTGTGCAGTGAAATGAATGCTTACAAGTTACTTAATTTGATGAACTGGTGTCAATTACCATATTATAACATGAGAATACAATAACAAAGGTACAAAATACATCATTATAGAACATAACAATACAGATAACATTCGTAGTAATACGGGCTTTACAAAAGAATCGAACTAACATATACATCAGTGTTACAGGAATTATGACATAAGTAAATACATAAAAGATCAGAATAACTTTTGAAACATCAACTTCACACATGAGCATTAAAACAAAACGGAGTGAATAATTCCAAACATCTTTACAAAGTAAATAACACATTATTAGAAAAATTCTACAACACATCTCTTATCAGATAAACACATAAAGACAGGAAGAACACAAATACACAAGGGTACACAAACACATAGTGGAATGATGCAAAAGGACAGGACAGGGTTTGTTTTCAGTGTGACATTTGGTACTGCAGTCCAACCCAAAACTTAATTCCATAGATCTTTCCTCTTATTTCAACCTGTATTTATATGTTCACCTTTTTCTTACCTCATTATTTATTTTCCATTATCTTACCTCATCATTTATTTCCAAGAAAATTCTATCTAAACCTGTTGTCCCTGAACCCTACTTTTTTTGTTCATATCATCTTTCAAAATACTTTTTTGACCAAACCATTTTCTTATAGCTTCTCAATGCATTTCTTCCAATTCATCACAACTTGTTCTCTTATATGGCCTACCCCATCTTAAGCTAACTTACATCTACTGAGCTCAGATGCATAAACTAAGGGACGAGGCAATGCAAAAGCACAAACCAATTAACACTAACAGCAATGCAAACTGGCAAAGCAAGCATCAATATCTATAAATTGGCAAAGCAAATGCAACAATACCACTAATATGAGCCAATGTGCAGCAAAAAGAAAAATAAATCAGTAGTAAAAGTGCCTTAACAGAGTAATACAAAGTGAAATTCAATAGCACTATGCCTGGCAAACAGCAGCAGCAAATGCTGTAACTTATACCTAAACATGGCAAAGCTTAAGCAGAAAAAATATTAGACTAAAGACCACAAAGGAGATAAGGGAAATGTCTATTCACATCTTAATGTCTCTGTAATTAAAGTGGTGCACCACAACAAGTTATTCTACCAAAAAATTACCAAGTAGTTGAAAAGAAAATTATGTATGCAATTCCTGTGAAGGGAAATGTCTTTTTGTGCTCCTTCATTTTTGGTTTAAGTAGATCATAAAGTTATTATTTACTGGATCTGTAGGCATAAAATATCTATATTAGTACATCTATTAAATTTTATTTTAACCAATGCTGAAGTGCAGATAGAAACTAGATATTAAACAAAATGAGCAAATAAATATATAAGGCAAGGCGTGAAACGTCATTCACTAGGCAAATGGCGTCTCCAAAGGCAGTAAAAAATCTCTCAACTAGAAAGACAATAGATGTAAAAATGTTTATCATCATTTCATTGGGCATTTCAGTAAATATCATAAATTAAGAGCTCCACAGTGTAATCATAAGTTTTCAAGTTTGGGTGTGTCGTATCTGCGATACTTTCTACAAAGAAATGTCAATAGCAAGGTTAATGGCCTCTTTTTTTCTCCACCTGTGCCTCTGAAAGGCACACACTAATGGCTTTTTTCCAGGTGACTGTCGTGCAGATGAGTGCTTACAGTGCATTATGTCAAGGTGACCTACCTTCCTTACCAAAATATTTACGACATCAGTTTCTGCTACAATGACTGTTTGATACAAATAAATTTTCACAGGTCGAAATATTAGGGTTACAAATCTGTAGAAACAAAATCCTATAAATATGACAGTGTCCAAAAAATTTTCGCTGGCATTGTGATACATTCACACATCTACACATATTTCATAACTCTTAAAGTTCGTGGTTTCCAACATCCTTTTTCACAAGTCAGAGTCCCTAACCACTACTCATTATTCCATGCCTTATTACACATATACATATTCGTCGATACTTCTTCAATATTTCATTGTAATAAATATGTAGCATAATCAAATTCCTCATATAGAATCAGCTTATTGATCATAAACATACCTCAACAGCATAATACACATTGTCATCATAATAATAACATCATAAAAACTCAGCCAAATCTCAAAAACGTCATAGCTTTCTGCAATAATTTCAAAACCTAAATAAATTCTCTGCTCATTTAAATAGTGTCATCTACCTCAAACGTACTTTAACAATTATGATCCCATACCAAATACATCATTCAAAGCTCTCATAGTACCACAATGGTTCCAAAAAATATGAAGGGTTCACACAGTAGAGACAAAATACAATTTCATAAGTGTGAAGTTATCCAACTGTGTAATTGTGTAAACATGTGTCACTGACGTAGTAAAAAGAATGTTTGTTTCTCTGTCAAATTATCAGATGGCTGTGTAATTCTGTGTTAGAGAAATCTGGTACCGATGTGTAAAGTTGTATAAGCAAATACCATATTAGCTAGGGCTCCTTGTGCTTGCCAAACACATAGTACACAATGTAGGCGTGTACCCCCTGGGATTAATGTAATTATACCCTCAGGTGTAACAGATTACAGCAATGGAATGAAATGTACCACAGAAAACTTTCTTTTTAATTCAAAAATCTTGAAAAATAAATGGTTTAAGTACAAAATTAATCACTCAAATGCGTGTCCTGTAGCACTAAATGTGCGTCTTGCTGTAAGATAATTCTGTGGAAGTGTCGTAGTTATCGTCCTCTGTAAGCAAAGTTCTGCTGAAGTCAATGTACTCACCTCATCATAAACAAAAGTGAAATGCTTTGCGTATAGATATCGTAGTTATTATGCTTATTGCCATGATGAAGAAAGTACTGTACTGTAATGTATTGTTGTACTATGGAAAAGGCTGCCTCATTGTAGCTATACAACAAAAGTTACTACTAAAACATCTTTTACTTTCCAGAATAATACATAAAAAACTGTGGAGATATAAAACAGATACACCGCAAAAGCAACAATGTAAATTGTGTCACACATTAGTAGCGTCGTGATATAATCATGTAGCTATCAAAGAAACCAAATACTAAGTGATCTTTAATCTCACAGAAAGTACTTCAAATAAAGCATGTCTTTTCAACTAAACCAAAATGTTGCATTAAAACCTAATTAGCAGTATATGTTCTAAGTATGTAAGCCTTATATTCGTTACATAATCGTGCAACTAACAAGCAAGAATGTACAAATAACAACACTGTATCGTCTGTTCACTATAACAATGCATTCGTAATTTCTGTTTAAATAAGTTATCTAGGTTCTTGACTGGATAGTTAACTTCAAACATTGTTGCATGTTAACAGTTTCTAAGTGTGACAAAGCATACTAGTAACGTGAAGTGAAAAATTTTATAGCAAAAACTATCTTAAAAAGCAGATTATTTCTCAATAAATGGTTTTACATGTGAAATGTAGTGCAATCCTTTACTCTTCCTAGTGTGCAGAGTTTCAACTTCAAAGCAATTATCATGTTGTATACGTCGGTAAGGAATACTAGAATTTTTCTGAAGGTTAGCGTCTATGTTTTTTCTCACGGAGCCAGCTGGCGCACGTGGCTGCCTGTGGTCCGAGTCATTGTCTGTTTCTTTGTTGGCGCACGTCGTTATTTGGATTAGGAGACCTAACTTCTACAAATTCACCTTGTCGAGAGTGCCCTGCTCTGTTTGAATCTCGCAAGTTCTGATGCAATTCAAGTCTGTCGTTACGGTTATATCGTCTGTCGTCATGTCGGTAGTTCCTGTAGTGTCTTTCTTGTCGGTCAAGTGGTGGAGAATTTCTCCCTGAATTATCACTGCACGGTGGACCGTTGCGTCTGAAGTTATACTGTCTCCCGTGATAATAATAGTTGTGGTTGCCATATTGTCTGTTTCTATGATTGTCTCTGTTATATTCATTACTACGGAAATGCTATCTTTCTCTGTAACTATTACTCTGCCAGTGGTTGTCATATGGATGGTGTCTGTTTTGGTCACGATTTGTGTTGTGATAATAACCTTGTCGTGTCCAGTTATTATTTCTTTCATCACGGAATTGTGACGGATGTGACCTGTAATTGTTGTGTTCCTGTTTTCGCGTTCCGCGATTGTCAGTGTCAATTTCTAATTCTTGTAAGAGTCCCTGAAAAGCTTCAATGTCGTCTTTGCAACGTCCTGCCAAAATAATATGTCGTAAATGTTCAGGTAATTTGATTAAGCAAATGCGGATTAGTTCTGAGGGGCTGTATGGGTTTGACAGGTACTGATTCTTGTGCAACATGTCTTCAAAATATTTCACAAGACTGGAAAATTCGAATTGTTCGAAATGTTTCATCATTATGATGCTATGTTTTACTCGGTCTTGTGTACCTTGAGACCAATATGCTGAGAGGAAGGCATGATAAAATTCTCCTTCACTGTGGCAATCGTGAATGACCGATCGCATTCTTACAGCTGGTTCATTCTCTAAATAGCCACACATAAATTCTAATCTGTGCTCTAATGACCAGTTGGGAGGAAAAAAATGATAGAATTGATGAAGCCACGCTTGTGGATGAATGTCGTTTCCGGAATTCTTAAATGTTTTGAATTTTCATGTAGTAATAAACAGCTTATAGTCAAAATCATCATGTCGGCGAGTCGCATATCAGTCATTGTTACTTCGTTTCGGCGGTTCCATCTCAAAATTTGGTGTGCGTTGCCAATTTCTTTCAGACAGTCGTTCTTCCCGCGAACCATACGCGACTGGAACAGGAAAGGGAGGTAATGACAGTGGCACGTAAAGTGCCCTCCGCCACACACCGTTGGGTGGCTTGCAGAGTGTAAATGTAGATGTAGATAATTTCCAAAGTACCCCGTGTTATTATTTTGTGGCTGTTCCGTCTTTCTATGTCTCCCTTCCCGTACTGGAGCGCGAGTGTCCTCTGAAACACGTAATTCTTGTATTACCTGTGTCAGCTGATCTTGTACTTCCCAGATTTCTCTTTGGTGTTGCATATTAATTTGATTCTGATTTTGTTTGAATTTCCTAATTTGCTCGCACTCTTCTGTGTCATTAAAGACTGCCGGTTTTGTGTCGATCAAATTATCATCTACCTTCGTAGATAAATTATTTAGCTGATCCTAAAGTTCAACTACTTTCTCTGATAATGAACTAATTTCCTCCATGTGTCTTTCTGAACCAATTTTCAGAGTATCTACGGTGTCCTTTTAGTTTTCCTGAGTTTTTGCAAGTTGCGTAACCGAATCGGTAGATGCAGCTGAGTCAATTTTAGCTTGCAAGGTCTCATGATTTTCATGAACTATAGTTTGCAGTTCTTTTATGGCTGCTTCGTGATTGTGTAATGCATTTTCATACCGCGAAAAAAGAGGTTGAAATTGCTCACAAATTTGTGTTTTTACGTCATTACAGACTTTTTGACATGTCGATTCGATTTTAAGTAACTCAGCAGTTAAACCTTCACGTGTTTGTTCAAGCGTTTGTTCCAATGAGTCTAACTTTTGAAGCTGTTGCTGTGTTTGTCTCTGATTTTTTTCCATTGTGTCTAACTTTTGAAGATTTTGTTCCATTGTGTATAACTTTTGAAAATTTTGTTCCATTGTGTCTAACTTTTGAAGCTTTTGTCCCATTTGTTGTATTAATTGTAACAACAATGCACTGGTGTCTGAAACATGTTCCTCAGTGCTTTTCGGCAGCAAATTTGCACGGCAACATTCACATTTTGACAAGCAGAGAATGTATCTTTACTTATTTGAGAAAACCTGAATCAACAGTATTTGCGAGATTGTGTCCTGTCATTTCGGATTCCTGAGGCGAGCTGTTGCCGACCGATCGATCGATAATGCTTCCCTGTGTCACTGTCTACGCCGTTATTTGTCGCCCGCTCCAGTTCCCTATGCACAGTTACCAAATTACTACTTCGTATTGTAACGCCGGAAATGCGTATCCTCCTATTTCCATCTATTGTACTATTATTTTTTTCCTTGTTTTGTTACCTCAAGATATGAGATTTCTGTCTCTTTATATATTGTAATTGCTTTACTGTTTGGATATATATATATTTATGCACTTATGTCGATGTATAATTGGTTTGTTTCGTAAATATTATTTGTATTTTTACGCTGGGTCTTGCCTAGGGAAAACTGCTATCGAACGATTACATCGATGAGTCGTGTGAAGAATCAAAGTGTGTACGATCTTTGGTAGTGTTAACTCTGCTGCGTGGGGCGCGGGCAGAGCAGTAAGAGTCTGGCGGGAGTAGCGAGTGGAGCAGGTGTTGTGTGACGCTCCCGCGAGTTGCCGCGCTTTCGGGGTTTGGCAGCATGTAATTGCGCTCGACTCGCGATGATAGTTTCTGACATGGTGTCGCGGACGGGAAGCATTAGCTGGCGCACATCAAGAGCCCGTTTCGCCTGGTGACCGTGTCGAGAAGAAGGCGCGCCAACATCCAGCTTCTGCAACAGCGACGGCCGACAATGAGTGACTGTCGCCACCTCCTCGATCGACGGCTTCAAACCTTCAATCAACCAACAAGGAAGACTAAAAGCACGTAAAGTTTCAGAACTGTATGGCAGACCTCAGCTTTTCAAATTGTTCCATTTGCCTCGCAAAATTACAGCAACTTAGCATGAACCTTTGTTGCTCATTGTCCCAATTGCATTGCCAAGCAGGGTCCCTTCCTTTTCCGAAATGAGCCCGAGGGTCGTTGAAATTCAAACGCCAGCATCATTCGATTTCACTGCTTTAATTTTAAAGTTCAGCTGGCTACAATATTTAGATTGCACAAGCACGAATTAAGACTGCGAGTTTTGTTACCGTATTTTAGTTACCTGTGACTGCAGCTCAGCTTGGTACGTACTAAATCTTACTATTGTTAATAGTTCAGAATCATTTAATTCAAGTTCAAAGTTAAATCTCTTGTTTCTAAATTGCGTAGAGTCAAGTTGCTTTTGAAATGATTGTTGAGGTAGTCCAAGACTAACCGTATTTTACTGGATTTCGATGTGCTTCAGAAAGAAAGCTCACTATTAACTTCAGTCACTAAATTAACTTTCGATTTTCCGGTTTTATTAATTCTTTTGCTAAATTAAGTCAGAGTGTAGCGAAATTTATTACTTCTGACAAACTTTCAGATTTCACACTACACGTGTCAACCTTCAGTTGCCACGCTTCTAGTGTTAATTATATGTGTAATAACCTTTCTTTTTCAGTTACTATAGTAATTGTCCTTAGGACTGGCGACCGTGATTTCTCCCAAATCTCAAATATCTAATTACCGCTAGTTAATTGTTAACGTAACGGCCGCACATTTACTTTCTTTATTAACTTTACCCCTTTTCAAAATTAATTTCCACCAGATTCATTTGCATTTTTCCTTTCATTTAGATGTAACCCTTTCCTCCCTCTTTACCGATAGATTAACTTCGGTGACGATTGCTTTTCCCAAATTTCCATTAGGTACACGCGGTTTAATTTTTCACTGTCATTAAGGTCGATAAATGAGGGGGAGGTTACAGTATGTCTGTTAATTCATTACCCAGTGGTGCTGATAAGGTACTCTCGTCGTCACTATTATTTCTCAGTTTACTTTGGAGCCTAGCGTTACGTTTTTCACACGCCATTATTGTCACAATATTTCACACGATAACACAAAAAAGCACAATTTGAAGAGCACAAATAAGAGATCACATTAACATAGCACTGAAAATAATATCTAGTTAATTGCAAGCGCAGCTGCGAAATACTTGGTGCAAATCTACATGCATGCCACAACTGCTTTACTGTACAACAATGAAAGACTGCAACTACAAAGGAGATTCTCTCTACAATTACGCGCTAGCAATAAACAAAAGGAACACTAATTACACAAGCTTCAAGAAAAAATCAGATTCCAGTGAGGTATCCTCGGCTAAGGGTCGACATATGAAACGTCCCCTTAGAAAAATTATTGAATTACTGATAATTCTCTTAGATTAGTTGATTTTCAAACAGCTGAGCAAAACTGAACGTACCCAGACATTTCGCTCTTTACCTATTCTGATCAACACTAAACTGACACACAATATTTTTTTTAGCGCAACGCAATCTGACTTTCAATAATCCCTACAAAAGAATGGCCCTGACTAACATTAACCTATACGTTTCACAAATCACTTACCTCACAAAAATCTTCGTTACTCAAACTACTGCAATACAGCGAGCGCCAGTACTGCTAGCTAAATAAAAGATTCAAACTACTGAAGTCAGTAACTACTGATAGGCATAGTTAGCAAATGAAAGATTTTGATAGAGAACAAACAATTTATTTACCTTAATAGTGTTCAAAAGTCATAATATATATAGCAGTTCATGACATTCATTCTTACAAATGTACTGTTTCTGATGGACACACGTCCAGATCATCCGCTCTCAAAGATCCACCATCTCTTTCCCCACATCCACCACTGCTGGCGGCTCACCTCCAACTGCGCAACGCTACGCGCTGTTCACATCCAGCTGCCCAATACTACAATGGCAGACAACAATGCAAGCTAGCCACAGAGTGCACACAGCACAGCCAGTGATTTTCATACAGAGCTCTACGTGGCGTTACCAATAAGAAAACCTAAACAGCCTACTTACAGTGTATTCCAACCTCTGTCTTTGTCTATAGTTTTTGCCCACTGTATCTCCTTCTAGTACCATCGAAGTCATTCCCTGATGTCTTAACAGATGTCCTATCACCTTAGCCCTTCTCGCTCTCAGTGTTTTCCACGTATTCCTTTCCTCTTCGATTCCACGCAGAATGTCTTCATTCCTTACCTTATCCGTCCACCTAATTTTCCACATTCGTCTGTAGCGCCACATCTCAAATACTTGAATTCTCATCTGTTTTCCCACAGGCCATGTTTCACTACCATTTAATGCAGTGTTCCAAACGTACATTCTCAGAAATTTCTTCTTCAAATTACTGCCGATGTTCTCTTTGCCAGGAAAGCCCATTTTGCCAGTGGTGTTCTGCTTTTGATGTCCTTCATTGGTTATTTTGTTGCCTAGGTAGTAGAAAATGGTTCAAATGGCTCTGAGCACTATAGGACTTAACATCTGAGGTCATGTCCCCTAGAACTTAGAACTATTAAACCTAACTAACCTAAGGACATCACACATATACATGCCCGAGGCAGGATTCGAACCTGCGACCGTGGCAGCAGTGCGGCTCCGGACTGAAGCGCCTAGAACCGCTCGGCCACACCGGTCGGCCCCTAGGCAGTAGAATTCTCTAACTTCATCTACCTCTGTGACCATCAGTCGTGATGTCAAGTTTCTTGCTGTTCTCATTTCTGCTACTTCTCATTACTTTTGCCTTTATTCACTTTTTGCTCAATCCATACCATGTACTAATTGTACTATTCATTCCATTCAGCAGTTCATGTAATTCTTCTTCATTTTTACTCAGGATAGCAATGTCATCAGTGAATTGTATCGTTCATGTTACATATTAAAAACTGATATTAGAGTGTTCACAAAAATATGAGGTAGCATCTGACTCAGAGTATCACGAGGAAAGGCGAATTCAAATGTGCTTTTGGTGTTTTATATTTAGATGTTATGTTGCACGATACGATCGTGAAAAGTGTAACTGATGTCGAACTTAGAGAACATATTTTGAAACAGTCAGATCCATCATTTCAACACGTAGTGCAAATACTAGAACAGTACGACTGAGGTTCCGTGGTGACCGATAAATTTGAACAACCACCAATTTTCCAGGTTCAGTCGTCCGTTGCTAACGACCGGCCAAGTAGGCAGAAACAGCTCGTGCGCCCCACACATCGTAAACTGTTTCGTACACAGGCCAACGGAGTCAAGTCATTCGCGGCACGCCAAGACTGCCCGTCCCGACAAGCACAGTGTTACGCCTGTGGCAAGAAAGGACACTTACAGTCCGTGGTTGGTACTTATCCAATGCCATGCCCAGAGCATCCAATGGACATATTAGACGCTCGTCGCTACTTATCAAAATTGATTCGCGCGACACATGTCTTCAAATACCACTAGATGAAGAATCTCAAAACGTGTGTGTTGTGAACACCCATTTAGGCTTGTTTAAATTGCATTTTACTTTTGGCAGTGCTTCCACACTCGCCATTTTCCAACGCTGTTTGGAACAGTTGAATACTCAAGTACCAAACTGTTCAAACTATTTGGACGATATTGTCGTAGCAGGTCGTACATCTTGAAGAACACATTGCAAATTTACGTGCTTTCTATTGTGTGTTATCTGAGGCTGCACTAAAGGGTAAACTGAACAAGTGATTTTTTACACCTGAATTGCAGTGTCTTGGTCACATCATAAACAGTCAAGGTGTACATCCTCTTCAGTCGCATTTGTTAGCGATACGAGATTTGCCAGTTCCTCGCAAACTCACAGAATTGCTGTCAGTCTTTGGAAAAATTGACTGTTATATTCGGTTCATACCGAATGCTGCACAAATCGCAGCAGCTCCATTGCGTCGCAAGAATGTCCCCTTTGTTTGGACGGATGAGTGCCAAGTAGTTTTTAGAAAACTTAAAGATGCATTGCTCAGTGATCGAGGCTTAGTTCACTTTGATCCTGCCAAATCAGCTGCGTTGCAAGTTGACTCTTCCTCTTACGGAATCAGTGCAGTGCTCTCGCATGCAATTCGCGATAAAGGCAGGTCTGCTGCTTTCGCACCAAAAGTGTTGTCCAAAGCTCGGTGGAACTATTCACAAATAGAGAAAGAGGCATTGGCTCTTGTGTATGGCGTAATCAGATTCCACCACTATCTTTATGGGAGAAAATTCTACTTATTAACGGATCACAAGCCATAGCAGTCCTTGTTTGATTCGATGAAGCTGGTTCCTATACGAACTGCCCAAAAATTGCGAGGATGGGTTTTGTTGTTGTCACAATACAAGTACGAGATTATGTATCGTCCGACAGCTCAACATGGTAATGTGGACGCACTTTCACATCTTCCGATTGGCCCTGATACAGAGCTTGACGTTTCTGCTGCATCTTGTTGTCACATCGATGCTCAGGATTCTGATTTGCTTCAATCCTTTCCTCTGAACTATAGGAAAATCGCATAGGCCACGGCAGCCGATTCAGATTTGAACATTTTGCTCAACTACATTCGCACATTTTGGCCTCGCTCATTGCATAGCATAAACAATTCTGAAGTGTGATGACACTTTGCACGTCGGCATTGCCTCGCTATACAGCAAGGTGTAATTCTTGTTAAACATGACAGTGGACAGTCACTTGTGTTGATTCCTAAAGCTTTGTAAAAAGAAGTGCTGCAGTTACTTCACCAAGAACACTGGTGGATTGTTTGCACGAAACAGTAATTGGCATAGTATGGACACAAATAGAACAGACGACGTTACAATGTCACGCCTGTGCGGAAAGTCAGTCTGCTCCATCACAAAAATTCTCTGCTTGACCTAAGTCACAATCACCATGGAAACGCGTGCGGGAACGTTTTGGAACACTCGTTGGTTGATTGTGGTCGACTCCCACAGCAAGTTTCGTTTTGCTGTACCAATGAACTCAACAACGTCACGTAGCACAATTCAAGCGTTGTCCTCTGTTTTTTGCCTAGAAGATTTGTCTGAAGTCATAGTGTCAGACAACGGCCCTTAGTTCACGTCAAACGAATTTGGAACACTCAGTGAACGCAACGGCATATAGCATCTAACTAGTGCACCGTTCCATCCACAGTCCAACGGTGAAACGGAACGTTTTGTTAGAACTTTCAAGCAGCAGATGGCCAAACTTCGCACCGCACACGTCAGGGATCATACACTGCAACTGTTTCTTGCCTCCTGTCATTCCCATTCACGAGATGGAGAATCGCCGGTGGAACTGTTCACAACCAGTGCTCCGCCCTGCTCCGCATCTGGCGCCGAAGGAAGGCCGCAAGTATTGCTTCCCGCCTGATGATTTTGTGTTTCACAGGGTTTTTAGCGGAAGCAGATGGTGGGTGCGAGGCGAGATGGTTCGTGGACTTGGTGCATGCAGGTATCTCATTTCAGGCTGCTGCTTAGTCTTAGTCGTAAAAAAGGGAAATTTAGTTAAAATTCAGTAAAGGCGTGGGTGAGTGATGAAGTCTGGGACCGCTGGCAGTGTGTGGTAATAATCGGTAGCCAGTAGGCCGGACAGAGTAAACATGGCGCGGAGCTGTAGCGGCGTATTGCACGTACGATTTGAGCAACAGCGAGGCAGTGAACTGCAGCATTGCTTGAAGTTATTGCGATGTATGAGGCAGGGGCACTAGGCCAGAGCCAGGAGGGCGATGTGTAAATGGCTGACGCATGGGAATTTACCCCTGCCATAGTTTCTGACACTACGTCAGAAGCGAGGGGGAAAGTAGTATAAATAGTCAGCCATTTTTAGCTTGAGGGGTGTGACAGGTCAATCAAGAGTTGGGTCGGACCTGTGCTGGTCTACGTTTATAGGGGCCAGTCTGGCAGCGATGTTGTACAGGGTGTTTCAAAAATGACCGGTATATTTGAAACGGCGATAAAAACTAAACGAGCAGCGATAGATATACACCGTTTGTTGCAATATGCTTGGGGCAACAGTACATTTTCAGGCGGACAAACTTTCGAAATTACAGTAGTTACAATTTTCAACAACAGATGGCGCTGCAAGTGATGTGAAAGATATAGAAGACAACGCAGTCTGTGGGTGCGCCATTCTGTACGTCGTCTTTCTGCTGTAAGCGTGTGCTGTTCACAACGTGCAAGTGTGCTGTAGACAACATGGTTTATTCCTTAGAACAGAGGATTTTTCTGGTGTTGGAATTGCACCGCCTAGAACACAGTGCTGTTGCAACAAGACGAAGTTTTCAACGGAGGTTTAATGTAACCAAAGGACCGAAAAGCGGTACAATAAAGGATCTGTTTGAAAAATTTCAACGGACTGGAAAAGCGACGGATGAACGTGCTGGAAAGGTAGGGTGACTGCGTACGGCAACCACAGAGGGCAACGCGCAGCTAGTGCAGCAGGTGATCCAACAGCGGCCTCGGGTTTCCGTTCGCTGTGTTGCAGCTGCGGTCCAAATGACGCCAACGTCCACGTATCGTCTCATGAGCCAGAGTTTACACCTCTATCCATACAAAATTCAAACGCGGCAAACCCTCAGCGCCGCTACCATTGATGCACGAGAGACATTCGCTAACGATATAGTGCACAGGATTGATGACGGCGATATGCATGTGGGCAGCATTTGGTTTACTGACGAAGCTTATTTTTACCTGGACGGCTTCGTCAATAAACAGAACTGGCGCATATGGGGAACCGAAAAGCCCCATGTTGCAGTCCCATCGTCCCTGCATCCTCACAAAGTACTGGTCTGGGCCGCCATTTCTTCCAAAGGAATCATTGGCCCATTTTTCAGATCCGAAACGATTACTGCATCACGCTATCTGGACATTCTTCGTGAATTTGTGGTGGTACAAACTGCCTTAGACGACACTGCGAACACCTCGTGGTTTATGCAAGATGGTGCCCGGCCACATCGCACGGCCGACGTCTTTAATTTCCTGAATGAATATTTCGATGATCGTGTGATTGCTTTGGGCTATCCGAAAGATACAGGAGGCGGCGTGGATTGGCCTCCCTATTCGCCAGACATGAACCCCTGTGACTTCTTTCTGTGGGGACACTTGACAGACCAGGTGTACCGCCAGAATCCAGAAACAATTGAACAGCTGAAGCAGTACATCTCATGTGCATGTGAAGCCATTCCGCCAGACACGTTGTCAATGGTTTCGGGTAATTTCATTAAGAGACTACGCCATATTATTGCTACGCATGGTGGGTATGTGGAAAATATCGTACTATAGAGTTTCCCAGACCGCAGCGCCATCTGTTGTTGAAAATTGTAACTACTGTAATTTCGAAAGTTTGTCTGCCTGAAAATGTACTGTTGTCCCAAGCATATTGCAACAAACGGTGTATTTCTATCGCTGCTCGTTTAGTTTTTATTGCCGTTTCAAATATACCGGTCATTTTTGAAACACCCTGTAAATATTCTATGTAAATCTTTACTTTGTTTCCATGTACTTGTTCGAGCTGTATTCCACCTCCGGAGACACAATACCGGGGCGAGACGGAATGGCAGCCGTATACTTGGAGACTGCACAGTCTGCCTGAAGGAGGGTAGTGACAGTGGTCTGCAGTGGGTCCAGGACAGGCCACGTTTGCTTCCCAGCTGGCGTACCAGGGGGTCCGGGCGAGGCGTATGCTGCGGGAGGCGCAGCAGCGCTGAAACAGCGCCAGAGGCTTTGGCAGCTGTTTCCAAGCACCACTAGCGGCAAGTTGTGGCACGGCATCCAGGAGGGCGCGGGTTTGAGTCCGGTCCTGTCCTGAGAGCAGTAGCGGCTGAGGGCCACAGTTGACCAGTACATCCATCTTCCTCCCATGGTCGGCCAGAGCAGGCTAAACGGGGCGGAGAGAGGCGAGGACCAGGGACTGTAGCAGTCTCTGGAATTGCGGGCAGCTATGTGACACAAGACGCGATGCCTTGGCGAGCGGCGAAAGGGCAGAGGTTGGCCACCTTCCAGCTGAGCAGCCTTGATGACGGAGCAGCGGTGTCAGCATACCAGGAGTTGCTGAGCCAGCTGGACTCACGGGACAGCGCTGTGGGTGGCACAACGACACCACGCGGCACCCATCGTGGTACTGTAAATGATGTGAATAAAGAAACGCTTCCGATCACCACTGTATCATTCTGCACTGCCCCTTGATGCTATTGAACTTGCTCGGCTTCCTGACGGAAACCGGCGCGGTGGGTCTCAGCTTCAACTCAGCCATCTGGAGCCCTGGGTTCGACCATCAACGTCCCTGCAACAAGGCCCAGACGGATTGCACCACCGACATAACAATCAAATTCGCCACTGTCATGTGCACGGTGATCATTCTGTGTCTCTCCCCCCAGATTCACGGATCACGAGGACAGCGCGGCCACAGTAGCCGCCAGAGGGTGTTATCATGACACAGCAGGACCACCCCATGGATCCGGAGCCTTCGCCTCCTTCGCCTCATCTCGTCCTACCGATGGAGCTGGACCCGCCCACACCGCAGCAGTGGACGCCTTCTGCATCTTGTTACGGGCCTCAGGAGATGGACGCGCACCCTTCTGTTCGTTTTTCGGGGGACGTTTCCAGCAGAACGAAGGCCGGATGGAGGGGTACGACTGGAGGTCTTACGTCCACTGCAGCTACAACTTCCAGTCCCTGAGAGAGTCCACGCTCCTGCCTCACCCACCGTTGTCGAGCCCCTCATACGACGACGGTCCGTCGCTTTGGGGATGTTACGGCATATAGTCAAGCGCCGGCAAGCCAGTCGGGAACGAGAGAGCACAGAGGGCTATGAAGAAGACGTGAGCCAATTGCACGCTGATCGACCCCTCTGCAGGGCGACAACGCAACAGCAGCGGCCTCTATGCGAAGAGAACATAAGCGCCGCGCCCCACTGGCCGCGGCCCAGTTCTACGACAGCTTCAAGATTAGTCTTTTCGCTTGTCCTGTGTAGCATTGTCCATACCGAAGATACTTGCTTATTTTGTCTGTCGCCATTTGCTTGCAACATATCTATGTACTTCTCAAAGTTAAGCACTGTCATGTACTCTTCGTAATAAAAGTCATTAATACGATATGTTTGAACTGTTTTTTAGTAGCGATCCGAGAAAGCACGTTTCGTCAACACCCATTATTGGACGAGTAGGTAGGATTCAATATATACGAGTATCATATAAGAAAGAACTGTGGTGTCACCGCCATACACCACACTTGCTAGGTGGTAGCCTTTAAATCGGCCGCGGTCCATTAGTATACGTCGGACCCGCGTGTCGCCACTGTCAGTGATTGCAGACCGAGCGCCGCCACACGGCAGGTCTACAGAGACTTCCTAGCACTCGTCCCCAGTTGTACAGCCTACTTTGCCAGAGATGGATCGATGACAAATACGCTCTCATTTGCCGAGACGATAGTTAGCATAGCCTTCAGCTACGTCATTTGCTACGACCTAGCAAGGCGCCATTACCAGTTTGTATTCAGATTGTAATTAATGTATCATCAAGAGCGATGTTCTCCAATTATGGATTAAAGTTAAGTATTCAAGCAACTACGTACTTTATTTACTAGACTCAACTCCTTTAACTGTTCCAGACCTCACGCCAGTCTGCGTGAGCTTAAACGCGTGCATTTTGGCCTCCTCTAGCAACACGGTGTTGGCTCTTCAGCCAACACATCAAGAACCACACACTGGTGATGAAGTTAATGTGATCTCAGAATCAGAATCTGATAGTCTAGAAAGTGAAGTCAAATGGGCCCTAAAAATATTGCTGAAAACAGAGCTGGTGGAAATACTGGAATTCCAGCAGAACTGTTCGAAGGCATTGGGGTGAACGTGGTGAAAGTGGTGCAACCAATGTGTCCGCAGACATGAAGGACTCAACAGTGACTAAAAGAATCGAAAAGTTCAGTATTCATCTCGATTACAAAGAAGGAAATTTCTAAAGAATGTTGTGATTACAGAGCAATCGTAGTTATTTAAAAATGGTTCAAATGGTTCTAAGTACTATGGGACTTAACATCTTAGGTCATCAGTCCCCTACACTTAGAACTGCTTAAACCTAACTAACCTAAGGACATCACACACATCCATGCCCGAGGCAGGATTCGAACCTGCGACCGTAGCAGCAGCGCTGTTCCGGACTGAAGCGCCTAGAACCGGTCAGCCACACGGCCGGCAGTTATCTTACTAACAAAGTCACTCTTAAAATCTTAGCAAAGAGACCTTACCAGCATATAGACAGAGAGCTCCCTGGAGACCAACAGGGGTTTTGTAAAGGAAGACGAACCAGAGATCAAATTGCAAACATCTGATGGATAACGAAGAAGTCAAGGGAATTCCAGAAAAATGTGTAACTCTGTTATATTGACTGTGATAAAATGTTTGTCGACCACAATAAATTATGGGTAGTTTTATAAAACATGGGTATGACAAACCTCAATTACATCATATGAATTTTCTACTCTGACCAAAAAAGGCAAGGGTATAGAGCAACAAAGTGGGCCAAAATCAATATGATCTATCAACTATTGGTGAATATCTCCGCAAATGGAGGTTGCACCCAAGTGCTACTAAGAGAGAGGTCTCGTTTCACTTGAACAGCGAGATGGTCAATAAAGTGCTCACTGTCCACCTCCAAGGAAGATTGGTCAGACATAACAGAAACCCAAAATATATCCGTCTCTCAAAGAGTATCCCACTGAATATATATACATGTATGTACAGGGTGGTCCACTGGTCTTGAGCGGGCCAAATATCTCACGAAATAGGCGACGAACGAAAAAACTACAAAGAACGAAACATGTCTAGTTTGAAGGGGGAAACCAGATGGCGCTATGGTTGGCCCGCTAGATGGCGCTACCATAGGCCAAACGGATATCAACTGCGTGTTTTTAAATAGGAACCATTATTTTTTATTACATATTCGTGTAGTATGTAAAGAAATATGAATGTTTTCGTTGGACCACTTTTTTCGCTTTGTGATAGATGGCGCTGCAATAGTCACAAACGTATGACTCACAATTTTAGACGAACAGTTGGTAAGAGGTAGGTTTTCTAAATTAAAATATAGGACGTAGGTGCGTTTGAACATTTTATTTCGGTTGTTCCAATGTGATACATGTACCTTTGTGAACTTATCATTCCTGAGAACGCATGCTGTTACAGCGTGATTACCTGCAAATATCACATTAAAGCAATAAATGCTCAAAATAATGTCCGTCAGCCTCAATGCATTTGGCAATACGTGTAACGACATTCCTCTCAACAGCGAGTAGTTCGCCTTCCGTATTGTTCGCACATGCATTGACAAAGCGCTGACGCATGTTGTCAGGCATTGTCGCTGGATCACGATAGCAAATGTCCTTCAACGTTCCCCACAGAAAGAAATCCGGGGATGTCAGATCCGGTGAACGTGCGGGCCATGGTGTGGTGCTTCGACGACCAATACACCTGTCATGAAATATGCTATTCAATACCGCTTCAACCGCACGCGAGCTATGTGCCGGACATCCATCATGTTGGAAGTACATCGCCATTCTGTCATGCAGTGAAATATCTTGTAGTAACATCGGTAGAACAGTACGTAGGAAATCAGCATATATTGCAGCATTTAGACTGCCATCGATAAAATGCCGCACCATATATTAACCCGCCAAGGTCGCTGATGTTCCACTTGTCTCAGCCATCGTGGAATTTCCGTTGCCCAATAGTGCATATTATGCCAGTTTACGTTACTGCTGTTGGTGAATGACGCTTCGTCGCTAAATACAACGCGTGTAAAAATCTGTCATCTTCCCGTAATTTCTTTTATAGCCAGTGGCACAAGTGTACAATACGATCAAAGTCGTCGCCATGCAGTTCCTGGTGCATAGAAATAGGGTACGGGTGCAATCGATGTTGATGTAGCATTCTCAACACCGACGTTTTTGAGATTCCCGATTCTCGCGCAATTTGTCTGCTACTGATGTGCGGATTAGCCGCGACAGCAGCTAAAACACCTACTTGGGCATCATCATTTGTTGCAGGTCATGGTTGACGTTTCACATGCGGCTGAACACTTCCTGTTTCTTACATAACGTAACTATCCGGCTAACGGTCCGGACACTTGAATGATGTCGTCCAGGATACCGAGCAGCATACATAGCACACGCCTGTTGCGCATTTTGATCTCAATAGCCATACATCAACACGATATCGACCTTTTCCGTTGTTGGTAAACGGTCCATTTTAACACGGGTAGTGTATCCCGAAGCAAATACCGCCCGCACTGGCGGAATGTTACGTGATACCACGTACTTATACATTTGTGACTATTACAGCGCCATCTATCACAAAGCGAAAAAGGTGGTCCAACAAAAACATTCATATTTCTTTACGTACTACACGAATATGTAATAAAAAATGGGGGTTCGTATTTAAAAAAACCCTGTCGATATCCGTTTGACCTATGACAGCGCCATCTAGCGGGCCAACCATAGCGCCGTCTGGTTTCCCCCTTCAAGCTAGAAGAGTTTCGTGCTTTGTAGTTTTTTCGTTTGATGCTTATCTCGTGAGATATTTGGCCCGGTCCCTATCAATGGACCACCCTGCATATACATATCCCGGCGACCACACTGCTGCTTCCACAAACTGCCATGGAGGCAGATATCTTGAATCCCAAGGGCTGCCAAATCTTCACAAATTTTTCTTGGTCGTACTACAGGGCGCCTGGTGTTTGATTTCTCGAGTTTTCACCTCGTGGTCATTACGTGAGACGTACGTGGGGGGAAGTAATATGCTGTCTGTCTCTTCCCGGAAAGCGCCCCCTTGAAATTTCAGTAGCAAATCTCTTCGTGATGCACAACGTCTCTCTAGTAACGTCTGCCAGTGGAGTTTGCTGAGTATCTCAGCAACGTTCTCGCGCCAACTAAATGATCCCATGACGAAACGTGCCGCTATTCGTTGGATCTTCTCTATCTCTTCTGTCCGTCCTAACTGGTAAACATCTCAGACAGAGAACAATACTAAAGAACCGGTCGAACCAGCGCCTTAGAAGCCACTTCCTTCGTGGGTGATGACATTTTCTTAAAATTCTTCCTAGGAATTTTAGTGTGGCATCTACTTTTCCAACTATTTGTTTTACGTGGTCATTCCACTTAAGGTCGTTCTGGATAGTTGCTTCTAGATATTTTACGGTAGATACCGTTTCCAGCGGTTTCTGATCAGTAGTGTAACTGTACAGTAGTGTTCTTTTCCTATGTGTACGCAATATCTTATAGTTATTTTCATTCAATGTTAAGTGACACGGCGTGCATCATTCATCAATTCTCTGGAGATCACTCTCCAAATCGTTACAATCTTCTGGCGTTGCTACTTTGTTCTACACAACTGCATCATTTGCGGATAGTCTTAAAGGTCATGGCCTGGATAATAGTTTGTGGTCTGAAATTATTGTCATATATAGACAAACGCTAAAAAAATAATCACCAAAGACGCGCATAGAAAAGTCTATAGGCTTCCCAATTGGTATGTACAACTGGACCACAAGTAAGACTGAACGTCACGGAACGCACTCCTTCCAATTGTTATGTCGGAATTCTACACAGTTCCGTCTGTAGAGCTCCATGCCCTGAAAAGAGATGAAATAGGTCAGTATTACAGAAAATTAAGTTAGATAGCTTCTTGGAATGTCTGATACTAAATGAAAAACTGACCTAAATGGTTAAAATGGCTCTGACCACTATGGGACTTAACTGCTGTGGTCATCAGTCCCCTAGAACTTAGAACTACTTAAATCTAACTAACCTAAGGATATCCATGCCCGAGGCAGGATTCGAACCTGCGACCGTAGCGGTAGGGCGATTCCAGACTGTAGCGCCTAGAACCGCTCGGCCACACCGCCGCCAAAAACTGATCAACTTTGAGTACACCATGAGAAGAAATGATTCATTGGGAAAGACCTCTATGGTCGCGAAGTTCGAAGGAACGAGAAGAAGAGGACAGCAAAGGATAAAATAGACTGATGGGATCACAGAAGCGATTGATTTCAACCCAGAAAGTCTTCGGAAGATGGTGCAGGATAGAAGAAATTGGCTTACTTTAGTTCATGAGATCACAGAGAGTCGGGACCTATTAAAGAACTAGGGGACGGAGAGCGAGAGGGGGGGGGGGACGGAGGGAGAGGGAGAGAAAGTATTCTATAAATATTGTGAAGCGTACAGACGAGCAAACTATTTTAACGGGCACATTGACAGTGATCGTGAGCTCCATTCCAATTAGTTCTCTCATAGTACTAACAAGGGAACCTCCCCATCGCACCCCCCTCAGATTTAGTTATAAGTTGGCACAGTGGATAGGCCTTGAAAAACTGAACACAAATCTATCGAGAAAACAGGAAGAAGTTGTGTGGAACTATGAAAAAAATAAGCAAAATATGCGAACTGAGTAGTCCATGTACAAGATAGGCAACATCAAGGAGAATCCGAGCTCAGGAACGCCGTGGTCCCGTGGTTAGCGTGAGCAGCTGTAGAGCGAGAAGCCCTGGGTTCAAGTCTTCCCTTTATTTATTTTCAGACAATTATTATCTGTCACCAGTGTCGTGTAGAATATATCAGACGTGTTTTCCTGTGGAGGAATCGGTTGTCCTATGACCTTGAGATCAAATGTTTTCTGTTCCCATTGCAGAGGCACGTCCTTTCGTCTACTAATCGCACGGTTTTGCGGTGCGGTCGCAAAACACAGACACTAAACTTATTACGGTGAACAGAGACGGCAATGAACGAACGGACAAATCATAACTTTGTGAAAATAAAATTTTCACTCGAGGGAAGATTTGAACCAAGGACCTCTCGTTTCGCAGCTGCTCACGCTGACCACTGGACCACGGAGTTCCTGAGCTCAAACCTTCCTTGATGTTGCATATGTCGCACATGGACTACTCACTTTGTATATTTTGCTTATTTTTTTCATGGTTCTACACAACTTCGTCCTGTTTTCTCGATTGATCTGTGTTCAGTTTTTCAAGGCCTATCCACTGTGCCAACTTATAACTAAATTTGAGGGGGGTGCGATGGGGAGGTTCCCTTGTAAGTAGATGTGGAAGACGATTGCGAAGAGGAAGTCTTCTCTCGAGACCGTACCTGAAATGGTTACGGTATTTACGAGGGTTATTCGGAAATAAAGGAACAATCGGTCACGAAATGTAAACCACAGTGAAAATCCATGAAGTTTTGCACAGGTGTGTTAGGCAGTGTCTCTAGTATGTCCGCTGATCACGTTCCGTCGTTCTTTTTAGATCTGAGCACACAGGGAGCACATAAAGATACCTATAACAATAGTGTCTCCCGCCAAGTACGAGGGCCCGGTGAGAAATTTCGCCTGAAGCTATGCAGCCAACATTACATAACTGCTGGGCGTTTTCTTCTTCAAGACAATTCTCATCCGCATTCTGTAGGGGCAATGAAGATGCTCCTACATCGTTTTCAATTGGAAATGTTTAATTACCAACAATTGGTCTCCCTCTGAGTTTCATCTCTGATCACATGAACCGCTGCCTATGAAGACAACATTGTGGCACAGACAACGAGCTGTAGGCCAGCGTAGATTAATGGCGGAAAGCACTGGCGGCTACCTTCTATAACGAGGGTATTGGAAAGTTGGTACAACGCTACGACAAACGTCTAAGTTGGATCTTGGAATTTGTAGCTAACAGTTGCAAATGAAACAATTTTGATTTTCACTATGGTTTCCATTTGGCAAAGTATCGTTCCTTACTTTCTGAATAGCCCTCGTAGATTGAGAAGCCCATTTCACGAACTGCTTTGTTGGATGTTGAAGATAATTATTTGGAATATGCAGCCTTGTTAAACATTTTCATCTTTCAGGATGAAATCTCTAATCATTTTATCACCAGAAGGGCACAAAAAAATATCACCTCTCTGAACCTGCACAGTTGAGGTTCCATATGAGTAGGCATGGAGGTCTGAGCCTCCACTTAACACTACACCACCTAAACAGTTACCTTATTGAGGACCATCACTTTCACAAGTTTTGACTGCTAATAATATGCGCCGTCTTCTCGTCAAATTAAAAAAAGAGGTTAGTTTCCCCTATGCAAACTAAATTCAAATTTATACCCAAACAGAAAGATTTTTCTTTGATTCACAGTTGAGACGACCACTGCATAAGCTCTCTCCTGAGACAAACAGGAGCGGTAGAAACGTGGCCAGCTGCCATTAAGCCTTCTGCAGTAGTTAATTGATGATATCACCCTTCACATGACTGCAGATTACAGTTGTGCCGACTTTGCCATGTTATTCCATCGAAGAAAGGAAGGAAATTTAATGTCCCGTCTACAACGAAGTCATTAGAGCAAGGGTTTCCAAATTTATCCTCTAACGGAACACTTCGAGAATCCTGATACCGCAATGGATCGCATTCTTTATTTCGAAGGTTAATAACATTTTTGAAAAATGAGGGAAACTTTTGTTTTATTCAGCGATTACTTCACTTTTAAATCAATACTAATAACACAGAAATCATAACAGAATTTTTTAAAGGAATTAGTATCGTAAAAGTGTCGAAAACAAGAAAACGCCATTTTAATTAATAGTTTTTCGTGGAGCACTTATTCATTACCCGTGGAACACCAGTATTCCGTGGAACCGGGATTGGGGAACCCTGCAATAGAGACGGGAAACATGGGCAAGGAAATCGGCCATGCCCTTTAAAAGAAATCGTCCCAGCTTATTCCACCGAGTGTGTAACAGCAAGTAGAGATCTACCAATAACCTGTCTTCTACGAGGGTTGGAACTTTAATAGTGGCAACTATTTATTTACAGCTCGTACAAAATAGATACGTGTTTCAAAGTTTTCCTGACCTTCAAAGTAGTCACGAACATTGTGTATAACCCGTTTCCAGCGATGTAGAAGTCGTAGGATACTCTTAGCAGGGCCAGTGTTGACAGTTCAAGCGTCGCGGACTATTGTCCGGCGAATTTTTAGCAGTTCTGAAGCGAATGACGTGAAGTGTTTCCTCCAGTTTAGAAGTCGAACTTACGAGGGCTTAAGTCAGGGAGTGCTGTAGGTGGTTTAGCACTTAGCCGCACCATCAGTGAAACAAATCAGTATGCACTGTACGTGCTTGAGCATTGCCCCGTAAAATGATGGCCAGGTCCTGCAGAATGTGTCATCCCTTCTATGTTAATCAGTTTTGGAACACAACCCACGACCAGCTTAGACACAGAAGTGATGGCACTGTCTGCAGGACCTGACCATCATTTTGCAGGACAATGCTCAAGCACGTGCAGTGCAAGCTGTTACTGATTTGTTTGACTGATGGGGCTGCTAAGTGCTATACCACCTACTGCACTCCCTGGCTTAAGCCCTCGTAAGTTCGACTGCAAAATACTAACACGAATTCTTTACAGACGAATGGAAAAACTAGTAGAAGCCAACCTCGGGGAAGATCAGTTTGGATTCCGTAGAAACACTGGAACACGTGAGGCAATACTGACCTTACGACTTATCTTAGAAGAAAGGTTAAGGAAAGGCAAACCTACGTTTCTAGCATTTGTAGACTTAGAGAAAGCTTTTGACAATGTTGACTGGAATACTCTCTTTCAAATTCTAAAAGTGGCAGGGGTAAAATACAGGGAGCGAAAGGCTATTTATAGTTTGTACAGAGACCAGATGGCAGTTATAAGAGTCGAGGGACATGAAAGGGAAGCAGTGGTTGGGAAGGGAGTGAGACAGGGTTGTAGCCTCTCCCCGATGTTGTTCAATCTGTATATTGAGCAAGCAGTAAAGGAAACAAAAGAAAAATTCGGAGTAGGTATTAAAATTCATGGAGAAGAAATAAAAACTTTGAGGTTCGCCGATGACATTGTAATTCTGTCAGAGACAGCAAAGGACTTGGAAGAGCAGTTGAATGGAATGGACAGTGTCTTGAAAGGAGGATATAAGATGAACATCAACAAAAGCAAAACAAGGATAATGGAATGTAGTCGAATTAAGTCGGGTGATGCTGAGGGAATTAGATTAGGAAATGAGGCACTTAAAGTAGTAAAGGAGTTCTGCTATTTGGGGAGCAAAATAACTGATGATGGTCGAAGTAGAGAGGATATAAAATGTAGGCTGACAATGGCAAGGAAAGCGTTTCTGAAGAAGAGAAATTTGTTAACATCCAGTATTGATTTAAGTGTCAGGAAGTCATTTCTGAAAGTATTCGTATGGAGTGTAGCCATGTATGGAAGTGAAACATGGACGATAAATAGTTTGGACAGGAAGAGAATAGAAGCTTTCGAAATGTGGTGCTACCGAAGAATGCTGTAGATTAGATGGGTAGATCACATAACTAATGAGGAAGTATTGAATAGGATTGGGGAGAAGAGAAGTTTGTGGCACAAGTTGACCAGAAGAAGGGATCGGTTGGTAGGACACGTTCTGAGGCATCAAGGGATCACCAATTTAGTATTGGAGGGCAGTGTGGAGGGTAAAAATCGTAGAGAGAGACCAAGAGATCAATACACTAAGCAGATTCAGAAGGATGTAGGTTGCAGTAGATACTGGGAGATGAAGAAGCTTGCACAGGGTAGAGTAGCATGGAGAGCTGCATCAAACCAGTCTCAGGACTGAAGACCACAACAACAACAACAAGTTCGACTTCTAAACTGGAGGAAACACTTCACGTCATTCGCTTCAGAACTGCTAAAAATTCGCCGGACAATAGTCCGCACCGCTTGAACTGTCAACACTGGCACTGCTAAGAGTTTCCTACGACTTCTACATCGCTGGAAACGGGTTATACACAATGCAGGTGACTACTTTGAAGGTCAGGAAAACTTTGAAACACGTATCTATTTTGTACGAGCTGTAAATAAATAGTTGCCACTATTATAGTTCCAACCTTCGCAGTTCACGTACGTGATTGGAACGAAAAAGGGGAAAAATTATTTTGGTACTCTTTGCACTAGCGGCCACACCCGGTTTGATTGCTTGTGGAGTACTTGCTGTATATGGAAACACCGGTCGTCGGCACTGTTGTGTCCTGCCTACTCGTCGAATATGAGGTGTCTAGGAAACCTGCTTTCTCGGATTGCTAGACAACAATTCGAACAAATCGTATTAATAGATTTTTATTACAGTAAGATCAAGGACAATACTTAACTTCGAGAAATTTACGGTGATGTGTAGCAAGTAAAGGGTGACATGCAACATAAGCAGTCTCTTCAGTATATACAATTCGTAACACAATAGAAGAAATATAGTTCCTTAGTCGCTGCTGTAGAGCTCATAGAAAGGCTAGTCTTCAACAGCGCCGCAGACAGGTGGCGTGGCGCTTATGTCCTCTTCGTGTGGAAGGCGCTGCCGTCAGGTAGTAGATCTAGAGAGGGGACGGTCAGGGGGCTATTGGCTGACGTCTTTTCCACAGCCTTCTCTGCTATAACGTTCTTGACCAGTGTGCCGGCGCTTGGCGTTGCACCGGAACAGGCACATGTTGACTTTCGGCTGTACATTCGTCGTGCTGAACACTTTAGAAACTTTTGCGACTGAATGTGAACGGCAGTAAGACGCACGTTTAACCATATCGACAGAATATTGTGCCACACTGGTGCCTTGGAACAATTCAACTAATAGACGCTGGATTTGCATTAGAAACGACAGAGGCTCAATTCGCCGTCCGACCAATCATGGTTCCCCGTGATGCTTTTACATCGCTTAAAGAAATGCAAGAAAGTTTCCTTTCCAAAGAACGACAACGATTTGATTCCGATATCTGAGAATGGGCTCTGTCACTAATGACCATCGTCGTCGGTACGTCAAACACTAATACCTCATCCTTCCTTTGTTTCAGCCTGGCTACCTCACGTTTGTTTCACTGTCTTAGTCTCAAGCATAGATGAAACAAACGGATTGCAGGGCCTCTGCTAACTAACTCAGGGTAGTTCATTTTTACATTCCAGAGATAAAGTATTTATTTTCACACCTAACAGCAATATAAATTTAAAATTAAAGGATGTGCTACTACTCTGATGAATATTACGTAGCTTTCGTTAATTACCCGGTAGGGAACCTTTCGCTATCATGTTAAGGTCGTTGGTCAATCACTAAAGGCATCGACTTGACTACCGCTGGCATGATCCTGTCCTAACAAAGAGTACACACCATCTCGCATACCCCGATCTTGGGTCATTCAAAATAAACATTTATAATTGCACTGTCAGACAAAAAACGTGAAGCACAAAGAAGACATAGTCAGATGTTGATGTAAATTCGTACATTTATACACCACCTACATTATTACTCTGCGATTAATCATCAAGAAAATATCTGGCAGAGGCCTTATCGAATCACCTTAAATCTACATCTCTACCGCTCCATTCTCGAACAGCCCGGGGGAAAAACGAACACATAAATCATTCCGTTGTTGTTGTTGGTGTGGTCTTCAGTCCAGAGCTTAGTTTGATGCACCTCTCCATGCAACTCTATCCTGTGCAAGACTCTTCATCTCCGAATAACTACTGCAACCTACATCCTTTGCTTAGTGTATTCACCCTTGGTCTCCCTCTAGAATTTTTACCCTCCACGCTTCCCTCCAATACTAAATTGGGGATCCTTTGATGCCTCAGAACGTGACCTACCAACCTATCCTATCTTATAGTCAACTTGTGCCACAAATTCCTCTTCTCCCCGATTCTGTTCAGTACCTCCTCATTAGTTACGTGCTCTACCCATCTAATCTTCAGCATTCTTCCGTAGCACCACATTTCGAAAGCTTGTATTCTCTTCTTATTTAAACTATTTATCGTCCATCTTTCACATCAATACATGGCTACACTCCATATAAATACTTTTAGAAAATAATTTCTGACGCTTAAATCTATAGTCGATGTTAACAAATTTCTCTTCTTCAGATACGCTTTTCTTGCCATTGCCAATCCACATATTACGAGTACATCCTCTCTACTTCGAACATCATCAGTTATTTTGATCCTCTAATAGGAAAACTCGTCTACTACCTCAAGTATCTCATTTCCTAATCTAATTCCCTCAGGATCACCTGACTTAATTAGACTACATTCGACTATCCTCGTTTTGCTTTTGTTGATGTTCATCTTACATCCTCCTTTCAAGACACTGTCTATTCCGTTCAACTGCTCTTAAAGGTCCTTTGCTGTCTCTGACAGAATTACAATGTCGTCGGAAAACCTCAGAGTTTTTATTTCTTCTCCATGGATTTTAAATCCTTTTCCCAATTTTTCTTTTGTTTCCTTTACTGCTTACTCGCTACATAGATTGACTAACATCGGCCACAGGCTACAACCCTGTGTCACTCCCTTCCCAACCACTGATTCCTTTCGTGGTCCTCAATTCTTATAACTGCCATCTGGTGGCTGTACAAATTGTAAATAGCCTTTCGCTCCCTGTATTTGTCCTCTGCCACCTTCAGAATCTGAAAGAGAGTATTCCTGTTAACATCGTCGAAAGCTTTCTCTAAGTCTACAAATGATATAAACGTAGGTTTGCCTTTCCTTACTCTATCTTTTAAGATAAGTCGTAGGGTCAGTATTGCTTCACGAGTACCAACATTTCTATGGAATCGAAACAAAACTTCCCCGAGGTCGGCTTATACCAGTTTTTCATTCGTCTGTAAAGAATTTGTGTTAGTGTTTTGTAACCATCACTTATTAAAGAGATAATTCGGTAATTTTCACACCTGTCAACACCTGCTTTCTTTGCGGTTGCAATTATTATATCCTTCTCGAAGTCTGAGGGTATTTCACCTGTCTCATACATCTTGCTCACCAGATGGAAAGGTTATGTCATAGCTGGCTCTCCCAAGGCTATCAGTATTTCTAATGGAATGTTGTCTACTCGCGGGGACTTCTTTCAGAGCTCCATCATATTTTTCACGCAGAATCATATCTTCCATTTCAACTTTATCGACGTCTTCTTCCGTTTCCATAATATTTACCTCAAGTACATCGCCTTTGTATAGATCCTCTATATACTCCTTCCACTTTTCTGCTTTCATTTCATTGCTTAGGTTTTCCATCTGAGCTCTTGATATTCACAAAGGCGGTTCTCTTTTCACGAAAAGTCTAATTTTCGTGTAGGAAGTATCTGTGTTACCCCTGGTGATATTTGCTTCTGCATCCTTACATTTGTCCTCTAGTCATCCCTGCATAGCTATTTTGCACTTCCTGTCGATCTCATTTTTGAGGCATTTGTATTCCTTTTCACCTGCTACATTTATTGCATTTTTATACTTTGTCCTTTCGTCAGTTAAAATCAGTATCTCTTCTGTTACTCAAGGATTTCTTCTAGCCCTCGTCTTTTTACCTACTTAATCCTCTGCTGCCTTCACTGTTTCATCTCTCAAAGTTACCCATTTTTCTTCTACTGCCTTTCCTCTGTTCTTGTCAATCGTTTCCTAAGGCTCTCTTTCAAACTCTCTGCAACCTCTGCTTCTTTCAGGTCATCCAAGTCCCATCTGCTTCAATTCCTAGCTTTTTACAGTTTCTTCAGTTTTGAGCTACAGCCCATAACTAATAAATTGTAGTCAGAGTTCACATCTGCCCCTGGAAATGTCTTACAATTTAAAACCTGATTTCTAGATCTCTGCCTTACTATTATACAGGGCAGCTAAGTCAAACACCCCTTGTATCCCCCCTGCCGTAATAGACATAAAGATGCCGTTTGGACAGTGCTACTTGAATACGTCATATTTCATGTTTCTGCTCTTTCTATCACACAGATATGAGGCCATCCTTGGTTTACTAAATGGAACCAAATGTTAAATTTTAGCGTAACACGATGGGCTTAAAAAGATGGTTTCAAATACACTCCTGGAAATGGAAAAAAGAACACATTGACACCGGTGTGTCAGACCCACCATACTTGCTCCGGACACTGCGAGAGGGCTGTACAAGCAATGATCACACGCACGGCACAGCGGACACACCAGGAACCGCGGTGTTGGCCGTCGAATGGCGCTAGCTGCACAGCATTTGTGCACCGCCGCCGTCAGTGTCAGCCAGTGTGCCGTGGCATACGGAGCTCCATCGCAGTCTTTAACACTGGTACCATGCCGCGACAGCGTGGACGTGAACCGTATGTGCAGTTGACGGACTTTGAGCGAGGACGTATAGTGGGCATGCGGGAGGCCGGGTGGACGTACCGCCGAATTGCTCAACACGTGGGGCGTGAGGTCTCCACAGTACATCGATGTTGTCGCCAGTTGTCGGCGGAAGGTGCACGTGCCCGTCGACCTGGGACCGGACCGCAGCGACGCACGGATGCACGCCAAGACCGTAGGATCCTACGCAGTGCCGTAGGGGACCGCACCGCCACTTCCCAGCAAATTAGGGACACTGTTGCTCCTGGGGTATCGGCGAGGACCATTCGCAACCGTCTCCATGAAGCTGGGCTACGGTCCCGCACACCGTTAGGCCGTCTTCCGCTCACGCCCCAACATCGTGCAGCCCGCCTCCAGTGGTGTCGCGACACGCGTGAATGGAGGGACGAATGGAGACGTGTCGTCTTCAGCGATGAGAGTCGCTTCTGCCTTGGTGCCAATGATCGTCGTATGCGTGTTTGGCGCCGTGCAGGTGAGCGCCACAATCAGGACTGCATACGACCGAGGCACACAGGGCCAACACCCGGCATCATGGTGTGGGGAGCGATCTCCTACACTGGCCGTACACCACTGGTGATCGTCGAGGGGACACTGAATAGTGCACGGTACATCCAAACCGTCATCGAACCCATCGTTCTACCATTCCTAGACCGGCAAGGGAACTTGCTGCTCCAACAGGACAATGCACGTCCGCATGTATCCCGTGGCACCCAACGTGCTCTAGAAGGTGTAAGTCAACTACCCTGGCCAGCAAGATCTCCGGATCTGTCCCCCATTGAGCATGTTTGGGACTGGATGAAGCGTCGTCTCACGCGGTCTGCACGTCCAGCACGAACGCTGGTCCAACTGAGGCGCCAGGTGGAAATGGCATGGCAAGCCGTTCCACAGGACTGCATCCAGCATCTCTACGATCGTCTCCATGGGAGAATAGCAGCCTGCATTGCTGCGAAAGGTGGATATACACTGTACTAGTGCCGACATTGTGCATGCTCTGTTGCCTGTGTCTATGTGCCTGTGGTTCTGTCAGTGTGATCATGTGATGTATCTGACCCCAGGAATGCGTCAATAAAGTTTCCCCTTCCTGGGACAATGAATTCACGGTGTTCTTATTTCAATTTCCAGGAGTGTATGTGTATATCATAATATTTAGGCGAATAGTTTTTGAGACACGGGTATGTTCTCGTATCGTGTTCGTCCTTCGAAGCGGCGTTGTCTAGTGCGACCTTTCCTGTTGTGTGGAATACATGGTAAACGTCGTGAGTCCGTCCTTACACAAGCACGCCCATTTACCCGACAATAGTAATACAAACTGCGATATTTTGCGCAAAAATTAACTGATGATATCGCGCAAATATTAACAGTTACTTGGCAACTGTGATACCAAAATAGTAGACAACATACAGTATTAAAATACTAAAAGATATTAATACATTTTAAGTAACAGCAACACAAATTGAAACCCTTAGAAAAATTAATGAATTACTGTGCTGGTTGACCCCTTACGTTATTTGAACATACTCAGACATTTCGCTCTTTACTTATTCTGATCAACACTAAACTGACACACAATATTTTTAGCGCAACGCAATCTGACTTTCAAAAATCCCTACAAAAGAATGGCCCTGACTAACATTAACCTATACGTCTCACAAATCACTTACCTCACAAAAATCTTCGTTACTCGAACTACTGCAATACAGCGAGCGCCACCACTGCCAGCTAAATAAAAGATTCAAACTACTGAAGGCACTAACTACTGATAGGCATAGTTAGCAAATGAAAGATTTTGATAGAGAACAAACAATGTATTTACCTTAATAGTGTTCAAAAGTCATAATATATATAGCAATTCATGACATCCAGTTTAGAAATGTACTGTCTCTAATGGACACACGTCCGGATCATCCGCTCTCAAAATTCCGCCATCTCTCTCCCCACATCCACCACTGCTGGCGGCTCACCTCCAACTGAGCAACGCTACGCGCTGTTCACAGTCAACTGCCCAACACTAAAATAGCAAATTCCAACAATGCAAACCAACCACAGACTGCACACAGCACAGCCAGTGATCTTCATACAGAGCGCTACGTGGCGTTACCAATACAAAAAGCTATACAGCCTACTTACAAAATGTAAATGATGAAGCCCTTATTGGTCACAATTATTTCGTACGTATTTGTTTTTTATTTGAACATATTTACTATAGATCACAATACGAAGGAAATACACACGAAGATGCAAAATACTTACTGTAAATGATACAAAAGTTTACTGAAGCATATGATCAAAATGATTTCCCTCTTCTGCAATGCACATTTGTAGTCGCCGTTCGAATGATTTGTGAACGGCTGCGAGGGTGTCACGTGAGATATCAGCCCACGCTTCGATGATACGTTACTTCATGTCGTCTGGCGTAGTTGGTATTTGAGCGTACACTTTAGGTTTGATTGCTCCACACAGAAAAAATCAAGAGCGGTCAAATCAGGGGACCGGGCTGGCCAGTTCACTTCAGCACGTGGCCCTATCCAACAATCATGGAACAGCTCTGTAGCCACACCGGAAGAGTGAGCAGGACAGCCGTCATGTTGGAACCACATGTACTGACGCCTACTTAGTGTTACCTCTTCCAGACAAATGGGCAGAACGTTTCGCAGAAACTGTGCATAGAAATTGCCGTTTAGTATACCCGGAATGACGTACGGCCCCACAATGACATTTCCGACGATGCCGCACCACATGTTAACACTCCAGGGTTGCTGATGCTGTACCTGTTGAAACCAATGGGGGTTCTCTAAATGGCTCAAATGGCTCTGAGCACTATGGGACTTAGGATCTGAGGTCATTAGTCCCCTAGAACTTAGAACTACTTAAACCTAACTAACCTAAGGACATCAGACACATCCATGCCCGAGGCAGGATTCGAACCTGCGACCGTAGCGGTCGCGCGGTTCCGGACTGAAGCGCCTAGAACCGCTCGGCCACTCCGGCCGGCACTCGCATCCATGCCCGAGGCAGGATTCGAACCTGCGACCGTGGCAGTCGCGCTGTTCCGGACTGAAGCGCCTAGGACCGCTCGGCCACCGCGGCCGGCTGAAGGTTCTCTATTGACGAGTAATGCAAATTATGCAAATTCACATTACCGTGGTTGGTGAAAGTCGCTTCATCAGTAAAAAGCAAGTGCCAAGTTCTTTGTAATTTTGACTCGACTTTGCAGTCAGTAAAATAACATCAGATACCCTCTCAAGTAAACGTAACGGGTAGAAACCACTTAATAATCAACAAAAGAAAAAAACGGCAATATTTAGCTCATATTGCTTGGGTGTCAGACACAGTTGTGTAATTGAAAAGAGTGTCACTACAGTGTGTGTCCGTGTTTGTGTGTGTGTGTGTGTGTGTGTGTGTGTGTGTGTGTGTGTGTGTGTGTGTGTGTGTCTGTGTGTTAGAGAGAAAGAGAGAGAGAGAGAGAGGTGGTTCGTTGGGAGGCTGAGAGAATCGGAGTGATTTACTGAAATGTCAGGACACGTTTAATTTACGTTCAAGTATATGCCACTGGTGGCAGAAGTGTCCTCGCTGGCTAGGTAGGAACTTGCCAGCCGCCCCTTCTCGGCCGCTCGGCTTCCGTACAGACGATGTTTTCTGTGCGTTATCCCAGTTTACAGTCCGGAGACGCCTAACGATAACCGTTTATTCGCCTCGTCGTAATTAAGCCAGCAGCTCCTTCAGTGCGCCGGAATGCGGCGATAAATCCGCGAGGCAGCGCGAACAAAGGCCGTCGGTTCCGCGTACCGCGCTGTGTCCGGCGCAGCGCGATACACGGCGGCGGCGGCGGCGGCGGCGGCGGCAGCAGGTAGCTTGGTAGCCGGGAGGAGGCGGGGAGGCCCTGGGAGCTACACGACGCGCTACCAGCCCGCGCTGCCCTGGCCGGCTTATTTAACGCAGCCCCCTCTGAAACATTACCGGCCGTGACTAGGACAATGTAACGCTATCTGGCGCGGTAACTCATGTGACCCGCGCAGATAGCGTCTCCGGGCATAAGTCAGGCCGGCGGCCGGCCCCTGGTGGCGGCGGTCGCTACTTGCTGCCTGCCGGGTGCTACCACAGCCCGGGCTGGCCGATCGCCCCAGTCCAGTAGCGGGCTCGTAGCGCGCCGATGCATTCCTCTCGCTGCGCGGCAGACATCCACTTTACACAGCCGCACAAAAATTTTGGAAAGTGACACTGTCACGGTGGAGTTCGCATAATGACCTAAAGCTAATTCAGATAGCGAGTGGGCTATAACGCACTAGGCTGTCAGGCTGCAATAGCTTGGCTGTCGCAGTCGAAATGTTGAGCAACCAGATAAGGCAGACAGCTTTAGCAGCCGACTGAGATGGACTCCCCACAGGGGAGTGTTATGGCACCATTGCTTTTCCCAGTATATATAAATGACTTAGTAGACAATGAGTAGATGGGCAAATGTCTATAAGGTACATTACACATGTAGAATTGAGGACAGTTGGGAATGTGAGTCTCACGGGAAGCGTGCAAGGGATAAGACCCTGCAGTCGCGCTATTCATCTGTGTCCTGGGTGGCTCAGATGGATACAGCGTCTGCCATGAAAGCAGGAGATACCGGGTTCGAGTCCCGGTCGGGGCACACATTTTCAACTGTCCACATCGAGGTATATCAACAACACCTGTCGGCAGCTGAGGGTTTCAGTTAGTCATCATTTATTGTTGTAGATAGTGTCGGAAGTTCCATGCGGCTTTTCGCGGTTGATGCTGTAGTATACAGAGAAGCTGCAGCATTGGAAAATTGCGGCGAAATGCAGGAAGATCTTCAGCGGATAGGCACTTGGTGCAAGGAGTGGAAACTGACCCTTAACATAGACAAATGTAATGTATTGCGAATACGTAGAAAGAAAGAACCTTTATTGTATGATTATGTGATATCGGAACAAACACTGGTAGCAGTTACTTCTGTAAAATATCTGGGAGTATGCGTACGGAACGATTTGAAGTGGAATGATCACATAAAATGAATTGCTGGTAAGGCGAGTGCCGGGTTGAGATTCATTGGGAGGGTCCTTAGAAAATGTAGTCCATCAACAAAGGAGGTGGCTTACAAAACACTCGTTCGACCTATACTTGAGTATTGCTCATCAGTGTGGGTTCCGTACCAGGTCGGGTTGACGCAGGAGATAGAGAAGATCCAAAGAAGAGCGGAGCGTTTCGTCACAAGGTTATTTGGAAAGCGTGATAGCGCTACGGGGATGTTTAGCAAACTCAAGTGGCAGACTCTGCACGAGAGGCGCTCTGCATCGCGGTGTAGCCTGCTGTCCAATATCCGAGAGGGAGCATTTCTGGATGAGGTATCGAATATACTGCTTCCCCCTACTTATACCTCCGGAGGAGATCACGAATGTAAGATCAGACAGATTCGAGAGCGCACGGAGGCTTTCCGACAGTCGTTCTTCCAGCGCACCATACGCGATTGGAACAGGAAAGGGAGGTAATGACAGTGGCACGTAAAGTGTCCTCCGCGACACACCGTTAGGTGGCTTCCAGGGTATAAATCTACATTGATGTAGATGTGGAATCGATACATAGAATAAAAATTGATGTACATAGAGTGCGGCGCTTAAATCGGGACAAATAAAACTTTTTTTTAAAAACAAATTTACTGAAACGAAATACAGATGAAAATGAAAATCCTTTCACATACAAGTAGTGGCACCTTTCCAAAGCAACATTACTCGAGGTAACCCCCTTCAGCCTATAGGACCGCCTCCAATCTTCTCCTGAAGCGATCGCACACACCCTTTTAAAACAGCGCTGTCCATATTCGCGAATGTTACTTCGTTAGCAGTGTGTAGAGATGAGATATTAGGGTGCTCCGTCTTATTGGTGACTCTTTCGATACGCTCCAAACATAGTAGTCGAGGGAGTTTGTAAGTAGGCTACTTAGGTTTTTATGTTGGTGACGCCATGTAGCGCTCTGTATTAAAATCGCTGACTGCGCTGTGTGCAGTTTTCGGCTGGTTGGACACATTGTTGGATTATACGCTATTGTAGTGTTGGGCAGTTGGATGTGAACAGCGCGTAGCGTTGGGCTGTTGGAGGTGAGCCGCCAGCAGTGGTGTATGTGGAGAGAGAGATGCCAGAGTTTTGAGAGGTTACTGTAAGCGGACGATCTGGACGTGTGTCCATCAGAAAAAGGAAATTCGTAAGACTGGGTGTCATGAACTGATCTATATATATATATATATATATATATATATATATATATATATATTATGCCTTTTGAACACCATTAAGGTAAATACATTGCTTGTCCTGTATCAAAATCTTTTATTTGCTAACTATACCTGTCAGTAGTTAGTGCCTTCAGTAGTTAGAATCTTTTATTTAGCTGGCAGTATTGGCGCTCGCTGTATTGCAGTAGTTCGAGTAACGAAGATTTTTGTGAGGTAAGTGACTCATGAAAGGTATAGGTTATTGTCAGTCAGATCCATTCTTTTGTAGGGATTTTTGAAAGTCAGACTGCGTTGCCGTAGAAATATTGTGTGTCAGTTTAGTGATGACCAAAATAAGTATAGAGACAACTGTCTGAGTACGTTCAGTTTTGCTCAACTCTCTGAAAATCAAATAACGTAAGAGTTCTTCCAGCACTGTCATTCTTTACATACAAAGGGGAAGTTTCATAAGTTCAAATCTCAGCTATTCGGGAGCCGGAACTCCGTTACCAGAACATGCGTATGTTATCCGACAGCCAGTTTTAGGCTAAATCGCTCGTATTGGCCGGCACACCGTCCTGTTGAAAGGCTTAGTGTCTCCCCGACGCCACAGTTACCATCCACGGTTTCATGACACCCGTCAAAACTTACAGATAAATTTCTTTTGTGACACTTTGTCCCTGTTCAAAGGAATGTGGCGACATGATATCACCCTCTCTCGTCACAACGCCTCCGTCGTGAACCCCAGACCTCTCCGAAGCATTATACTCGATCTCGGGCACCCGAATAATCGAAGTATTTCCGTGGTCGAACACCCAGCGCGAAGACTTTCGATAATAGCGGTTCTTCGGTTGTACTCTGCATTTGTCCGTAACATCTCGGCCATTTTGAGGATCTTTGTTGATCCATTATGGACCGTGGGACAACGACTGGGATGTATTTCTTGATGCAATAATTCGCCAACAGTTGTATGTATTGTAGAAATTTATTTTATGAACCTCTTATGTGCTACCAGTTTCGGCATTACATTGATGCCATCTTCAGGCCCCACACGTCTTAGTCGTATAAACGCTATACACGGAAGGAGCCATGTAACTGGATCTGTGTCAAATCACAGTCTGTCTCGTCTGGCCTCCAAGAGCTGTTGCATAACGATTTGATTCACGAATCCAATTATATCCATTTCACAGAATTCTTCTAACACACGGCACTACAGACCCATCGCGAGCAACTGCCGCTGTAGTTAGATGCGAACGAAAAGGAATGCAACTTGCATCCTCATTGGAGGAGGTGGGGTTCCCGTTACGGCTAACAGTATTCACAGGAGAGGGGACGATAATGAGCGGAGATCGATTTCAGGTAATACAAGAAGCGACAGATGAACGAAAATTTGGAACTCCAACTACGAACCACAAACGGAATGAATAATTGAAAAAATTAATAACTGAATATATCTTTATAATTTCCCACACCTTACACTATTTGTTGATATTATTTGAAATAAAATTGAAAAATTTGGTCTATTTTGAAAAAAAGAAGTTCAAAAATGGTTCAAATGGCTCTGAGCACTATGGGACTTAACTTCTGAGGTCATCAGTCCCCTAGAACTTAGAACTACTTAAACCTAACTAACCTAAGGACATCACACACACCCATGCCCTAGGCAGGATTCGAACCTGCGACCGTAGCGGTCGCGCGGTTCCAGACTGTAGCACCTAGAACCACTCGGCCACCCCGGCCGGCAAAAAAAAGAGAAGTACACGAGCAGGATTCGAACACGGTACCTCCAGCGCAATAGCCGTGAATCTTTACCGCTGCGCTACGCTGACTTGCTTGGAATATAGTGTTACAGGCATACAAAGCGCGCAATGAACTTCAAAATAGATTTTCTCAAAAACCAAGGTCCCGTCGTTAAAAAGCGGATAGCCAAGTACTCAGGGTAAGTGCCTCTACAACATATTTGAAGCGCATCAAAATCCGTGGTTTACAGTATGGAGGGTCCCCTTGTTAGCGGATAAAATATAATGGATTCGTGTGGACCTCTGAATGTGAAATAAGTTTGGAGATACGATTACTGTCAAATCTCCCACCTGACGGTACGATGCGTAATGGTCGAACAGGACAACGCTTGT
Source organism: Schistocerca americana (assembly GCF_021461395.2). NCBI lineage: Eukaryota > Metazoa > Arthropoda > Insecta > Orthoptera > Acrididae > Schistocerca > Schistocerca americana. The sequence goes on from NC_060122.1 coordinate 803,126,834, forward strand.
ATCGACAATATTTTCTCTATCGCCTCAGTCCATTGCCTATGAGTTTCGTCCGAATACTACAGCGGTGGCGAGAAACTGGTTCGTTCGCAATTTGCAGGGTTGACCGTGCCGCTTCAGGGACGCGCGCCAGTGTTTGTTGACTGTGTGTATGAAAGCATGCGTCGCAGGCACACCTCGTGCAACCAAAAGCAGGATCACCGCGAGGATCAGCTCCTATAGAGCACAAAGGTCATTGTCTCTGCTGTGTGGCTGAAGTGAAGCGGAAGATTTCACAGTTATCCGCTCTTCAAATTTATTTCAAATCCGACCCCTCCATTTCCAGACGTGGGTTCTTACAATAGCTTTATCTACTCTGTCCCTCACCAACCTTTCAAACCTGTAACACGAATTCTGAAACAACCTGTATTCAGCAGCAAGATAAAATATTTTGAACATGGCTGCACTTCAGCAAATATTACAGAATAACAGGTGAATAAAACTGCCAACAGTTGCAGTGAACGGAGGTTTTCAATTAACCTTAGCCATGGTTTCAAGAATTTAAACTGGTCTTATTCAGAAGGAGAAGAAATCTGCATTCAGTGAGACAACATAAATTACAATCAATACATCATGAACCAATATGACGTGTCATACTATCTACAACAAGACTGAGCATGTCACAAACAGCTTAATATATACCAACATGGGAAAAGCCGTTCTTACAAACTTCACATTAGTAAATAGTCAGTTCGTAAAGCGATCTAACATCCCCAGATGAAATGTGTCGGCAACGATCTGTACATCCATTTGTAAAAGTTAAGGTCCCAAAAATGAAGGGCCTGTCGCTTCAGTAAAACCAGTCACATAAAATGTCAGACAGTTTTAAGAGCTACATGCCGACTGAGGGAAAGTGGAAGAGCGTGGATACCAGGGAAGCAAGTCCTGGGCCGGCCGCGGTTGTCTCGCGGTTAAGGCGCTCAGTCCGGAACCGCGCGACTGCTACGGTCGCAGGTTCGAATCCTGCCTCGGGCATGGATGTGTGTGATGTCCTTAGGTTAGTTAGGTTTAAGTAGTTCTAAGTTCTAGGGGACTGATGACCACAGATGATAAGTCCCATAGTGCTCAGAGCCATTTGAACCATTTTGAACCAAGTCCTGGGGCGTAAGCGCCGGTAAACATGTACGCTTGGCGGCATTAACAGCAAAAAATGGTTCAAATGGCTCTGAGCACTATGTGACTCAACTGCTGAGATCATTAGTCCCTTGAACGTAGAACTAGTTAAACCTAACTAACCTAAGGACATCACAAACATCCATGCCCGAGGCAGGATTCGAACCTGCGACCGTAGCGGTCTTGCGGTTCCAGGCTGCAGCGCCTTTAACCGCGCGGCCACTTCGGCCGGCCGGCATTAACAGCCAATAATCGTAATCACACTAAAGTTACTAACAGAGTTACAGAAATACACCATCCGGATAAACAAGTGTGAAATAAAATGTTGAAAAATGCGAAATAAAATATTCTAGCCTACATTCAGACCAGTATCAGTACAGTATCGTTGGACAATAGAGGAGTCTGTGCATAAGTACGTCATTACAAGCACCATCTACAACTACATCTACATCTACATGGATACTCTGCAAATCACATTGAAGTGCCTGGCAGAGGTTTCATCGAACCACCTTCACAATTCTCTATTATTACTATCTCGTATAGCGCGCTAAAAGAACGAACATCTATATCTTTCCGTACGAGCTCTGATTTCCCTTGTTTTATGGCAGTGATCGTTCCCCCTTTGTAGGTCGGTGTCAACAAAATGTTTTCGCATTCGGAGGAGAAAGCAGGTGTTTGGAATTTCGTGAGAAGATTCCGCTGCGATGGGAAACGCCTTTCTTTTAATGATGTCCAGCCCAAATCCTGTATAATTTCTGTGACACTCTCTCCCATATTTCGCTATAATACAAAACGTGCTGCCTTTCTTTGAATTTTTTCGATGTACTCCGTCAGTCCTATCTGGTACGGATCCCACACAGCGCAGCAGTATTCTAAAAGAGGACGTCAAGCGTAGTGTAGGCAGTCTCCTTAGCAGAGCTGTTACCTTTTCTAAGTGTCCTGCCAATAAAACGCAGTCTTTGGTCAGCCATCCCCACAACATTCCTTTCAATTTAAGTTGTCATAATTGTAATTCCTAGGTTTTTAGTTGAAGTTGCGGCCCTTATATTTGACTCATTTATCGTGTAACCGAAGTTTAACGGATTCCTTTCAGGACTTTTCATTATTTAGGGTCAACTGCCAATTTTCTCACCATTCAGATATCTTTTCTAAATTGTTTTTCAATTTGTTTTGATCTTCTGATGACTTTATTAGTCGATAAACTACAGCATCATCTGCAAACAAGCTAAGACGGCTGCTCAGATTGTGTCCCAAATCGTTTATATAGATAAGGAACAGCAATGGGCAGATAACACTACCTTGGGGAACGCCAGATATCACTTCTGTTTTACTCGATAACTTTCCGTCAATTACTACGAAATGTGACCACTCTGACAGGAAGTCACAAATCTAGTCACATAACTGAGACCATATTTCACAAGCACGCAATGTCACTATAAGCCTCTTGTGTGGTACAGTGTCAAAATCCTGCTGGAAGTCCAGAAGTACGGAAAAGATCTGACAGTCAATAGGTTAGTATGACCTACAGTACACCATCCTACGCAAAATTTTAAGAACAGTGCTTAAGCATGCTATCAAACCTAATGACAGTCAATCTGACAGTCAATAGGTTAGTATGACCTACAGTACATCATCGTACGTAAAGTTTTAACAACAGTGCTTAAGCATGCTATCAAACGTAATGACAGTAAAGAACAAAAATTCATAGGTCCCTGTATAGTGACAAACGCAACAAGAGTGGGTGGCATCAGTTCCGTCGTACAACATACAATGACAAATGAAAACGTATGTAAAAAATGTGTAATAGGATTTTGAGGAAAAAGACCAGTCGCGAAGGCTATCGGCAGTGTGCCTTTAAGCCACCGAAAAATTGTATACAGGCCATCTGCAGCTGGTCGTTTAGTGAATTCCCGTCTCTGCGTTGTAGATGTTTGTAGACCTCTAATTCTTCCCAAAGGACCATCCTACGCCATTTGACTTCTCTGTAAGGAATAACTGTCCCTTCCAAGTTTTTCTGAGTGTGGTTCGCAAACCAACAGACGCCCAACAAATGTAGTGTTATGTATATATGCTCCTTTCTTTTCTAACAGATGCTCTTCATGTATTGTCCTCATAGCTGTGCCTGACTGACCGGTGTAATAGAATGGACAATTGTTGCAGGTTAATTTATATTTGGAAAACGAGTCACCAGTATCGAACACCATTCGAAAAAGTCTCTGAAATCCATTGCCTGTAGAGAAAGCGACATTTCATGAGAACTAAGTATTTCGCAACGGCACCGTATAAAACATTCTCGGACATCTTACGGCGCCAGTTCGTGGTAAAACCTCGAGCTTTCGACAATTTGCACCGTCCTCTTCGTCAGGAGCAACTGACTATCAAAACTGCTGCTGTGGTGGTCGGTTGATCCTGACGAAGACAGCGGCGGAAACCGTCGAGAGCTCGACGTTTTACCCTCAACTGACGTGGCAAGAAGTCTGACAATGTTTTATACAAGAGAATTACAGTTATATTTATGCACTAGTAGACGTTTAATCCTATGAGAAACATTTCTTAAGAAGGGAATGCATATGAATTTGTCATTGTAGAAGAGGAGGTCGTTGTACAACGTCGAATGTTTTTGGGGGGTTTCCTTTCTGAAGATGTAATCTACCATGCTCCGCTCACACCCGTTATTGACTGTGATCGATTTAATGATATTAGCTGACTGGCAGGCGATAAAGCGGTAGTTACAGGACGTGGTATGGCGGAATGATAAAAACGCTAGTTTACGGATCAGCGGGGATAATATTGTCTGAACTAGTTTGATTATGGAAAATGCTGAAACTGAAAGAATCATTTTCTACAGATATTGTTAAATCAAGAGAATTTAGTTCTCATTTTTCATTTTGAAGTTATTTCGTGATGCAAATTTTCTCATGGAAGTTGTTAAATGCACAGAAAAGCATCTCCACCTCGTCACCGTTTCCGTCAAAAGCAATAATAATATCGCCAACATATCTCGCATAAAAACGAATTTTTTGTCATAATTCCGTATTGCAATTGAAGAGTGTTCTTTCAATCGCGTTGATGACAAAATACCAGCAAGTGGTCTCCCCATAGCCAAACCATATGGTTGAATATACTCATACATTTTTCCGTAGAACGTGAAGTATTAGTATTTAAGAGCAATTTTCAGTAAACTGATGAGTTTAGCAGTCTGTATTGAACTCATTTCTTCATGTTGGTTGCTCTCAACGAGAGCTATAGCTGTATCGGCAGGAGCATTAATAGACAGACTGACGCTATCAGAAGAGACCAGCCTCAGACAATTCTTCAATTTTACAACATATGAAGACGCCTAGCCTACGTGTGATGGAGGCTATCTATTCCATTCACCGAAGGACAAACTGGATGACCCAGTTTATGAAGCTTGAGCAGACTCTGAATGACTAATGCAATTTAAGTTTGCGTTATATGTCAACAAATGTCTCTTACTTAAAAACTTTTCTTTTCTTGCACGTTATGTACTCTCCACATCAACAAACATCAGTTACTTCGGTGCCAAAATAATACAGCTCACCTACTGCTTTTGGTTTCGGATTAATGTTTATAAGCCACTATTTTTTTAAAACTTAGTGATCAAAACTCTGCGTATGAGACAAAAATTGCCGAATCCCTTTTTGTAGGCCCACAATCAGACCTACAGTAACCTCAAACATGTCACTACCCTCAAAAAATTTTACAATTTTGTCACTACACTCCTTTTTATGAGCAATGAAAACAAAATTGCCTTTATCACTTTTGGAAATTAAAGCTTTATTTTCTTTCAGCTTACGATTAGTACGCTTACTGATACCTGCTCAGTAAAATAAAGGTCAGACTGCAGCGGCAGTTCTTTATGTAAGTTGTTGCACTCGTGCAATTTTGATTCGATCGACCTTATCCAGCTAAAGAGATTCTAAACTAAGTTTAAAATCAACAATAAAGTTACAAATCCCACGCGTCTTATTAAGCCGAGATGGTAGACTATACGTAAGCCATTTATGTAAAAATCGTTCTCGCCGTGACGTCTTATCAAGCAGTCTATCGTCAAAGTGATGCTTCCCACTGTTATCAGCTGCATTCTAGCCCCAATTTCATCTCTGCTTTTATGAGGACAATCACTAACACTATTCCAGATATAATCAACATGAAAATTAAAAATTTCCTTAAAATACGTAGGTTGATACTTAAATAGTGGCAACACTGCTGTGGAGACACTATGCAATGGAATCTACTATTGTCGCTGATGTCACACGTTGTTGACACATCTACCTTACCTCCGAGCAAATGGATTCGGCCATTCCGCGTCACCGTCGTGCGCACAATCGAGGGAAATAGAGTCATTTGTGAGCGAACAGTGTCACTATGTTTTCGAAACAGCAACAACGGAGATGGATCAAGAATGAATGTGCCAGAGGTAGTACAGCACAACAGCGTCATCAGGGTCTTCAAGAGACGTGCGGGGAATCGGCATTGCCGTACAGAACAGTGACACGTTGGGTAAAAGCCTTCAACGAAAGTCGGCAAACTGTGGCAGACATGCACCGGGCAGGTCGTCCTAGCGTCTCTGAAGAAGAAGTGCATGCTGTTGCCGCGTTAGTGGACAGTGACCGACGCCATGCGATTCGTGAGCTCGCCCACGAAATCGGATTAGCGCATACGACTGTCCTTCGCATCCTGAAGGAACGCCTGGGCATGCAAAAAATTGCGTCACGATGGGTTCCGCATGACTTCACGGAAATGCAGAAATCAATGCGTTACGTCGCACTTGGAGCGCTATGAGAAAGAAGCGTCGTACCAATGGATGATACAAGGGCCACATCGAACGAGTCAAAACTGAAACGCCAATCCAACGAATGGCGTCATTATGGGTCACCGCGAAAGTCGAAACTGCGTCAGAGCCCCAGTATGGTGAAAGTTATGGTGGTTCTCCTGTACGACTGTGATGGCGTTATCCTAACGCATTATGTACCTCCACGGCAGGACGTCAACGCACAGTATTACAGTTCGGTTTTGGAGCATCACCTGCGACCAGCTTTGCGAAAGAAGCGGCGACACTTTCTGCGCAACCCACTCATCGTTTTGCACGACATTGCGCGGCTGCATACAGCGCAAGCTGTGGCTGCTATCTTCGGTCGATGGGACTTGGAAGTACTGTACCACCCACCATACTGCCCGGACTTAGTTCTTTGTGACTTTGATTTGATTGCGAAACTGAAGGAACCACTTCGTGGCATTCGCTTCAGAACTGTTCCAGAGATTCGCCAAGCATAGACCGCTCCATTCGCACCATCAACAGAACAGGATGTGCTAACGATATACTACGCCCTTCACGTCGCCAGCAACGTTTTCTACACAACGCTGGTGACTACTTTGAAGAACAGTAACAGGTGCAAACATGTAACTCTTTTGTATCGGTTGTGAATAAACAGTTGCCACTATTTAAGTTCCAACGCTCGCATTTAGTTAATAACAAATGCAAGCAATAGGCTTCACTGTTTAAATTAGCATTCTTTTTTTGAAGTTGTACTGTCCTCTCAGAAATGACTTGCTTCACTGGTTTTTTTTATGCAGGGGTCCTTGTTACATTGCTTCACGTTTATGTACGATTCCACGTAATAGAGCGTAATGTCTGGCTTCAAAAATTTTTTGATCATACCTGCTTTCAGTATTTTAAATTTGATGTGAATGTATTTAGAAACAGTCTCACATACATTGGCAGGCAGGTACTTCAATGTTTTCAACATGGCTGCACTTCAGCAACGGTTACAGAATAGTAGGTGAATAAGACAGCCAACCAGTTACAGTAAATGGTGGTTTTCAACTAAGCGTAATGATGGCTTCAGCGGGATTCTAACCCATCTCATTCAGAAGGACAAGAAACCAGCATACAGTGCGACAACGTAAGTTATAATCAAAACCATTATGGACTAATATTACGTGTCATACAGAAACTACTACTGGCAATAAGTGTAGGCATGTCACAAACAACATGATATATACGCAGGAAAAGTTGTACTTACGAAGTTCACATTAGCAAACAGTCATTTAGTAAAGGGATCTTACATCTCCACATGAGATGTGTCGGCAACGATCTGTGCACAGATTTGTAAAATGTAAGGTCCCTAAAATCAAGGATTTGTCACATCAGTAAAATCAGTCACATAAAATGTCAGACCTCGTTACGAGCTACACGCATACGGAGGAAGAATGGAAAGCGTGGATACCAAGAATGCATATTCTATAAATTAGCCTGCAACAGTTACCATGCCGTTATACTGCTCGAAGAAACCTGTGAGGACAAGGTATAAAGAGCATCTGCTACAAAAGAAAAGAGCATATATGCATATCTCTATGTTTGCTGAACATTTACTGATTGCCAACCACACTCCGAAAAATTTTGAAGGGACAACTGTTCTTCACAGAGAAGTCAAATGGCTAGGATGGTCCTTTGGGAAGAATTAGAGATCTATAAACATCTAGAGCGCAGAGACGGCACTTTACTAAACGACCCGGTGCAAATCGCCTGTAGACAGTTTTTATGGCTTCAAACTACACTGTTAGCAGAAAAAAAAATTACGACTGCCAGAAGCCTTTGCGAGGAGTATTTCCTCAAAATTCTATTACACAATTTTTTGCCCACATTTTCATTTTGTCAGTGTATGTTTCACTAACAAGGGAACCTCCCCATCGCACCCCCCTCAGATTTAGTTATAAGTTGGCACAGTAGATAGGCCTTGAAAAACTGGACGCAGATCAATCAAGAAAACAGGAAGAAGTTGTGTGGAACTATGAAAAAAATAAGTAAAATATACAAACTGAGTAGTCCATGTGCAAGATAGGCAACATCAAGGATAGTGTGAGCTCAGGAGCGCTGTGGTCCCGTGGTTAGCGTGCGCAGTTGCAAAACGAGAGGTCTTTGTCTTTTGAAAAATAAAGACTATCTTACAGAGGACTCGCGCATCTAGCGCAAAGAGGGGGAACAAAATCTAATAAATTTTCATATCTATATAAGACCGATGTTTTACATTTTATAGCTAGTTTGACAACGCATGAACCTGTGTTCAGTGTATGCCGCCTTTATGTATGAACTATATGTATTTCGCATGAATTCAGTTGGATTACTAATAAGCCTGGTTAAATATTGCACTCATTTTTAGGTTTTAATACAAATTTTCGTTTGTATTGTTATACAATCTGAAGATGGCCGTTGTGTGGCCGAAACCGGTTATGACTGTGTCATAAGAATGTGACTGCGTCTATAGATAAACAAAATAATTTTTACAAACTAGGATTTATTTTGTATTTCGCCCATCGCTTGCGAAACCTTTGTACATTCAAGCTAAGTATTGTCAACTTGCTTTATTTACATAAAACTACTAATATTATTTGCATGGACTGTTGCATAGCATACCGAGAACGCAGCAGCCCTTAGGCACCCTTTACGAGACGAGAGGGCAAGACTGGACAGCTAAAGCATCAAATAACCTGGAGACTGGGAGCGAAACTCAAAATTATTTAAAAGTTTCCAGCCCGGGTGTGTAACGATTGGTTAATGTTTTAAAGCTTTCGCATGGTGATGAGATCGTCGATTTGCCACTAAATACTCAATTGGTGAGTACTTTGCAGAGCGGTTGCCGTTTGTGCTCTAGGATTGTGCGCCGCGCGGGGCAGACGTGCGTTCAAAGACGCCTAGTCGCGGTTCGTGCGGCTCCCCTGGTCGGAGGTTCGAGTCCTCCCTCGGGCATGGGTGTGTGTGTTGTCCTGAGCATAATTTAGTGTGTAAGCCTAGGAACCGATCACGTCAGCAGTTTGCTCCCACAGAGCCTTACCACAAATTTCAATTTCTAGGACTGTGCAGATATCATTTCTCAGTAGAGAAGAAACTTTATAACACCACAACTCTGTGCATGATCATACATTTTCTACGTGTTTTGTTAAGTTTGTTTTATTAGTTGTGCTGAATATTATTCTTGTAAATATGTTGTCAAGTTACAAATGCTATTTGTTCTTTAAGAAAGAGAATACGCATGGAATATCAATATTTTGTAAGTAGTCAGGGAAAAGATATTGGCAAAGAGTGTAATAAATTGTAAATGAGTTATCACTGGGCGAGCGAGCGCGCCAAAAAAAGTAGCAGTTCGGAGTCGCGAGGAGACAGTTGCTGTCGTTGGTTGTGTGTGTTCGCCGATGTGGCTAAGCAAAAGTGCGGGGATAAAATGTCTGTCTCCGAAGTGCGGAGAAGTGAAAACTGAAATGGTTGGTTTGGTGGATGTTCAATATGCGAAATGTATGTGTATAGCATTTATTGGGCACAGTACAAATGCAGCAAGAGTAATTCACATAACATCAGGAGGACTGTGGGCCCTTGTTATTGGCTATGGTGTGGCAAGAAGATCAACCTGTGCCCTATTTTACCGCTAAATGAAGCCACACGACAAATCAACGGCATCATAAAGTGAAGTAAGATCGAGACTTTTTATAACTAGAAGTGTAATAGGCTGACCAGCGTAGTTCGAATTTTATTGCTTAAATAACATTTTTTTCCGTGTATACTATCAGCTAAATAATTTTCCGAAGTCATCATCCAAGTAGGATCCATTCTACCCCTTTGCATGAACCGAGATAATCAGAAGATTAACTGAAAAAGAAGTGAATATTAATTTATTAGATTATCAAAACATATTTTATACAACTTTTGGACAATTACACAATAACGAAATCTTGGGCTGTAGTATTAATAATGTCAGAAATAGAATGATGCAAAAGGCAGTATTAATTCGTTTTCTAAAAATTGAATAACTGTCATAAAAAAAAATTTGTAATAAAACTTTACGTAACTCGGGCACTGAATTTCATTGTCAAAGAACTAACTTATAGCTTGTGGCATCATTTAGAACTTTTACTACTAAGGAATATCAGAGTAACTGCTAGATAAATGACAGTCCTTACCAATGAGTAAATTCAAACAATCTTTCTGATTGCTACACTTACGAAAGACACTATTACGGTGAGTAACGTAACAAAAAGTTTCTGTCCACAAGCAGTAAACAATCTTACCTTAACTGATCTTTAAAAATTAACAGAATATGTTGTATGTGTTTAATATTGGATTATTATTTGACTACTGTGACATGAAGTACTTGAAAGTGTGCGTTAGGTATGTCCCTACGTTATGACGCCGATAACTATTCTTACGTAATATTGCTTACGAGTATAAAGCTCAGTTTCAATCTAATTATTCTTGTTCCGGTGAGGAACTCGCGATCGTTGGTTATTTTCATTAATGACATAGTTTCATAACCTTTTCTTCCAAAATTTCCCCTAACTACTGTTAACTAAAAACTACACTCCTGGAAATGGAAAAAAGAACACATTGACACCGGTGTGTCAGACCCACCATACTTGCTCCGGACACTGCGAGAGGGCTGTACAAGCAATGATCACACGCACGGCACAGCGGACACACCAGGAACCGCGGTGTTGGCCGTCGAATGGCGCTAGCTGCGCAGCATTTGTGCACCGCCGCCGTCAGTGTCAGCCAGTTTGCCGTCGCATACGGAGCTCCATCGCAGTCTTTGACACTGGTAGCATGCCGCGACAGCGTGGACGTGAACCGTATGTGCAGTTGATGGACTTTGAGCGAGGGCTAATAGCGGGCATGCGGGAGGCTTGGTGGACGTACCGCCGAATTGCTCAAGACGTGGGGCGTGAGGTCTCCACAGTACATCGATGTTGTCGCCAGTGGTCGGCGGAAGGTGCACGTGCCCGTCGACCTGGGACCGGACCGCAGCGACGCACGGATGCACGCCAAGACCGTAGGATCCTACGCAGTGCCGTAGGGGACCGCACCGCCACTTCCCAGCAAATTAGGGACACTGTTGCTCCTGGGGTATCGGCGAGGACCATTCGCAACCGTCTCCATGAAGCTGGGCTACGGTCCCGCACACCGTTAGGCCGTCTTCCGCTCACGCCCCAACATCGTGCAGCCCGCCTCCAGTGGTGTCGCGACAGGCGTGAATGGAGGGACGAATGGAGACGTGTCGTCTTCAGCGATGAGAGTCGCTTCTGCCTTGGTGCCAATGATGGTCGTATGCGTGTTTGGCGCCGTGCAGGTGAGCGCCACAATCAGGACTGCATACGACCGAGGCACACAGGGCCAACACCCGGCATCATGGTGTGGGGAGCGATCTCCTACACTGGCCGTACACCACTGGTGATCGTCGAGAGGACACTGAATAGTGCACGGTACATCCAAACCGTCATCGAACCCATCGTTCTACCATTCCTAGACCGGCAAGGGAACTTGCTGTTCCAACAGGACAATGCACGTCCGCATGTATCCCGTGCCACCCAACGTGCTCTAGAAGGTGTAAGTCAACTACCCTGGCCAGCAAGATCTCCGGATCTGTCCCCCATTGAGCATGTTTGGGACTGGATGAAGCGTCGTCTCACGCGGTCTGCACGTCCAGCACGAACGCTGGTCCAACTGAGGCGCCAGGTGGAAATGGCATGGCAAGCCGTTCCACAGGACTACATCCAGCATCTCTACGGTCGTCTCCATGGGAGAATAGCAGCCTGCATTGCTGCGAAAGGTGGATATACACTGTACTAGTGCCGACATTGTGCATGCTCTGTTGCCTGTGTCTATGTGCCTCGGGTTCTGTCAGTGTGATCATGTGATGTATCTGACCCCAGGAATGTGTCAATAAAGTTTCCCCTTCCTGGGACAATGAATTCACGGTGTTCTTATTTCAATTTCCAGGAGTGTAGTTTACGTAATAAATAATACATAAACCGAACTTTGTCTCTAATAGTCATTGCTAAAATACTGAACAGTACCGATTCAGCTGCAACCTCAACTACTTCTCACGGGTCTGTATTATTCTTCGGAGTAGATGCCTTTTCCTCACAGATTTGGTACACGGTCATATAGAAAAGCCTAATTAGCCGGAAAGGTAGGAGGGTTATAGGTTCTGTGAAGTCCTTGGGAGAAAGTACATGACACTTCATTGTAGTTATCGGCAGAGAGAAGACTTCCCTTCAGGCCTCAAAGAAAAAAGTTGACTTAGAGACATCGGCTGATGTGATACAGCGTTCGTCTCGTCTCGCACATCAAAAAGCTGAGCATGATGAGAAATTGCAGCAACGACGAGTGGGGTGCGGGACTGCACATACGTTTATCGTCATCTGCACAGCTGATAGAGAAGCCGAAAATCACATGATGCATTTCATCTGGCTTGCAGATAGAGCACTGCTCAGAAAGGAGATGGAGGGAATCTCGTGTCGCAGATGAAATGATGCCTGCCACCGTTTCTAATTGGTGAACGGTCACAACTTACTGCCTGATGTTTGTTTGCCTATAGTACCTCGCATGTGACCTGTACGTTCGCGAAACAAAACTTTTGCTCGTGAATTCTGCCACAACGGTTTGAAGGACACTTCGCAGATTGGAGGATGCAGGTGTGTTGTGCCAGCTCACAGCTCACATGACCTCCGACCAGTCTCCAGAAAACACGAGTGTTAGTTGAGCAGTCTAACACAATATGGTTTTACTTGTGTAGAACACGAAGTTTTACCTACAGCGATACATACTTGGTTCAAATGGCTCTGAGCACTATGGGACTTAACAGCTATGGTCATCAGTCCCCTAGAACTTAGAACTACTTAAACCTAACTAACCTAAGGACATCATACAACACCCAGTCATCACGAGGCAGAGAAAATCCCTGACCCCGCCGGGAATCGAACCCGGGATCCCGGGTTTGGGAAGCGAGAACGCTACCACACGACCACGAGCTGCGGACCGATACATACTCACACCCAGTTTTAGCAGTAGTTATTTTATTCATATGTGGATCACTTTTACATGGGTATTGGATATGTCTTGGTATTACAATTTAAGAACAACAAAGTAACATAATTCGAACATACAGGCATTTACATACGCGTTTAGTTTGACGGGAGTGAGACAGGTAGTCGGGCATGGCATTGTGGTGGGAACTATACCAGCATAGGCCCGAGGCAATTCAAGGAAACCACAGAAAACCTAAATCAAGATGGTCAGATGAAGACAGGAGCGTCTGTCCTTCCGGATACAAGGTCTGTCTGTTTAAAACAGCACTACCTCTTTCGGTTTATCCATGAGCTACAACACTGTTTTGAAAAGAAGTTATTTAATAATGCAAAAGGCTAGTGCTACACTGTTTATTCATTTTTCACTACTCACTACACACAATATGCTTTTTATAATGTAACACAACATACACCATCAGGTGACATCGAGACCATAGCAGTGACTGTTGGATTCTGTTTTATGCACCGAATTACAATTTGCTAGCCTTAAACAAGTGAGATCTTGAGTTCAAATATAGGCAGGATAAGGTGTTTGCATGATACACTGCAGAGCTTTGAGAGTTCAGTTCTGTAGACAAGAAGAAAAACAGGGGAACGTTAAAAATAATAAAAAGGAATGTGCTGTAAAAGTTTTGTGTGACTGAAATGATAAATATTTTGTTATTTACTTAGGTAAAATGTTTTACCAAACTCTTATTCTGTGTTATCTAAGCAATCCTTCACTGTATAGAATGTATCACCTAACAGTTAATCTTAAATTGCCTTTTGAAATACGTTTTATTTTGGTACTTGCTTTAATATTGTTGGAAAGTTTTTTGGTAGAAAATGCTGTTTTGAACTTGGTAAATATAAATTTAATCTACGTTTCGTTTCCTTCCGTGATGACAGAGCTGTTTGTGAAGTATTTATCGGTGTTAGTTTTTATGTGGGTAACTGATTGGTAAATATGCTCACAAAGCGTGATTGAAAACACCAGTGTCTTGGACAGATTTTTACAATGAGGTCGATTATCATTTTTCGTTATTATTACGGCTCTTTTCTATAGTTTGAGTACTGTGTTCAAATCAGGCGTATTTGTTTCCGTAGCCGGAAATTGAGTGTACTTATAAAAAGTACGTAAATACGGGACACTGACTGTTACACAGTGATCACAGGACTCTACGCACATAAAATGCTAACCACATTCTATTTGCAAGTATCTTTGTGTGCTCACACCACTTCATCTGCGAATGGTTATTTGTACTTAGGAATTTTGCCTTTATTAAGCAGTCTGTCGAGGTAACTGTTATATTTAATTTAACTGTCCATTTTTTCCTCAAACTTAAACTCATGAAATTATTTTCTTTATGTTCAACTTTACTTTCTTCCTTATTGACCAGTTATAAACTTCCAAGGACTTCTCTCGTTTTATCGTGACTATAATATTACTTCTGGCAGGAGAGAGAATTTCTTCCGCGTGGCTAACACTATTATGAAAGTCGTTGACGTATGTCAAGACCAATATAGGTCCAAACATACAACCCGAAGGAACTCCTCATTATTGTATTTTGGCTCGGATAAACTGTTTATGCTTATTTAAGGGTTGTGTTACCTGCACTCTTTGTGCCCTCTCTGCTAGGTATGACTGTAGCCAGTCGTAAGTTACGCTTCTTATTCTTAACGATTGTACCTTCTTTAATAGAAGCTTATGGTCAATCACACCAGAAGTTTTAGAGAGCTCTAAGAATATGCCTATAACACTCATACTCACCTGAACATCTAGTTCCATACCGCTTTAGGTGTTTGAATTTGTCGTTGGCGTTAGCGTTTTTCTTATTACAAAATAGCGACGTAATTCAATATTCTCTTACAAACTAACGTTTTGAATTAAAGGACTTATAATGGCGGTTCTCAACATGGGGGTAAATACCCCTGAAGGCTAAAATGACATTTTCTGAGCAGTAAAAACAAAAGGGTTAAACTGTATTCCGATCATTAAACCAAACTGTTTTTACACGCTCTTTACTATTTCACTATTTTGTAAGACTATAATAGTGATTACATAAATTACAAATAATCACACTTGTTTCAGATACTAGAATTAACGTGTGATGCAATATGACGAAGATTACAGATTTTTAAATTCATGTACGAACATCTTTTTCACATAGTCGACACACTATGCTTATATTTTGCACTTTGTAGTATGGATCTACGATAGTAAAATTGAGACATATGTATGTATAAAACATACGGTTAACTATCTCATGAAAATGCCTTCTCCGAGCTGCAGATAGTTGTCACAATCGGCCATAAATTGCTGCATTATTCACTTTGCGACAATGAACGAACAAACTGACAGCACAAAACAACAGTAACTATCTAATGCCTGCCTACAGGATTGTTGTAGGTCCTACGTAGTTTATTAATGTTATTAGTGGCAGTGGTCAGAGACAAAGTATTGTCAGCATACAGTTTTTCTTTTCCTGCCATTTCAGAAGTAAGAAGCCCAGCAGTCAAGTAATTTAGAGGCAGTAAGCACAGTGCGCATGTTTTAAAACTGAGATAATTTTAAATGGTGGTGATGGGGGGGGGGGGGGGGGGGGGTTGA
Source organism: Schistocerca americana (assembly GCF_021461395.2). Lineage (NCBI taxonomy): Eukaryota > Metazoa > Arthropoda > Insecta > Orthoptera > Acrididae > Schistocerca > Schistocerca americana. The sequence continues at coordinate 803,142,453 of NC_060122.1, forward strand.
GGCAAGTGCCGCTTGCTACTGGAGTTGTGCAAAGGCAAAGGAAGCAAAATCAAGTGTCTGTCCTCACTGTCGATAGTTAGCTTTCTTATACGAGAAGGAGTTGTAAGTAGGACTCACGATGCATGGAGAACTACTTCATCATTAATGCAAAAAGTTAACAACACCATTGTCTCACTGACTAATTAGTCTGTAGTGTAATGAAACACCTACAAAAACTAAATATCATTCATCTTTCGTCGTTTTAAAAACGAAGTAGTTCGAAGAAAAGCTTTTTCATTCCAAAGTTTCATTCCAAGTACTAGCTAATATCTGATTGCTCTCGGGGGGTAACTGTTTCACGAAGGTTGGGAACAGCTGCTTTATAAAGATCCGCTGTGTAGTTTAGTGTATTTATGTGATATGATTTTGACACAAGATTATCTGGAAGCTGCAGAAATTAGAGAAGAAAACGAGCAGAGAGAAATACAGTGCTACTGACACCTCAAAGCACAACTGTTATACTGAGGAAACACACAGATGGAAAACGATTTCCGTTGCCGATCGATGTCATACATTGGTTTAATAGCGTGAGGATCAGGAAGGAAACTGACGGCGTCCTTTCCAAAGGAGAAGTCCCAGTATTGTCCTTACCTAATTTAGGGAAACTATGGAATACTTAAATAGGGTGGACTGACATTTCTCCCTTGTGCGAATCCAGTGGGGCAGCCAATCCGTTCCAGCGGACAGACTAAGCTCTTCAACGACATAACTCACTTTGAATAATCTTTCCAGGTACAAACAAATTAAATCAAACGAATAACGATGTACTCTCCTGCGGATCTTCCTTGCGGGTAGGGAGTGTCTGTGAAATACCTGTTGCCTGAGATATCATTTACGTCCTCAATATCAATATTTCGTTTTACTTTTGAAATTTTTCATCAGTTTGTATACTTGTGCGTGGAGGGAGGACCACACCCAATAAAACGCAGTAACATCGAAGCCTAGCTTCAGAATTTATTCATTTAACTGTTTCAAAAGCAGCAAACACTGTATATAACAACAAAAATTAATGAACTTTGTAAATACAATATTTTTAAAACTAGAAATTGTGTGCAAACAAAAATGAATAACGTTTAATATTATAAGGTTACGAAACTTCGAACCAAAAGCTACCTATGTCTAATGCAGTTGGGGTAAACTTCTTGAGATTCTGAGAAGTGCTTGGACATAGGTCGCGCTGTATAATATAGGTAGCAGCTCGCACAGAGCACCGGGTCCTGTGGAAATCCCCAGCTATTTATGTTGTTTCTGATTCTTGCAACTCTGGAACGTAGTCCGTTCAAAGATATACAAACGTCAGATTTCTCTGGGTGTCATGAGGGGAATTTCTTCCCTTGGTATAGATGAAGCTTCAGAATGATGACAACTTAGCTATTATTAAGCATATACTTTTAGGGGAAGCGTCTTTCGTAAGTTTGTTAGTGTTTTGACTTACAGACAGGTGCTTTTTTGTCATTTGGTGATCCATGAGGCAAATGAATAGTGATACATCCCACTTCAAGGCTACGTTCCCGGAAGGACGTTCTTTGCAGTGTATGTTTTCGTTTCTTATCGTCCCACATCAGTACTTAACTCCTAATTTTCTGTTTCAAGTGGAGAGTCTGACCTGTTTTTATCTCATGGGCGCATGCCTATTACGTTCGAGAAACATCTAACGCGTTTCTACCAATGAAATATCCTTTCAACCAGGAAGTCATTTTTGTTCGGCTTTCTCAGAGGAATGCAGTCAGATATATATCCGTTAAGTTTTACGGGTCTCAATGTTGACTGTTTCACCGGCTCTCTTGAACTTCCTTCAGCCTTTCTAGACTTCGTGGCACCCATGTTTGTCGTTGCATCTGTGCTTTCGATTCAGCAGAGCACGATGAGCAGTAGAGTGTTTCGTTAGATAGCCACAGTGGAACTTTAATACCCAGATTATGTATTTTCTGAAGTAATTTTTTATGATTTACATATCTATAGATATATTAAATATATTTGTACCTATACTATGTTTTTATGACCAATGATATATATTTCTGTGTTCCCATTTCTCTTTCCTGTTTCGTCTGCCAGAGAGAGAGTGTGTCTCACTGTGTGTGTGTGATACTTCTACATGTTTTTGTTCACGGGCACGAGTTCTTTGAATGGTAGTAGCAGTTTAACCAACTTTTGTGTATAACTTGAATAGTGTTCTGCTCGGCCAAAGACTCATTAGGGGACACTAGCTAGCAGCTATTGTAGAGGTTGGTACCCGAGGCCGTGGTGTATTTCTTCTGCCCATTTCCGCGACTATCGTGAACTACAGTCCGGTACGGTGGAACAGCACTGTACGCTGGGTCTTCGGAAGGATCGGATGTTTGTGTTGGCCATCTTTAGAAATTCAAGTTAGATAGTTCAGATCTGTAAGGACCTGGTTGAGTCTGAGATGTTAATACTTCACTTGGGAGTATAATAACGGTAAATCATAACGGAGTTCTTATTTTAGTTAGGGAGAGTGACCTTGCTCTTTAATAATTCAGTAATTAGACATGATTCTTTGTCCTACCGACACTTAGTGCCTTGTCCAACCTATGTCTCGTTTCAGTTAGTGTGAGTCTTTTAGGCTTCAATGCGTTGTGTGCGCGGTGTTAGAATTATTTTTCCTGCTCTTCCAGATCCTTTTCTGACTCTGACAGGCCGGCCGTGGTAGCCGAGCGGTTCTAGGCACTTCAGTCCGGAACCGCGCGGCTGCTACGGTCGCAGGTTCGAATCCTGCCTCGGGCATGGATGTGTGTGATGTCCTTAGGTTTAAGTAGTTCTAAGTCTAGGGGACTGATGACCTCCGATGTTAAGTCCCATAGTGCCTAGAGCCATTTGAACCATTTTTTTGACTCTGACAGAATTACAATGTCATCGGCAAACCACGAAGTTTATATTTTTTCTCCATGGATTTTAATTCCTACTCTAAATTTTTGTTTCTTTTACCGCTTTCTCAATACATATATATATATTGTATATTAGTTAACATCGGGGATAGGCTACAACCCTGTCTCACTCCCTTCCCAACCACCGCTACCCTTTCATGCCCCTCGTATCTTATAACTGCCATCTGGTTTCTGTACAAATTTTAAATAGCATTTCGCTCCCAGTAATTTTACCCCTGCCACCTTTAGAATATGAAAGAGGGTATTCCAGTCAACACTGTGAAACGCTTTCTCTAAGTCTACAAATGCTAGAAACTTACATTTGCCTTTCCTTAATCTGTATTTCTATCCCCGGTTCTTGTCAATCGTTCCCTAATGCTCTTTTTGACACTTTCTTCATCCTCTGGTTCTTTCAGTTTATCTAGGTCCCATCTGCTAAAAATTCCCATTTTTTTTTTTTTTTTTTTTTTTTTTTTTTTTTTTTTTTTGCAGTTCATAACCAATAGATTATGGCCAGAGTGCACATCGGCCCCTGTCTTACAATTTAAAACCTTGTTCCTAGATCTCTGTTTCGCCACTATATAACCTGTCTGAAACCTTGCAGTGTCTCCAGGCCTCTTACACGTATACAAAATTCTTTCATGATTCTTAAACCAAGTGTTAGCTACGATTAAGTTATTCTCAGTGCAAAATTCTACCAGGCCGCTTCCTCTTTCATTCCTTACCCCCATTCGATATCCCCTACTACATTTCCGTCTCTTACTTTTCCTAATATCGAGTATTAAATTTTCATTTCCCTTCACTATTTGAATAATTTCTTTTATCTCATCACACATTTCTTCAATTTCTTGGTCATCTACATCTACATCTACATACATATTCCGCAAACCACGACACGGTGCGTGGCGGAGGGTACCTCGTACCACAACTAGCATCTTCTCTCCCTGTTCCACTCCCAAACATAACGAGGGAAAAATGACTGCCTATATGCCTCTGTTCGAGCCCTAATCTCTCTTATCTTATCTTTGTGGTCTTACCGTGAAATATAAGTTGGCAGCTGTAAAACTGTACTGCAGTCAGCCTCAAATGCTGGTTCTCTAAATTTCCTCAGTAGCGATTCACGAAAAGAACGCCTCCTTTTCTCCAGAGACTCCCATCCGAGTTCCTGAAGCATTTCCGTAACACTCGCGTGATGTTACAAATCTAGCAGCCCGCCTCTGAATTGCCTTTATGTCCTCCCTCAATCCGACCTGATAGGGATCCCAAACGCTCGAGCAGCACTCAAGAATAGGTCGTATTAGTGTTTTATAAACGATCTCCTTTACAGATGAACCAAATCTTCCCAAAATTCTACCAATGAACCGAAGACGACTATCTGACTTCGCCACAACTGCCGTTACACGCTTGTCCCACTTCATATCGCTCTGAAATGTTACGCCCAAATATTTAATCGACGTGACTGTGGCAAGCGCTACGCTACTAATGGAGTATTCAAACATTACGGGATTCTTTTTCCTATTCATCTGCATTAATTTACATTTATCTATATTTAGAGTTAGCTGCCATTCTTTACACCAATCACAAATCCTGTCCAAGTCATCTTGTATCCTCCTACAGTCACTCGACGACGACACCTTCCCGTACACCACAGCATCATTAGCAAACAGCCGCACATTGCTATCCACCCTACCCAAAAGGTCATTTATTTAGACAGAAAACAACAGCGGACCTACCACACTTCCCTGGGGCACTCCAGGTGGTATCCTCACCTTCGATGAACACTCACCATCGAGGACAACGTACTGGGTTCCATTACTTAAGAAGCTGCGGAGCTAGTTGGCATATAAGGTTGTACTACTGTGGTAGGCGTGGGTTTTGCGTTCACTATGCTGTTCGTAGTAGCTTACCCGCGCTCCTATTTTTTTATTAAACCTACTCCTGCATTACCCCTATTTGATTTTGTATTTATAACCCTGTATTCACCTGACCAGAAGTTCTCATACCACCGAACTTCACTAATTCCCACTATATCTAACTTTAACCTATCCATTCCTCTTTTTAAATTTTCTAACCTACCGGCCCGATTAAGGGATGTGATTATCCACGCTCCGATCAGTAGAATGCCAGTTTTGTTTCTCCTGAGTAGTCGCCGTCCTGAGATCCGAATGGGGGACTATTTTACCTCCGGAATATTTTACCCAAGAGGATGCCATCATCATTTAATCATACAGTAAAGTTGCATGCCCTCGGGAAAAATTACGGCTGTAGTTTCCCCTTGCTTTCAGCCGTTCACAGTACCAAAACAGCAAGGCGGTTTTGGTTAGTGTTACAGGGCCAGATCAGCCAATCATCCAGACTGTTGCCCCTGCAACTACTGAAAAGGCTGCTGCCCCTCTTCAGGAACCACACGTTTGTCTGGCCTCTCAACAGATATCCCTCCGTTGTGGTTGCACTCACGGTAAGGCTATCTGTATCGCTGAGGCACGCAAGCCTCCCCACCAACGGCAAGGTCCATGGTTCATGGGGGAGCCTCAGCTTAAAGCTATTATTCATTCAAGATGGATATTCTCCTTCAGTTACGAACTGTATGAAAATTTGCTTGCTTTCTAAGTATTTCCATATTCTCCATGCCTCCGAGACGCACAATTTCTAAGCGGGTTACTGACAGCGCGGTTGATGGCTGAAGTGGTTGATGAGTAAAGATAACGTTCCTGTGGCCCTTTGTGTTTTTAATCTGGTGTATCACTTGATCCTTGTGTTCGCTTTTTTCTGTATGTCAATTGTTGGGATGAATGTGTGTGTGCGTGTAGATGAGACGAATCTTTCATTTTACAAAGCCGAGGCCGTTTCCACGTGTTAAGATATAGTTATTTGAATAGTTTCTGCGTTGTACACGGTTGGGCAAGTAAAAGTGACCGGGAAAACAAATTTTCAGCGTACAAAGAAACACATCAGAGGAAAGGAAACACCGTACTGACCTCATTTACTAACCTGACTGTAGCAGACGTTGAAAGAGACCATCTCTTGGCGCTTCTGGACCATGGCAGCAAGTTGCTGAAGGCGGATCGAAGCTGGACTGCTGGAATTGCTGCAGTCTCGTCCGAAACGTTCTGCTGGAGTTCTTGAAGACTGTGAGGGTTGTTGCGATACACCTTAGACTTGGGGCGCCCCACACAAAGCATTTCATTTATTTAACGTATGGCATACATCACAATCCTTATACAGGGTGTTTCAAAAATAACCGGTATATTTGAAACGGCAATAAAAACTAAACGAGCAGCGATAGAAATACACCGTTTGTTGCAATATGCTTGGGACAACAGTACATTTTCAGGCAGACAAACTTTCGAAAATACAGTAGTTACAATTTTCAACAACAGATGGCGCTGCGGTCTGGGAAACTCTATAGTACGATATTTTCCACATATCCGCCATGCGTAGCAATAATATGGCGTAGTCTCTGAATGAAATTACCCGAAACCTTTGACAACGTGTCTGGCGGAATGGCTTCACATGCAGATGAGATGTACTGCTTCAGCTGTACAATTGTTTCTGGATTCTGGCGGTACACCTGGTCTTTCAAGTGTCCCCACAGAAAGAAGTCACAGGGGTTCATGTCTGGCGAATAGGGAGGACAATCCACGCCGCCTCCTGTATGTTTCGGATAGCCCAAAGCAATCACACGATCATCGAAATATTCATTCAGGAAATTAAAGACGTCGGCCGTGCGATGTGGCCGGGCACCATCTTGCATAAACCACGAGGTGTTCGCAGTGTCGTCTAAGGCAGTTTGTACCGCCACAAATTCACGAAGAATGTCCAGATAGCGTGATGCAGTAATCGTTTCGGATCTGAAAAATGGGCCAATGATTCCTTTGGAAGAAAAGGCGGCCCAGACCAGTACTTTTTGAGGATGCAGGGACGATGGGACTGCAACATGGGGCTTTTCGGTTCCCCATATGCGCCAGTTCTGTTTATTGACGAAGCCGTGCAGGTACAAATAAGCTTCGTCAGTAAACCAAATGCTGCCCACATGCATATCGCCGTCATCAATCCTGTGCACTATATCGTTAGCGAATGTCTCTCGTGCAGCAATGGTAGCGGCGCTGAGGGGTTGCCGCGTTTGAATTTTGTATGGATAGAGGTGTAAACTCTGGCGCATGAGACGATACGTGGACGGATCACCTGCTGCACTAGCTGCGTGTTGCCCTCTGTGGTTGCCGTACGCAGTCGCCCTACCTTTCCAGCACGTTTATCCGTCACGTTCCCAGTCCGTTGAAATTTTTCAAACAGATCCTTTATTGTATCGCTTTTTGGTCCTTTGGTTACATTAAACCTCCGTTGAAAACTTCGTCTTGCTGCAACAACACTGTGTTCTAGGCGGTGGAATTCCAACACCAGAAAAATCCTCTGTTCTAAGGAATAAACCATGTTGTCTGCAGCACACTTGCACGTTGTGAACAGCACACGCTTACAGCAGAAAGACGACGTACAGAATGGCGCACCCACAGACTGCGTTGTCTTCTATATCTTTCGCATCACTTGCAGCGCCATCTGTTGTTGCAAATTGTAACAACTGTAATTTCGAAAGTTTGTCTGCCTGAAAATGTACTGTTGTCCCAAGCATATTGCAACAAACGGTGTATTTCTATCGCTGCTCGTTTAGTTTCTATTGCCGTTTCAAATATACCGGTCATTTTTGAAACACCCTGTACATTTTATACATAGGTTAATTAGAGATTGACATCAAGCCATTTAATATAATCAATTGGCTCCTCTGCTGCAGCGAGGAAGTCGTTGAAGGTTCCCTTGTATGCTCGAAACGGGCATTCTTCCACTATGTGTCGGACTGTTTATTTTTCAGCGCCGCAGTGGCAATATGGTGTTGGTATCGTTCCCCATCTCTAGAGGGCGTCAGTGCATCTTCCGTGGCCAGTACATATGCGGTTTAGAGTTGTTCTCACTTAGCGTGACAGGTTGAAGCCATGCGGTTTCTCAGCTGTCATGAAACTTTGGCATTTTGGTGGGCAGTGTTCTTGCCATAGTTGTTTCCACAGATTGGCGATATCAAAGTTGGAGTTCGTCATCTGTTTACCAGAGAGTAATGCTGATCTCGATTTAAGTCTTCCTCGCTCCAAGACAGCTATGTCGCTGTGTATGGGGAGTTGTGGGTTGTTAGTTACCTTGTTGAACTCGCTGAGAAGATCGTTTTTTCGCCGCATTTCTGGGGGTGATATGTGGCTCTGGGTTGGCAGCCATACAGTGAGCGTAGATTTTATCGTGCCACTGATAATGCCTACGGTGTCATTTAGTACCACATCAACCCTGCTTGTATGCGGGCTGTTAATCCGCACAGGAGCGCAGTATTCTGCCACCGCACAGACAAGCCCAACTGCTGGCGTGCGGAGCGTGCTTCCTGTGGAGCCCAAGCGGTGCCGCACAGTTTATAGATGATATTGTTTCATGTCCTCATTTAATCTGCAGTTTTTGTCAGGTGCTCCTTGTAAGGGAGCGTCCTGTCCTATGTGACTCCTAGATATTTGGGGTACTTGTTATGGCTAAGTCGTTTTCCTTCAAAGAGGACATTAAGCTCTCTTCTTGCTGAGTGGCTGCAAAGGTGGAAGCATGATACTTCAGCCTTAGTCGGATTCGGCTGCAGTCTCCATTTGCGTAAATAGCCGCTCAGCAGCTTCAAGTCGGAGCACAAGCTTTCTTTAGTAGCCTCGAATGATTCGTGTTGCGCAGCTATAGCCCAATCGTCTGCATAGCCAAACTTCCTAGATACTGTGTTTGGGATGTCAGAAGTATAATGATTGAAGAACAATGGAGAAAGAACTGAATCTTGTGGTAGCCCATTGTTGAGAATTCTGGTATAGCTCATTTGTTCTCCAGTAATCACTTGAAAAGCTCTCCTGGCAAGCATGTTATCGACGAGTCTGATGACACTGCTGCATGGGATTGTGTGTATGAGTTTGTACACCAGGTCTTGTCTCCAGACAATGTCATAGGCTGCTCTCAACTGATGTTTTTTGCTTTGTCTGGTAGCCTGCCTCTATGTTTGTTGTCAGAGAAAGTACTCGATCAGTGCAGCTTCTATTAGGTCGATATCTTGATTGTTCATCTGAAATTGATTCTAGTATTTTTGGGCTCAGTCTGTTATACAGTAGTGTCTCGAGCAGTTTGTATATGACACTGAGCAATGCGCTTGGACTATAACTCTTCGTCCGATGGCTTGGTTTCCCTGGTTTAAACATTGCTATGATCTCTGAGTTCTTCATTTTCTGTGGTATGTACACTGCTGCCATTATATTTGAGTAAAATTATGCAAGTCATTTTTTGGAATATTCCCCACAGTGAAGAAGGAATTCTGGGTGTATTCCATCCAATCCAGGTACCTTTCCCGCCATGACACTCTTCAGCGCTTCTTTGACTTTATTATTATTCCGAGGAATGCTGGTCAAAAGGTGTGCTATTTTTCTTAAGAACACCAAGTTGACAGCGTATTATTATTGTATGTGTATTGTCCTTTGGCACTCCAGATGTTGCCTGTATGTGAGCTGAAATCCTATTTGCAGATATATCTGTTGAGTTATGATGTAGTTTGTTAGCTCCACCTAGTTTTCAGAAGAGAGATCAGGCATTTCTGTGGTGTCACCGCCAGACACCACACTTGCTAGGTGGTAGCCTTTAAATCGGCCGCGGTCCATTAGTATACGTCGGACCCGCGTGTCGCCACTAGCAGTGATAGCAGACCGAGCGCCACCACACGGCAGGTCTAGAGAGACTTACTAGCACTCGCCCCAGTTGTGCAGCCGACGTTGCTAGCCATGGTTCACTGACAACTACGCTCTCATTTGCCGAGACGATAGTTAGCATAGCCTTCAGCTACATTTGATACGACCTAGCAAGGCGCCGTATTCAATTGATATTTATTGTATGAAGCATGTATCATCAAGAGCGATGTTATACAATTATGGATTAAAGTTAAGTATTCCATAAGCTACGTACTTTTCTTTATAGCATTCATTACGTTTCCTGTTTCAGACCTCACGCCAGCCTGCGTGAGTTTAAGCGCGTGCCTTTCGGCTTCCTCTCATTGTGTCTAGGCTGTCTTGTCTAGACACAACATTTTCTACTAGATGTCTTGAAATCGCCGTGCGTTGTTTAGGCTGTGCAGCAGGTCGTCTGTTATCTCAGGTTCTCCACTCTCAATGAATCTCTGATACTTATTTTCGCACTCTTTGTCCCATTACGGTACATATTGTTTATGGGACCCCCTTGGGACAGAAGCTTTCGCTGCACTTTTAACTGCACTTATGAGTGTGTCATAAATACTCGCTGTTGGGTGAATCCATCCCAAGCACTTATCCAATTTCCCACTTTGCGTTTCTGAAATTACACGTTGGGCGTTGCACGGTTGTTATTAGTGGGATATTGATTCCAATTTCAACTAAGAGTGTGCGGTGTTGGCTATGAGGGAAGTCTGTTAGTACACATCTTGTAGTTCTTAGTAGTGTATTGTTATTGCCAGTCATCACAAAGCATAAATCTGGATTATATTCCTTTCTCCAAGCTGCTACCCTAATTGTTCCTTGGTCATCTGGGTCGAAAACTAAGAACAGGTTGTTACTCTCTGCCCAGTTAGTAAGATACTCGCCATTTCCATCAGTCGTTCTACATTTCCCCCACATATACTTCTGGGTGTGGCAGGTACGGTAGGACATCTTGAGGTCAGGTAATGATTGGTGGTTTGTACACATCGCTCACTCACAGATCTGTCATGACAACTTCATGTATGTCGCCATGCAGTGTTGCCGAGCACAAGTGGACATCTTCAATCGATACGTTGCGCCAACTAGGTTGCAACCTGGAATCATACCTCTCCGTTTAAGTTGTCTTCATCTTCAACGTGAGTTTTCTGAACTGTAACAATACCAATGTTGTCATCATACAAAATCTTATTTAGTACTTGGCATTTAGCCCAGCTTACTTCTTCTATATTGATATGGCAAGTCTTGAAGAGAGGGCCCAAGGGCCTCGTCTGTTGGCTCTGAGAGGAGCCTTTTCTGTGACCATTCATAATGGTTTGACTCCCATCTGTGATATACGATGTACAATCAGCCAGCAGATCAGCGATCAAGATCGATGATTGTTTGACCGCCTCGAAGTGACTGTTCTTTAGCACCACCCGGGAGACATGTGTAGCTTATGGTATGCTACGGAGGCGAACAGCCATTGTCTCCCCACACAAAGTAATTGCACACTGACAGATCAGGTGACCCGGATGACCAGCTAAGGCCGCGAGCTGATTAACTTCTGCCAACAACTCTGTCAGGCGTGGAGTTGTGTAAATGTGCTCCAAATTTCGGCCGGCAATATGGGCAGTTGCTCCATACTGTTGGAAGTAACTGTAGGTCTTTTCCTCCTGGTTATACAAGGTGTTACAAAAAGGTACCGCCAAACTTTCAGGAAACATTCCTCACACACAAAGAAAGAAAATATGTTATGTGGACATGTGTCCGGAAACGCTTACTTTCCATGTTAGAGCTCATTTTATTACTTCTCTTCAAATAACATTAAACATGGAATGGAAACACACAGCAACAGAACGTACCAACATGACTTCAAACACTTTGTTACAGGAAATGTTCAAAATGTCCTCCGTTAGCGAAGATACATGCATCCACCCTCTGTCGCATGGAATCCCTGATGCGCTCATGCAACCCTGGACAATGGCGTATTGTATCACAGCCGTCCACAATACGAGCACGAAGAGTCTCTACATTTGGTACCGGGGTTGCGTAGACAAGAGCTTTCAAATGCCCCCATAAATGAAAGTCAAGAGGGTTGAGGTCAGGAGAGCGTGGAGGCCATGTAATTGATCCGCCTCTACCAATCCATCGGTCACCGAATCTGTTGTTGAGAAGCGTACGAACACTTCGACTGAAATGTGCAGGAGCTCCATCGTGCATAAACCACATGTTGTGTCGTACTTGTAAAGACACATGTTCTAGCAGCACGGGTAGAGGATCCCGTATGAAATCATGATAACGTGCTCCATTGAGCGTAGGTGGAAGAACATGAGGCCCAATCAAGACATCACCAACAATGCCTGCCCAAACGTTCACAGAAAATCTGTGTTGATGACATGATTCCACAATTGCGTGCGGATTCTCGTCAGCCCACACATGTTGATTGTGAAAATTTACAATTTGATCACGTTGGAATGAAGCCTCGTCCGTAAAGACAACATTTGCACTGAAATGAGGATTGACACATTGTTGGATGAACCATTCGCAGAAGTGTACCCGTGGAGGCCAATCAGCTGCTGATAGTGCCTGCACACGCTGTACATGGTACGGAAACAACTGGTTCTCCCGTAGCACTCTCCATACAGTGACGTGGTCAACGTTACCTTGTGCAGCAACAACTTCTCTGACGCTGACATTAGGGTTATCGTCAACTGCACGAAGAATTGCCTCGTCCATTGCAGGTGTCCTCGTCTTTCTAGGTCTTCCTCAGTCGCGAGTCATGGGCTGGAATGTTCCGTGCTCCCTAAGACGCCGATCAATTGCTTCGAACGTCTTCCTGTCGGGACACCTTCGTTCTGGAAATCTGTCTCGATACAAACGTACCGCGCCACGGCTATTTCCCCGTGCTAATCCATACATCAAATGCGCATCTGCCAACTCCGCATTTGTAAACATTGCACTGACTGCAAAACCACGTTCGTGATGAACACTAACCTGTTGATGCTACGTACTGATGTGCTTGTTGCTAGTACTGTAGAACAATGAGTCGCATGTCAACACAAGCACCGAAGTCAACATTACCTTCCTTCAATTGGGCCAACTGGTGGTGAATCGAGGAAGTACAGTACATACTGACGAAACTAAAATGAGCTCTAACATGGAAATTGAGCGTTTCCGGACACATGTCCACATAACACCTTTTCTTTATTTGTGTGTGAGGAATGTTTCCTGAAAGTTTGGCGGTACCTTTTTGTAACACCCTGTATGCATACATTCACGTCCAGCAGTATCCACTCGTCTGGGCCACTTTTATTTCACCCACCCCGTGCAAAAAGTACCAAGCATTCCTTTCGTAATCATTACTGTTCATGATTGAAGTTGTTACGATTTGTTATTCGTGAATAAATATTAAATGGTTTCTGAATCGTGTTCCTAACGTTACTTGTACAACCGGCCCAACTTTTTAGTCTAGCTTACACAGAGCAGTCTGATTTTGCCGTTTGGTTTTTTAATGTTATTTGGTGTTAACAAGAAAGTTTTATTTTGAATTTGATAAAATATTTGACAAGGAGATACCAATCCAGTGTGTCAGGGTAATCAAATTGATTTAATTACTCATCAACACATATGGTTAGTTGTCTGAGACTCGCTCCTTACAAACGTGGGCTACGCTGGTCTTCAGTCTGAACATCCAGTAGGGTGTGTAGCGGAAAACTGGTTGTGATCATTCAACAGGCTGGATTAGTTGGGACACTCGTTAACGACTAATTGCAGTGGTGATTTTCACTGCCTTTCCTGTCCTTTGCGAGTGGCGGCCGGCAGAAAAGAGTTGCAGCGTAGTACTGCTGTGTAAATCTTGAGGGAGCCGCTCCAGATAGCCGCGGCGGAGACAGCGCGCGCCGGAGCAGGTGGCGTCTTAATGATGGAAGCGGGCGACCGCGACCGCCCGGTCACGGCCGGCCTAATTGCGGAGCCGGTGGGCGAGCAGCGCCCAGCCCGTACTTAGGACTCTAATTAGCAGCTCCAATTAGCCCCCTGATGGCGGGCCGAGCAGTCAACTCTTAACATTGTTTGACGCGTAATAGCTTCCTCTTCCCGGCCACCCGTAATGAATCGCCGGCGATAAAACGACGCGACAGGTGGAACTCAACGGGGTCACCAGAAGGTACCTGCTCCGACTAAATTTGCAGCCAACGAGCATTTGCTTTTCCTTCTCGAGATGGCTACACACTTAACTGTATATTTGACAAACACGCATGGGCTCGCGTGCAAGCATGCACTAACTCTTCGCGCCTCCACACAGCTCGGCTCATGCGTGCTTGTACAAGCATCAGTTTGTTTACCAGAATACATCTAGTCACACGACGAGTGGCCGGCTTTGTCAGCTATTTAGTTGTCTTTAAAAAAAAAGGAAAAATACAGGACACGTGTGAAATCCCTGGGCTAGCAGGACATAACGGATGTGGCTATATTTGTGGAAAGGGGCCAAAATAAGTTACTGTCACTTGCACTCAACATATAAACTTTATTTCTTAAAACACACAATCACACAAGCAAGAATCAAAACTCTCAAGGTTTTAACGAAAGATCTCCTTTGATTTAATTTAGAGCAGCTGAAGACCACATCGAAAATCCAAGGCACGAGGCCTAAGCAAGAAATTGAGGTACAGGAGTTCTTCTGGAGGTTTCACTTCTCTAGAAATTTTTTTTTATCTTCAATATAAATAGGCTGAAAGCCTTAGCTTAAATTTTTCCCATAGAACTCTGCTGAAGGCCTCACATTAATCAAGAACAGCGTTACGGCTTAAGGCCGAGACAAAGATTTTGAAAGTTTAATCTAAATAGGCTGAAAACTCGGCTGAAGGCCACATACCAAACAAGAAAAAAATTTTTTATGGCTTAAGGCCTAAGAAGAAAAGCCTTGCGATTTTAATAAGCTAAAACTCGGCTGAAGGCCACACACAGTACTTAAGACTAAAAAGGAAATCACTATGTAAAACACAAGGAGCGGCGCTCAGAAGGTTCCAAGGATCGGCCTGGGAAGGTAAACACTAACGCATGTTTAGGTGAGACAGGCAGCCAGACCTCTTAATTAGAAGGCAACACAACAGGAAGCCAGCCGACGAACCAAGCAACAAGATCAGTTCTGCTCCACCCGACCAGTAAAACGACAACTAGATGTCAATAGCACAACCTTCTGGATACTGGTGCCCAATCCAGCCAAGTAGGAATAAACGCCCAAAACTACCAACAACACCTCAGACGTCGAACTATACGCCATGCTAGACAGCATCAACACGACGAGGAATATACACTGCCGAAAACTACATCAACGACCAGGGCAGGTAACTGGAACGTCAACCGCCAAATGGCAGAAGATACCGCTGGTACACTTCATTAATAAAGTTAAGAATTAAATTAAGTTAAACACCACAAAGGAAGACGGTTGCAATTCTAGCCGACTTCAATGTACACACGTTGTTGCTCTTGGGAATCTCCCAGGAGATGACAACCAGGATCAAACGAAGAGATGTGATAGCTCGCTGCTCTGCCCCAACCGATCGACTGCCACACACAGCACACGCGGAAAATATATCCACCACACCAAAGATAGTACAGCAATACTAGTATCGATACACGCTGCTGCTGCCACTCACAGACAGAAGACAGCAACGTTATGGCGGTAGCCGAAGAAGAAATAAGACACCACTGGACTGCAACCAATGATAAAAAACAATGCATGACGCGAGCCAGCCGCGGCTCAACGTGGTATGCGGAGAAAAGAATGACTAAAGACACGAAACATTATTCCTCTAAAACCTATTTGCAGTAGACGAGCTGCGTAACCCGTCTCACAGTATCGCTGTTTTTCCTCTCTTTTTCTTCATGTAATGTTGTAGTCTTGTCCTACAATACAGCACAATCTTTGTACAGAATGTAATTTAACATTAGCAAATAAAAATTAAATCAATTCATGTCACTGACGAATGCTCGCACGAGCCTTCTTATTCTCGGTACACACACTTGAGCATGCACACCCTTGACCGCTTGCACAAACATGCATAATCGAAAATCGAGCTAGTATCAGGAGACTTGTATAGGCCTACTGCTTGCACATGCTTGTTTGTCAAGCATGCACTTACGTATATAGCCACCTTTAGGTTTCTTCGTTAGCGACGTCCGTACAAATGTGACATATGTTTAGCTTTGCTGGCTGGCTCTGAGCACTATGGGACTTAACATCTGTGGTCATCAGTCCCCTAGAACTTAGAACTACTTAAACCTAACTAAACTAATGACATCACACACATCCATGCCCGAGGCAGGATTCGAACCTGCGACCGTAGCAGTCGCGCGGTTCCGGACTGCGCGCCTAGAACCGCTAGACCACCGCGGCCGGCTTAGCTTTGCTCACTAACGATATCTGGTTAGATATAAGAGATTGCCTGAAGGCCTTAAGCTTAGCAGGTGGAATAAATGGATAAATAAATAAGAAATTGCGACTTATGAGAAGATACGCGCCCGGGTTCCCGGGTTCGATTCCCGGCGGGGTCAGGGATTTTCTCTGCCTCGTGATGACTGGGTGTTGTGTGCTGTCCTTAGGTTAGTTAGGTTTAAGTAGTTCTAAGTTCTAGGGGACTGATGACCATAGATGTTAAGTCCCATAGTGCTCAAAGCCATTTTTTTGAGAAGATAACAGAACAAGTGAAAGGTTTTAAATATTAAATAAATAACCAGATATAGGGGAAAAAACGTAAAATTCTAATATACACTACTGGCCATTAAAATTGCTACACCACGAAGATGATGTGCTACAGACGCGAAATTTAACCGAGACGAAGATGCTGTGATATGCAAATGATTAGCTTTTCAGAGCATTCACACAAGGTTGGCGCCGGTGGCGACACCTACAACGTACTGACATGAGGAAAGTTTCCAACCGATTTCTCATACACAAACAGCAGTTGACCGGCGTTGCCTGGTGAAACGTTGTTGTGATGCCTCGTGTAAGGAGGAGAAATGCGTACCATCACGTTTCCGACTTTGATAAAGTTCGCATTGTAGCCTATCGAGATTGCGGTTTATCGTATCGCGACATTGCTGCTCGCGCTGGTCGAGATCCAATGACTGTTAGCTGAATATGGAATAGGTGGGTTCAGGAGGGTAATATGGAACGCCGTGCTGGATGCCAACGGCCTCGTATCACTAGCAATAGAGATTGCAGGCATCTTATCCGCATGGCTGTAACGGATCATGCAGCCACGTCCCGATCCATGAGTCAACAGTTGGGGACGTTTGCAAGACAACAACCATCTACACCAACAGTTCGACGACGTTTGCAGCAGCATGGACTATCACCTCGGAGGCCATGGCTGCGGTTACCCTTGACGCGGCATCACAGACAGGAGTGCCCGCGATGGTGTACTCGACGACGAACCTGGCTGCACGAATGGCAAAACGTCATTTTTTTCGGATGAATCCAGGTTCTGTTTACAGCATCATGATGGTCGCATCCGTGTTTGGCGACAACGCGGTGAACGCACATTGGAAGCGTGTATTCGTCATCGCCCTACTGGCGCATCACCCGGCGTGATGGTATGGCTGCCATTGGTTACACGTCTGGGTCACCTCTTATTCGAATTGACGGCACTTTGAACAGTGGACGTTACGTTTCAGATGTGTTACGACCCGTTACTACCCTTCATTCGATCCCTGCGAAACCCTACATTTCAGCAGGATAATGCACGACCGCATGTTGCGGGTCCTGTACCGGCGTTTCTGGATACAGAAAATGTTCGACAGCTGCCAGCACACTCTCCAGAGTTCTCACCAACTGAAAATGTCTGGTCAATGGTGCCGAGCACTGGCTCGTCACAATACGCCAGTCACTACTGTTGATGAACTGTGGTACCGTGTTGAAGCTGCATGGGCAGCTACACCTGTACACGCCATCCAAGGTCTGTTTGACTCAATGCGCAGGCGTATCAAGGCCGTTATTACGGCCAGAGGTGGTTGTTCTGGGTACTGATTTCTCAGTATCTATGCACAAAAATTGCGTGAAAATGTAATCACATGTCAGTTTTAGTATTATATATTTGTCCAATGAATACCCGTTTATCATCTGCATTTCTTCTTGGTGTAGCAATTTCAATGGCCAGTAGTGTATTTGTGACACTATAGACAGATCCTTAAAAACACAAGGGGCCGACAGAAACTTAAATTAAACTGTTTAGATCTGCAGAATTTCCTGGACTTCTCTACGTTGGTGAGACATGTAGACTTGCCAACGACTAAGCAAAACTTTCAAGCATTTTAAATGAGATTCCTAGAAAGACCTCTCAAAGGATGCACAAAAATATATAAGATAAAAGAGTGAAGAAGGGAGTTGAAAGCTGAACCAATAAGCGATATAATAGATGAATGTTGTCATAAATGGGGGGACTGTAGCCGCGCGGGATTAGCCGAGCGGTCTCTGGCGCTGCAGTCGTGGACTGCGCTGCTAGTCCCGGCGGAGGTTCGAGTCTTCCCTCGGGCATGGGTGTGTGTGTTTTTCATTAAAATAATTTAGGTTAAGTAGTGTGAAAGCTTAGGGACTGATGACCTTAGCAGTTAAGTCAGACTTAAACCTTACGTGGGAACGAAGAACAAATTCATCAGGCACTGTACGGTACGAATATGGTGTAGATACAAGTTCAAACTCTTACCAAGGGCACAAGTGACCGACTATATATTCCTTGCTAAGGAGAACAACGCTGCTTGCATCCAGCAATGGTGAAGAAGTGAGCGTGTTGAGCGACGATTATTGAAAATTCTGAACATTCCATTGTTTGCATGTGCTGCAATATACTCAGTTCTCCCCCTTATCATGACAAGAGCTTCCTATCGTCCGCAGGTAATTTCTTCTGTATTGGGGTGTGGTACGATATATTGAAACTAACGCTTCTTTTATTTCTACCCTCTTACTCCTCCCGTCCTCATAATTTGTGACCTTGAGCCAGTTTGTATCTGTCCTGTTCCGTCTGACACCTTTCAAGTTCCATAAAAAAATTCCATACGTATAATCACTGAAAATTTTGGTGGAGCAGTTTTCTCTCTATCAGCGATTGTCAGTTGGAGAGGACAGCGCATGTCACAACTCTTATGATCACTCATTCAGTTTTGTGATCGTTGGCTTCTGACCACAAGCAAGACCACAGAAATGGAGTGCTGTCTGCTCTCGACGAATAACTATGTGACCAACCACGCTACATCAGCTGTAAACAAAGTCCTCTACAAGAGTGGACAATGTCGACTCGCGATTGCTTCGCACACTACATTTCAGAAAACAGAAACAACTATTGTGTTGTTTGTTGGAATTATGAGAGTGATAGATAGGTTGAAGAATTCCTTTTTCTTTTACTTTAAATAATATCGCTAGTAATGGACGTATCGTATTTAGAGCAGTTAGTTCATCAGCCCAGTCGAATAGTAAACGGGGTGATTTCTCAACGACAAATAATTCTGAGCTAATAACGAGCATCAAAGCGTGTACAAGGTCCTTGAACACAGGTTTGTCGTAGCGAAACTGAATACCGTAACTCTCAAATACTGCAAAAATATACCTATTCAAAAAATCAGATGAAAGTTCACTTGATCTTTCCTGAGAGGCAGTCACCACTCCTTCCAAATTAACAATGTAAGTGTAGATGAGACGTGGCTTGTAAGAGAAATAGTATCGGCAGCAATTGAGAAATTTATACCAAATAAATTAATAAATGACGGAGCTAATCCTCCTTGGTACACAATACGTTTCAGCACTGTTGCAGAAACAACGAAAAAAGATGCCGAATTTAAGCGATTGCAAAATCCCCAAGATTGGCAGTTTTTTACAGAAGCTCGAAATTTAGCGTGCAGTTCAATGCGAGATGTTTATAACAGTTTCCAAACGAAACTTCGTCTCGAAACCTGGCAGAAAATCCATAGAGATTCTGGTCGTATGTAAAGTATGCTAGCGGCAAGACACAATTAATGTCTTCTCTGCGCGATAGCAATCTAAATACTATCGATGCTGCTAAATTAGAGTTACTAAACACGCATTACGAAATTTCTTCACCAAAGAAGACGAAGCAAATATTCCAGAATTTGAATCAAGACGGGGTGTCAAAATGAGTAACTTAGAAATAGATATCCTCCGAGTAGTGAAGGAACTTAAATAACCTAATAAAAACCAATCTTACGGTCCTGACTATGTAGTCCAGACTATGCTGAAGCAATAGCTCCATACTTGACAATCACACGCAACTGTTGTCTCGACGAAAGATCCGTACCCAAAGACTGGAAAGTTGCACAGGTCACACCAATATTCAAGAAATACAATAGGAGTATAACTAAATTACGGGCCCATGCCACTAATGACGATATGCAGCAGTATTTTGGAACGTACATTGTGTTTGAAAATTATGAATTACCTCGAAGATAACGGTCTATTGATACACAATCAACATGAATTTAGAAAACATCGTTCCTATGAAACATAACTATCTCTTTACTCATACGAAGTATTGAGTGCTATTGACCAGGGAGTTTTCAAATTGATTCCGTGTTTCTATATTTACTGAAGACTTTTGACACCGTACCTCACATGCAGCTTCCTCCCACTCTTAACATTGCACAAGAATTCTACGTAAGCAGACAACAATGGGAATGCAACAGACAGAAACCCTCAATCTTCAAAACCATTCTTACATACCTATCACTAACGGATGTGCGTGCCTTCTTAGTATAATGACGCAATTCGTGGTTGTAACGCTAAAAAATGAGTGAACCAAGCAAGAACTCAGTGGTTCCTAACGATTAATATAACCAGACTTTTAATGTAAAGTCTCCTAAAATGTTTATGAAATGCTGCTGGAAGTCCGAATTATCCAAACATGTTTTAGTATTAACTCTGAGGGAGCTTGCCTTTATAATATGAAACAGTTTCTCGATCCCACATCCTCCTATGCAGGTACGTAGAGCTTTGAGATTAAAAAATTTCGAAGAGACACTGGATTCGAGTACATAAATTGCTTCGTAATACTGCAGCACACTTGCAAATTATGTATCGTGAAAGTATCAAGGAGACGACTGGAAGATGTTTTTCGTTTTTCTACAACAACTCCAGTTGTTGTTAAGTCATAACCACTATTTACCTCTATTGCTGTCCATGACCAGGGAAGGCATACAACAAATTTCAGGCATATAATAGCCAAAGAAATGTCAAAGAAATCGGGTCAGGAGTTTCGAATAATATTTTATTTAGTATATGATTTGAAAAGTGAAATTAAAGTGGAATCACAAATATTTATTTGTCGAAACTACAACGAAATTGATGATTTCTTAATTTTTGCTTAGGAAGATTATGAGCTGAAAGCCATATATCGAAGTCATGATTAAAGACTAATTCCAGAGTGCATTGCATGTGTAGAACGTATTTTCTTTAGTGTTGCAACGGTGAATTTTCGTTAATCAAATAAAGTTTCTGATGAGACGTTTCCAAAAAAGAGCTGTTTTGAAAACTAATGCCGGCCGTTGTGGCCGTGCGGTTCTAGGCGCTACAGTCCGGAACCGCGTGACCGCTACGGTCGCAGGTTCGAATCCTGCCTCGGGCATGGATGTGTGTGATGTCCTTAGGTTAGTTAGGTTTAAGTAGTTCTAAGTTCTAGGGGACTGATGACCACAGCAGTTAAGTCCCATACCGCTCAGAGCCATTTTGAAAACTAATCTGAAAGAAATGAAAGGTACATTCGCTTAATAAATGACAAAGAACTGGAGCTAAAAATGCAATTAAATTTCAAATTTATTTGCTATTCAAAACACTTTTTATGCACAGGTGATGAATAAGTGTTTTTATTCCTGTAACTTAACAACTGTCAGAATAATACTTGTTATTCACGAGTAACGAGTAGTATTTCTGTATTCGTTATTCGTCATTCGCATAAATTTCTGTCAGGCCTGGTGCTAAGCAAAACGCATCATGCATGTGGACACTGCAATTTGCACCTGTGTGCAAGTGGGTGCAGGAGCGTGAAATGTACGTGGCTCACGCAATTGTGCCAGCAGTGTGTACATGCACTTACGTGGCTGTTATTAGCATCGGTGATGTTGAGTAACTTGCGCCAACGTTCAGGAAGCGTATCAGAGCTCGCACTGACATACAACAAGCGTGTGTGGGCCACGGGCCATGGGCATGCAGGGCTCTACTGTATAGCGCCAGATTTGCGCCTGGTGGGAAAATTCGAAACTAACTTTTTTCCAGCGAAAAAAGGGTGAACATTTAAATATTAGAATATCTATCAAGTTTCGCTGCCATACGATAATTGCAGCTCACACTAGACCTATGCGAATAGCTGCACTTATATTATGACCCTTGGCTCATTTGCTTAAACAGGTAGTCTGCGCCAATTAGCACCGAACAGCAGCCGGAGATAATGCCGCCACCTCAACAGTTTGGAGCAGAGGTTCATAAGCCAAGATCACGGACCTCAACTCTCTATCTCAGAATCTCTTCATGTAGGGGATGCTGTTGTCAATGTGATGGACGAGAGTTGTTTCTCAATCCATGATACAAGATGCACAATTGTTAACATACAGATGGCACTCAGCCAGAGTCCTGTCTCTATGACTCGTCAGCCTTTTGTGCCAAGAACTGTGTCCAGAACTTCATAATACTTTTTCCTTGGACACATTTTTAGGGCAAACACAACTGCTTCTCCCACACTGGTGTAAAAAAAAAAAGAGAATGTCACACTCAGCTATTGTTTTTTGGAGTGGGGAAGGGGGTGCTGTCGGACAGCTGTGGTGCACACTGCCCACTGAGCTGCAGGTGTCAGCCTAGTTTTCAGTAGTTGTAGACTGGGTTGTTGCTTGGGTTCTGCAAATTGCCTATTCTCCCCACAGAACACCCTGCTCATCTAATGAGATTATGAGATTCAGCGATGGTCTTTCTGCCAGGAAGAGACGGTATATGGGCGCTTTCAGTAGCGAACCACCTGCAGTGTTTGGCTCAGGAATGCTTTCTCAGACATACTGCTCCAACTCACTACGTAACTCTGAAACAGCTGCAGAAAAGAAAATATTATGCAATGTAAAAAGAAAATGAAATTGTGTGCTAGCTCAAATTTTATACAAGAAAGTCAAAAGAGTTGTTATTACCTGTTAAAGTAGAAAATATGAGAAAAATTTATAGAAATATTTTTAATGGAAGTCAATTCCATGCTTTAACAAAATAAAGTTCAAGATTATTATAACGTTGACTTAAATTTTTATATTTTCCATAGTGGTTGATAGCAAATTTTTAGGAACTGTATACATGGTTTCCAAATTAGTGTTCTTAATTATTAGTCAGATTTGAATACCTCCTTTGTGCTCTTAACTCTTGAGCAGACATGTGCGTTCCTCTTACATTATTGGGTGTGCGATGTACTTTTTTACTTCATTCCAGTCTATCACATATCCATAATTTCAATGGAGTAGTACTTAAGGAAAACTTATTTATTAGCATTTATTACTATTTTGTGTGGTTAAGTTGACAATCTTTGTTATAGAAGACAAACTTCTTTTTTCTTTTATTATTTAAACTAACTTCACCAGCATATGCTGTCAACACATATACTGAACCCACCTCCTCACCCTCCTCCTCCTTCCCTCTGTGTCCAACTCGTCCTCTCTCTTTCTATCCACCTCAGCCAACCATCTCCAGGTTTGTCTCCTCCTTCCCATCACTTTGTGTCCTTTTCCTCCACGACCTCTGCCTGACCATATTTTCCACCTCCTCCCTGTGACCCTACACTCATCCTCCTCCCTCTTTCCAATTCCATCTCCCCATCTCTTGTTTAATTTCTGCTTCCTCCTCTTCCTTTACTCCTTTATATGTTCCACCTTCCTCAAGCATCTCCCTCTCCTCCTCCACCTCTGTCCATTGCCTCCTCCTACTCAATCTGTCCCTCCCCTCCTCTATCCACCCAAACATGTTCTCAAGCATGCTCATTGGTCACATGTATTCCCTGTAATACATTTCAATACAGCAGGCTACTATTACTCATGAAATAACTGTCATGAGGGGCAGGCTACAAAACAGGAACTTGAAAATCATTTATTTATGGGCATACAGGCTCCCATGAATACCTGGTCGATAAAGCAGGCCAATAATACTCCAGCACAACACATGTGTAATGCAGGGCAGCCTACAAATCAGGATCCAGAAACGATTTCTTGCCCTGAAATGTAGGCTGCCCTGCAAAGTAGGTTAATTTTGTAGGCCAATACTGTTCCCACACAATATGCCTGTCATGAAGGCTAGGGGATGGAAGGAACACATTTTTAACTATAGCTCCCCTCCTACTTGAGATTACAAACCCCACAGTGCTGATACTCGTGAGGCATGCTGCTTTTGTGCCAAACTTGGCTGAAATCGATCCAGTGGTTTGGGAGGAGATCCCATGCATATGCACATACTCTGCTTTATGTATACAACCGATTAAATTTTTTCTTCTGTTAAGTTCACATTTTCTAACATTATTATGTAAAATTAAAAATAATTTCACGATTTTTGTTGTTTAATTTTGATTTTACTGACATTGCAAATTTTCTGGCATGTACTCTGACTGTCTCTTGTGAAACACATCACGTCTGCCAGCCCCAATGAATTTCATTACAGTTACTGCTCACTCTGTGAATTATACTGGCTGTGGTCAATGATTTCATCATCTTCATGAGAACTCCATTTCAGCATTACAATATGTTTTGGATATCTCATACATTTATTCAGTTGTGGTGCCCGTACCCGACCCAGACAAGAAAAAGACGTTTTTTACTTTATTGACCACTTGCATACAAAACTAGACACAGAACAGTAGCTATATTAGAGTTAGTAAGAAACTGAAGAGAAGAAATTTTACTCAAATTGCCAGGCGTGCGGTGTACTTTGTATGTCAAATGTGAAACATTCACTTTTCAACTTCTCATAGATGCAGTGTAGGTATTCAGCAATGGACAAAGCCAATCAGCACGACAGCCGAAGCAATAATGAGGGGACAGCTATTTGCCCAGACCCAAGAAAGGATCTAAGATCTCAAAAATTAAACGCAATGTGCATTTGGCATACTTTATACTCTAGGGCGCCTACTGGCGGGTTAAGGTCCACTATCCAAACACCTGGCTGAAAATAACTTACAA
Organism: Schistocerca americana; assembly: GCF_021461395.2. Lineage (NCBI taxonomy): Eukaryota > Metazoa > Arthropoda > Insecta > Orthoptera > Acrididae > Schistocerca > Schistocerca americana. Next base: position 803,167,324 of record NC_060122.1, read on the forward strand.
AGAGGTATCGATGTCGGTCGGTGAAGCCTCGCACAAAGTCGGCGTTCCAAAACATCCCAAGGGTGTTCTATAGTATTCAGGTCAGGACGCTGTGCAGGCCAGACCATTACAGGGATGTTATTGTCGTGTACCCACTCCGCCACAGGCCGTGCATTATGAACAGGTGCTCAATCTTGTCGAAAGGTATAATCACCATCTTCAACAGTGTAAACCAAGAAGGTGCTTAAAACGTCAATGTAGACCTATGCTGTGATAGTGCCACGCAAAACAACAAGAGGTGCAAGCCCCCTCTAAGAACAACACCACCACACCATAACATCACCGCCTCCGAACTTTACTGTTGGCAATACACACGCTGGCAGAGGAAGTTGCGTACTGTGATTCGTCGCTCCACCCAACGTTTTTCCACTGTTCATTCGTCCAATGTTCACGCTGCTTACAGCAGGCGAGGCATCGTTTGGCTTTTGCCGGCGTGATGTGTGGCTTATGAGCAGCCGCTCGCCCATGAAATCCAAGTATTCTCACCTCCCGCCTAACTATCATAGTACTTGCAGTGGATTGTAAAACAGTTTGGAATTGCTGTGTCATGGTCTAAATAGATGCCTGCCTGTTATACAGGGTGGTCCATTGATAGTGACCGGGCCAAATATCTCACTAAATAAGCATCAAACGAAAAAACTACGAAGAACGAAACTTGAAGGGGGAAACCAGATGGCGCTATGGTTTGCCCGATAGATGGCACTGCCATAGGTCAAACGGATATCAACTGCGTTTTTTTTAAAATAGGAACCCCCATTTTTATTACATATTCTTGTAGTAAGTAAAGAAATATGAATGTTTTAGTTGGACCACTTTTTTCGCTTTGTGATAGATGGCGCTGCAATAGTCACAAACGTATAAGTACGTGGTATCACGTAACATTCCGCCAGTGCGGACCGTATTTGCTTCGTGACACATTACCCGTGTTAAAATGGACCGTTTATCAATTGCGGAAAAGGTCGATATCGTGTTGATGTATGGCTATTGTGATCAAAATGCCCGACGGGCGTGTGCTATGTATGCTGCTCGGTATCCTGCACGACATCATCCAAGTGTCCGGACCGTTCGCAAAAAAGTTACGGGTAGTGTTCAGCCACATGTGAAACGTCAACCACGACCTGCAACAAATGATGATGCAAAAGTAGGTGTTTTAGCTGCTGTCGCGGCTAATCTGCACATCAGTAGCAGACAAACTGCGCGAGAATCGGGAATCTCTATAACGTCGGTGTTGAGAATTCTACATCAACATCGATTGCACCCGTACCATATTTCTATGCACCAGGAATTGCACGGCGACGACTTTGAACGTCGTGTACAGTCCTGTCACTGGGCACAAGAGAAATTACGGGACGATGACAGATTTTTTCCACGCGTTCTATTTAGCGACGAAGCGTCATTGACCAACAGCGGTAACGTAAACTGGCATAATATGCACTGTTGGGCAACGGAAAATCCACGATGACTGCGACAAGTGGAACATCAGCGACTTTGGCGGGTTAATGTATGGTGCGGCATTATGGGAGGAAGAATAATTAATCTAAATGGTGCAATGTATGCTGATTTCCTACGTAATGCTCTACCCACGTTACTACAAGATGTTTCACTGCATGACAGAATGGCTATATACTTCCAGCATGATGGATGTCCGGCACATAGCTCGCGTGCTGTTGAAGCGGTACTGAATAGCATATTTCATGACAGGTGGATTGGTTGTCGAAGCACGTTCACCGGATGTGACGTCCCCGGATTTCTTTCAGTGGGGAAAGTTGAAGGATATTTGCTACCGTGATCCACCGACAACGCCTGACAACATGCGTCAGCGCATTGTCAATGCATGTCCGAACATTACGGAAGGCGAACTACTCACTGTTGAGAGGAATGTCGTTACACGTAGTGCCAAATGCATTGAGGTTGACGGACATCCTTTTGAGCATTTATTGCATTAATGTGGTATTTACAGGTAATCACGCTGTAATAGCACGCGTTCTCAGAAATGATAAGTTCACAAAGGTACATGTATCACATTGGAACAACCGAAATAAAATGTTCAAACGTACCTTCTGTATTTTAATTAAAAAAACCTACCTGTTACCAACTGTTCGTCTAAAATTGTGAGGCATGTGTTTGTGACTATTACAGCGCCATCTATCACAAAGCGAAAAAAGTGGTCCAAGTAAAACATTCATATTTCTTTACGTACTACACGAATATGTAATAAAAATGGGGGTTCCCATTTTAAGAAAACGCAGTTGATATCCGTTTGACCTATGGCAGCGCCATCTAGCGGGCCAACTATAGCGCCATCTGGTTTCCCCCTTCAAGCTAGACGATTTTCGTTCTTTGTAGTTTTTTCGTTTGACGCTTATTTCGTGAGATATTTGGCCCGGTCAGGATCAATGGACCATCCTGTATATTATGAACCTCTTCAAGTGTCGGCGGTCTCTGTCAATCAACAGACGAGGTCGGCCTGTACGCTTTTGTGCTCTACGTGGCCCCTCACGTTTCCACTTCGCTATCACATCGGCAACAGTAGACCTAGGGATGTTTAGGAGTGCTGAAATCTCGTGTACAGACGTATGAGACAAGTTACATCCAATCATCTGACCACGTTTGAAGTTCGTGAGTTCCGCGGAGCGCCCCATTCTGTCTAATGACTACTGACTACTGACTACTAAGATCGCTGATATGGAGTACCTAGCAGTAGGTGGCAGCACAATGCGCATAATATGAGAATAATTCATTTTTGTGGGTGTCCGGGTACTTTTGATCACATAGTGGAGATAAAGATTAATGATCTTGAATTTTTATTTCCCTTGAGATGAAAAAATAAACATGCTTTAATATGTCATTTTTCCGATTTTAGACTGAAATTGAGAATACGTTATTGATCTATTTCATAGATTTCATTTTGACTGAAAATACTGATGGTGTGAAGTACATACATAGCGATTTCAGAAAGTAAGTTACATGTTGTCTTTTAATACCAAACCATTACGCAACCAGAGTGACGCATTGTCAGAAGGGGGCACATGTTCCAAATGTCCTGCACACACAGGTCTGCTACGATACGTATAGTAGGTGTAGCACAAAGTGTGGATGGAATGGCGAGGCAATTGGAAACGATTCTTGTCGGCGAAAAGCATACATTCTACATAGATTTATAGTGAAACGCTGGCGGGGTATGGGCCAAACGCAATGTCTCGTTAGTCCCTAGTAAAATAGAGCCTACAGTTTTACCATGGAAGTAGTCACATGAGTTCTGCTGATCCACCATACAGTCCCCATATTGTAGCACGTGTTTTCCATCCTTTCGGCAAGATGAAAGAACATCCAGAGGAGAAGAAATTTTCCAACCATAAGGACGCTGGCACAGCGGTTCCCGAATTATTCTTTGACAAAGGAGCGGATTTCTACCATCGTATATATAAATGACTGGTACAACTTCTCAATCGTTTCTTACAGAGACTTGATACCTAAGTTGATAAATAATGTCATATATCTGTACAGTCAATAAAAGGTACTTGGCATGCCGTAATAAAGTTCCCGTAAGTTGTAACTTCCCCACTACGTTTTGTTTCTGTATGGCATTTAGCCCTACTTTACCTCCCACTCTATAAAACCTACGTATACCAAAAATATATCTCCACAAACTGTTATACAACTTAAACTCTTATTCTGCCCTTTGACTAAACAGAACCCAATTTGAACTAAACTGTACTGTGCTTACCTGAATGCAGCTTTTCTTTATATTAAACGCTTAACTGAAGTAGACCAGTTATCTGGCCCTAATCGAAATTTCCACTTACCTCGCGTCTTGACAATACTGCTGCTGATTTCTCAAAAGCAAAATACCAGACAACAAGCAGGCAGCGGCTAAGCTAGGTTTCTGTTTCTAAATACATATTCAAACTGTTGCACGTGCTAATGTGCAATCATAAACAGTGGGGTAGGGAAAGTAATTATTCCTATGAAATGATATTTCAAGATAACGATTTTAGAATGAAGAATGTGTTCAAAAAAGACAGGGTAAAACTTTGCGTGATCTTCACACATAACATTGATCTGAGCAATAATACCCTTAACAAAGAGAACAATCATTCAGAAAGGGTACAACGTTAACAGAGAATTTCTATAAAAACAAAACGGCTTAATCAGTTAAAATGTTAATGTATGACTCACGGAAGTGGAACGATCTTTTCCTCAGCTCTGAGCAAGTTAACTAGCTGACTATCATCCCTAGCTGCGCGGTGCTGCAGTCTTACCTCAAACTTCTTCTCTTCAAAAATAATAACATTATTCAAAATACATATTCCCTTCGCATTGTAATGAATTCATCTTACTCCTCCTTACTGTCCCTTACAATCAATCCTTCTCCCTCTAACAGATACCATAACAACCCGACACACTTCAACTAAGACTGTATCATACTTTGCATAGGCAGAGACTGAGCCACGACAAGACCAAAGACTGTTTAACAGTAACGTAATTTGCTATCTCTCTAATGTGCACATCGATGACATACAAAAATCAAATGACATGACCACCTTACAAAATATAGTTCAATAATAATTAGTAATTTAATACTTTGATCGACTTTTGTGATTATTGTGCTACAAGTGGATAGTTTTGTGTTAATTTTTTTAATAGTCTTTATGAGGTATCGTCCAAAGATCAAGTTGCCACACCAAAGTTGGCAATGCACATCGATACCACAGATGTTAGAATCTACAACTACGAACGGGATGCGCTCGTGAAGACATATCCCTTTCTCAGCACTGCAGCGCCACCGCACGGGAGTCGATATAGAGCCGAGCTTTGACAAGTTCTGCCCAGTTCGTGACCTCCAATGAAGCAGTCAGCATCATCTAGTTAGAATACCAGTGGTATTCAAGTCTCAAATGCAGCTGTGCTTCAGTTAATGTTGAATTTGTACTTCAAGAGAAGAGTTTTTAATGGTTTGCACTAAGTGATTCTTCAAAGGCAGTTGTAAATATTCAACATGTTCCAGTGGTAATGGACTGTAGAAAGTTAAGTAAATCGTTGAATGATTCCTGATGAAGTGAACTGATGTTTCATATGCCGCAGTACCGATGTGCCATCTCCAAGAGTAATCAAAAAACCAACAGCTAGAAACGGAAGTTTTTTGTTTCGTCAGGCAATAACACTTTCAGTCATTACTCCTTTTCTATCTGTGAATGCGTCTTTATGAACTAATAACTTTCTTTGCCTGTAAAGGTATTTTGTATCGACCAAGAAGCAGAGACTTAAAATTTTGGCTTTAGTATTGTTTCACCAGGAACTGCACGTTAATTCTAGGACAGTGCAAGTTAACATTGGACTTATTCACTTTCTGTTTGCTTCTATGGCAGTCAGCAGTGGGGCCATAGTGAAATACAGATGAAAAACAGAATCTTCTCTGGCGAAATGAGATTTATTGAGGCCTTTTATAGATGGACATCGGCCCACGGTAGCTGAATGGTCAGCGTGACGGACTGTCAATCCTCTGGGCCCGGGTTCGATTCCCGGCTGGGCCGGGGAATTTTCTCAGCCCAGGGACTGGGTGTTGTGCTGTCCTCGTCATCATCCTATCATCGTCATCGACTGCAGGTCGCCGAAGTGGAGTCAGATTGAAAGACCGGCACCCGGCGATCTATCTGCCCGACGGGGGGCCCTAGCCATACGGTTAAATAAATAAACAGATGTTACAGGTAGATGTACAGTGACAAAGATGTGGCAGGAGCAGAATACCTACACTACTGGCCATTAAAATTGCTACACCACGAGCATGATGTGCTACATACGCGAAATTTAACCCTCAGGAAGAAGATGCTGTGATATGCAAATGATTAGCTTTTCAGAGCATTCACACAAGGTTGGCGCCGGTGGCGACACCTAAAACGTGCTGACATGTGGAAAGTTTCCAACCGATTTCTCATACTCAAACGGCAGTTGACCGGCGTTGCCTGGTGAAACGTTGTTGTGATGCCTCGGGTAAGGAGGAGAAATGCGTACCATCACGTTTCCGACTTTGATAAAGGTCGGATTGTAGCCCATCGCGATTGCGGTTTTTCGTATCGCGACATTGCTGCTCGCGTTGATCTAGATACAATGACTGTTAGCAGAGTTTGGAATAGGTGGGTTCAGGAGGGTAATATGGAACGCCGTGCTGGATCCCAACGGCCTTGTATCACTAGCAATAGAGATTGCAGGCATATTATCCGCATGACTGTAACGGATAGTAAAGCCACGTCTCGATCCCTGAGTCAACAGATGGGGACGTTTGCAAGGTAACAACCATCTGCACGAACAGCTCGACGACGTTTGCAGCAGCATGGATTATCAGCTCGGAGACCATGGCTGCGGTTACCCTTGACGCTGCATCACAGACAGGAGCGCCTGTTATGGTGTACTCAACGTCGAACATGGATGCACGAATGGCAAAACGTCATTTTGTCGGATGAGTGCAGGTTCTGTTTACAGCATCACGATGGTCAAATCCGTGTTCGGCGACATCGCGGTGAACGCACATTGGAAGCGTGTATTCGTCATCGCCTTATAGGCGTATCACCCGGTGTGATGGTATGGGGTGCCATTGGTTACACGTCTCGGTCACCTCTTGTTCGCATTGACGGCACTTTGAACTGTGGACGTTACATTCCAGATGTGTTACGACCCATGGCTCTACCCTTCATTCGATCCCTGCGAAACCCTACATTTCAGTAGGATAATGCACGACCGCATGTTGCAGGTCCTTTACGGGCCTTTCTGGATACAGAAAATGTACGACTGCTGCCCTGGCCAGCACATTCTCCAGATCTCTCACCAACTGAAAACGTCTGGTCAATGGTGTCCGAGCAACTGGCTCGTCACAATACGTCAGTCACTACTCTTGATGAACTGTGGTGTTGTATTGAAGCTGCATGGGCAGCTGTACCTGTACACGCCATCCAAGCTCTGTTTGACTCAATGCCCAGGCGTATCAAGGCCGTTATTACGGCCAGAGGTGGTTGTTCTGGGTGCTGATTTCTCAGGATCTATGCACCCAAATTGCGTGGAAATGTAATCACATGTCAGTTCTAGTATAATATATTTGTCCAATGAATACTCGTTTCTCATCTGCATTTCTTCTTGGTGTAGCAATTTTAATGGCCAGTAGTGTAGGTGGTAGACGTGAGAAACTAATGGTGTGGCCTCTTACATATAAAGTACAACTAAAGATTACGTAAAATAATGTCGCAGAACTGCCTATGAGGAAGAAGGAATGTTGACAAACAAAACAGCACGTGCGTCCAACAGTTGCAAGGTTCCAGAAAGAACGAACCAAAAGCTCGAGTTCGTGATGAAAGAAGAAGGGGAAGGAGAGGAAGAAATGGAGAAAGAAGACAAAGCTATTTGTTGTGCGGGACATGGAGGGCAGCGCGTTGGCAACTGCACACTGCGGAACGCCGCCGCGAGCTCATCTCGGCACACCGCCAGGGTTCGCACAGAATACGATTCGCTAAATTGTCTCTCCCGTTTGTGACGGGCTGTATCTCCCGGGTGGGAAAAGCAACTATTCAGAAGTCAACAGCAATCTCCGCAGCTGTGTGCCAATAGGAAGGCATTACACTTGGCGAGAGAAGGGGGGAGAGAGGCAAGGGTGACGCCGCGAATGTTGTAAGGCGTGAGCGTATGCTAAAGAGTCCTCCGCGAACAGCGGCTTCAAAGGCTCGCAAAATTTTCCGCCACGGTTGTGGCGCATGAAAGGTAGTTAATACGGCTGCCATCTCGCGGCGCGCCACGGCAACGCACTCTCCGATGCAGTTATATTTAAATAGCTTTCCGACATTCCGTACATTCAAAGGAGGAGTTAATCCATTTATTAAGTCACGAACGTGGCCTATTCGAAGACGCGCCATTCATGAAAAGCGTCACTCTTTTGCAGAGGCACATCAAACGAGCAGCGCCTGCCGCTGTACCTTCACCACGGGTCGTTAGCTGCCGCGATGCACCCTCGCACATCGTCAAGTACGCGATTCGCCGCTGCCTTTTGCTCCCAGGGCAGACTAATGAGCAACAATTTTTGTTGTACACTGTCGGCCCAACAATCCCGAGAACACACCACCGGGAGTCGGTGACTTTTCATGTTATTATTAGGAGCAATCGGACGAAAGCGAGACAGATGGGAAAAACTAAGCAAACTGTTTATTATTTCAAAAGTAATTGCCTTAACCGTTAATACACTACTGGCCATTAAAGTTGCTGCACTAAGAAGAAACGACATACGATTACATTTTCACGCAATTTGGGTGCATAGATCCTGAGAAATCAGTACCCAGAACAACCGCCTCTGGCCATAGTAACGGCCTTGATACGCCTGGGCATTTAGTCAGACAGGGCTTGGATGGCGTGTACAGGTACAGCTGCCCATGCAGCTTCAACACGATACCACAGTTAATCAAGAGTAGTGACTGGCGTATTGTGACGAGCCAGTTGCTCGGACACCATTGACCAGACGTTTTCAATTGCTGAGATAACTGGAGAATCTGCTGGCCAGGACAGCAGTCGAACATTTTCTGTATCCAGAAAGGTCCGTACAGGACCTGCAACATGCGGTTGTGCATTATCCTGCTCAAATGTAGGATTTCGCAGGGATCGAATGAAGGGTAGAGCCACGGGTCGTAACACATCTGAAATGTAACGCCCACTGTTCAAAGTGCCGTCAGTGCGAACAAGAGGTGACCGAGACGTGTAACCAATGGCACCCCATACCACAACGCCGGGTGATGCGCCAGTAGGGCGATGACGAATACACGCTTCCAATGTGCGTTCACCGCGATGTCGCCAAACACGGATGCGACCATCATGATGCTGTAAACAGAACCTGGATTCATCCGAAAAAAATGACGTTTTGCCACTCGTGCACCCAGGTTCGTCGTTCCGTACACCATCGCAGGCGCTCCTGTCTGTGATGCAGCGTCAAGGGTAACTGCAGCCATGGTCTCCGAGCTGATAGTCCATGCTGCTGCAAACGTCGTCGAACTGTTCGTGCAGATGGTTGTTGTTTTGCAAACGTCCCCATCTGTTGACTCAGGGATCGAGACGTGGCTGCTCGATGCGTTACAGCCATGCGGATAAGATGCCTGTCATCTCGACTGCTAGTGATACGAGGCCTTTGGGATCCAGCACGGCTTGCCGTATTACCCTCCTGAACCCACCGATTCCATAGTCTGCTAACAGTCATTGGATCTCGACCAACGCGAGCAGCAATGTCGCGATGCGATAAACCGCAATCGCGATAGGCTGCAATCCGACCTTTATCAAAGTCGGAAACGTGATCGTACGCATTTCTCCTCCTTACCCGAGGCATCACAACAACGTTTCACCGGGCAACGCCGGTCACCTGCTATTTGTGTATGAGAAATCGGTTGGAAACTTTCCTCATGTCAGTACGTTGTAGGTGTCGCCACCGGCGCCAACCTTGTGTGAATGCTCTGAAAAGCTAATCATTTGCATATCACAGTATCTTCTTCCTGTGCATTAAATTTCGCGTCTGTAGCACGTCATCTTCGTGGTGTAGCTATTTTAATGGCCAGTAGTGTACATTTACCCCACTCTGAGACAAGGTGGACAGTGACAAATATTTTTTGATGACCTGTGGAACCATTATTATAGCCAGGCGTGAACCCCTTAGCCCGAAGAAATTCGACGGCTGCGAATGTCTTTCATCAGGGCTTCAAAAATATGAAAAACGCATGGGGATAGCTCCGTACCGCACGGAGAATGTCCACATGGACACTCTACGAATGTTGAAGAGCGCCATCAAATCCAAACGCCCGGAAATGTTGACGGAAGGCATAATCCTGTTGCAGGAAAACGTCCACCCACATATTGCCAAGATTATTTCGAGTGCGCTGCCGAAGTTTTGCTGGAAAGCCCTTGAAATCTTCTCGTCTCCTCTATATCTCTTTTGTTACGCAACCTTCTCTTCTACAATAACCTATGAAACCTAACCTTTAGGATTTCTATCTCTAGCTTAATAATAACAAATGAAATCTTTCCTTTGAAATTTATTCCCTTTCTCAATCTTCGCATACAAATTTAATTGCTGCTTATTAAAAGTGATTTTCTGATTATTTCGACGAAACATAGAATGTGTCGACGTCGTGACCCTCAGTCGTTGTCTGCAATAACCCAAAACTGTTCCTTACCTTTTTTACTGTTACTGGGTCGCCATCTGACTGCTACATCGAACTGCGACATGAATATACTTACTCTGTTTTACTATACTTTATTAGCTGCTGGTGGGCTGTCATGATAAGTGGCTGTATTTATTACCAAGGCTGACGTTATTCTTTAATTAAATTGACTGTCGTTACGTAATTCATAGTTAAACTTTTTCTTGACAACAATAAAATTTTGCAAAGTTTTACGTTGATGGATTTTGGGGTGGATTATAATCAGTAATGCAATATTGCTGGCAAAAATTAATTATATTCTGAATGAAATGATTTTAGAAACATTCAAATGGGACTTACTTTTTACAATAATCTTACAACTAGCATTGCGCAAACATACCTTCAGTAGTCTCGAGTTTAAAAAAAAAAAATAATAATTCAATAATATTAGTTCCTCTTATGATAATAGTTAGCTGATGTCTCTGTACATCCGTTTATAATCTCTTGTAAATCATAGCTAGTGGCTGGCAGGCACACCGCTCCTCTTAACCTCTCGCTTCAGACCTGCTACCGACTCGCTTCACTTCTGGCTTACTACTGACTTCCTACGAACGTTAAAGTGCGGTCTCTCCTGCCAACAATACTTTGGTGCAGACATTCCCTGTAAGCACAATTATTTCCAACATTACAAATATTAATTATTCCTACTTAATCCTATTAATAAAATATAAACATCTTTCATAAATCGTAGTTTGACAGTAGACAATAGAAATACACACGGCTTACACGCTTACACACCTCGATACAATCCCGATCGCTTCCCATGTGATTTTCATTCCTTGAAGCTCCCAGGAAAGACGTTCCTGGTCGTCGATTTGCTAACAGTTAACAGTTTTTCATGAAGGCACTGACTAATTTTTCTCACAGAGGAATAAATATATTAACAGTGTAAGTAGGCTGTTTACGTTTTCTTATAAGTAACGCCACGTAGTGCTCTGTATGAAAATCACTGGCTGTGCTGTGTGCAGTCTGTGGCTGGTTTGCATTGTTGTTGGCTATTGTAGTGTTGGGCAGTTGGCTGTTAACAGCGCGTAGCGTTGCGCTGTTGGAGGTGAGCCGCCAGCAGTGGCGGATGTGGGGAGAGAAATGGCGGAATTTTGAGACCGGATGATCTAGACGTGTATCTATCAGAAACAGTACATTTGTAAGAATGGATGTCATGAACTGCTATATATATTATGACTTTTGAACACTTTTAAGGTAAATACATTGTTTGTTCTCTATCAAAATCTTTCATTTGCTAACTATGCCTATCAGTAGTTAGTGCCTTCAGTAGTTTGAATCTTTTATTTAGCTAGCAGTATTGGCGCTTGCTGTATTGCAGCAGTTTGAGTAACGAAGTTTTTTGTGAGGTAAGTGTTTTGTGAAACGTATAGGTTAATTTAGTCAGGGCCATTCTCTTGTAGGGATTATTGAAAGTCAGATTGCTTTGCGCTAAAACATATTGCGTGTCAGTTAAAGCACAGTGATGTATAATTTTTCTAAGGGGACGTTTCAACAGTTACGGTCATTACTTTTGAAATAATGAACAGTTTACTTCCATTTTCCATCTGTCTCGTTTTCATCTGACTGCCCTTTACACAACGACAGATGAAGACAATATGCATTGCAACGAGGCGACAGCGTTGACATAAATGTAAAGCAGAATCTGCAATGGAATGCGAGAATATTCCAATGCATACTACACTGATGGACGACAAAATTTACACAGAACGTATTACACTGTGAATACCACGATCCTAAGCAAAGGACAAGCCTAATTGTCCTACAGCACTGATATTCCAGCGCGACCAAGCCTTCAGACACACGCTAGCTTATTTTCAGCACACAGGAACGCCACACCTAGAAGTATAGAATGGTGCGAGAACATGGCGACTGCTGGTAGCGTCTAACGTTACTGGAACCTTGCAGGTGAAGACTGGAAGCCAGCGCAAGCCCAGTGGGCGTGGTCACACAGCGTCTCTCCATCTTTCGCACTTCGGGAAAAGTCGATTCACTGGCAGGTGATTATCACAGCGACGGATCGCCCACTCAATTGGGTGTAACGCCGTGATCGCAGAACTAGTGGTGGTGGATGAACTCTGCGCAACAGTGTGCCCAGAAGAGGAAACAAGAGTTTCTTCTAGAAAGACTACACCACGAGAAGGTCTCAGGATTGTTCCACCGGTTCTGACAAATGCACATATGATAACAGCTTGAATAGGGACAGACGCAGACAGAGCGTCACAACGCAACGCTCCCAGTAATCACATTACTGGAAGCTGATTTGAGACCTCGTGTTGCCATGCATCGGCTCAATTCCACAACAATGAGTCGCTCTAATGTTTATAGACATAATTGTGTTTGCTGCGGATTCATGGCCTCGTAACTGAAAGACATCATTTTCTCCATTGTCTGTAGGATTATTAAAATTCGTTATTGTAGTTTCAACTTTTTGATCATTTTCAAGTAGGTACCATCAGCAAACAATATGTACACATGATATAATACATAAATGCTGTTGTATTCCCCAACAGAGCTTTTCATTTAGTTATGACAGGACACTTACCTTTTATATTTTGCCTAACTGCCGTGACTGAAGGTAACAAGCGTGGGACTATATACACAGTGTCCCATAAATGTTGTGACAAACTTGAAAGGGTTTTAGAATATGACATGAGGAACAAATCAAAGATAGGAACTCCTGTCTAGTAACGTCGTCAAACGATGCTACAGAGTGCCGGCGCCTGCCACAAGGCTACCCTTCTGGCAGCAAATGTGACACTGCACGCTGACGGACCGCAGGTGGAACATCTCGAAATGCTGTTTGTTATTGAGTGATCGCGACTGATTGCCACAATCGCCACTGGTGAAGATGGAGCTGCCTGCTGTGTAGACCATGTCTCCGAAAAATACGACGCTGTGTTATCTTGGTGGATGATCGTTTCGGGCGCAGGTTTCCATCTAGTTAATTTTTCTCTTGTATACCGAAAAACACTGCAGATTTTATCGGGTCCAACGAGAAAAATTGTGAATGAAGAAACACGTTCCAAACCGTCATCTACGGAGACAACAGAGCTTCTCATTCGTAGCAAACACTGAGACGTGGGACTTAGGGTAGACAGGAAAAGGTGTGGATGGTTGCTCAGTTTAAAAGAAAAAAATATCACGTACACTTTATTTGGAACCAATTGCATATAAGCCTGACAACAAGGAACAATAATGAAATTTGACTGCTGAGACAATATCTAATTAAAAATTCTTTAGACAAATTGCATTCTCGGTGGAAGGCCTTATTGACCAGATATTCGAAATATTTGTCCGATGAAGGTCCCAATAGTAACTACTGCAAACAATTTGACAGCTGAAGGCCTAGATAGCAAATTCTAAATAAAATATTATAAAAGGACAATCATATTAAGAGACAATTTCTAATTAAAAATTCAGAATTGCATTCACGACTGAAGGCCTTATTACCAAGAAATTCAAATATTTTTCATCTGAAGGCTACAATAGCAGTAATAAGTCAAACAAATTGACGGCTGAAGGTCTGGATCGCAAGTTTCTTTGATCCATAATAACAATTAAAATAAAAAAAATTAAACAATCATCACGATCAGATCAAATCAAGGGGAAGTGGCCCTCAGCCAGTGCTCCAAAGGTGGACCTGAGAAAGTCCCTCAAACGTAAGTAAGGTGACACACACACACACACACACACACACACACACACACACACACACACACACACACACACAGACACACAAGTGAAGCTTTCACTACTGGAATATAACGACCCATTCAACTTAACCTCGCTGAATCCGGTCGTTGAGATGGTCGTGCACTCTCACGACCACATCCTCCCATCGGGCAGTGCATGTGTGTCGCCAGCGGTCGAGCGAGTACTGGCTGTCCGGACCTCACTGCTGCTCCGTCCCCCACTCCGACACACGACGACCCGGGAATACTAGAGGTCGCTGCAAAGATAGTACCACAGCACTCGCTATCTCTTAACGCTGCTGCTGCCACTCACGGAGAGACAAAGCGAACAAACGTAGTGGCGCGAGTGAACGCACTAAAAACACGAGAGGTCGCAATCCGAATACACAACGCCAACCTGTCAACGGCACAAACGCGAGCCGGAGCACGGCCCAGACATGGCCTGTCTAGGCAGCAGCTAGCTTCATCTTCTCCACTGGTGACCGTGGCAATCAGTCACTATTACTGAATACCAAACAAAATTGCGAAAAGTTCCGCACACGCCCGTCAGCGCACACAGTCACATTTGATGCTAAAGGGGTAGCCTACTGGCAGGCGCCAGCGCCTGTAACTTCGAAGGTTTGTAGCGTCGTTTGATGACATTTCTGAACACAGGTTCCGATACTCGATTTCTTCCTCAAGACGCCCCCTACAACCCTTCGAAATTTGTCGCAACATTTCGAGGACACCCTTTATGCAACTCTTGGTAGTCGCTAGACCACAAAGAAGCAGACAAAAACACTTGGTTGCGACAGACAGAAAAGCTGTAGTTCTAAGTGCAGTCACAGCTAACACTTGTCCACAGTACACGACTCAGCACCCAGTGTATCCTTGTCTGATGTATGTTCGACGAGGCGAGGACTCGACGACGACGACTACGTCCACTGGAAGCAGATGTAGAACTCCTTGCTTGTCCCTTGCGGGCGTATTTCATAACCACTGTGTGACTGTGGCGCCTCGTAATTCGGAAGGCGTGGCTCAAGCCTCGTCAGGATTGGCGCCGCCGATGACGCTGCACTGACATGCAGCATCTTTGGCCGACTGCTGTCGTGAAGTTACCGATGATCAACGACATTAAAACATGGAAAATATTGATTAGAAATGGTTCAAATGGCTCTGAGCACTATGGGACTTAACATCTTTGGTCATCAGTCCCCTAGAACTTAGAACTACTTAAACCTAACTAACCTAAGGACAGCACACAACACCCAGCCATCACGAGGCAGAGAAAATCCCTGACCCCGCCGGGAATCGAACCCGGGAACCCGGGCGTGGGAAGCGAGAACGCTACCGCACGACCACGAGATGCGGGCTATTGATTAGAACAAACAAACTATCACGTACATGTTGTAAGCACAACAGTAGTTATCGGTAAAAGGAATAAAAATGGCATGGTCCTACAGTGCTTATGTCAGTCTTCGTCACATAAAGCATCGTAAAACATTCACAAATCCAACACTCTTCACTAAATTTACCACTATGTGACAGACGGGACATGAGATAACAATCGAGATTATTGCACGCTTCGGCAACCAACAGCGTAGCGGCTACAACAGGCAGCGAAGAACTACAGCGAGTTTACGCCATTTCCAAAGACTACATTTAAGACGCATCAGGAATCCTGCACATACACAACCTTTGCCAGCATAGATAAGTATACTCTTAGGCGATAATCTTACGGTAGTGGGCAACCGAAGTCAATCAAGCTCTATTAACAGTAGTAAAAACATTGACAACAAAATCACATATCTACATACTTGCAAATACCTTCAGTGTTACATGGTTATGAAGATAGATACAATATGGTTATGAAAATAGATACAATAACTTCTACTACATAGTTACTTAATTTTTAGTAATGTCCTCCTGATCAAGATTTTCATGATTTCACTGGAAGACATTCATGCATTATTTTAGTCGTATGTTTGACCCTGTATATATATTGTTTGCAATTGTTATCTATTCGAAAACGACCAAGATGTTGAAACTGCAATAGTGAATTTTAATAAACGCACAGTCAGCGGCGAAAATGAAGTCCTTCAAACTGGTTGTAGAGGTCAAGTCGAAACCAGCGTGTCTTCAGATCATAAGGAGAAATATAACAGGAAGCATCGACTCCCGAGTCCCACACCTCACCACGACTTTGTATCACAGGGTGGGAACTACTGGATATGACACGGAAAATGTGGTACACCGGTTTACACCGGGTTGATGGTGGTGTCTGGACACGCAGTCAGCCAGGCGAACAGCTCAAAACACATTGCGCCACGGGTGCAGGCCGGTCTTGACACTATTATGCTATGGGGGTGAATCACCTGGGTTTGCATCGAACATGTGATGGTAATCGAAGGCACCATGACAGCTGTCGAATTCGTAAAAAATATTGCGCGCCACTTGCAGCCTTTCATGCTTGTTCTCTTCCCCGACGCATATGGCACCTTCCAGCAGGTTAACTCTCCCTGTTACGAGGCCACAGTCATCCTACAGAGTTTGGCCTTCTGCATGACGAGAGACATATACAATAAAATCAATATATACACAGAGGCAAAGATACGCCACTACAAGGCAACGGTGAGGAATGCACTATTATATGCTGCTGAGACGATGACACTAGGAAGAAATGGGGCAGAACAACTAGAGAAAGAAGAGAGAAAAATACTGAGAAAAATACTAGGTCCCAAGAGAGGTGGAGAAAGGTGGATGCGAAGACCTAGGGAAGAATTGTACCGGAGCATGAGAACAATTTCCGGGGAAATCAGACTCAAAAGGGCAAGGTTTGCTGGACATGTAGTTAGGATGAGTATGGACAGAATGACGAAGAGAGTGTGGGAAACAACAGGGAGGACAAGGGGAAAGACAGGAACCAAGTGGGTTGTTGAACATCGGGAGGACTAGTTGGAATTGGGGATCAAGGTCGAAGGAAAGGAAAACTGGAGGAACAAATATACACCGACCAATATGCCGGAGATCAGTGACAGAGAAGAATACAGGAAAAGATTAGAGTGTCACCAGTGGAGCCGACAGGAGAAACGGAAACTGAAGATCTCGGAAGAAGAGCGGGAGAGAAGAAGAGAAATAATGAAGAGGTTCTGGGAGACGAAGAGGAAAATGCAGTCCACGAAGGGGCTACCCGTGGCCCTAAAGACGCCGTAACGCAAGAAGAAGAAGAAGAAGAGACGTCAGAAAACCACGTTACTGATCGAGTGACGGTCGCGCTCTTGAAGGCAGGAAGGTCGCCTCCGCTTATTACCACGTCATCAGCTCTGCACGTGGTGAGGGACACGTGTCGTCGCCGGCCTATTCAGGGACTGCCGCCGATGAATGGTTTCGGTGTCGTTTCCATATCCACCCTCAGGCATATGGAAATAACCCGCGACTGACTCTCGCAGTCCCACCGAATAAATCGGCGATCCAGTTAGGACGGGGAGGAGCGGCCCCTGATCGGTGGCGGTCGGAGCGCGGGAAAGAGGAGAAAAAAGGCGAATCGACAGGCGGCGCAGGCCGGACCGGCATCAGATTAGCGGCCGGCGCGACGCCGCGATAAATCCGCCGCCCGCCGTAATTGGTCATCCGCTCCCAGTATAAATCAAATCATAATTTACTGTAGCAATGAGTTCATCGATTACGCACGCTGACGCCGCGCGCCGCCCTCTCGGTTGCAAAAATAGCGGGCGACCCCCGCGGCATGCCAAGGTCAACCCCTGCCATCAGTGTATGCTCCCCGCCTTTTCCCACAATTACCGCGGCTCGGAACCAACGTCAGAAAGCAGTTCTTTATATGGCGGACAACTAGGTCCCAACATTTTACATCGAAATATCGGGACCTAGTAGAGCTATTCGCATATTATTTCCAAGAACTACAGATGTTGTTTCCAGAATGAGATTGCAGAGGAGTGTGCGCTGATATGAAACTTCCTAGGAAATTTAAACTGTGTGCAGGACCGAGACTCGAACTTAGGACCTTTGCCTTTCGCGGGCAGGTGCTCTACCATCTGAGCTACCAAAGCACGACACACACCCCGTCCTCAAGGCTTTACTTCTGCCAGTACCTCGTCTCCTACGTTCCAAACTTTACAGAAGCTCTTCTGCGAACCTTGCAGAATTAGAACTCCTGAAAGAAAGGATATTGCGGAGACATGACTTAGCCACAGCCTGGGGGATGTTTCCATTTTCACTCTGCAGCTGAGTGTGCGCTGATATGAAACTTCCTAGCAGATTAAAAAAACTGTGTGCCGGACTGAGACTCGAACTCGGGACCTTTGCCTAGAGCTTTAGCTCGCGAAAGGCAATTAGGCTGAAGGCCCCACACAGTCAGATACTTGAAAGACAAGAACTTTAATTTAAAAAGAACTGTAGGCCGATGAGTTAAAACAACTAAAATAATTTTTAGTAGGCAGAAGGCCCAAAGCTTTATCGGAAAAAATATTTCAAATGAGGCTGAAGACCCAAACAATTGAAGACTTGACCAGTAAGGAACTTTCAATTTTAAAGCGGCTGAAGGCCGATTATTAAAAACCCAACTAAAATCATTCAATGAAAACCATCTGCTGTAACCCATTAAATACACAATCAAACACCAATAAGAAAAGGCAGTACAGCCAGCGGCGCTCAGAAGTTTCCCGGGGTTGGTCTGCACTTGAAATATTAACGTTCGCTTAGGGGAGGCAGGTAGTCGGTCCAACTATATCCGATCCACCGGCAACCCAACCAAGAGACAGTCAACGGACCCACCGACAAGAGGACTTGCTTTCCACCCGATCAGTGCACAAGGAACTCCAAAGCCAAAACGTAAAAGGCATAGCCGCCCGCAACCGAGTATGCATAAGCTGTCAAAACTACATACACGTGTTGGACAGCGACAACACTGTCTGAATTTTACGTCAGCGGTCAGGGCAGGTAACCGGAACGCTAATGGCAACAAGGCAGAAAATTCCGCTGGTGCACTTGGACTTCAAATAACCAAAATACAGTTAAACTCCACCGCATGGTTTCCAAACTTTCACAAACTCGAAACCTCGCTGTTGCTCATTGGAATACCCCCAACAGCTAACCAAGGAAACCAATGGCACAATGTGAACAGCAGTCTGGCTTCGGTAATTAGATCACCACTCAGCTTTGATGTCCTGGGTCGGTGAGCCACGAATCTTGTAGCAATCGGAACAGCTCCCACACACACCGACACTGTGTAGAGATCGCCAGCGGGCCCGGACCGCTGCGCCGCGCGGAGATTTCCTGTCTAATCCACACCAACCGACCGACTCCTGTGAGCCAGTACGCCGACAACATTTAAAATAACTTGTCAGTCAGAATGACACAAACTACACACAGTTTCACGAAGAACTAGACAATGCTAACGGCAGTGACTGTACAATAGCAGGAACGAATCACGAGTCGGCACACACAGCCAACCCATAAGCGATCACCGGCAAAATACAGGTCGTCCGGTAAGACGACCAACCAACGACCAACCAGAGTCGTCCCCATTCTTCGACCATAAATGTAATAGACTGGCCCTGACGTCATTTTCGTGGCTCCAACATCTCTGGGCTAAAGTCACGCGAATGTTGGCAAAACATGGTTGTTTTGTGTTGCACTTATGGCTGTACTCAGCGTTTTGTAGGGGGGAAATGGCATTATATTTCACGTGTGTTTCTATGATAATGCAGATACGTTTATTGAAATCTGCTGAAGTGACTTTTATATGTTTTTTACACTTGAAATAGAGTATCACGTAAATTAAAGTGTTGAAAGTGATGCCTGTAAAGTCAGACTCATGTTACATTTTGGAAAGTATCTGTGATAATTCGGTTACAGAAGTAAGTATAAGTGTTTCTTGTTCCTACTCATAGGTTCCCTAAGGATAAAAACCGAAGACAGCTTTGGATACAGGCCCTGAAACGCAAAAACTTTAAGCCATCTGCACATACGCGCCTTTTTGTATATACAAGTGAGATTATAGTGAAACGTCCCCTTTTTGAAGAATTATACAAGACTGTGCTTTAACTGACACACAATATTTTTAGCTCAACGCAATCTGAATTTCAGAAATCCCTACAAAAGAATGGCCCTGACTAACATTAACCTACACCTTTCACAAATCACTTACCTCACAAAAATCTTCGTTACTCGAGCTACTGCGATACAGCGAGCGCCACTACTGCCAGCTAAATAAAACATTCAAACTACGGAAGGCACTAACTACTGATAGGCATAGTTAGCAAATGAAAGATTTTAATAGAGAACAAACAATGTATTTACCTTAATAGTCATAATATATATAGCAGTTCATGACAAATTTCAAAACTCCGCCATTTCTCTCCCCACATCCACCACTGCTGGCGGCTCACCTCCAACTGCGCAACGCTACGCGCTGTTCACATCCAGCTGCCGCTGCCCAACACTACAATGGCAGACAACAATGCAAACTAGACACAGACTGCACACAGCACAGCCAGTGATTTTTATACAGAGGTGGCGTTACCAATAAAAAAACCTAAACAGAATACTTACAATAGTAAGGTAAGAGCACCTATAGTCGACACATGAAGAGCATTTTTTTCTACCTTCTAATACTATTAAATAAATGTAGGTTCCAAACTTATTTTCTGAAACTTCAGAGTCTCACCTTTCATCTAAAATATCATTTTTTTTAAAACTGATAGTTTATACATTTGTAAAAATAGTAGGAACTGAACCTTTGAAGTGCACCTAAAATTGATACTCTAAAATAGACCTGCTCCTAAAGTCGACAATTTTGGGACCTATAGTTGACATAATTCCCAAATCCCATTTTCTTTTATGAGTGACTAGAGCTCAAAATGCGGCGAATCCAATATTTAAAGTTTTGACACGAGCCCACTCTTACTATTTAAAAGAATTTTTACGTCATTTTACTTTAACTGATAGTTTATAGTAATTTAGTCCTGCTGCCCACCAGAGGGGCCTTCGATATATTTTTTAGATTTTATAAATGGTACTATGAACAAATCCAGGTCAAATGTAGTTCTGACATAATTTTTCGCAAATAAAAAAGTAATTTTTGTTGGAAGCGTTTGGCAGCCAATTGAGAAATGTGGGTAAAATACGATACAAACACAGGATGGCAGACCGCTCTTTTGAAATCCCGTTACGTTTTGCCAACAGTCACGTGGTTTATGTTGGAGCCACACCAGCCCTATAGCTTCTGCACAGCAAGGCCAGTCTACTAGTATCTATGGTCGAAGTCCCCATTCCAACTGATGTGTGTCGGCAACCGTCGGGCGAGTCATGGCGGTCCGGACCTCGCTGCTGCCGCGCCCCGACTGAATTTGTGCCGCGTGCCAAATCAGACACTGCCAGGTCCGAACTAACTGCTGGCACGTCCTAACTCACTGGCAGAGCCGAACTATCTCCGAACACAAGACAACCGGGAAGTAACAGCAGTCAGCAAAGATAATACGCCAGGGCTTATATCGATAATCACCGCTGCTGCCGCTCACGGGCAGGCAAGGCGGCAACGAGGTGCTAGTACAGTAAAAACAGGATGTCAAATGAGATACGGCACGAACACGAGCCACGTATGGCTCAGGGTTATCAAACGGATTGATCACATAGAGTCAGTCGCGAATAAAGCGAGTGGTAGACTTCGCTTGATTGGTAGAACACTGGGAAAATGAATCAGTCTACAGAGGAGATTGCTTAAAAATCACTCTCGGGACCCGTTCTCCGATATTTCTCGAGTGTGTGGGACCCGTACTAAAGAGGACTAACAGAGTATTTGGAAGTACAGAGAAAAGCAGCACGATTTGCCACAGGCTTTTTTGACGCATTGGAGAGGGTAACAGAGATACTGAAGAAACTGGTAACCTCTTGAAAACGGATGCGAACTATCTACTTACAAAGTTTCAAGAACCGGCTTTAAATGGTCATTCTAGGAATATGCTACAATCCCTCTGTTTATTGTTCACATAGGGACCGTTAGGAAAGATAACATTAATTGCAGCACACATAGAGGCATTTAAACAGTCATTCTGTCCTCGCTCAGTACGTGAATGGTGTCAGAAGAAGCTCTAATAATTGGTAGAACGGGTTGTACCCTTTGTCTTGCACTTCTTCATGATTTGGAGATTATAGATGTAGATATGGGTGTGTGGATTCTTTCAGTAGCACCATCATCGGCACCAGTATGTCACATAACTGCATGAGAAGATTTGGCGGCAGTGTGACGTTTGTGGGGTACACAATGATTCCATCTAAATATGCGTCCGCACTGAACCGTTTTAAGACGCTCTGACCGTTTGGTGAGGAAAGCAAAATGCGCCGCGCACCAGCGAACATGATCCGCTGGCTGTCGGTACGTCCTCGCGAGTGGTTCCTTCATGCGCTTTGTACTTGGATGGCATTTGAGGGACCGTGCACTGAATGGTACCGCAGACAAACTGAACAACTTACAGAACTTTGTAGAGGGAAGTGGAAACCTTACGACAATAACTGCCAGACAGCGAGACTTATTTGATGTTTAACGAAGATATGTAAACGCGCTTGCAGCAACATACGTCAGCGTGCTGTAACGTTCGCCTGCTGAACACTAAGGTGACAAAAGTCATGGGATACTATAGTGTCGGGCCTTCTTTTGCCCGTCGTAGCTTAGCAAGTCAGTGTGACATGGACTCATAAAGTCGTTGGATGTCCTCTGCAGAAGTAATGAACCATCCTGCCTCTGTAGCCGTCTACAATGGCGAAAGTGTTGCCGGCGCAGGATTTCGTGCACGAACTGACCTCTCGATTATGTCCCATAAATGCTCGAACAGTCCACGGGTGTACTTCAGCGATCAGACATGTCGCCATCGTCAGGTGAGCTGACGAACTGAGCTCCTAAGGGTTGGTGGCTCACCCTCAGGAGCTCAGTTCGTCAGCTCACCTGACGATGGCGACATGTTTGATCGCTGAAGTATTGTGCCAGTTGGACACTATGGACTGGCAGTACACCCGTGGAATGTTCGAGCAAGAAATACGCCGGGAGAAACTGAAGAATCACATGTCCCACAAATGTTTTATGGGCTGATCTGGGTTGTCAAATCATTCGCTCGAATTCTCCAGAATGTTCTTCGAACCAATCGCGAACAGTTGTGACATGGCGCAGTGTCATTCATAACAATTCCATCGTTGTTTGGGAACAACCTGCTGAACATAACCATTTCTGCTCAATGATTAGTTCAGTTGGACCAAAGGACCCAGTACACTCACGTAAACACAGCTCACACCATTATGGATCCACGACCAGCTTGCACAGTCCCTTGTTGACAACTTGGGTCCATGGCTTCCTCGGATCTGCGCCACACTCGCACCCTACCATCAGCTCTTACAAACTGAATTCAGGACTTATCTGACTAGGTCACGGTTTCCCAGTCCTCTAGGGTCCAAACGATATGACCACGAGCTCTGGAGAGGAACTGCAGGTGATGTCGTGATGTTAAGCGAAGGCACTTGGGTCGGCCGTCTGGTGCCATAGCCCATTAACACCGTATTTCGTAGCATTGACCTACCGAATTGGTTCGTCATACATCCCACATTAATCCCTGTGCTCATTTCATGAAGTGTTGGTTGTCTGTTAGCACTGGCAACGCAATAGAACGCCGCTGCTCTCGGTCGTTAAACTAAGGCCGTCGACCACGGCGTTCTCCGTGGTGAGAGGTAATGCTTGAAATTTGGTGTTCTCAGCACACTCTTTACAGTGTGGATCTCGCAATATTGAATTCCCTAACGAGTTTAGAAGCGGATATCCCATGAGCCTAGCTCCAAGTACCATTCTGCGTTAAAAGCTTATTAATTCCAATCGTGTCACCATAATACGGTAAGAAACCTTTTCACAAGGATCGTCTGACTACAAATGATGGCTCGGCCAATGGACTTCCCTTTTATACCCTGTTTACGTAACACTACCGCTATCTGTATGTGTGCATATCGCTATCCCACGACTTCAGTCACCTCAGTGTAAATAGCGGTCCTATAATGCACCGATGTTCTGCTGTCGCAGCAACTGTCTTTTCATTCAGCTCGGTTGTCGGGCGTCGTTTTTCGATTATAGTATCGTGTCACTTTCAATACTTTTTTTTAATCTCATGGGATTTAACTACTAAGGTCATCAGTCCCTAAGCTTACACACTACTTAACCTAAATTATCCTAAGGACAAACACACACACCCATGCCCAAGGGAGCACTCGAACCTCCGCCGGGACCAGCCGCACAGCATTCAATACTGCTTCATTCGTTTTATATACATTGAAGCCCAAAAGAAAGTGCTATAGGTAGCGTATTCAAGTACAGAGATGTGTAAACGGGAAGAACACGGCGCTGTTGTCGGCAATAGCTATGGAAGACAACAAGTGTCTGGCGCAACTGTTAGATGGGTTACTGCTCCTACAACGACAGGTTATCAAGATTTAAGTGAGTTTGAACGGGATGTTGTAGTTGGCGCACGAGCGATGAGACCCAGTATCTCCGAGGTAGCGGCGAAGTGGAAAATCATGAGTGTACCGCGAATATCACGAATCCGGTAAAACACCAAATCTCCCACATCAATGCGGCCCGAAAAAGATCCTGCAAGAACGGGATCAACGACGACTGAAGAGACTCGTTCAGTGTGACAGAAGTTCAACCCTTACGCAAAGTGCTGCAGATTTTAATGCGTCAGCGTGCAAACCATTCAACGAAACATCATGAATATGTTCGGACCCGGAGGCCCACTCGAGTACCCTTGATGACTGCACGACACAAAGCTTTACGGTTCGCCAGGGCCCGCCAACACCGACATTGGACCGTTGATGACTGGAAACATGCTGCCTGGTCGGAAGAGTCTCGTTTCAAATTGCATCGAGTGGATGGAGATGTACGGGTATGGAGACAAACTCACGAATCCATGGACCCTGCATGTCAGCAGGGGACTGTTCAAGCTGGTGGAGGCTCTGTAAAGGTGTGGAGCGTGTGCAGGTGGGCTGATATGGGATCCCTGATACGTCTAGATACTACTCTGACAGGTAAGACGTACGTAAGTATCCTGTCTGATCAGCTGAATCCATCTTACACCTGTAGATGCATTGATTTATATATATAGGTTTACCTGTCTGTACATGTGTACAATTACGTTTGTGAACGATTGTTATAACTTTCAAGTATAAACATGTGACACTATTTTATTTTCTGCATGTGGATTGAATACTATCTTGATATACATTCCATATGCACTGCAATCAGACATATAATGCAATATTCCATAGTGTCTTGGACTTTTGCCCACGTTTTTTTTTTACTTTTATACTTTATTACCACATCACATCTGTCCCCCCTCTTTCATTACGTGCAATGTGTAATGCATGACCTATCAATTGCACTTGCGTGCGTATGAAAGGACTTTCACTTTCTTGAGTTAGTAATGAGGTTACTTTAAGAATAATCACGGTGAAGAGTTTGGAGTCTGATTCGGAGTTGTTTACATCGTATCCATACGACTTTCACACGTCTTCATTCAATATATTGACGCTCGACACTGTAAGTTGGCTGCTCCTTTGGCAATGCATCTTAGTCGATGAAGTTATCTGTTTACTGCCTTTGACCCACTGGTTTAAACTTCATACTAGTTACTGCCCGCTATCCGTGTGGAGCACGTATTGGTCTCACCACGGACTTCTAGTACTCAGCCACACACAATTGACATCATCAAAGTGTACGGTGAGTTATTTGTAAAATGTTGCCTACGTAGACGTCCCATAAGTAGTAATAACGTAATACGATAGTTTCTCTATTCATATACCGTGTATTACTGTCACGTCACTTTCGGAATGACTTAGCTTCATTGTACGCAAGAAGTTCACGTGTTTGACGTTTGCTACGAACATGGTTATGTAAACGACATGCTTATAAGAAACTCGCTCCCCCTATGCATGTCGTTTCTGGACTATACCGGATTATTTTAACAGAATAACCGTGTACCCGATATATTATAAAATAGGGTAGCATGGTAGATTTTGACGCAATAACGAATAGGAAACTACACGCCAATTTGTATAGTTGACATATTTATTAAAGTATTTATTAAAGTATTTATGCTTTTAGAAGATTATGCAAGTAGTGCTGGAGGAACGTAGCGTTAGGCAAAGTGGGACATTCACCTTCAGTATAGGCCCTGCCTTTATGCCTCCTGTTCCACTGTAGACGTTAAGATGAAGTTCAGCAACACCTTGGTCATTGGTACCGCCACGACATTTTTTCATAATGACCGTCTTTGATCCGGAACGTTTTGTGTCTGTACAAAGATCTTTGTTTTACGTTCTAATTCCATATTAGTAGTGGCTACAGGATCGTCAGATGTTTGCAGTATGTTATTGGAAGTGACAGTACGACATTCTCATCTGATAAAATAAGATTATATTTCACCTATGGTTAAACAATGCAAGAGATTGTCGTTGTAGTTTTGTGATGAAATAATGATGCTGATGTGTTCTGTTCCATGATTATTGCACAGTAATAACGATTGTGTAATTGGACTCCAGACTCTTTGATGAGTAGGAGTCTTTGCATTTTGAATCACTACTTCTGGTAACCTTTGACACAGAGGATGGAACATTAATGCCCGTAGTATGAACAGCAATTAACCCCACGTTTTGAATATATTTCTTCGTTAATATGGATAAATAATATCATAGATCTTTACAAATGTAGTGTTGTAATATGACTGAAATTCGATCACATGATGCATTATCGAGAGATACGTCCTTCTGTTAACGGTTACCGGGTGTCTCGTAACCGTTATACCAATCATTAAGAAGGATTTTTATAGTTATCCGTCTTATATATGGGAATCTGTCTCTAGGTTGTGTCGAATCTCGTATATTTGGATTGATTCCCCTGGCGTGAAGACTTTTCCGTTTAGTATTGATTACAAGACAAGTAGTTCATGTTTCTGTACTCGTTTATATGTACTACGGAGGTCACCATGTTGTCACTTCGATGAAAGAACAAGCCTCCCTTAGACGGATTCTATACTTGACCAATCATCTTTCGTTTATACGAGCCAGCGCTATAATCCAGTTTTCTCATGATCGTTCTCGTAAATGAGTGGGTAGTCAATATGTTTAAACTAGTAATTTTATACAAGAACCGGTTTATAAGGAAAAGAAAAATGTGTGAGTACTTATGGTGTAGTGATGATATAAATGTTAGACTTCAGTCGTCCAAGTAAGTGGGTGATTAGGCGTTTCAGTGACTTATGTCAAACCTTGACTAGATTACGTATAACAATGCGAGAATTATATTTTGTATATCTTACTGTGTGCTCTTCTTTAGTAATTATTTATTAGAGGAACTATAAGTATTTAACATATATGACGAACTGTTTTGACTGACAACACCGTGTTTACTTCTATTTGGAGCACTGTTATGTGCTTGATCGTTCTTTTACTAATGCAGGCCTATTAGACTTAGATTATTTTACACCTGGGTTACGGCCATAAATGAGGCACCAACAATGAAATGGTACATTTTGGTGGCATGTTAGCTTACATTTCCCTTGTTGGAATGACTAAATTCATGAATTGACTCATGTATATGTATTTTACACCATTGACTTCATTTTATTATATTAACTGGGTTCCATACAATTCTTCCAATTCCTCCCATTTGTGTTTCGTATCGTTATGAATGATGTTGCTTAAGTAACCTATTTCACTTTGTTACTTTATAGTGATGACGATACAGTGTTATGCAAACGTAACTCCTTTCCACCTTTCACTATTGATACGCAAGGGAATCATACCTTACATATGTCTGATTGGTATGCATATTTTCCTTCCCGTTAGTTAAACTGTGCACACAAAGAAGGGTTTAGGGTATCATTATTTGCTTAACACAATTTTAGTACTGTTTCATGTGTATGTTATTATCTCTAAGAGTAGCGGTTTGTCACCTAGACTTATATATAACCCCATTTTATTGAAATATCTGGTATTGGTCTGTAATGGAAATAAGCGTGTATATATAACCTCATTTGTACTTGTTTGTACCATATAAATTGCTAATGTCCAGGTAAATTCTTCTTAATGAAAATGAACGAAATATAACTACTTTTGATGAATTAATTCTTTATATAAGAACTTTATAATACATTTATTTTGTGCAGTAGCTCACAGACTACTGATTCAGAGATAATTCTCACTTTTCTCACCATACAAATATTATGGTATCTAAAAATTTTGCAATTAGTTTTGAACTTCTGACGATTTTATTAGGCGGTAAATGTTAGCAGCATCTGCAAATAATCTAAGAGGACTGCTCAGATTATACAGATTAAGAACAGCAGAGGTTCTATAACACTTCCTTGGGGAACGCCAGTTATCACTTCTGTTTTACTCAATGATTTTCCTTCATTTACTACGTGTTGTGATCTTTCTGAAAGGAAATCACGAATTCAGTCGCCCAACTGAAACGATACTTCATAGGCATGTAATTTGACTAGAAGCCTCCTTTTGAGGAACCATATCTACATCTACATCTGCATAGATACTCCGCAAACAACCTTTTTCGTTCCACTCGCAAACAGAGCGAGGGATAAACGATTGCCTATAAGAATCCTAATTTCTCGTATCTTACCTTCGTGGTCCATACACGCAATGTATGTTGACGGCAGTAGAATCGTTCGGCAATCAGCTTCAAATGCCGGTTCTCTAAATTTTCTCAGTAGTGTTACTCGAAAAGAAAGACGTCTTCCCTCCAGGAATTCCCATTTGCGTTCGCGGACCATCTCTGTAACACTCACGTATTGTTCGAACCTACCAGAAACAAATCTAGCAGCCTACAACTGAATTGCTTCGATGTCTTCCTATAATGCGAACTGGTACAGATCCCAAACACTCGATCAGTACTCAAGGATAGGTCGCACCAGCGTCCTATATGCGGTCTCTTTCACAGGTGAACCACTCCGTCATAAAATCCTTCCAATAAGCCGAAATCGACCATTCGCCTTCCCTACCACAGATCTCACATGCTCTTTCCAACTCATATCGCTTTGCAACTCTACGCCCAGATTTTTAAACGACTTGACTGTATCGAACAGGGCACTAGTAAAACTGCATCCGAAAATTAAAGGTTTGATTTCCTACTCATCCGCATTAACTTACATTTTTCCAATTTTAGGGCTTACTGCCACTCATCATACTAACTGGAAATTTTGTCTAAGTCGTCTTGTATCCTCCAACTCCGACACCTCACCGTACACCACGGTAACATCAGCAAACAACGGCAGATTGCTGGCCACCCTGTCCGCCAAATCACTTACGTACATAAAGCACAACAGTGGTCTTATTAAGCTTTCCTGCTGAAACGTCCCCTTTGAATGTAACGAATGACAGTGCTGGAAAAACTCTTACGTTAGTTGATTTTCAAACAGCTGAGCAAAACTCAACGTACTCAAACAGGTTTTCCTTTACTTATTCTGATCATCACTAAGCAGACACACAACATTTTTAGCGCAACACAATCTGACTTTCAATAATCCCTACAAAAGAATGGCCCTGATTAACAATAACCTATACCTTTCATGAACCACTGACCTCATAAACTACTGCGAGCGCCAATACTGCCAGCTAAATAAAGGATTGTAACTACTGAAGGCGCCAACTACTGATAGGCATAGTTAGGAAATGAAAGATTTTGATAGAGAACAAACAGTGTATTCACCTCACATATATATATATATATATATATATATATATATATATATATATATATATATATATATATATATATATATATAGGGTGTTACAAAAAGGTACGGCCAATCTTTCAGGAAACATTCCTCACACACAAAGAAAGAAAATATCTTATGTGGGCATGTGTCCGGAAACGCTTACTTTCCATGTTAAGGTGGAATGGAAACACACAGCAACAGAACGTACCACCGTGACTTCAAACACTTTGTTACAGGAAATGTTCAAAATGTCCTCCGTTAGCGAGGATAAATGCATCCACCCTCCGTCGCATGGAATCCCTGATGCGCTGGTGCAGCCCTGGAGAATGGCGTATTGTATCACAGCCGTTCACAACACGTGCACGAAGAGTCTCTACATTTGGTACCGCGGTTGCGTAGACAAAAGCTTTCAAATGCTCCCATAAATGAACAAGAGGGTTGAGGTCAGGAGAGCGTGGAGGCCATGGAATTGTTCCGCCTCTACCAATCCATCGGTCACCGAATCTGCTGTTGAGAAGCGTACGAGCACTTCGACTGAAATGTGCAGGAGGTCCATCGTGCATGAACCACATGTTGTGTCGTACTTGTAAAGGCACATGTTCTAGCAGCACAGGTAGAGCATCCCGTATGAAATCATGGCGGTGAATCGAGGAAGTACGGTATATACGAAACTAAAATGAGCTCTAACATGGGAATTAGGCGTTTCCGGACACATGTCCGCATAACATCTTTTCTTTATTTGTGTGTGAGGAATGTTTCCTGAAAGTTTGGCCGTACCATTTTGTAACATCCTGTATATATACCATTTTGTAACATCCTATATATATATATATATATATATATATATATATATATATATATATATATATACTCCTGGAAATTGAAATAAGAACACCGTGAATTCATTGTCCCAGGAAGGGGAAACTTTATTGACACATTCCTGGGGTCAGATACATCACATGATCACACTGACAGAACCACAGGCACATAGACACAGGCAACAGAGCATGCACAATGTCGGCACTAGTACAGTGTATATCCACCTTTCGCAGCAATGCAGGCTGCTATTCTCCCATGGAGACGATCGTAGAGATGCTGGATGTAGTCCTGTGGAACGGCTTGCCATGCCATTTCCACCTGGCGCCTCAGTTGGACCAGCGTTCGTGCTGGACGTGCAGACCGCGTGAGACGACGGTTCATCCAGTCCCAAACATGCTCAATGGGGGACAGATCCGGAGATCTTGCTGGCCAGGGTAGTTGACTTACACCTTCTAGAGCACGTTGGGTGGCACGGGATACATGCGGACGTGCATTGTCCTGTTGGAACAGCAAGTTCCCTTGCCGGTCTAGGAATGGTAGAACGATGGGTTCGATGACGGTTTGGATGTACCGTGCACTGTTCAGTGTCCCCTCGACGGTCACCAGTGGTGTACGGCCAGTGTAGGAGATCGCTCCCCACACCATGATGCCGGGTGTTGGCCCTGTGTGCCTCGGTCGTATGCAGTCCTGATTGTGGCGCTCACCTGCACGGAGCAAAACACGCATACGACCATCATTGGCACCAAGGCAGAAGCGACTCTCATCGCTGAAGACGACACGTCTCCATTCGTCCCTCCATTCACGCCTGTCGCGACACCACTGGAGGCGGGCTGCACGATGTTGGGGCGTGAGCGGAAGACGGCCTAACGGTGTGCGGGACCGTAGCCCAGCTTCATGGAGACGGTTGCGAATGGTCCTCGCCGATACCCCAGGAGCAACAGTGTCCCTAATTTGCTGGGAAGTGGCGGTGCGGTCCCCTACGGCACTGCGTAGGATCCTACGGTCTTGGCGTGCATCCGTGCGTCGCTGCGGCCCGGTCCCAGGTCGACGAGCACGTGCACCTTCCGCCGACCACTGGCGACAACATCGATGTACTGTGGAGACCTCACGCCCCACGTGTTGAGCAATTCGGCAGTACGTCCACCCGGCCTCCCGCATGCCCACTATACGCCCTCGCTCAAAGTCCGTCAACTGCACATACGGTTCACGTCCACGCTGTCGCGGCATGCTACCAGTGTTAAAGACTGCGATGGAGCTCCGTATGCCACGGCAAACTGGCTGACACTGACTGCGGCGGTGCACAAATGCTGCGCAGCTAGCGCCATTCGACGGCCAACACCGCGGTTCCTGGTGTGTCCGCTGTGCCGTGCGTGTGATCATTGCTTGTACAGCCCTCTCGCACTACACAAGCGAATATTCCAACAGTGAGTCCAACCAGCCACAGACTGCACACAGCGCAGTCAGCGATTTTCATACAGAGGAGTCGAGGGATTGAGCAAGCAGTAAAGAAAACAAAAGAAAAATTCGGCGTAGGTATTAAAATCCATGGAGAAGAAATAAAAACTTTGAGGTTCGCCGATGACATTGTAATTCTGTCAGAGACAGCAAAGGACTTGGGAGAGCAGTTGAACTGAATGGACATTGTCTTGAAAGGAGGATATAAGATGAACATCAACAAAAGCAAAACGAAAGTAATGGAATGTAGTCGAATTAAGTCGGGTGATGCTGAGGGAATTAGATTAGGAAATGAGACACTTAAAGCAGTAAAGGAGTTTTGCTATTTGGGGAGCAAAATAACTGATGATGGTCGAAGTAGAGAGGATATCAAATGTAGACTGGCAATGGCAAGGAAAGCGTTTCTGAAGAAGAGAAATTTGTTAACATCGAGTATAGATTTAAGTGTCAGGAAGTCGTTTCTGAAAGTATATGTATGGAGTGTAGCCATGTATGGAAGTGAAACACGGACGATAAATAGTTTGGACAAGAAGAGAATAGAAGCTTTCGAAATGTGGTGCTACAGAAGAATGCTGAAGATTGGATGTGTAGATCGCATACGAATGAGGAGGTACTGAACAGGAATTGGGGAGAAGAGGAGTTTGTGGCACAACTTGACTAGAACAAGGGATCACAAATTTAGTATTGGAAGGCAGCGTGGAGGGTAAAAATCGTAGAGGGAGACCAAGAGATGAACACACTAAGCAGATTCAGAAGGACGTAGGTTGCAGTAGGTACTGGGAGATGAAGAAGCTGGCACAGGATAAAGTAGCGTGGAGAGCTGCATCAAACCAGTCTCAGGACTGAAGACCACAACAACAACAACAACGCTACATGACGTTACCAACATAAAAAACCTAAACAGTCTACTTACACTGCGACACTCCTGACGATATCCTTGTTTCTGATGAATACTCGTCATCGAGGGCAACATACTGAGTTCTATTATTTAAGAAGCCGTCGAGCCACTCACGTATCCGTGATCTCATGCCATATGCTCGTACATTAGGTAACAGCCTGAAATTGGGCACCGTGCCAAACGGTTTCCGAGAATCTAGAAATACGTAATCTGCCTGTTGCCCTTCATCCATAGTTCTCAAAATATCGTGTGAGAAAACGGCAAGCTGAGTTTCGCACGATCGATGCGTTCTAAAACAATGCTCATTCAAAAGCTTCTCAGTTTCAAGAAAGTTTGTTAATTCGAAATGGAAATATAGAAATACGGAATTATTTTGAGATCCCCTGTCGATAGCATGCATTACTTTCTGTGACTAAAGAGCTACTTATGCTTCACAAGAACGGCATTTTCTGAATCCGTACTGACTATGTGTCAATAGACGATCACCTTCGAGGTAATTCATGATGTTTGAACACAGCATAAGTTCCAGAATCCTACTCAGAATCGTCGCTAGTGATGTGGGTCTGTTATTCAGTGGATTACACCTATTTTCTTCCTTGATACTGGTGTGATCTGCCGGCCGGAGTGGCCGAGCGGTTCTAGGCGCTACAGTCTTGAACCGCGCGACCGCTACGGTCGCAGGTTCGAATCCTGCCTCGGGCACGGATGTGTGTGAAGTCCTTAGGTTAGTTAGGTTTAAGTAGTTCTAAGTTCTAGGGGACTGATGAGCTCAGAAATTAAGTGCCATAGTACTCACAGTCATTTGAAGCATTTTTTTTGTTCAACTTTACAGTCTTTTGGTACAGATCTTTCGACGAGCGAGCGGTTCTAAATGATAGTTAAGTAGGGGTTAATGTACCGCTACACTCTGAAGCTACACTGAAGTGGCAAAGAAACTGGTATAGGCATGCGTATTCTAGTACAGCGATATGCAAACAAGAAGAATACCGCGCCGCGGTCGGCAAGGCCTATATAAGGCAACAAGCGTCTGGCGCAGTAAGTCGGTTACTGCTGCTGCTACAGTGGCAGGTTGCCAAGATTTGAGTGAGTTTGAACATGGTGTTCTAGTCGGCGAACGAGCGATGGGGCACAGCATCTCCGAAGTAGCGTTGAAACGTGGATTTCCCATACGACCATTTCACGAGTGTACCGTGAATATCAGGAATCCGGCAAAAAATCAGTCTTCGACATCGCTGCGGCCGGAGAAAGATTCTGCAAGAACGGGACCAACGACGTGAATAGAATCGTTCAACATGATAGAAATTTAGCCCCTTCGGAAACTGCTGCAGATTTCGGTTCTGGTTGGTTCAAATGGCTCTGAGCAGTATGGGACTTAACATCTGTGGTCATGAGTCCCCCTAAAACTTAGAACTACTTAAAACTAACTAACCTAAGGACATCACACACGTCCATGCCCGAGGCAGGATTCGAACCGGAGACCGTAGCAGTCGTGCGGTTCCGGACTGAGCGCCTAGAACCGCTCGGCCACCGCGGCCGGCTTCAGTGTTGGGCTATCAACAAGTGTCAGCGTGCGAACCATTCAACAAAACATCATCGATATGGGGTTTCGGAGTCGAAGGGCCACTCGTGCACGCTTGATGTCTGCATCACACAAACCATTATGCCACGCCTGGGCCCTTCACACCTAGAAGTAGGGGACTGTTGATGACTGGAAAAATGTTGCCTGGTCGGACGAGTCTCGTTTCAAATTGTATAGAGCGGATGGACGTGTTCGGGTACGGACGGAGACAAGCTGATTAATTCATGGACCCTGCATGTCAACAGGGGCTGTTCAAGCTGGTGGAGGCTCTGTAATGGAGTGGGGCGTGTGTAGCTGTAGCATCACACAAACCATTATGCCACGCCTGGGCCCTTC
Source organism: Schistocerca americana (assembly GCF_021461395.2). Lineage (NCBI taxonomy): Eukaryota > Metazoa > Arthropoda > Insecta > Orthoptera > Acrididae > Schistocerca > Schistocerca americana. The sequence goes on from NC_060122.1 coordinate 803,202,123, forward strand.
ACACCTAGAAGTAGGGGACTGTTGATGACTGGAAAAATGTTGCCTGGTCGGACGAGTCTCGTTTCAAATTGTATAGAGCGGATGGACGTGTTCGGGTACGGACGGAGACAAGCTGATTAATTCATGGACCCTGCATGTCAACAGGGGCTGTTCAAGCTGGTGGAGGCTCTGTAATGGAGTGGGGCGTGTGTAGCTGTAGCATCACACAAACCATTATGCCACGCCTGGGCCCTTCACACCTAGAAGTAGGGGACTGTTGATGACTGGAAAAATGTTGCCTGGTCGGACGAGTCTCGTTTCAAATTGTATAGAGCGGATGGACGTGTTCGGGTACGGACGGAGACAAGCTGATTAATTCATGGACCCTGCATGTCAACAGGGGCTGTTCAAACTGGTGGAGGCTCTGTAATGGAGTGGGGCGTGTGTAGCTGTAGCATCACACAAACCATTATGCCACGCCTGGGCCCTGTGTAGCTGGGGCGTGTGTAGCTGTAGCATCACACAAACCATTATGCCACGCCTGGGCCCTTCACACCTAGAAGTAGGGGACTGTTGATGACTGGAAAAATGTTGCCTGGTCGGACGAGTCTCGTTTCAAATTGTATAGAGCGGATGGACGTGTTCGGGTACGGACGGAGACAAGCTGATTAATTCATGGACCCTGCATGTCAACAGGGGCTGTTCAAGCTGGTGGAGGCTCTGTAATGGAGTGGGGCGTGTGTAGCTGTAGCATCACACAAACCATTATGCCACGCCTGGGCCCTTCACACCTAGAAGTAGGGGACTGTTGATGACTGGAAAAATGTTGCCTGGTCGGACGAGTCTCGTTTCAAATTGTATAGAGCGGATGGACGTGTTCGGGTACGGACGGAGACAAGCTGATTAATTCATGGACCCTGCATGTCAACAGGGGCTGTTCAAGCTGGTGGAGGCTCTGTAATGGAGTGGGGCGTGTGTAGCTGTAGCATCACACAAACCATTATGCCACGCCTGGGCCCTTCACACCTAGAAGTAGGGGACTGTTGATGACTGGAAAAATGTTGCCTGGTCGGACGAGTCTCGTTTCAAATTGTATAGAGCGGATGGACGTGTTCGGGTACGGACGGAGACAAGCTGATTAATTCATGGACCCTGCATGTCAACAGGGGCTGTTCAAGCTGGTGGAGGCTCTGTAATGGAGTGGGGCGTGTGTAGCTGTAGCATCACACAAACCATTATGCCACGCCTGGGCCCTTCACACCTAGAAGTAGGGGACTGTTGATGACTGGAAAAATGTTGCCTGGTCGGACGAGTCTCGTTTCAAATTGTATAGAGCGGATGGACGTGTTCGGGTACGGACGGAGACAAGCTGATTAATTCATGGACCCTGCATGTCAACAGGGGCTGTTCAAGCTGGTGGAGGCTCTGTAATGGAGTGGGGCGTGTGTAGCTGTAGCATCACACAAACCATTATGCCACGCCTGGGCCCTTCACACCTAGAAGTAGGGGACTGTTGATGACTGGAAAAATGTTGCCTGGTCGGACGAGTCTCGTTTCAAATTGTATAGAGCGGATGGACGTGTTCGGGTACGGACGGAGACAAGCTGATTAATTCATGGACCCTGCATGTCAACAGGGGCTGTTCAAGCTGGTGGAGGCTCTGTAATGGAGTGGGGCGTGTGTAGCTGTAGCATCACACAAACCATTATGCCACGCCTGGGCCCTTCACACCTAGAAGTAGGGGACTGTTGATGACTGGAAAAATGTTGCCTGGTCGGACGAGTCTCGTTTCAAATTGTATAGAGCGGATGGACGTGTTCGGGTACGGACGGAGACAAGCTGATTAATTCATGGACCCTGCATGTCAACAGGGGCTGTTCAAGCTGGTGGAGGCTCTGTAATGGAGTGGGGCGTGTGTAGCTGTAGCATCACACAAACCATTATGCCACGCCTGGGCCCTTCACACCTAGAAGTAGGGGACTGTTGATGACTGGAAAAATGTTGCCTGGTCGGACGAGTCTCGTTTCAAATTGTATAGAGCGGATGGACGTGTTCGGGTACGGACGGAGACAAGCTGATTAATTCATGGACCCTGCATGTCAACAGGGGCTGTTCAAGCTGGTGGAGGCTCTGTAATGGAGTGGGGCGTGTGTAGCTGTAGCATCACACAAACCATTATGCCACGCCTGGGCCCTTCACACCTAGAAGTAGGGGACTGTTGATGACTGGAAAAATGTTGCCTGGTCGGACGAGTCTCGTTTCAAATTGTATAGAGCGGATGGACGTGTTCGGGTACGGACGGAGACAAGCTGATTAATTCATGGACCCTGCATGTCAACAGGGGCTGTTCAAGCTGGTGGAGGCTCTGTAATGGAGTGGGGCGTGTGTAGCTGTAGCATCACACAAACCATTATGCCACGCCTGGGCCCTTCACACCTAGAAGTAGGGGACTGTTGATGACTGGAAAAATGTTGCCTGGTCGGACGAGTCTCGTTTCAAATTGTATAGAGCGGATGGACGTGTTCGGGTACGGACGGAGACAAGCTGATTAATTCATGGACCCTGCATGTCAACAGGGGCTGTTCAAGCTGGTGGAGGCTCTGTAATGGAGTGGGGCGTGTGTAGCTGTAGCATCACACAAACCATTATGCCACGCCTGGGCCCTTCACACCTAGAAGTAGGGGACTGTTGATGACTGGAAAAATGTTGCCTGGTCGGACGAGTCTCGTTTCAAATTGTATAGAGCGGATGGACGTGTTCGGGTACGGACGGAGACAAGCTGATTAATTCATGGACCCTGCATGTCAACAGGGGCTGTTCAAGCTGGTGGAGGCTCTGTAATGGAGTGGGGCGTGTGTAGCTGTAGCATCACACAAACCATTATGCCACGCCTGGGCCCTTCACACCTAGAAGTAGGGGACTGTTGATGACTGGAAAAATGTTGCCTGGTCGGACGAGTCTCGTTTCAAATTGTATAGAGCGGATGGACGTGTTCGGGTACGGACGGAGACAAGCTGATTAATTCATGGACCCTGCATGTCAACAGGGGCTGTTCAAACTGGTGGAGGCTCTGTAATGGAGTGGGGCGTGTGTAGCTGTAGCATCACACAAACCATTATGCCACGCCTGGGCCCTTCACACCTAGAAGTAGGGGACTGTTGATGACTGGAAAAATGTTGCCTGGTCGGACGAGTCTCGTTTCAAATTGTATAGAGCGGATGGACGTGTTCGGGTACGGACGGAGACAAGCTGATTAATTCATGGACCCTGCATGTCAACAGGGGCTGTTCAAACTGGTGGAGGCTCTGTAATGGAGTGGGGCGTGTGTAGCTGTAGCATCACACAAACCATTATGCCACGCCTGGGCCCTTCACACCTAGAAGTAGGGGACTGTTGATGACTGGAAAAATGTTGCCTGGTCGGACGAGTCTCGTTTCAAATTGTATAGAGCGGATGGACGTGTTCGGGTACGGACGGAGACAAGCTGATTAATTCATGGACCCTGCATGTCAACAGGGGCTGTTCAAGCTGGTGGAGGCTCTGTAATGGAGTGGGGCGTGTGTAGCTGTAGCATCACACAAACCATTATGCCACGCCTGGGCCCTTCACACCTAGAAGTAGGGGACTGTTGATGACTGGAAAAATGTTGCCTGGTCGGACGAGTCTCGTTTCAAATTGTATAGAGCGGATGGACGTGTTCGGGTACGGACGGAGACAAGCTGATTAATTCATGGACCCTGCATGTCAACAGGGGCTGTTCAAGCTGGTGGAGGCTCTGTAATGGAGTGGGGCGTGTGTAGCTGTAGCATCACACAAACCATTATGCCACGCCTGGGCCCTTCACACCTAGAAGTAGGGGACTGTTGATGACTGGAAAAATGTTGCCTGGTCGGACGAGTCTCGTTTCAAATTGTATAGAGCGGATGGACGTGTTCGGGTACGGACGGAGACAAGCTGATTAATTCATGGACCCTGCATGTCAACAGGGGCTGTTCAAGCTGGTGGAGGCTCTGTAATGGAGTGGGGCGTGTGTAGCTGTAGCATCACACAAACCATTATGCCACGCCTGGGCCCTTCACACCTAGAAGTAGGGGACTGTTGATGACTGGAAAAATGTTGCCTGGTCGGACGAGTCTCGTTTCAAATTGTATAGAGCGGATGGACGTGTTCGGGTACGGACGGAGACAAGCTGATTAATTCATGGACCCTGCATGTCAACAGGGGCTGTTCAAGCTGGTGGAGGCTCTGTAATGGAGTGGGGCGTGTGTAGCTGTAGCATCACACAAACCATTATGCCACGCCTGGGCCCTTCACACCTAGAAGTAGGGGACTGTTGATGACTGGAAAAATGTTGCCTGGTCGGACGAGTCTCGTTTCAAATTGTATAGAGCGGATGGACGTGTTCGGGTACGGACGGAGACAAGCTGATTAATTCATGGACCCTGCATGTCAACAGGGGCTGTTCAAGCTGGTGGAGGCTCTGTAATGGAGTGGGGCGTGTGTAGCTGTAGCATCACACAAACCATTATGCCACGCCTGGGCCCTTCACACCTAGAAGTAGGGGACTGTTGATGACTGGAAAAATGTTGCCTGGTCGGACGAGTCTCGTTTCAAATTGTATAGAGCGGATGGACGTGTTCGGGTACGGACGGAGACAAGCTGATTAATTCATGGACCCTGCATGTCAACAGGGGCTGTTCAAGCTGGTGGAGGCTCTGTAATGGAGTGGGGCGTGTGTAGCTGTAGCATCACACAAACCATTATGCCACGCCTGGGCCCTTCACACCTAGAAGTAGGGGACTGTTGATGACTGGAAAAATGTTGCCTGGTCGGACGAGTCTCGTTTCAAATTGTATAGAGCGGATGGACGTGTTCGGGTACGGACGGAGACAAGCTGATTAATTCATGGACCCTGCATGTCAACAGGGGCTGTTCAAGCTGGTGGAGGCTCTGTAATGGAGTGGGGCGTGTGTAGCTGTAGCATCACACAAACCATTATGCCACGCCTGGGCCCTTCACACCTAGAAGTAGGGGACTGTTGATGACTGGAAAAATGTTGCCTGGTCGGACGAGTCTCGTTTCAAATTGTATAGAGCGGATGGACGTGTTCGGGTACGGACGGAGACAAGCTGATTAATTCATGGACCCTGCATGTCAACAGGGGCTGTTCAAACTGGTGGAGGCTCTGTAATGGAGTGGGGCGTGTGTAGCTGTAGCATCACACAAACCATTATGCCACGCCTGGGCCCTTCACACCTAGAAGTAGGGGACTGTTGATGACTGGAAAAATGTTGCCTGGTCGGACGAGTCTCGTTTCAAATTGTATAGAGCGGATGGACGTGTTCGGGTACGGACGGAGACAAGCTGATTAATTCATGGACCCTGCATGTCAACAGGGGCTGTTCAAACTGGTGGAGGCTCTGTAATGGAGTGGGGCGTGTGTAGCTGTAGCATCACACAAACCATTATGCCACGCCTGGGCCCTGTGTAGCTGGGGCGTGTGTAGCTGTAGCATCACACAAACCATTATGCCACGCCTGGGCCCTTCACACCTAGAAGTAGGGGACTGTTGATGACTGGAAAAATGTTGCCTGGTCGGACGAGTCTCGTTTCAAATTGTATAGAGCGGATGGACGTGTTCGGGTACGGACGGAGACAAGCTGATTAATTCATGGACCCTGCATGTCAACAGGGGCTGTTCAAGCTGGTGGAGGCTCTGTAATGGAGTGGGGCGTGTGTAGCTGTAGCATCACACAAACCATTATGCCACGCCTGGGCCCTTCACACCTAGAAGTAGGGGACTGTTGATGACTGGAAAAATGTTGCCTGGTCGGACGAGTCTCGTTTCAAATTGTATAGAGCGGATGGACGTGTTCGGGTACGGACGGAGACAAGCTGATTAATTCATGGACCCTGCATGTCAACAGGGGCTGTTCAAGCTGGTGGAGGCTCTGTAATGGAGTGGGGCGTGTGTAGCTGTAGCATCACACAAACCATTATGCCACGCCTGGGCCCTTCACACCTAGAAGTAGGGGACTGTTGATGACTGGAAAAATGTTGCCTGGTCGGACGAGTCTCGTTTCAAATTGTATAGAGCGGATGGACGTGTTCGGGTACGGACGGAGACAAGCTGATTAATTCATGGACCCTGCATGTCAACAGGGGCTGTTCAAGCTGGTGGAGGCTCTGTAATGGAGTGGGGCGTGTGTAGCTGTAGCATCACACAAACCATTATGCCACGCCTGGGCCCTTCACACCTAGAAGTAGGGGACTGTTGATGACTGGAAAAATGTTGCCTGGTCGGACGAGTCTCGTTTCAAATTGTATAGAGCGGATGGACGTGTTCGGGTACGGACGGAGACAAGCTGATTAATTCATGGACCCTGCATGTCAACAGGGGCTGTTCAAGCTGGTGGAGGCTCTGTAATGGAGTGGGGCGTGTGTAGCTGTAGCATCACACAAACCATTATGCCACGCCTGGGCCCTTCACACCTAGAAGTAGGGGACTGTTGATGACTGGAAAAATGTTGCCTGGTCGGACGAGTCTCGTTTCAAATTGTATAGAGCGGATGGACGTGTTCGGGTACGGACGGAGACAAGCTGATTAATTCATGGACCCTGCATGTCAACAGGGGCTGTTCAAGCTGGTGGGGGCTCTGTAATGGAGTGGGGCGCGTGTAGCTGTAGCATCACACAAACCATTATGCCACGCCTGGGCCCTTCACACCTAGAAGTAGGGGACTGTTGATGACTGGAAAAATGTTGCCTGGTCGGACGAGTCTCGTTTCAAATTGTATAGAGCGGATGGACGTGTTCGGGTACGGACGGAGACAAGCTGATTAATTCATGGACCCTGCATGTCAACAGGGGCTGTTCAAGCTGGTGGAGGCTCTGTAATGGAGTGGGGCGTGTGTAGCTGTAGCATCACACAAACCATTATGCCACGCCTGGGCCCTTCACACCTAGAAGTAGGGGACTGTTGATGACTGGAAAAATGTTGCCTGGTCGGACGAGTCTCGTTTCAAATTGTATAGAGCGGATGGACGTGTTCGGGTACGGACGGAGACAAGCTGATTAATTCATGGACCCTGCATGTCAACAGGGGCTGTTCAAGCTGGTGGAGGCTCTGTAATGGAGTGGGGCGTGTGTAGCTGTAGCATCACACAAACCATTATGCCACGCCTGGGCCCTTCACACCTAGAAGTAGGGGACTGTTGATGACTGGAAAAATGTTGCCTGGTCGGACGAGTCTCGTTTCAAATTGTATAGAGCGGATGGACGTGTTCGGGTACGGACGGAGACAAGCTGATTAATTCATGGACCCTGCATGTCAACAGGGGCTGTTCAAGCTGGTGGAGGCTCTGTAATGGAGTGGGGCGTGTGTAGCTGTAGCATCACACAAACCATTATGCCACGCCTGGGCCCTTCACACCTAGAAGTAGGGGACTGTTGATGACTGGAAAAATGTTGCCTGGTCGGACGAGTCTCGTTTCAAATTGTATAGAGCGGATGGACGTGTTCGGGTACGGACGGAGACAAGCTGATTAATTCATGGACCCTGCATGTCAACAGGGGCTGTTCAAGCTGGTGGAGGCTCTGTAATGGAGTGGGGCGTGTGTAGCTGTAGCATCACACAAACCATTATGCCACGCCTGGGCCCTTCACACCTAGAAGTAGGGGACTGTTGATGACTGGAAAAATGTTGCCTGGTCGGACGAGTCTCGTTTCAAATTGTATAGAGCGGATGGACGTGTTCGGGTACGGACGGAGACAAGCTGATTAATTCATGGACCCTGCATGTCAACAGGGGCTGTTCAAGCTGGTGGAGGCTCTGTAATGGAGTGGGGCGTGTGTAGCTGTAGCATCACACAAACCATTATGCCACGCCTGGGCCCTTCACACCTAGAAGTAGGGGACTGTTGATGACTGGAAAAATGTTGCCTGGTCGGACGAGTCTCGTTTCAAATTGTATAGAGCGGATGGACGTGTTCGGGTACGGACGGAGACAAGCTGATTAATTCATGGACCCTGCATGTCAACAGGGGCTGTTCAAGCTGGTGGGGGCTCTGTAATGGAGTGGGGCGCGTGTAGCTGTAGCATCACACAAACCATTATGCCACGCCTGGGCCCTTCACACCTAGAAGTAGGGGACTGTTGATGACTGGAAAAATGTTGCCTGGTCGGACGAGTCTCGTTTCAAATTGTATAGAGCGGATGGACGTGTTCGGGTACGGACGGAGACAAGCTGATTAATTCATGGACCCTGCATGTCAACAGGGGCTGTTCAAGCTGGTGGAGGCTCTGTAATGGAGTGGGGCGTGTGTAGCTGTAGCATCACACAAACCATTATGCCACGCCTGGGCCCTTCACACCTAGAAGTAGGGGACTGTTGATGACTGGAAAAATGTTGCCTGGTCGGACGAGTCTCGTTTCAAATTGTATAGAGCGGATGGACGTGTTCGGGTACGGACGGAGACAAGCTGATTAATTCATGGACCCTGCATGTCAACAGGGGCTGTTCAAGCTGGTGGAGGCTCTGTAATGGAGTGGGGCGTGTGTAGCTGTAGCATCACACAAACCATTATGCCACGCCTGGGCCCTTCACACCTAGAAGTAGGGGACTGTTGATGACTGGAAAAATGTTGCCTGGTCGGACGAGTCTCGTTTCAAATTGTATAGAGCGGATGGACGTGTTCGGGTACGGACGGAGACAAGCTGATTAATTCATGGACCCTGCATGTCAACAGGGGCTGTTCAAGCTGGTGGGGGCTCTGTAATGGAGTGGGGCGCGTGTAGCTGTAGCATCACACAAACCATTATGCCACGCCTGGGCCCTTCACACCTAGAAGTAGGGGACTGTTGATGACTGGAAAAATGTTGCCTGGTCGGACGAGTCTCGTTTCAAATTGTATAGAGCGGATGGACGTGTTCGGGTACGGACGGAGACAAGCTGATTAATTCATGGACCCTGCATGTCAACAGGGGCTGTTCAAGCTGGTGGGGGCTCTGTAATGGAGTGGGGCGCGTGTAGCTGTAGCATCACACAAACCATTATGCCACGCCTGGGCCCTTCACACCTAGAAGTAGGGGACTGTTGATGACTGGAAAAATGTTGCCTGGTCGGACGAGTCTCGTTTCAAATTGTATAGAGCGGATGGACGTGTTCGGGTACGGACGGAGACAAGCTGATTAATTCATGGACCCTGCATGTCAACAGGGGCTGTTCAAGCTGGTGGAGGCTCTGTAATGGAGTGGGGCGCGTGTAGCTGTAGCATCACACAAACCATTATGCCACGCCTGGGCCCTTCACACCTAGAAGTAGGGGACTGTTGATGACTGGAAAAATGTTGCCTGGTCGGACGAGTCTCGTTTCAAATTGTATAGAGCGGATGGACGTGTTCGGGTACGGACGGAGACAAGCTGATTAATTCATGGACCCTGCATGTCAACAGGGGCTGTTCAAGCTGGTGGAGGCTCTGTAATGGAGTGGGGCGTGTGTAGCTGTAGCATCACACAAACCATTATGCCACGCCTGGGCCCTTCACACCTAGAAGTAGGGGACTGTTGATGACTGGAAAAATGTTGCCTGGTCGGACGAGTCTCGTTTCAAATTGTATAGAGCGGATGGACGTGTTCGGGTACGGACGGAGACAAGCTGATTAATTCATGGACCCTGCATGTCAACAGGGGCTGTTCAAGCTGGTGGGGGCTCTGTAATGGAGTGGGGCGCGTGTAGCTGTAGCATCACACAAACCATTATGCCACGCCTGGGCCCTTCACACCTAGAAGTAGGGGACTGTTGATGACTGGAAAAATGTTGCCTGGTCGGACGAGTCTCGTTTCAAATTGTATAGAGCGGATGGACGTGTTCGGGTACGGACGGAGACAAGCTGATTAATTCATGGACCCTGCATGTCAACAGGGGCTGTTCAAGCTGGTGGAGGCTCTGTAATGGAGTGGGGCGTGTGTAGCTGTAGCATCACACAAACCATTATGCCACGCCTGGGCCCTTCACACCTAGAAGTAGGGGACTGTTGATGACTGGAAAAATGTTGCCTGGTCGGACGAGTCTCGTTTCAAATTGTATAGAGCGGATGGACGTGTTCGGGTACGGACGGAGACAAGCTGATTAATTCATGGACCCTGCATGTCAACAGGGGCTGTTCAAGCTGGTGGAGGCTCTGTAATGGAGTGGGGCGTGTGTAGCTGTAGCATCACACAAACCATTATGCCACGCCTGGGCCCTTCACACCTAGAAGTAGGGGACTGTTGATGACTGGAAAAATGTTGCCTGGTCGGACGAGTCTCGTTTCAAATTGTATAGAGCGGATGGACGTGTTCGGGTACGGACGGAGACAAGCTGATTAATTCATGGACCCTGCATGTCAACAGGGGCTGTTCAAGCTGGTGGAGGCTCTGTAATGGAGTGGGGCGTGTGTAGCTGTAGCATCACACAAACCATTATGCCACGCCTGGGCCCTTCACACCTAGAAGTAGGGGACTGTTGATGACTGGAAAAATGTTGCCTGGTCGGACGAGTCTCGTTTCAAATTGTATAGAGCGGATGGACGTGTTCGGGTACGGACGGAGACAAGCTGATTAATTCATGGACCCTGCATGTCAACAGGGGCTGTTCAAGCTGGTGGAGGCTCTGTAATGGAGTGGGGCGTGTGTAGCTGTAGCATCACACAAACCATTATGCCACGCCTGGGCCCTTCACACCTAGAAGTAGGGGACTGTTGATGACTGGAAAAATGTTGCCTGGTCGGACGAGTCTCGTTTCAAATTGTATAGAGCGGATGGACGTGTTCGGGTACGGACGGAGACAAGCTGATTAATTCATGGACCCTGCATGTCAACAGGGGCTGTTCAAGCTGGTGGAGGCTCTGTAATGGAGTGGGGCGTGTGTAGCTGTAGCATCACACAAACCATTATGCCACGCCTGGGCCCTTCACACCTAGAAGTAGGGGACTGTTGATGACTGGAAAAATGTTGCCTGGTCGGACGAGTCTCGTTTCAAATTGTATAGAGCGGATGGACGTGTTCGGGTACGGACGGAGACAAGCTGATTAATTCATGGACCCTGCATGTCAACAGGGGCTGTTCAAGCTGGTGGGGGCTCTGTAATGGAGTGGGGCGCGTGTAGCTGTAGCATCACACAAACCATTATGCCACGCCTGGGCCCTTCACACCTAGAAGTAGGGGACTGTTGATGACTGGAAAAATGTTGCCTGGTCGGACGAGTCTCGTTTCAAATTGTATAGAGCGGATGGACGTGTTCGGGTACGGACGGAGACAAGCTGATTAATTCATGGACCCTGCATGTCAACAGGGGCTGTTCAAGCTGGTGGAGGCTCTGTAATGGAGTGGGGCGTGTGTAGCTGTAGCATCACACAAACCATTATGCCACGCCTGGGCCCTTCACACCTAGAAGTAGGGGACTGTTGATGACTGGAAAAATGTTGCCTGGTCGGACGAGTCTCGTTTCAAATTGTATAGAGCGGATGGACGTGTTCGGGTACGGACGGAGACAAGCTGATTAATTCATGGACCCTGCATGTCAACAGGGGCTGTTCAAGCTGGTGGGGGCTCTGTAATGGAGTGGGGCGCGTGTAGCTGTAGCATCACACAAACCATTATGCCACGCCTGGGCCCTTCACACCTAGAAGTAGGGGACTGTTGATGACTGGAAAAATGTTGCCTGGTCGGACGAGTCTCGTTTCAAATTGTATAGAGCGGATGGACGTGTTCGGGTACGGACGGAGACAAGCTGATTAATTCATGGACCCTGCATGTCAACAGGGGCTGTTCAAGCTGGTGGAGGCTCTGTAATGGAGTGGGGCGTGTGTAGCTGTAGCATCACACAAACCATTATGCCACGCCTGGGCCCTTCACACCTAGAAGTAGGGGACTGTTGATGACTGGAAAAATGTTGCCTGGTCGGACGAGTCTCGTTTCAAATTGTATAGAGCGGATGGACGTGTTCGGGTACGGACGGAGACAAGCTGATTAATTCATGGACCCTGCATGTCAACAGGGGCTGTTCAAGCTGGTGGAGGCTCTGTAATGGAGTGGGGCGTGTGTAGCTGTAGCATCACACAAACCATTATGCCACGCCTGGGCCCTTCACACCTAGAAGTAGGGGACTGTTGATGACTGGAAAAATGTTGCCTGGTCGGACGAGTCTCGTTTCAAATTGTATAGAGCGGATGGACGTGTTCGGGTACGGACGGAGACAAGCTGATTAATTCATGGACCCTGCATGTCAACAGGGGCTGTTCAAGCTGGTGGAGGCTCTGTAATGGAGTGGGGCGTGTGTAGCTGTAGCATCACACAAACCATTATGCCACGCCTGGGCCCTTCACACCTAGAAGTAGGGGACTGTTGATGACTGGAAAAATGTTGCCTGGTCGGACGAGTCTCGTTTCAAATTGTATAGAGCGGATGGACGTGTTCGGGTACGGACGGAGACAAGCTGATTAATTCATGGACCCTGCATGTCAACAGGGGCTGTTCAAGCTGGTGGGGGCTCTGTAATGGAGTGGGGCGCGTGTAGCTGTAGCATCACACAAACCATTATGCCACGCCTGGGCCCTTCACACCTAGAAGTAGGGGACTGTTGATGACTGGAAAAATGTTGCCTGGTCGGACGAGTCTCGTTTCAAATTGTATAGAGCGGATGGACGTGTTCGGGTACGGACGGAGACAAGCTGATTAATTCATGGACCCTGCATGTCAACAGGGGCTGTTCAAGCTGGTGGAGGCTCTGTAATGGAGTGGGGCGTGTGTAGCTGTAGCATCACACAAACCATTATGCCACGCCTGGGCCCTTCACACCTAGAAGTAGGGGACTGTTGATGACTGGAAAAATGTTGCCTGGTCGGACGAGTCTCGTTTCAAATTGTATAGAGCGGATGGACGTGTTCGGGTACGGACGGAGACAAACTGATTAATTCATGGACCCTGCATGTCAACAGGGGCTGTTCAAGCTGGTGGGGGCTCTGTAATGGAGTGGGGCGCGTGTAGCTGTAGCATCACACAAACCATTATGCCACGCCTGGGCCCTTCACACCTAGAAGTAGGGGACTGTTGATGACTGGAAAAATGTTGCCTGGTCGGACGAGTCTCGTTTCAAATTGTATAGAGCGGATGGACGTGTTCGGGTACGGACGGAGACAAGCTGATTAATTCATGGACCCTGCATGTCAACAGGGGCTGTTCAAGCTGGTGGAGGCTCTGTAATGGAGTGGGGCGTGTGTAGCTGTAGCATCACACAAACCATTATGCCACGCCTGGGCCCTTCACACCTAGAAGTAGGGGACTGTTGATGACTGGAAAAATGTTGCCTGGTCGGACGAGTCTCGTTTCAAATTGTATAGAGCGGATGGACGTGTTCAGGTACGGACGGAGACAAGCTGATTAATTCATGGACCCTGCATGTCAACAGGGGCTGTTCAAACTGGTGGAGGCTCTGTAATGGAGTGGGGCGTGTGTAGCTGTAGCATCACACAAACCATTATGCCACGCCTGGGCCCTTCACACCTAGAAGTAGGGGACTGTTGATGACTGGAAAAATGTTGCCTGGTCGGACGAGTCTCGTTTCAAATTGTATAGAGCGGATGGACGTGTTCGGGTACGGACGGAGACAAGCTGATTAATTCATGGACCCTGCATGTCAACAGGGGCTGTTCAAGCTGGTGGAGGCTCTGTAATGGAGTGGGGCGTGTGTAGCTGTAGCATCACACAAACCATTATGCCACGCCTGGGCCCTTCACACCTAGAAGTAGGGGACTGTTGATGACTGGAAAAATGTTGCCTGGTCGGACGAGTCTCGTTTCAAATTGTATAGAGCGGATGGACGTGTTCGGGTACGGACGGAGACAAGCTGATTAATTCATGGACCCTGCATGTCAACAGGGGCTGTTCAAGCTGGTGGGGGCTCTGTAATGGAGTGGGGCGCGTGTAGCTGTAGCATCACACAAACCATTATGCCACGCCTGGGCCCTTCACACCTAGAAGTAGGGGACTGTTGATGACTGGAAAAATGTTGCCTGGTCGGACGAGTCTCGTTTCAAATTGTATAGAGCGGATGGACGTGTTCGGGTACGGACGGAGACAAGCTGATTAATTCATGGACCCTGCATGTCAACAGGGGCTGTTCAAGCTGGTGGAGGCTCTGTAATGGAGTGGGGCGTGTGTAGCTGTAGCATCACACAAACCATTATGCCACGCCTGGGCCCTGTGTAGCTGGGGCGTGTGTAGCTGTAGCATCACACAAACCATTATGCCACGCCTGGGCCCTTCACACCTAGAAGTAGGGGACTGTTGATGACTGGAAAAATGTTGCCTGGTCGGACGAGTCTCGTTTCAAATTGTATAGAGCGGATGGACGTGTTCGGGTACGGACGGAGACAAGCTGATTAATTCATGGACCCTGCATGTCAACAGGGGCTGTTCAAGCTGGTGGAGGCTCTGTAATGGAGTGGGGCGTGTGTAGCTGTAGCATCACACAAACCATTATGCCACGCCTGGGCCCTTCACACCTAGAAGTAGGGGACTGTTGATGACTGGAAAAATGTTGCCTGGTCGGACGAGTCTCGTTTCAAATTGTATAGAGCGGATGGACGTGTTCGGGTACGGACGGAGACAAGCTGATTAATTCATGGACCCTGCATGTCAACAGGGGCTGTTCAAGCTGGTGGGGGCTCTGTAATGGAGTGGGGCGCGTGTAGCTGTAGCATCACACAAACCATTATGCCACGCCTGGGCCCTTCACACCTAGAAGTAGGGGACTGTTGATGACTGGAAAAATGTTGCCTGGTCGGACGAGTCTCGTTTCAAATTGTATAGAGCGGATGGACGTGTTCGGGTACGGACGGAGACAAGCTGATTAATTCATGGACCCTGCATGTCAACAGGGGCTGTTCAAGCTGGTGGAGGCTCTGTAATGGAGTGGGGCGTGTGTAGCTGTAGCATCACACAAACCATTATGCCACGCCTGGGCCCTTCACACCTAGAAGTAGGGGACTGTTGATGACTGGAAAAATGTTGCCTGGTCGGACGAGTCTCGTTTCAAATTGTATAGAGCGGATGGACGTGTTCGGGTACGGACGGAGACAAGCTGATTAATTCATGGACCCTGCATGTCAACAGGGGCTGTTCAAACTGGTGGAGGCTCTGTAATGGAGTGGGGCGTGTGTAGCTGTAGCATCACACAAACCATTATGCCACGCCTGGGCCCTTCACACCTAGAAGTAGGGGACTGTTGATGACTGGAAAAATGTTGCCTGGTCGGACGAGTCTCGTTTCAAATTGTATAGAGCGGATGGACGTGTTCGGGTACGGACGGAGACAAGCTGATTAATTCATGGACCCTGCATGTCAACAGGGGCTGTTCAAGCTGGTGGAGGCTCTGTAATGGAGTGGGGCGTGTGTAGCTGTAGCATCACACAAACCATTATGCCACGCCTGGGCCCTTCACACCTAGAAGTAGGGGACTGTTGATGACTGGAAAAATGTTGCCTGGTCGGACGAGTCTCGTTTCAAATTGTATAGAGCGGATGGACGTGTTCGGGTACGGACGGAGACAAGCTGATTAATTCATGGACCCTGCATGTCAACAGGGGCTGTTCAAGCTGGTGGGGGCTCTGTAATGGAGTGGGGCGCGTGTAGCTGTAGCATCACACAAACCATTATGCCACGCCTGGGCCCTTCACACCTAGAAGTAGGGGACTGTTGATGACTGGAAAAATGTTGCCTGGTCGGACGAGTCTCGTTTCAAATTGTATAGAGCGGATGGACGTGTTCGGGTACGGACGGAGACAAGCTGATTAATTCATGGACCCTGCATGTCAACAGGGGCTGTTCAAGCTGGTGGAGGCTCTGTAATGGAGTGGGGCGTGTGTAGCTGTAGCATCACACAAACCATTATGCCACGCCTGGGCCCTTCACACCTAGAAGTAGGGGACTGTTGATGACTGGAAAAATGTTGCCTGGTCGGACGAGTCTCGTTTCAAATTGTATAGAGCGGATGGACGTGTTCGGGTACGGACGGAGACAAGCTGATTAATTCATGGACCCTGCATGTCAACAGGGGCTGTTCAAGCTGGTGGGGGCTCTGTAATGGAGTGGGGCGCGTGTAGCTGTAGCATCACACAAACCATTATGCCACGCCTGGGCCCTTCACACCTAGAAGTAGGGGACTGTTGATGACTGGAAAAATGTTGCCTGGTCGGACGAGTCTCGTTTCAAATTGTATAGAGCGGATGGACGTGTTCGGGTACGGACGGAGACAAGCTGATTAATTCATGGACCCTGCATGTCAACAGGGGCTGTTCAAGCTGGTGGAGGCTCTGTAATGGAGTGGGGCGTGTGTAGCTGTAGCATCACACAAACCATTATGCCACGCCTGGGCCCTTCACACCTAGAAGTAGGGGACTGTTGATGACTGGAAAAATGTTGCCTGGTCGGACGAGTCTCGTTTCAAATTGTATAGAGCGGATGGACGTGTTCGGGTACGGACGGAGACAAGCTGATTAATTCATGGACCCTGCATGTCAACAGGGGCTGTTCAAGCTGGTGGGGGCTCTGTAATGGAGTGGGGCGCGTGTAGCTGTAGCATCACACAAACCATTATGCCACGCCTGGGCCCTTCACACCTAGAAGTAGGGGACTGTTGATGACTGGAAAAATGTTGCCTGGTCGGACGAGTCTCGTTTCAAATTGTATAGAGCGGATGGACGTGTTCGGGTACGGACGGAGACAAGCTGATTAATTCATGGACCCTGCATGTCAACAGGGGCTGTTCAAGCTGGTGGAGGCTCTGTAATGGAGTGGGGCGCGTGTAGCTGTAGCATCACACAAACCATTATGCCACGCCTGGGCCCTTCACACCTAGAAGTAGGGGACTGTTGATGACTGGAAAAATGTTGCCTGGTCGGACGAGTCTCGTTTCAAATTGTATAGAGCGGATGGACGTGTTCGGGTACGGACGGAGACAAGCTGATTAATTCATGGACCCTGCATGTCAACAGGGGCTGTTCAAGCTGGTGGAGGCTCTGTAATGGAGTGGGGCGTGTGTAGCTGTAGCATCACACAAACCATTATGCCACGCCTGGGCCCTTCACACCTAGAAGTAGGGGACTGTTGATGACTGGAAAAATGTTGCCTGGTCGGACGAGTCTCGTTTCAAATTGTATAGAGCGGATGGACGTGTTCGGGTACGGACGGAGACAAGCTGATTAATTCATGGACCCTGCATGTCAACAGGGGCTGTTCAAGCTGGTGGAGGCTCTGTAATGGAGTGGGGCGTGTGTAGCTGTAGCATCACACAAACCATTATGCCACGCCTGGGCCCTGTGTAGCTGGGGCGTGTGTAGCTGTAGCATCACACAAACCATTATGCCACGCCTGGGCCCTTCACACCTAGAAGTAGGGGACTGTTGATGACTGGAAAAATGTTGCCTGGTCGGACGAGTCTCGTTTCAAATTGTATAGAGCGGATGGACGTGTTCGGGTACGGACGGAGACAAGCTGATTAATTCATGGACCCTGCATGTCAACAGGGGCTGTTCAAGCTGGTGGAGGCTCTGTAATGGAGTGGGGCGTGTGTAGCTGTAGCATCACACAAACCATTATGCCACGCCTGGGCCCTTCACACCTAGAAGTAGGGGACTGTTGATGACTGGAAAAATGTTGCCTGGTCGGACGAGTCTCGTTTCAAATTGTATAGAGCGGATGGACGTGTTCGGGTACGGACGGAGACAAGCTGATTAATTCATGGACCCTGCATGTCAACAGGGGCTGTTCAAGCTGGTGGGGGCTCTGTAATGGAGTGGGGCGCGTGTAGCTGTAGCATCACACAAACCATTATGCCACGCCTGGGCCCTTCACACCTAGAAGTAGGGGACTGTTGATGACTGGAAAAATGTTGCCTGGTCGGACGAGTCTCGTTTCAAATTGTATAGAGCGGATGGACGTGTTCGGGTACGGACGGAGACAAGCTGATTAATTCATGGACCCTGCATGTCAACAGGGGCTGTTCAAGCTGGTGGAGGCTCTGTAATGGAGTGGGGCGTGTGTAGCTGTAGCATCACACAAACCATTATGCCACGCCTGGGCCCTTCACACCTAGAAGTAGGGGACTGTTGATGACTGGAAAAATGTTGCCTGGTCGGACGAGTCTCGTTTCAAATTGTATAGAGCGGATGGACGTGTTCGGGTACGGACGGAGACAAGCTGATTAATTCATGGACCCTGCATGTCAACAGGGGCTGTTCAAACTGGTGGAGGCTCTGTAATGGAGTGGGGCGTGTGTAGCTGTAGCATCACACAAACCATTATGCCACGCCTGGGCCCTTCACACCTAGAAGTAGGGGACTGTTGATGACTGGAAAAATGTTGCCTGGTCGGACGAGTCTCGTTTCAAATTGTATAGAGCGGATGGACGTGTTCGGGTACGGACGGAGACAAGCTGATTAATTCATGGACCCTGCATGTCAACAGGGGCTGTTCAAGCTGGTGGAGGCTCTGTAATGGAGTGGGGCGTGTGTAGCTGTAGCATCACACAAACCATTATGCCACGCCTGGGCCCTTCACACCTAGAAGTAGGGGACTGTTGATGACTGGAAAAATGTTGCCTGGTCGGACGAGTCTCGTTTCAAATTGTATAGAGCGGATGGACGTGTTCGGGTACGGACGGAGACAAGCTGATTAATTCATGGACCCTGCATGTCAACAGGGGCTGTTCAAGCTGGTGGGGGCTCTGTAATGGAGTGGGGCGCGTGTAGCTGTAGCATCACACAAACCATTATGCCACGCCTGGGCCCTTCACACCTAGAAGTAGGGGACTGTTGATGACTGGAAAAATGTTGCCTGGTCGGACGAGTCTCGTTTCAAATTGTATAGAGCGGATGGACGTGTTCGGGTACGGACGGAGACAAGCTGATTAATTCATGGACCCTGCATGTCAACAGGGGCTGTTCAAGCTGGTGGAGGCTCTGTAATGGAGTGGGGCGTGTGTAGCTGTAGCATCACACAAACCATTATGCCACGCCTGGGCCCTTCACACCTAGAAGTAGGGGACTGTTGATGACTGGAAAAATGTTGCCTGGTCGGACGAGTCTCGTTTCAAATTGTATAGAGCGGATGGACGTGTTCGGTTACGGACGGAGACAAGCTGATTAATTCATGGACCCTGCATGTCAACAGGGGCTGTTCAAGCTGGTGGGGGCTCTGTAATGGAGTGGGGCGCGTGTAGCTGTAGCATCACACAAACCATTATGCCACGCCTGGGCCCTTCACACCTAGAAGTAGGGGACTGTTGATGACTGGAAAAATGTTGCCTGGTCGGACGAGTCTCGTTTCAAATTGTATAGAGCGGATGGACGTGTTCGGGTACGGACGGAGACAAGCTGATTAATTCATGGACCCTGCATGTCAACAGGGGCTGTTCAAGCTGGTGGAGGCTCTGTAATGGAGTGGGGCGTGTGTAGCTGTAGCATCACACAAACCATTATGCCACGCCTGGGCCCTTCACACCTAGAAGTAGGGGACTGTTGATGACTGGAAAAATGTTGCCTGGTCGGACGAGTCTCGTTTCAAATTGTATAGAGCGGATGGACGTGTTCGGGTACGGACGGAGACAAGCTGATTAATTCATGGACCCTGCATGTCAACAGGGGCTGTTCAAGCTGGTGGGGGCTCTGTAATGGAGTGGGGCGCGTGTAGCTGTAGCATCACACAAACCATTATGCCACGCCTGGGCCCTTCACACCTAGAAGTAGGGGACTGTTGATGACTGGAAAAATGTTGCCTGGTCGGACGAGTCTCGTTTCAAATTGTATAGAGCGGATGGACGTGTTCGGGTACGGACGGAGACAAGCTGATTAATTCATGGACCCTGCATGTCAACAGGGGCTGTTCAAGCTGGTGGAGGCTCTGTAATGGAGTGGGGCGCGTGTAGCTGTAGCATCACACAAACCATTATGCCACGCCTGGGCCCTTCACACCTAGAAGTAGGGGACTGTTGATGACTGGAAAAATGTTGCCTGGTCGGACGAGTCTCGTTTCAAATTGTATAGAGCGGATGGACGTGTTCGGGTACGGACGGAGACAAGCTGATTAATTCATGGACCCTGCATGTCAACAGGGGCTGTTCAAGCTGGTGGGGGCTCTGTAATGGAGTGGGGCGCGTGTAGCTGTAGCATCACACAAACCATTATGCCACGCATGGGCCCTTCACACCTAGAAGTAGGGGACTGTTGATGACAGGAAAAATGTTGCCTGGTCGGACGAGTCTCGTTTCAAATTGTATAGAGCGGATGGACGTGTTCGGGTACGGACGGAGACAAGCTGATTAATTCATGGACTCTGCATGTCAACAGGGGCTGTTCAAGCTGGTGGAGGCTCTGTAATGGAGTGGGGCGCGTGTAGCTGTAGCATCACACAAACCATTATGCCACGCCTGGGCCCTTCACACCTAGAAGTAGGGGACTGTTGATGACTGGAAAAATGTTGCCTGGTCGGACGAGGTTCGTTTCAAATTGTATAGAGCGGATGGACGTGTTCGGGTACGGACGGAGACAAGCTGATTAATTCATGGACCCTGCATGTCAACAGGGGTCTGTTCAAGCTGGTGGAGGCTCTGTAATGGAGTGGGGCGCGTGTAGCTGTAGCATCACACAAACCATTATGCCACGCCTGGGCCCTTCACACCTAGAAGTAGGGGACTGTTGATGACTGGAAAAATGTTGCCTGGTCGGACGAGTCTCGTTTCAAATTGTATAGAGCGGATGGACGTGTTCGGGTACGGACGGAGACAAGCTGATTAATTCATGGACCCTGCATGTCAACAGGGGCTGTTCAAGCTGGTGGGGGCTCTGTAATGGAGTGGGGCGCGTGTAGCTGTAGCATCACACAAACCATTATGCCACGCCTGGGCCCTTCACACCTAGAAGTAGGGGACTGTTGATGACTGGAAAAATGTTGCCTGGTCGGACGAGTCTCGTTTCAAATTGTATAGAGCGGATGGACGTGTTCGGGTACGGACGGAGACAAGCTGATTAATTCATGGACCCTGCATGTCAACAGGGGCTGTTCAAGCTGGTGGAGGCTCTGTAATGGAGTGGGGCGCGTGTAGCTGTAGCATCACACAAACCATTATGCCACGCCTGGGCCCTTCACACCTAGAAGTAGGGGACTGTTGATGACTGGAAAAATGTTGCCTGGTCGGACGAGTCTCGTTTCAAATTGTATAGAGCGGATGGACGTGTTCGGGTACGGACGGAGACAAGCTGATTAATTCATGGACCCTGCATGTCAACAGGGGCTGTTCAAGCTGGTGGAGGCTCTGTAATGGAGTGGGGCGCGTGTAGCTGTAGCATCACACAAACCATTATGCCACGCCTGGGCCCTTCACACCTAGAAGTAGGGGACTGTTGATGACTGGAAAAATGTTGCCTGGTCGGACGAGTCTCGTTTCAAATTGTATAGAGCGGATGGACGTGTTCGGGTACGGACGGAGACAAGCTGATTAATTCATGGACCCTGCATGTCAACAGGGGCTGTTCAAGCTGGTGGGGGCTCTGTAATGGAGTGGGGCGCGTGTAGCTGTAGCATCGCACAAACCATTATGCCACTCCTGGGCCCTTCACACCTAGAAGTAGGGGACTGTTGATGACTGGAAAAATGTTGCCTGGTCGGACGAGTCTCGTTTCAAATTGTATAGAGCGGATGGACGTGTTCGGGTACGGACGGAGACAAGCTGATTAATTCATGGACCCTGCATGTCAACAGGGGCTGTTCAAGCTGGTGGAGGCTCTGTAATGGAGTGGGGCGCGTGTAGCTGTAGCATCACACAAACCATTATGCCACGCCTGGGCCCTTCACACCTAGAAGTAGGGGACTGTTGATGACTGGAAAAATGTTGCCTGGTCGGACGAGTCTCGTTTCAAATTGTATAGAGCGGATGGACGTGTTCGGGTACGGACGGAGACAAGCTGATTAATTCATGGACCCTGCATGTCAACAGGGGCTGTTCAAGCTGGTGGAGGCTCTGTAATGGAGTGGGGCGTGTGTAGCTGTAGCATCACACAAACCATTATGCCACGCCTGGGCCCTTCACACCTAGAAGTAGGGGACTGTTGATGACTGGAAAAATGTTGCCTGGTCGGACGAGTCTCGTTTCAAATTGTATAGAGCGGATGGACGTGTTCGGGTACGGACGGAGACAAGCTGATTAATTCATGGACCCTGCATGTCAACAGGGGCTGTTCAAGCTGGTGGGGGCTCTGTAATGGAGTGGGGCGCGTGTAGCTGTAGCATCACACAAACCATTATGCCACGCCTGGGCCCTTCACACCTAGAAGTAGGGGACTGTTGATGACTGGAAAAATGTTGCCTGGTCGGACGAGTCTCGTTTCAAATTGTATAGAGCGGATGGACGTGTTCGGGTACGGACGGAGACAAGCTGATTAATTCATGGACCCTGCATGTCAACAGGGGCTGTTCAAGCTGGTGGGGGCTCTGTAATGGAGTGGGGCGCGTGTAGCTGTAGCATCACACAAACCATTATGCCACGCCTGGGCCCTTCACACCTAGAAGTAGGGGACTGTTGATGACTGGAAAAATGTTGCCTGGTCGGACGAGTCTCGTTTCAAATTGTATAGAGCGGATGGACGTGTTCGGGTACGGACGGAGACAAGCTGATTAATTCATGGACCCTGCATGTCAACAGGGGCTGTTCAAGCTGGTGTAGGCTCTGTAATGGAGTGGGGCGTGTGTAGCTGTAGCATCACACAAACCATTATGCCACGCCTGGGCCCTTCACACCTAGAAGTAGGGGACTGCTGATGACTGGAAAAATGTTGCCTGGTCGGACGAGTCTCGTTTCAAATTGTATAGAGCGGATGGACGTGTTCGGGTACGGACGGAGACAAGCTGATTAATTCATGGACCCTGCATGTTAACAGGGGCTGTTCAAGCTGGTGGGGGCTCTGTAATAGAGTGGGGCGCGTGTAGCTGTAGCATCACACAAACCATTATGCCACGCCTGGGCCCTTCACACCTAGAAGTAGGGGACTGTTGATGACTGGAAAAATGTTGCCTGGTCGGACGAGTCTCGTTTCAAATTGTATAGAGCGGATGGACGTGTTCGGGTACGGACGGAGACAAGCTGATTAATTCATGGACCCTGCATGTCAACAGGGGCTGTTCAAGCTGGTGGAGGCTCTGTAATGGAGTGGGGCGTGTGTAGCTGTAGCATCACACAAACCATTATGCCACGCCTGGGCCCTTCACACCTAGAAGTAGGGGACTGTTGATGACTGGAAAAATGTTGCCTGGTCGGACGAGTCTCGTTTCAAATTGTATAGAGCGGATGGACGTGTTCGGGTACGGACGGAGACAAGCTGATTAATTCATGGACCCTGCATGTCAACAGGGGCTGTTCAAGCTGGTGGGGGCTCTGTAAAGGAGTGGGGCGCGTGTAGCTGTAGCATCACACAAACCATTATGCCACGCCTGGGCCCTTCACACCTAGAAGTAGGGGACTG